>NC_138552.1:46534831-47134831 GCF_964273705.1 Natrix helvetica
CACTACCAAAAATCCAAAATCCCTTCTAAGCTTTAGCATCGCTGGGGGTAATTCTTTAAAGACTCCGATCGTTTTTCCATCTATTTGCAAAGATGAATAATAAGAATTTTGCAGAATATCATTTCTAAGATTTCTCTCAGTAAAGTATATCACAACATCCCTTGGTAGTTGCCTTTGTGATGCAATACGTGAATTAACTCTGTAAATTTTGTCAATCCTTGCAAAAATCTCAGAAGAATCCTGGATCTTCAATAACGTGGCCAGAGCATCAGCACAAACTTTTCTTAAGTCCTCTCTAGGGTTTTCTCTGATACCCCTCAGTCTAACAGCGTACTCCATAGATCTGAATTGCATCATGATAATCTCCTTATCCATCCTCTGCATATTCCCCTCCATTTCAACAAATTTCAAATCTGTTTCCTTCGTTTTAGTTTCCAAATCCAAAGCCAGATGATCAACTTTGCTGTCCACCTTAAGAACAACTTCTGACAGACCTGTGGCTAAAGTGTGTAATTTTTTATCAAGTTGATCATGTTTTTTAATGGTATCCTGAACCATTTCTTTAACCTCCTTAATTTCTTTGCGTAAAAAAGCATTTTCTTCCCTTATAAAGTCCTTGAAATCCTGATAATTTATTGTAGCACCCGATGAGGCTTTTTGTTCCGTTGCCATAATTAATAATTCTTACAGCCGCCTCTAGCTGTCACCATTCAATTAACTTTCGTTTTCCTTAGGTATTCAGCTGTAAATTAATACTTGCAAATGTTTCTTTCTAAGTTGCTCGAAATTAAAACTTTGACATTTAAGTAGTTCAGGTTATGTAAACTGGCTTAAAGATTGTTAATAGTTAGGGTTGTTTCAGCCGTTCCGCCTTTACTGCCCCGGCTATCAGCAGGTAATTAGCTTTCGTTTTCTGTAGGTTTTCAGCTATAAATCAACGCCATTTTGAATCCTTTGTTCTAAGCCCACGCCTCTCGAACTCAGCAGTAGCGTTCTTTTTAAAGAGATTTTTTTTCCTTCCCCCAATTAAAACTTAAAATACTTGCAAAAGTCTTGCTTTCTTCTTGGGATGTTAAGATGTTAAGATGTTAAGGCTGTTCCCGGCGACTGGTTCTGCTAATTAGCAGAGGTTATCAAAAAGGCAGGAGAATACAACAACTGCGAAGGGGGGCAAACCTCGTCGGACTCCGGACTCCGGAGGGTACACGAGGGCTCAACCCAGCAGCTGAATCTCTCCCTCATAAATTCCAAGAATTTACGAGTGTCTGAGGTGTTAAAGATCGTAAAAAAACACCTCTAACTGTCTCTTGATCTGACAGGCTCAAAAAAAAGCCTGCCATCGGCACCAGGAACAACCGGATCTTCTGTCCTCAGATGTCTGGCAGCCTTGGTAGATCAGGGTGCACCATGTCGATCGATCTTGTGCCAGGGTTTCCCAGGAGGTGGAGTCAATTTCCAGGGATTTGAAGAAGTCTTTCAATGTGTCTTGAATCCTTTGTCCCCTATGCAATCGTTTTCCTTGACACAACTCACCATGGAGGATCTGTTTGGGGATGCGATGGTCTAGCATCCTTACAACATGGCCTGTCCAACATGTCTGGGCTTTCATCAGCAGGGTGTAAACTGATGGCAGGCCTGCTCTGAAGAGGACTTCTATGCCTGGCATCTTCCTGCCACCAGATCCTCAGTATTCTATGGAAGCAGGTCATGTGGAAGTGGTTCAATTGCTCAGCGTGCCTCCTGTATATAGTCCAAGTCTCACTGGCATATATCAGGGTAGTTAGCACTACTGCTCAGTAGACTTTGAGCTTCATATTATTAGATGAACTTATTCTTTGAAACTACCTAAGTATTACATGGAAATTGACACTAGACAACTGGTAAGATATGAGTCCTTTAATACTGGAAAGATCAATGAATTATCCCAATCACTCAGTGGATTGAAGATTTGATGCTGACTGTGACTTATGAACAAATTTACACACTGAGATTAATGTATATAATCTTACTTATGTAATCATGTATTGTATATGTTATACAGTATTATGTATAGTTGTAAATTAGTTTTTAATCCTATATTAGCTGCCCAGAGTTGCTATTGCAAGATGTGCTGCCAAATAACTTGTGTGTGTGTGTGTGTGTGTCTATGAGGTATTTTTGTTGTTGTTGCTTCTTATTTTTGATCTTCTTTCTTAAAAGGCAAAAAAAAAATACAATACCTCAAAAATAGGCAATGTACACTTGATCCTCTGCCTATTTTTAGAGCAGTAAAGGTGCTATGAGAATCAAAGCATACACCACTTTTATTATTTATTTTTATAAATAACTCATGATGGTAAACATACCGAGATACTCTTTCCTCCTCCAATTTTTTTTCCACAACAAGAATCCTGTGAGGTGAGTGTGTTGAGAGAGAGTGACAGACTCAAATTCACCCAGCCAGTTTTCATGCCTAAGGTAGGACTAGAACTCACACTGTTGAAAGAAGAGAAACTATTACACAACAAAAAATAAAATTGAGTCTTTTGTAGGGATTCAGAAATTTCAGAGACTTAGTGCTTCTGGGATGATACAGTGTTGCAGCTCCTATTCAATATACATCAAATGGTTTGATGGAAGCTGGCCATTGAGATTTATCATCTCATCAGCCTATCCAATATCTTCTTGGCTAGCAAGACTAATGTTAATTGGGTTTCATTCAGTGTTTTAGCATTTGGCTTTTTAAATGTGGCCCAGTACAAGCTGAATCTTTGGACACAGAAGATTACATAACTGTGTTCATCCTGTCAACAAAATCTGGAGCTTAGTTTAGCTCTCAGCCTTCTGAGTGTGAACTGAAAGGGTTTGTCAAAAACCCAGAGACTTTTATAGGTACACCTATGCATTTGTTGATTAGGTTTCATGAAAATAATAATAATTTGTATACAGTTACAGATAATCTCCTATCACAGAAAGGAATGAGAGAGTTGTGTGGTTTCTCCTTATATTCATCCTCTTCTATTATGACTACTATCCAGCAATATGTTACGTCAGATGTCTGCTGACTTCAGTTTCATTTGTGTGTACATTGTTGGGCACAAGACTGCAGTGGATGGTAATGTTTGCTTTAGCTTTAAATGGACTTTATTCATGATGATCACTAGAGATTGTTAAATGCCTCATCATAGCACTCAACCCTATCAGTTCAGGCACTTGCTGTTGTTGCTACTGCCTAGAAACAAATTACTCTCCATTTTATGCTATCCTCATGAGTGGCCAATAAAGATAAAAATATTGTTAAAGGGGTGCCATAAATTAGCTTTGCTGTCCTTGAATTAAACAAAGGAAGTACAAGAAAGCTCTCAGCATTCCCTCCCCACTCCAAATAGCAAATAGCAAAGTGGGAGTGGAGTATCTAGTATAAACTGCCAAAAACATACAAAGCTTTTCTTGTTGATGAAATGAACATCTGTTGAAGTGTCAGAATGTTAGAGGTTTTATTAGACCAGTTTTAGCCTAAAGTGCATCCTTAAACTGCAACCTATCAAGAGCACATATATTGTTCATCTCTAACCCAGTAATGACTGCTGATTGTTTGCAAAAGAGAGCCTTTTCTCAGAGAGCTTTTCTGTGAACAACCTAAGGAAAAGCTCCACGGACAAGGGCAATTGGGATGAGGGGATAGGGCAGTACAGATTTTGAATGCTCTAGGACGGAGAGGAAAAAATGCATTTACATATTAAAATGTAAATTTTGCAAAAAAAATTCTTTGTCATTTATTAAGCACATCTATTGCAAAGGCTGATGTATGTTACAGAAGGATTCTAGATCTCAGCTGTAAAAATACAGACAATGATTTTGTTAGTTACGAAGTCATGTCCGATCCATCGTGACCCCAGGGACAACGTTCCTCCAGGGCTTCCTGTCTTCTACCATCCTCTGGAGTCAATTTAAGCTCACACCCACTGCTTCCGTGACTACATCCAGCCATCTCATTCTCTGTCATCCACTTCTTCTTCTGCCCTCAATCTTTCCCAGCATCAGACTCTTCTACAGTGAGTCTTTCCTTCTCATTAGGTGGCCAAAGTACTTGAGTTTCATCTTTAGGATCTGGCCTTCCAAAGAACAGTCAGGGTTGATCTTCTTCTAAGACTGACCGGTTTGATTGCCTTGCAGTCCAAGGGACTCGCAGGAGTCTTCTGCAGCACCATAGTTCAAAGGCTTCAATTCTTTGGCGCTCAGCCTTTCTTATGGTCCAACTTTCACAGCCAAACATTGCAGCTGAGAAAACCATAGCCTTGAACATACATACTTTTGTTGGCAAGGTGATGTATCTGCTTTTTAGTATGCTGTCTAGATTTGTCATAGCTTTCCTTCCCAGGAGCAACCATCTTTTAATTTCTTGGCTGTAGCCCCTATCTGCGGTGATCTTGGAGCCCAGGAAAATAAAATATGTCACTACCTCTATTTCTTCCCATCTACTTTCATCTAATGGGCATCCAGGGTTTGGAATTCCAGAACTGAAATCCCCAACTCACTCATGTGACCATATATGGCATCTGTTGTGGTATAGCTCTATCTCCTAGGAAAAGAGATCATGTTTCAAATAGTCTCCCATATCATGCTGGAATTAAGTTCTCTCCATTTCATACTTTTAGTTCTCATTTTAAAAGTTATTCCTTTCACTTACAGAAGTGGGGCACATCCAAGAACTGCTGTTTAATGGGGTCCTAATACATTCTAAATGAAGCATCAGCTAAAGGGACCAATTGACATAATATTAATTTCTTAGGCTGTACAAATCTTGTACTTAAACCAAGAGCTCAATTTTTTCTCTAATAAATCAATGACTCTCTAAAAGACTGTCATGTATAAGACAGTAGACCTCTTCTACATTTAAATTGATGGCAGGACAAGGACCAATGTGTTGGAAATAAGAAAGGAGCTTCAAGCTGAATATAAAGAGACATTTCCCAATTATTAAGAGCTGGTAAACACACAAAAATGGTGGATCTCAAGTTAGATCTTATTTTTGCCTATATTGGCCTCCTTTACTGTCTCTCAAATCTTTGGAGAGGTGGGGGAATCTAGGTTTGGTATTCTCTGTAAGGACGACCATAGAAGCAAAGATTGGGACAAAAAATAAAATGAATGAATCTTTGCCTCTGGTCGACCCAAGTTCTTCACAAGATCAAAGGAAAACCTTATCTTCAAGAATAGTACAGAAGACCAAGAGAATTGGATGCTGTTAACACTTAGCAGAGAAAGATCTTAGGCTGGGATTAGTTCAGTATTGAGAGAATCTGGATGAAGTGGTGAAGGCAGAAAGCAATTACACTGAGATTATTTATCCAGTGAGAGAGTTTGATTGTCATGATTTCTTTCTCATTCTTTACCCTGCTAAAAGCTGTCAGTTGTTGTTGGGTTATTGCAGGCATCTTTTGTGATTTAGTGTAAGCTGGGGCATTTTGACGAAAAATACCAGCTCCTGTCAGCTTAGTGTCAGGGGAAAATCCAGCCAACCAGTTTCCTTGGTGCCACATATCTCTGGGGATTAATAGGTATGAACCCAAGTTATTCCTAAACCAACAGAGTATCATTAGCAACATAGTTTTCTGTATCTGAGGGCGATGCCTAGAGGTATGTGTGTGCCTGTGTATGGTTCAGGGCTATGTATCCTTCAAAAATGTTTTAAAAGAATTGCTTTGAGTCCTTCAAAAGCATCAGCACAGCAACACTCTGCTATTTATTAAAACATTATTCACACAAGGTTGACAAAAGAGTCACATTAAATACATGCTGTTTTAATGACAACATTCTTTAAAGCAGGGGCATCTTTTTCAAGCTCAAAGAATGTGAAAAAAGTCATATGGGGTTTAACATATAGCAAAATTATGCTGTGCTCCTGTAAGGTCTGAAGCCCTTTTTCTGAATTATTTTCAGAAATATGTTAGTGACTGTCTGAGGACATCAAAATAAAAGTATAAATACTGGATCCCCCCCTCCATAACTATAATGCTTGAGGAGATAAAGGAAGCTTTGTCCGTTTTAGTGTGAAGAAGCCTAATGTGCATAATTTCCTAATACTTTTATACAACTCTAATCCCTTTTCTCTGTTGTTTCCAACTTTAAGTAATAAGCAGAGTTTAAAATTATCAGGTAAATCTATTTATTATTTTTAAGTTGGAATATTTTAGAAAAACACAACTCAGTTCAGTTTGTGCCCGACTCACGCAATTCTCCTTTGTCCCCACAATTATAAACTCCCAAATGCTTTTCTTAAGTGCCAAAACCCCTGCCCTTAGCCAGAATTAATTTGGGCCAAAGGCTTGTCTTATGACTGCTTGAATTTTGAGAAGGCTAACATCTGCTAGAGGGGTGTATTAGGTTGACATTTACTCCCGTCTTTTTATTTAACAGCATAGGCCTGGCCTCAAGATTCGTCTTGTCTTACTGTAGCTTCTGAAATAGAGGACATTTGGGCAATTTAAGCCACAGTTGGGAGCTTATGAAATGGATTTACAAAGTGCTGACATTCACCTTTGATTGAATTATAGGGCAGGAGTTCTTGGTGCTATTTAGAATGTTAAAAGATCAAAGTCTATCTAATGCACAAACCAAAACGATAAATACCTCCTTGTCCAGCTCTCACTGTGGAGAAGTGAAGCTTGTCAAAATTCAGCCATGTGCATTACTGCTGAAAAAAATAAATTTAGGAAGACTTAGTCCAACCATCAGTGCTGCACATTTGAGGATTTATTGCATAGATAAAAGGTAAAGGTTTCCCTCGCACATATTGCTAGTCATTCTTAACTCTAGGGGGCAATGCTCATCTCTGTTTCAAAGCCGAAGAGCCAGCGCTGTCCGAAGACATTACTGTGTTCATGTGGCCGGCATGACTAAATGCCGAAGGCACACGGAACGCTGTTACCTTCCCACCAAAAGTAGTTCCTATTTTTCTACTTGCATTTTTACATATTTTCGAACTGCTAGGTTGACAGAAGCTGGGACAAGTAACGGGAGCTTGTGCCGTTACACAGCACTAGGGATTTGAACCTCCAAACTGACAACCTTTTTGATCAACAAGCCACTGAGCAACCGCATCCTACTATTGCATAAATACAGTGTATCAATTACTTTTGGATTGTATCTTATAAATTACCTCTCATCTGGCAGCTTTAATTAATACTTTAACTCTCTCTTACTGACTTAAGAGTTAACAAAGACTCCTGCAGTTTCCATCTTAACTTTTTTGAAATCTGTAATAAAATCTTTTCCTCACAGAAGGAGGAGAAAAATAATTGGTTGTGCAGTCCTTGGTACTCCCTGAGCTTGGTTGTTTCCTTGCTAAGAGAGCATCAAGGACTCCATAGTTCAACATTGAGCCGCAAATATTATCCTCTATTGGTAACTAATTAATTTGGTGATATTCTTTGGGGAAAAATAGCATAAACCAATTAGTTATGTTTTAAATTTTTAAAAAAGATGGAAGGTGAAAATCATAGCATAACTATGATTTTATTCAGAAAATAAAGTTAATCTTGTTCTCCCCTTCTCATTTAATTATGAAAACATTCCTTTACAACACCATCTTCCCCACAAGCATTCTTAGAAATTAAAAATGGTGATTGATGTCCAGTGCTTTAAAAGTACCCAGAATAAAAAGCAGTATTAGGGTGCTAGAAAGGAAGGCCAGGAGCAAACTCTCTGTTTTACTTTCTGATAAATGATTATTTTTTGACTGATCACATCCAGTGTAGCAACATATTGTGAATGGATAAACTATACATGGCAGTTATCTTTAAATGCTCACAACCACTGTAAAAAAGAAATGTGCCTAGTGGCATCCAGTGAAAAGAATTAAAAGAAGTGTTTCACAAAGTACACTAACATATTCTTGCAGACATAACATGAAGTATCCTAAGCTTTTAATGAATTTTCCTAGGATTATAGAACTTTTAATATATGATGTAAAATAAGGTGACCAACTTTTTTACAATGAAAAGGAGGACAAATAAATTGGAAAAAATATATCGTAAATAAAAGAAATATTTTATTCATTGCAACAATAATACACTAAAATATGATATATGCATAATAAAAACATTTGCAACATTTTATATTGTAATTATGCTTACATGCCTGTTAATTATTATTTAAATAAGTACTTTTCCATTGAATTAATATTTTTTGTCAATGTATCATCTTCTAACAATATATTGGAAATATCTGAACAAGAAATATCCTTCATATTGAATTTTACGGCAAGTGCTGCAGCTAGAGTATCAACATTCAATCTCAATTTCTCACTTGTCGAAAAATCATTGGCAATTGAAAAAAACTCTTTGAACTGCTGCATTAGTTCCAGGGCAGCACAACGTAAATTGAACAAGTATAAATAAATGTTCACATGGAATATGTTCATTTTTGAAATGGCTGAAAATATCCACCCATCTTTTATCAATTTCAACATGTTGATTTTCCCATTGTATTAATTTTTCAGAATTTAAATATACATTCAGTCTTCTAATTTCTTCAAAGAGGCAATTGTCGTCTATTTTACTGTCTAGCATTTCTTTAGATAAAAATTCAACACAAGATTCAATATCTGTTCAATATACTTGCGATGAAGTAAAAAAAAACACCATTAAAAACTGTTTAATAAAATACGTCACATAACGCGCAACAGATTAGCCTTCAAATATCAAAAAGGAGGACATGTAGGAGGACACTTTTCGAGGGAGGACAGAACTTACAAAAGAAGGACTGTCCTCCCTAAAGGAGGACGGTTGGTCACCTTATGTAAAAACTTTGTCAATCATTCAAGATCATAAAATACGAAGATTTCTCTTGAGCCATATAATATAAACTAAGCTTATTTCAAAACCTAAATGGATTGATTTGATAATTGACCATTGTTAAATATTCCCTTTAAATATCTGCTGGCAAATTTTAAACTATAAATAAATCTTTTGTTTATCATCATCTGTGTTACAAGACTTGGATAATGCTGCTTAATCAAAAACAAATATCTATTTATTACTTTATTAAAAATCTGAAAAATCATAGATTTTTGCATACACACAGTTTATTTCATTAAATACTTAAAATAAATGCTATGTATTCATTATACAGCTTGACATATTTTTCTCAGCTAGTCAATTAAACAAGTCAGTAAGTTGTTTTTCTATGCCTTTTGCTCTTATTCCAGCTCTCAATAAAAATCATTGTGAAGTAGCATGCAATAGATTCCTGTAGATTCCTGTGCCACTCAGTCTCTTTTTGACAGCTTCCAAGAATTATTGCTCTACTTAATGAGATTTTATACTAAATTATTTGTCTCATTGTATTTAAAACTTTTTTCAATGTATTTTTAGTTTTATACAATGCTGTCATGTGTGAAATAAATTGACATTCATTTTGAATTCCTCATGTTTTAAAAATACATAGATTTATTGCAGTAAAAAATTGACATCTTGAATCAGAATTATCTGTAGAAAACATAGGATAGAAAGATGGACAGACAGACGGACCGACTGACAGACAGACAAAAAATTTTATTACAATTTTATATTCCATAAGTGTCATCCTGTTTCTTTTTCCTTTCATGAAATCGCTTGGGTCTAACAAGTATAAACTCATGAGTCATGCAGCTATATTTCATAGAATTCACTGAGCAATCTATCTAAGCAGAATACAGACGACGATCTGGTATTTTCTCATTTGACAATAGGTTAAAGCTGATACTTATATTTACATATTCTTGTAATGCTAATTTGACATTGGATTAGTATCCAGCGTATTAATATTGAAGTATTGCTATATATGAAATCAGTTCTACTTTTTTAAGATGGATTCCCCATTTTTTTAAAGGCAAGGACATCAGATCGTTAAATTTATCATTCACATATTTGATTATAGGTGTACAGTAGACTATACCTATAAAATTCCAGAGAAGAAATTGTAAATATTGTATTTATATAAAGAACTCTGCTTTTTGTTGCCCACAAATTTTGCTTTACTATTGCTTAAAGGCCAGTGGTGGGTTGCTAACCGTTTTACTACTGGTTTGCTTGTGTGCATGCTCACGCACAATGCTTCTGCGCATGTGCAGAAGTGCTTGAGTGGGTGGACAGAGCCTCCTGCTGCCGCCATTACTGGTTTGGCCGAACCAGGCCAAACCTGCACTATTTTCTGCACAGTGTAAATACTTGAGTTAATGTAGATTCCCATTTTTAGTTCAGCTGGCCCAGGATCGGATATCATCTTGGTATGCTATCTCCTCCCATTCGCCCTTTGAATTACTAATTTTTTACAAGGACAGTACCAGTTCTAATTAAAATATTTGTATAAACTAAAATGGGAATTTCCTCATCAGTGTTCTCTTTTCAATAAATCAAATGTGAGAAGGCCTTGAACCTATTGGAAAATATTTATTAACCTTTGGGTTTAAAATCATGCTATCAATTATTTGTGCTACGTTTTCTGTCCCTTTTCAAATTTGCACATATGAATTTATAGCTAAGAGCAAGCAATACTTATAGTAAAGGAAAGAATTCTCTTTTCTCTCTCTCTATTAGCAGTAATGTACCAATACTTAAACCCATGCTTGCTTCAATTTAACATTGCTAAAGATTTAATTTGTACAATTTTCACTGAGTTATGAACAAATAACAATTAATGAATTGTTAGAGATTTAATTTGTATAATTCTCATTGAGTTATTAACCAATAACTTACATAGTACACGGAATTATTTACCGGTAATGCTTGTGATAAAATGATAATAGCTGTCAACAGATTAAAATATTACAATTGTTACAAAGCATTCAAAAGAATATTTTTTTATAGGTAAGAAATTCTATATGTTTTAGAAATATATATAATTTAGAAATATTTATGTTTTAGCTTGGCTGTCAAGGAGAATAAGTTGCATTGCTTAATGTCATAGTTATTATTCTAATAAGTAAAGGCAATGTACACTCTCATGGTTGGTATTTTAAAACTAGAAAGCAGACATATACAATACGATCATTCCTTTGAAATTGTCTGAAAAACAGTTTCAGAAAATACATTTTATAATTTCCAGTCAGCATTGTCTCTCTATTTTATTTTTGCCATTTTGATTACCTATAAGCAGAGAAGTAGATTAGCAATCAATCTTCAATTAATCAATAACATTATTTAAACTACTGCAAGCAAATGGCATTGTATTTTGGAAAATATATAACAATATATTGTAATTGCCAGGGTTTTCCCAACGCTCACTCATAAAATTATCTAGCAATAGCAACATTGTTAAGGGTTAAGTGGCCATTTGCTGTTAGCAGAACTGCAATGAGTAAGCCTGTGACTAAATAAGAGAGAAACAGAAAGCAGCTTCCATTATTTCACTTACTCTTGGGCTCACCTAGAAGCAGAATCCTGCCCTGAGCTTGCTTCCTAACAGTTGTGCTCCTCTGTTGAATAAATTAAGAATCAGGGGTTGGGGGGGTATAGCATTTGTATGAGATTTATATTGTATGGCGGGGGGGGGGGGGTGAAAAGGGGGAAAATTGTTTGTACAAAACTCTTTTAATAAAAAAAAAAAAAAGAATCAGGGAAGAAACATGGCTAACAGCTGCAGGTACAATTCTGAGATGGATCTCAAGCAAGATATTAACTCCAATGTTTCTTATTGGAGCATTTATGTTGATGTTGGGCCTGAGAAAGTCCATTCTAACTGTATTTGTCAGAAGGTTGAAAAAGATGCTCACGTGACCCCAGGACACTGCAACCATCATAAATACATGCCAGCTGCCAAGCATATGAATTTCGACAATGTGACTATGGTGATGCTTCAACCATCGTAAGTGTGAAAAATGGTCATAACTCACTTACAAATAAACTGTTATAAGTCAAGGACTATCTATAATTAACTCACGTTTCCCCCCCCACCACCACCACACAAATTTATATATATATCCTTCTGCCATTGTTGTCAAATGGATATTGTCTGAAACAAAAACATTATTCTGGACATTTTTATTATAGAAATTCTCCCCAGCAGTGACAACTGTAGTTTCTCCCATCTGAACCCATCTTCAATTTTATTCCATGCCTTAGTATAGTTATTTTGAAATAACATATGGCTGATTCTTGTCATAGTGATATCCAGATATTTTACCTTATTCACAATTTTACCAGTTTTATTTATCATTCCAGTGTTGGCATCCCCAGGGGGACAGGCACTCTAAAGTAGTTTAAGATTAGGCAATTCAACACCTGCATGCCAGCAGGGTTGATTGCAAAGTTCGCACAGACAGCAAAAGATATGAAGTACCATCACCTCCACCAGTGTTAGAAATTGCTGGATTTCTCCCAGGACTAGTGAAATAAAGAACAGGGGGCAGGTGCTAATGCTATAGTCTACCAGTTTCATCCCTTTAGGCAGGCTGTACTTGGGCCTCTGATGAGGCTTCCAAATCCGAAAAGGTCATACAAAGCCGGATAATTATCAGCAGTGGAAACATGCTATGCTTGTATAGTTTTCTGACATTCCAGGGAGAAGGGAGTAGCATTTTAACCAATATCAGTTTGATTGATTTTTTTTAGAATTAAAAGACTAATTCTGACTCCAAAATGCTTTTGATATATGACATCCCAGAACAAAGAAAGGAAAACAATTGAAAAGAAAAACATGTGGGCACAGACAAAACACATTGTTTGCTGAATATAGATTTAATTAGATTTCTTTGGTGCTGCCTACTCTTTTTCTGTGCTTTGCGTAATAGTGCATCCTCCAAAAATCCTAAAATGACGGATTTCTATATACCATATACCTTTATCAGACAAAAAGGAACATAAGAGAGGAGGAGAAAAATCTGATAATATTGAAGAGCAGATACCCACACAAAAGATGGGAAAGAAAACTGACATAGGTGTATACTACATAGGTGTAGTGGTTAAGGTATCAAGATAGAAATTGGGAGATCATGAATTCTAGCCTGACCTTGGCTACAAGCCAGCTGGGTGACCTTGGGTCAGTCACTTTCTTTCAGACTGAGGAAGGAGGCCATGGCAAACTACTGAATTTTTCGGAGTATAAGATGCTCTGAAGTACAAGACGCACCTATCTTTTGGGGAGGAAAACAAGGGGAAAAAAATCTGCCTCTGTCTCCCAGCAATTTGCCTCCTTGCAACAAACAGCAAACAGTACAGATGATATACAATGTTTGTGGTGTTACATTTCAGACTATACTTGTACAGATGCTGCTAAAATTGATGTGGCTTCCTTGAAGTATAATTATTCTCTGCTATTTAAAAGAAGATACAAGAGCACTGGGGCTCTTCAGATCAAGCATTTATTTTAAAAAGCTTCTTCATTTTGTTAAGTTATCTAGAACAATAATAAAGCAGTCTTTTAAAAATTATTATGTCTAATAATTTGAACATTCTGTAGGCATTTATAGTTATTGACTTACCTCCTTCCAGCAACAACAAACAGCCTGATTAGCACAAGAAAAAAATGTCTGCCTCTGCCTCCCAACAATTTGCCTCATGCAGCAAATAGCAAGTTTCATTTTCAATTTTAGTAGGGGCCTCCCGATCACCAGCTGTTTCAGGCTGAAGGGATTACCGTAGCCTATTGCTGCCTCCCCAAGCCCCATTTTTCCCTTTGCTACAAGGAGGTAAATTGCTGGGAGGCAGAGGCCAAAGGATGGGGGCCAGTGGGTGGGTGGGGCTACATTCAGTGTATAAGATGCACCCTAATTTTCAACCTCTTTTTTTTGGGGGGGAGGTGCATCTTATACTCCGAAAAATACAGTACTTCTGAAAAACCTTGTCAAGGAAACTGCAGGGACTTGTCCTGAGAGTTGGATAGCCATCTGTCTGAAACGGTATAGGGTTTCCTGCCTAGGCAGGGGGTTGGACTAGAAGACCTCCAAGGTCCCTTCCAACTCTACTATTGTATTGGATGCAAAGTTCTGAGAACTGGACATGATTGAATGGAAGAAAATGAAATGGATTAGGATTAGCAAATCAGATTAACAATTTCTAAATTTGCACGTCTTTAGCAAGTTGTAAGGAATCTGGAAGAATTTAAGACAAATTCTTGAAATTTGAAAGGGAGACACTGTATTTAAAAATTCTCATAAAGGTCATCCTATGTTTATGACCACAATTGGTATCATAATTTTCATTGCTACTGTAAGTAGGTAATTGTTAAATGAGAGTTTTCTGTGGTGTGATTGACTGAATGAGGATTTGCCCCAATAAACTCTTTATCAAATAAAATATTAACAAAAACATGATATGAGGAAGAATAGCTAAAACATCTAGGCATATTTTATTTACATAAATATATGTCTTCCACATACTAATCTTTATGCTCTCTTACATCCATCTAATGTTCCTACTCTTTCTTTAAATTATTTTAGACTCTTGCTTTTTAGATATATTTTCTGTTTTCATATATACAGTATATTTTTGTATCTTCCAGCTATTTACTCTGATGTTCCTTCTATGCTTTTTAATTGAGTATACCCCACCTTCCTTATGCTGATCTATGACCGTAATAAAATTTTGACTTTGATTTGATGTTTCTGTCAACTGGTAAATGCACCCAATTGGTGCATTGTCAATACCACAGAGTAGCCTTAGTTTGCTATTCTGATTGTAATTTTGTATTTCCACTGGTCTGGAAAGGCCTCTGTGAGCTTCATTGATCAGCGCTGTCAGTTTTGTTAAGGTGATGATGTCAAGTGCTCTAGGCATTTTTGTGGTGTTTGATTATTTCCAGCAGCTTAGTTTTGCAGTTTGCCAATTGCAGCCTCTATTAAATGACATCTCTATTGAAAAATGTACGAAAGTTTCCCTATTCTGCATGAGCTATATCAAAATCTGAAGTCGGTAAGGTTAGACCTGTCAGGGCTCTTTTGAAAAGATTCAAGCACCTGTTTTTACTTTTTTCAGTACTCACAATGTGCTTGAAAACATTGTTTTTTTCCTTCAAATTGGGCCATCTAAAAAATTCCACTCACTTTTTGTCACATGGAAAATAGCTCTGGGTATTGCTCTGGGATAATGTCAATCAACCACTGTCAACTGCAGCTGAGAACCAACATAAAGGAAGAATTTTATCATGCTAATGAATAAATATTATTAAATAGAAATGCCCTGTCTTCACACTAAATAATGAATATTAACAAATGAAAACTTTATGAAGCTTTCAGATAACACTGTGCTGTCTTTTTGTAGTGAACAGATCATGCTTTGTTTTTCTTACTTTTAATTTTTATCTAAGTAATTTATTTAACTTTTTAAGAAGCCATTTCTGAAGCTCTATTTTCTAAAGTTGAACATGATCTTGGTGATTAATTCATTCAGGTTTTTGTGTGGCTAGCTTTTATATGAAAATATTTGCCATTTTCCTCCTTGGTTTCAAACTCTATCAGCCCCCACCTTCCACCAAGAACAAAATTTATAGGGTATGCATATTCTTACTTTTCTGCTTTACAAAACCTCATTGTTCTGGAATCTTGAATTTAAAAACAAAGAAAAAGTAATTTCTTATACAGATGAATCAATAAACAAAAAATATAAGTTAATGCTGCTGAAAAGATGGGAGTGACAGGGAGTGAAGTGGATAGGACAGAAATTTCATGCAAACTTCTCATATATATGGTAGGATAAAATAGATTAATAATGAAATTGATAGAACTTGTATGGGATTATATTTGGGAATACCGAGTGCTGTAGGTATATTCCCAGTGAGGCATTACCTTGATGTGGTTGTGGAATTTGTGTGATCTGAGAAAGATGAGCCAATGGTTCAACCATATTGGATAGGTCTCAATAGAGGACAATATCTTTCCCATAAATATTATAGTGAGATAATTTACAGAAATTCATACTGGATTGGTCATTACCATTGGTCAGCTAGGTGTTGGAGTTAGTCAACTATGTGTTGGACATCTGCTGAAAAAGGCTATAGGATTTAGGACTGTTGGCTAAATAACCAAGGCCAGCAATTCAAGAACTACTGGAAGAAAAGTTGTTTACCTATCACAAATATACAAGGATTGAAAATACAGAAATACTGATCAATCAACAACTAGTGGGAGCATAATATAGATGAAGTAATAGAAAATGAAGAAGTTAAAGTGACCTTGGACTTTAGAATTCAATCAGATAAGCACCTCCCACATAACACCGTAGACTTAACAACTGTTGATAAGAAAGACAAAAAATTCTGGATAGTGGATGTGGCAGAACCTGGAGACAGCCTAATAGAAGAAAAAGAACTGGAGAAAATCACAAAATATAAAGATCTGCAAACTGAAAAGCAATAAACATGGCAAAGAAAGGAAAGATAGTACCAAAAGTGCTAGGTTCCTTCGGTGCAATCCCAAAACTTCTGGAGTGCCACTTGAATAGCATCAGCATTGATAAAGTTATCATCAGTCGATTGCAAAAGGTAGCTTTATTTGGAACAGCTTACATCCTGTGATGATACCTTAAAATAATCAAACAATAGACCTATGCTAGGTCTAGGGAAAGTAGCTGGTAAGTAGATAAAAATGCCAAATCCAGTTTAAACATCTGGTTGAGTATATGACAAACTATAACAACAACAATTCACACTGCTGTGAATAGATAAAGGTCATAGCGGTGATACAATAAACAGTACTTCTGCAGTTATTAAGTGGACACAAGCTGAACTGGACAGTTTGGACTGAAAAACGAGAAAGCTAATGAGTAATCAGTATGCACTGCAGCTTAAGTAATATTGATAAATTATACCTGCCCCGCAGAAATGGAGGCAGAGTTTTACTTCAAGTCAAAGAGGAAATGTATGTATTTACTGATTACATAAAAGATACCTAAGAACATGCAGTGACACAAATTAAAATTGGAAATAACTGAATATGCAGGTAATAAAACATGAATATCAAAACACTGCAATAAAAACAAGAATAGAAGGCAGGCAAGAAAAAGCATTACATGGTCAATTTCTAAAAGTGATCAACAGGGAAATAGATAATTAGAACATTGAACAAAAAAATGGAAAGGATTTTGGCTACTAAAGAACAAGCCATTTAAGCTAATACAATGGATGCCAGAATTGAAAAATCATCAAATGATTCAAAGTGCAGATTGTGCAAAGAAGCAGAAAAAACAGTAGATGGTATATGCACAAACGGATTATTTATAATAATGCCATAACACAAATGCCAAAATGATTCACTGGAACATCTGTAAAATTTATCATGTGCCAGTAACGAAAAATTGGTGGGAACATAAGTTGAAAAAGTAATTGAAAAGGAGATGGTTAAAATATTATGACATATCCAAATACAAACTGATAAAGTCTCGGTTCATAACAAATCAGATTTAATTGTGGTTGAAAAGATGAAAATAAAGGATGTGGCAATACCAGGAAATAGAAGATTAGGAGATTAGGAGAAGATTACAAAGTATCAAGATATGTCTAGTTTAATAGAAAGAAGGACTAGGGGAGACATGATAGCAGTGTTCCAATACCTCAGGGGTTGCCACAAAGAAGAGGGAGTCAAACTATTCTCCAAGGCACCTGAGAGTAGAACAAGAAGCAATGGGTGGAAACTAATCAAGGAGAGAAGCAACTTAGAACTGAGGAGAAACTTCGTGACAGTTAGAACAATTAATCAGTGGAACAGCTTGCCTCCAGAAATTGTGAATGCCCCAACACTGGAAGACTTTAAGTTTAAGATGATGTTGGATAGCCATTTGTCTGAAACGGTATAGGGTTTCCTGCCTAGGCAGGGGGTTGGACTAGAAGACCTCCAAGGTCCCTTCCAACTCTACTATCGTATTGTATTGTATTGAAAATCAAACTGAAAGATTATAGCATAAGCCAGTTTGGTGATCCCAGTAGTTCTGGAACACTGGGTGCCAAAAAAGAAACCTTGGGCGACAGTTAGATAATCTACACATTCACAAATTTCCATCTATCAATTCCAAAAGGCCACAAAGCTTGTATCTGCACATATACTATGCCATACATGACTACAACTTAGGTTCTTAGGAATAGATTGATGTGCATGAAGGATAACATCAGCTAAAGAACTGGCAGATATGATTTTGTATTTTTTTGTATATTGTAACAATAAGATAACAATAAGATAAGTTAAAACAAACCTAGTAAAAAGTACAGCTTATTCAAGGGACATAACACTTATCTTGTATCAATGCAATTCCACACACACTTTGGCATCAGCCATTAAGTTCTAAATAATTTTCCTCCACCTCCCGGCACTTTCTGTTCAATTGTGTCTGATTCTTGGAGACCACCTGGATAAATCTGTACAACTTTTTGGCGGGCTTTTTCAGAAGTGGTGTGCCATTATCTCCTTCCTAGGGCTGAAAAAAAGGCACTAGTCAC
Source organism: Natrix helvetica (assembly GCF_964273705.1). Classification (NCBI taxonomy): domain Eukaryota; kingdom Metazoa; phylum Chordata; class Lepidosauria; order Squamata; family Natricidae; genus Natrix; species Natrix helvetica. The sequence continues at coordinate 46,553,216 of NC_138552.1, forward strand.
TTGTGGCTCGTCCAACTGGCTTTGTGCCCAAGGTGGGATTAGAACTCATGGTCTTCCATTTTTAGCTGATGCTTTAACTACTACACCAAACTGGCTTTCTCATAGGGGTTTTCTTCAACTATAATAATTTAATTATACTCTGAAACACTATTTGCATTACTACTATAAGCACAATTAAAATGTTTAGATTATTAATATTAAATATTAAATGTATTGAAATGTCTTATTCTAAAAAGCAGCTTATAAATGAATAAATATGGTAAAATAACTTCTGCATTGTGTGAATTGAGATGAAATATACATTTCCTGAGCAAGATAAACATATGCGTAACTAGGAATTGTATGCTCAGATAAGCTTTTTGCAGAATTAACTGTATTAACAAAAAGCTAATTATTTATGAAATTATTCAATTTACAAAGGAGACAATCATAAGGCAATTCTAGAAGTAAGTTTTGGAGTAGTGAAGGCCAAGCTATCTGTCTGGGGTATAAAGAACATATAAATGTAAATTACAATTCTTAATTTAGTTATTCTAAACTCAGTTGATATCAATGATCCCAAAATGTTATCTGGGGACTATGGATTTATTTTACAAATAGCTGTTCAATTGTTCCTAATTTCTTCCAAAAATAATTATGAAGTTTCTATGCCAATTACAGAAAGGGAAATTCATTTATTGTTGTGGCAAATATATATAATAGCTTCTTCTCTGAAGCAATTCCTTGACTTATTTGCAATATATATATTTATTCAAAAAGCTATTTATTATGCAATATTATTGATGAAAGAAACTTCTGAAGTATTTCAGCTGCTATTTATTGCAAAAATAGGATTGAGGAAATGATACAGAAAAATAGATAAACCAAGATTATCTTTCCCAAGCCTCCTCATTGAAACAGATTTTAAGTTCTTCAGCTTTCTTGTTCACAAAGAAAGGAAAAAGAAAATCATTTTTACAGAAGCTGTTCTACAGAAAGAAAATAATGTACATAGCTCATAAAAGAAATGCATCATTTTCATACTTAATTTGCCAATGTGTTGAAAAAGGCATATGGAACATATTTGACTTTAACCTTCCAATGGGGCAAATTGTATTTATTATCATGAGACGCATCCAATGGGAAAAAGTTGTTCAAATCATAAATATAGAAGACTGTGTAGATAAAACTTCAAGGATTGTTTACCTAATAGTAGAAGCTTGACCATCTAATTTTATGAAGCTGGAACTGCACAAATCTATGTATTACCAAACAAAATTTATCACTGGCAAGGAGTATGTTGTTTTAAATTGTCACAGAGACTTCCAGACCCCAGATCCCTCTCAGGATTCTTAATCTAAAGCTGATATTTACAAAATCCATTTGAACAAAGTATCAGTACAGTATACAATTATTATATAGTATTCTAAATTGTTCTAAATTTTATATATTGCAGCCTTCTGGCAATGGTGTTCAAAATTTAATGAATAGACATAATGCTGTTTCTACTGCAATACTTTATTCCCATGGTTAATCAATAGTTTGTTTCCCTGGCAGTAGCAGTGTACAATACCTTTAAATTTGTTTTTATAATTAAAATGACTTATTTTATTAAAACAATTGCATGCTGGAATTTATTTTACTAGAGAAAACAGTATTATTTTCCATTTTAAAATCAGTAGTAGGTTAGGTCTAGACCAGGAGTGTCAAACTCAAGGCCTGGGTACTTATATCTGGCCCATGGGGCCACCCTGGAAACCGTGAAGGACCGGCTTGTGGTGCTTCTGTCAGTGAAAATGGGCTGCTGAGCTCTATGGGAAGCTCCATTTTCACTGGCAGAGGGTTGCAGGAGGCCATGGCAGCGGAAAATGGAGCTCGGGAGCCTGTTTTCGCTGGCAGAGACTGGGCCCATCACAGGTGCCCCTGACAGAACTGACATCAAGCTGGACACATTCACTCTGGCCATGCCCACCTCGGGGTCAAACACAACCCTGATGCGGTCCTCAATCAAATCAAGTTTGACATCCCTGGTCTAGACTTTTACACAGTGAAGTTTTCACAAATAATCCTGGATCCATTGAACTCTCAAATTTTGAAGAAACCTAAACCATAAAATATTATAACCCACCACATTTAAATTCACTGTGGCCTAGTCAGTAGGGATCTGCAGATTTCAGAAGAGAAGCAAAGAATTGAGCAAAGGACTAACTTTGTTACTATACAAGAAAATACAGTACAATACAATACAATAGCAGAGTTGGAAGGGACCTTGGAGGTCTTCTAGTCCAACCACCTGCTTAGGCAGGAATCCCTATACCATTCCAGACAAATGGCTATCCAATATCTTTTTAAAGACTTCCTGTGTTGGGGCATTCACAACTTCTGGAGGCAAGCTGTTCCACTGATTAATTGATCTAACTATCAGGAAATTTCTCCTCAGTTCTAAGTTGCTTCTCTCCTTGATTAGTTTCCACCCATTGCTTCTTGTTCTGCCCTCAGGTGCCTTGGAGAATAGTTTGACTCCCTCTACTAAGCAGATTCTGACCAGTTCTGGAGAATCGGTAGCAGAAATTTTGAGTGGGTTGGAGAACCGGTAAATCCCACCTCTGACTGGCCCTGCCCCCATCTATTCTCTGCTTCCCGAATCCCAGCTGATTAGGAGGAAATGGAGATTTTGCAGTATCTTTCCCCTGCCATGTCCAACCAGCCACGTCCACAGAACCGGTAGTAAAACATTTTGAACCCCACCACTGGTTAAAACAGTTCCTCCCTAGCAATTCCCAGAGTATATCTATAGTTATGTTAATAGTTGCTTTAATCTAGCAAGATTCTATCCATGGATGAAGAACAATAAGCAAAATTACTCAGAAATAACTCCATGTGTTGTTCTTGGTTCTTGGGGGCCTGACAATCCATGTTGCGGAAGGAGAATACATCTGGCAACATGTTGTCAGAATTGAATCTGCCCATTGGATCTGACCTTCAAGAAAGGGGCTGTTGAAAGTTCCTTTAGGTCTGCGAAGCAAGGGAGAGATGAAGGGCTCTCCCTATTAGTACATATAACCTCCACCCTGCCTCAGTTCCATAAACAGGTGACTGTAATTTCAATGCACTTTCAAACCCAGCAAGAAATACACAGAGTCTTGATTTAGTTTAGTAAATTAATTATGGCTCTTTAATCATTGTGATTTGACTGCTGAGAATTTTTAGCCATCATGTACAAAACGTATGGCTTTTGGAAGTAGTGGGTTGCATTGTCACAACAATATGGAGTTCTTCTTGTAAATTAAACATATTAGCGTCTTTATAGTATAAACAGAGGTCATACAATCATTTTACTTGCACTCAGTAGGTAAATTATCCGTTTGCAATTTTTAAAGTTAAGGATGAATTTAGATTTTATTTTGTTTATGTAACTTAACAGGGGTTGTATTTTAAGCTAAATATTAAAAGAAACAGTTGTTTTTGTGAAGGGGGCACCTTGATGAATAGTTCTGCAATGCTTTCATTAAAAGAAGCTGGAAGAATACCTAAATGGCTAAGAAGAGTGAAATCTAGAGAATCATATTGCTAAGAATAATTGAACTAGAATCCAGTTATTCAGTAAAGCATATTATTAATTTATTTTTTTTATCCTCCAAAAAATACAAAAGCAATTCAAAACTGAAATGTATATGTAGATATGCTACATACAATAATGCAGTACAATATAATACAATACAATACAATGCAATGCAATGCAATGCGATACAATACAATACAATACAATACAATACAATAGTAGAGTTGGAAGGGACCTTGGAGGTCTTCTAGTCTAACCCCCTGCCTAGGCAGGAAACCCTATACCGTTTCAGACAAATGGCTATCCAACATCTTCTTAAAGACTTCCAGTGTTGGGTCATTCACAACTTCTGGGGGCAAGCTGTTCCACTGATTAATTGTTCTAACTGTCAGGAAATTTCTCCTCAGTTCTAAGTTGCTTCTCTCCTTGATTAGTTTCCACCCATTGCTTCTTGTTCTGCTCTCAGGTGCCTTGGAGAATAGTTTGACTCCCTCTACTAAGTTAAAACAATTCCTTTTTTCCTTTTGCATATTACAAAAACAATGTATTTTGCTTGGTATCTTTTATTAATGTTATATTGAGCATCAGTGGTATGCTTGTAACTATCTGTCCATTTACACACACACACACACACACACACACACACACACACACACACACACACACGATGTTCAGGTAATTCAGGCAGACATTCAACCCAGGCTGAATTTTTAAGTTTGGATGAGCAATTATGGACTTTCTTGAAAGTGCAGAAGTGGTGATCTACTCCAAAAACAAGATCGTCAGACACACAGTGAATCAAGATATAAATAATTTTTAAAGATCCAAACTTATAAAAGATTATAAGCTTAAAAAAATCCTGAAAGTACATTGGGAAGTAACTTTAATGTAATAAGCAGATTCTCTTTTGTGAATCTGTGACAGATAAAATATATTTCTTCTTATGAAATCTAATTTGAGCCGCTCTGAGAATGAACATGAGAAATTGGAGGTTAACATCAATGTGACTAGTGATGGAAAAACGTGCAATTCTGGCATACTAACAGACATATTTTTCTTTGTTTTGAGAAGCTGTTCCTTCTCCCTGTAAGGTTGCAACTCTAAAGAAAGTGTAGTACTACAAATCTCAGGAGATATTGCAGATATAGAGGAAGGAGTGAAGACAAGAGATACAAATGGAGAATATGATAATGCTGTTTTGTAATAAACTTTTTAAACATATAATTCAGTGGTGGGACTCAAAAATTTTACTACCAGTTCTGTGGGCGTGGCTTGGTGGACATGGCTTGGTGGGTGTGGCAGGGGAAGGATACTGTAAAATCCCTATTCCCACCCCACAATAGGAAAAGGATACTGCAAAATCCTCATTCTCTCCAGATCAGTTGGAGCTCAGGGGCAGAGAATAGATGTGGATGGGGCCAGTCAGAGGTGGTATTTACTGATTCTCTGAACTACTCAGAAGTTCCGCTACTGGTTCTCCAGAACTGGTCTGAACCTGCTGAATACCACCTCTGATATAATTTCTCCTGGAATATGTGTTACGAATCTCTAATAAAGGATAGAAATAAGTTCAAGGCAGACATAGATACAACAACATATACCTCCATACACATTGCTGGCTGCTCAAATCATTGATGGAATTGATGGGCTAGTTTGAATTTTTCTGCCTCCGCAACCTAGAAATCTTTCTGTTTGCTGAATCTTGTTTGTTTCTTAAAGTAGCTTAGGAAGATAGAAGGTTTGCTATAATGTCTGCAATGTCAATTTGCACAAATATGAAAGCGGTTTGGTTAAGGAAACCTTAATAATTAATGGATGGTATTAATAGTAGCAAAACACTTTTATTTTTGAATGCAACGTACGATTTCTGATTCTTTTCTGCTTGGTTTTCCAGTTGGAATTTGAAATCAAATTGAAACAAAGAAGCTGGGAAATCTTTGCCAGAAATTTGAATAAGGCTCATTTTGAGAAATGGTGTGGTCCAATGCAATTCTAGGGTTGAAAGGTGCCCAGGTTAACACTTTTTCAAAATTAGATGATGGAAGGGGAGGAGGAGGAAATGTAAATTCCCACAAATAGTTGTTGGGAACAGAACAAGACTACTTAACCTTGTATTCCAAGTGATTTTTTACCAAGTTTCACTAGAATATCTCAGCAAGATTCTCCTAAATATTTAAAATTCAAAAGTTATAATTTCAAGACTTCTTGAAAGCACATTTGTATACTGTACATGGTCTTTTGTGATTATGTTCTTACAGAAAATACTGTGGCGCTATGAGTTTTTCTTCCACGATGCTATCCATTCTGATCAGTATTCCTTCTTTAAGGTGTTTCAGAATTTCAGAAACATTCAAAGATATGTGTCTTGAACATTGGATATTAAATATACAAAATATATATCATTGTCCAGAAATGGACAATCTTTTAATGGGTTGGTGGAGTGATATATTTCTTGAGTGGGCCTTAATAATACATGAGGACTACTCCAAAAAAGATAGGTTTCCATATTCTAAATACAACAAATTGTTCTCTAAATCACATTTTCATATTTGCTATCATTTTGACCATAAGGGGGCAAACTAAGGCTACACATTACCCTCAGTCTAATAATTCACATCATTAGTTGGCCCCAGGAGAAAGGATGGTGGAAAAGAACTATTAGAAATAGAAAACAAAGATACCAGAAAGAGAATAAATAGTCCCTGTTTTCCCATTGCTCCTACTTATTGATGCTTAAGATGTACTTATCATTGTGATAAACAGATTGTCTCCAGGGAATGTGGCCTTGGCTGCCATATTAACATATACAAATATACATGAGTAGTCTACTTATAAGGACTCTATTGACTCAATCTATTCATTGGCTAACATGTAATTGCTTTAGCCAATAGACAGCCCACTCTGCTTCAAAATGCCTTCAATCCAATCTACCTATTGGCTAACAGGAAGCTGTGTTAGGTCCTGATGGACCTGTCCACCTGATCATATGATAACTGTGATAATGCTAAAATGATTAAATGTTCATTGCAATCTCATGATCCAAACTCTACCTTTTCTTAATGTGTTGGAAGGATTGTGTCAAGACATTGCTATATATGTTTCTTCACTTATCCCATTTGTTCCCCGCTAGATGCCTGCTAATCTCTTTGGTCAATCTACCCATTGGCTAACATGGATATGCATTAATAAATGCATGTGTAAGATCCGAAGATAGCAAGATAGGAATTAGTGCTGTTCCGAACAAACATAACAGTATACACAATTTATACAGTGCAGATAAGGTACATTTCAATTCCAAGCCTAGGAAAAGCAAACACGAACAGATTTGTTGAAGGGAAAGTTTGGATGTCTGTATGAGCAATCCTGCAAGTGTGACTTTAAGCTATTAAATTAATTAATTAATTAATCAATTTAATTAAATTAAGTAATGACACACACTATATGAGAAGAGAATTAGTTTTAGGAAATTTATAATAGGATAAACAAAGACTAGGACGATATCATACCATGAGAATCAAAGAACAAATGCTTCATGCTCCTTACATGTCTGCAATCATAAGGAAGTGTCCGCACAGACAAAAAGTGATAAAGAGGAATCACTGTAAATCCTTAACACTGACTCTATCTACAGAACATCATGCTGCCTCTGTGATCACTGTGTTTGGAGATACTGAAGAGTAAGTGCCACTGAAGTTTTCAATATTGCTTCTCTCTGACTGATGCACCAATCTACAACTACTATAAATTCTCAAGGAATCCCATGTCAATCTGTGGGTAATTAAAAGGATCTGTCAGTATCACTTCTGCTGAGTAGTATTTCAATTCAGCAAATATCGTTTCTTAGCATCTTGCACATAGTGGTACTTGGTGGTTCTGTGAGTGTCTGAATTGACAATTGACAATTGACGATGCTCTCTTGAGGATGGAATGACAAAGGCAGGCAGCTTTAACTTCTTCACTTCCATGGCCCTAGTTCACTTTTCCACACCCAATTTGGATTTTCATATTCCAATGTTTTGTTTGGCTCCAAATTTTGAAGGACCCACAATAGCTATAATTCTTTTAAACCAGTCCTGGTCTGATGTTATGGTTTGCAGTCAACTTTTGTCACTGGAACACCTCCCCATTTCTTCCTCTTTTTCATTAATACTCTGGTTTCTCTTCAAATCGTATTAATCTTTTTCTTTTGCACAGTTCAAAAGGAGAGTGACAAATTGGAGAAAGGTCAGAGGAGAGCTTCCAAGATGGTGAAGACTCTGGAAAGTAAGCCTATAAAGAAATGTTAAAGGAACAAGGCATATCTGACCTAGAGAAATGATATGTGCTCATTTACATCGGAAAGATTGTAACATAAGGAAAGGAATGGACTTATTCTGTATTATTGCAGAAGGCAGAAATACAACCAGCAGGTTGTGAAGTTAAAGGAACTTGGTTTGGACTACAGGTCAACTCATACATTGCCAATCAGTAGAAAAGGCAGTCAAATGTAGCATGAATTATCCTTAATTTAAAAAGTACAGACACTGAATGGTCATGTGTCAGACATGCTCTGGTGGATTTGAGCATTGAGCAAGGGGTGGCCTAAATGACCATTAAGATCACTTTTAACTCTATGATTGTCTAATTGTCAATGTCAACCTTATGTCCTTGTCCATTGAGCAGGGGTAGGATGGAAGAACTGAGAATGGTAAGTTAAAAGGCTAGTGCTAAAGAAGATAGAAAGGAGGAATAATGCTTGCCAACCATTTGGAAAGATGGAGTAGCAGAAAATGAATGGGAAAACATTACCAGCTAGCTATCTCTTTCAAAGCTGGCACTTCTGTAGGCAGCAAAATCCAGTATTTTCTATGTTCTTCCAAGAAAAACTCTAAGTTTATAAGATTCTCATGATTGTTCAATCAGGAGCTTACCAGTAAAGCAATTGTGCATGCAAACAGTTTTAGACACTGCATTTAATGAGATTATGGGCTATCCTCTTTAGATGGTAAATTTGGGACACTGTGTGATAAATTAGCCCTACTGCTTTGGGTGGTTGAGAGAGCTCTTGCTGTTTCAATTGTATAGTTTCCAGTAGTTCCCATGGTAGTAAACTAAGTCAATGAAGTCATAGGATAAGGATTTGTCTTGCAGGCGATAAAGAGGATGTGGCATCTGAAATGTTACAAACAAAAAATCTATTTATCAATGAACACTGAGTATCCTAAGGTATTAAGAAAATGAACTTGAATATACGTAGGCATTATTGAACAACTCATGTCACTTATAAAGCACTCATTCTTGTTCCATATTCTTTTCCTATATTTTATTAGAAGGCCTGCAATTCTTTATTCTAAATGCCCACTTTATGGATTACAACACTGACTTTTATACAAGACTTCATTACTGCCTTGCAGATGTCTCATAAATACGTTCTGATGGTTTAAATTATATCAGGTACAATGTTTGAACACACTTAATTCTTTTATAAAAATAATAAAATGACTAGAAGCTGTGGTTCCTATCATTCACTGTTCATTTTTTCATGTTCATAAAACATTTGCAGTATAGTTTTGATCATACTGGACATTTGGCAAATATTGCAACAAGAAAAATCAGTGTCTGCAGTGTTGTCATGATTGATTTAAGGTTAGTTGGTGCAAATTCTCCAAAGCACCTGAAGGCAGGACAAGAAACAATGTGTTGAAATTAATCAAGAAGAGAAGCAACTTAGAACTGAGGAGAAATTTCCTGACAGTTAGAACAATTAATCAGTGGAACAACTTGCCTCCAGAAGTTGTGAATGCTTCAACACTAGAAGTTTTAAAGAAGATGTTAGATAACCATTTGTCTGAAGTGATGTAGGTTTCTTGCCTAAGCAGGGAGTTGGACTCGAAGACCTCCAAGGTCCCTTCCAACTCTGTAATTCTATTCTATTAAAATATATATATTCACAGGCTAATTCATGTGCCATTTGTCTGGATCCTTACCTGTATTATGCATGTTACAGAAAGATATGGACCTACAATTACCACTAGAGGAGGGTCATCACCTCCACTGGAACAGAAGCCAGATCTAAAAACTTGCAATGTCCCTAAACAGAATAAAGGACTAAAAAACCCCACTTATGAAGACACTTCTTCCAAGAGCAAGAACTACGCAGTTATTATTAGGCAGAAATGTTGATTTACATTTAAAATTACCTTTTCCTTTATTAGTACTAATTAAAACATTTTTTTAAAAAAATTGAACATCTTGTGTAAGATCAAATATATATTCTAACTCCTCCCAGAAGGCACTTTGCAACAAGAGGTAAATAAGGCATCAAAATAGGGCATCCCATGATTCCACAGGTTATTCGGTCTTTCTAGGATATTACTTATGCCTCCAAGTGGAAAAGGGTCCATTTGCCATCTGTCTTGTACCCCATTGCAACATGGGCTTGAAGCAATGGTGCCATATGGTTCTCCTACACTGCGTCCATTTGAAAACATTAATAACATTAGCCAGAGATAATTTTAAAGAAAACTCATAGATATGAAGACTAAAATAAAAGTAAAGACTTGCTTCTTGGGGAATGGATTTGTTTTCCGTTTTCCTTCCTTCCACCTTTCTCTCACACATACATTTATATTATAAAATAAATCATGGTTTTAAAGCTACTGCTTTGCCATTGCCAAAAGCAGTTCCATGACAGTGATTTCAACAGAGATCTCCAGAATGGTGGACCTAATGACCTAGCTGAACATAATGATTCTTTCTCTCTAGCATGCTATTAGACTGCTAAATAGCTGTTTGGCAATCTGGGATGGATACAATTTCTCCTTATTGGTTCATTCTAGCTTTCAAAGGTTGTTGTCTCTCTGTGAAGTTTGAGTAATTAGCCTTTCTTCTTTCTGTCAGAGAGAGCTTTGTCAATGTGAGAGAATTATACATAAACCCTGATCCGCTACATAGCAATATCTATGGCTAAAAAAATATCTTCTGTAACTGTAGTTAAATCATTAGTCTGGAAATAAAATAAGGCTATACCAAGGTAAATTAAGCATTTCTATATTTTCAAAAACAAGTGCATGTAACTTAAAATGTGAAGACCCATGTGCTTCTAATGCTTTCAGAATTTTGAAGGAATCAGCTTGAGGGGAAAAAATCTCCACTGGACTTGGCACTGGATTCCAGAAGGAGCTACTGTAGCTCACTAATGGAATGTATGTGTGCATGAATAAATTCTTAAGATCAATTACTGGGGTTTTCAGTCGAGTTATTCAGATGACAGGAAAGATTCTTGTTTGGAAAACCTGATGTCATGGCCCCATTGGATCCTGGTTCAGAGAAGAAGAGTTGGAACCTGGACCAGCCAATGGGGATGGCACATTTCCTCTAAAATGTCTGGAGAGTCCAGGGGCCAAGAAAGATGCTGACTGAGGCCCCTCTGGCATTGGGGGAGGTGGTCCACTGGAACTGACTGCCCTCACAAACACAGGGGAGGATCAGCTGCAGGCAGGCAGTGGTGATGAAAGGTAGCAGATCCCAACTGATGAGGAACAGCTGCCTTCTCCACTTGATCCGATGACACAGAGAATGATCTGTGAGGCTGCTGGTGAGGAGGCCATCCTATCCATGCTGGTGAGGAGGCCATCCTATCCATCCTCACAAGGAACCCTAGGCTTCAGCTGACTTAATCAGAGGCTAGGGAAGGTGTCTTCATTGAGAACAATTGTTTTGTTTTGACATGTAATTTCCAGACCTTTGAAAATTCTGCTTCAAATCGTGTTTCTGCCCTGTGGGCTGTGAACTTTGCTTGTGGACTACAGACTTTGCTTTATGGACTTTGAACCTTGTTTATTACTTATGGACCTCTTTGCATCTTGTTTTTGGACTATGGACTTCCTCCTTGACTGGGGAATCGACTCTGGTGACTATTGACTTTTAGTTTGTGGGACTGTGCTGCCTTCAGGAAACTTTGGGGTGGGGGTTTACCAGCTGTTGTAGGGCCATTTGTCCTGGGATAGCACAGAAATAAAGGACTTTACTGAAGTCTTTTCCCATGTAATGTGGATCATAACCAGGCGTGGGTTGCTACCGGTTTTACTACCGGTTCGCAACTCCCGCATGCACTGTTCAATGTAAATTGTTCTTCACACATGAGGACAAAAATTTACAGTGAACTGTGCATGTACAGTCACTAAAAACCAAAATGGTGGTGGCCCAGCGGTGGCGAGGGAAACGGTTTGGGGGCGTGGCAGACCTGGGTCACTGCTGGCTCTGCGACCCAGGTCTGAATTCCACTACTGGTTCGGCTGAACCTGGCTGAACCGGGAGCAACCCACCTCTGATCATAGCACCTGACGAGGTATAACTAGTCAGAGTAGGCCAGCCTTTCCCCAATGTGAATATCCTCCAGATGGGGCAGACATCAATGGCTATGCTAGCTAGAATTCCAACAGATGAAGGAAACAAATCCAGTTCATATAGATTAGTTCTAGCCAAATCCCTAGCTTCTGTCCACCCAGCAATTTGAAAGCATGCATTATTGTGAGTAGGTAAATGGGTACCACTTCAGAAGCAAAAAACCTAGCTGTGTTCATTTCTGCAGAGAGCAGAAGCTGGCGCTGGACCTGGCCAGGCATGAGGCATTGCAACACAAAGTGAGGCGCAATGAGATCAGCGGAGGAGCCCAGAAGAGCCAGCAATGTGAGTACTACTAGTTAGCTGATTTAAAACTAGCTCATCCCTTGCAGTGCACCAAGGATAGGCGCCCAAGCGCCAAACAGAATGAATTAGCAATCTAGGCTGTCAGGATTGTATTGTATCTAGCAAGTGTAGATTTTGCTGGCATTGTACACCGTACACTAAATAAATAAATAAATATGTTTTAAGCCCCTAATTGCTCAAACTATTATAGAAAAAGAGATGATGCAATTGTGCCATCTTTTAATACAATCTGTGCCTTACATCTCCCTAAACTCATCCAAAAGTCAGATTGTAATTTGTAATATGAATGAATAAGAAAATAATACAGAATCCAGCATTCTGCTCCCCCAAGTAGTTAACCCAGTATATTTGAGAAATTCATTAGCATACTGCAGTTGTTAAGAATGTTATCTCTTGTAAAGTGGCTTATTCTCCTTTTGAAACTGTCCAGTGTTTGTCCAATAGACTGATATTAAATTCTAGATGGTTTCCTTATGCTCTGTTGAAGAAACACCATTTTCAATTCATTGTTTACACTTACAGGGCGACAGGTTTTGATATTATGAGAAATTTAGAAAAAAACAAACCTTTCTGCATCTTTTATGACCTGGTGTGTCACTTGCGATTAGACCATTATTGATTGCAACATACAAGGAGATGCTTTTTAGAGAGACTCTTAGCGTTATCATTTGTTCCATTTCATTATTTACACGGTAGCTGTATAGCACTTGTAAGCTGTTTTAGTTAGCTGAGTGGTTTAACAAGTATTTTCTTTTATCTAGTGAGTTACCGTAATCTCTTATACTGTTTCTTACTCTCAGCTGCTGAGAATCAGTAGATTTTTTAATAACAGACTTGGAAAAAGATATACTGTTTGCCAACTGGGAAAGCACACTTGTTCTTCTTAATGATGATGTGCGAACAGTCGCAGTTAGCATGGTTTCTGTATTAAACATGGCTCTGCATTTTAAGTTTTGTTTGGATCAGTGAGGTAATTAAATCTCTCTGTTATTACTGCAGCCTCTCATTTTCAGTATCAAGACTGAAACAGCTGGAAAATACAATCTGCAGAGAACTGCCATTCCATTCTGAAGTCCAATATAGGCTCTTGGAAATAGATGAGGCCACTTAGGTTTGCATTGGAGAAAAATCTGTATGGCTCATTGCCTGAATCCAAAATGATTTTAAAAACCAAAAACCAAAACAAGCCTTGATCACCCATAATGAAAGGATGAATGCTGCTGCTGCTTTGGACCAGATTGTACTTGAGTGGTATCTCAGTGGAAATGATTCCTGTAGCTTTGTATGATAGATACACAACAGCTAAGGGAACTAAAGAAGGCGAAGAGATGCCTAGAACACCTCTGGAGAAAGATAAGATGATCAAACATGAACTAGAGCTGCTATTAAGAGCCTGCCTCATGGTGGTGAGGGCAACAAAACCTAATTATTTCTTTGCCCTTATTGCATCCAGTTGCCCAGCAGCCCTAATCCAAATGACTTCTCCCTCTCTGGTGTGGGTAATATTGAGATTCACCTACAGGGTCTCTGTGAAGAATATGCTGCAGTGGATAAAATCACTTATATTTGTTCTTTGGCCTTGAAGAAGAAGTTATGGGGACTAGGCTTTGCAGGTTTATCTGGGGTGAGTTTGACTCCACCCCAGATAACTGAGAAACAGGACAGCCACTAGTTCAGCCATTTCACTGTTAGAGCCATGCCCATCCTGGCTGGTTAAGGCTCGTAGAAGGGAATGCACGACTTTCAGGCAGAGTTCAGACAAGGCTATGGGACTAGCCATCTTGCTTTTTGATGACCTCTGATGGGAAGGGAATTGAAATATTGCATCCATCCTTGCTTATCTTGACCTTTCAGTGGCCTTTAATACCATCAAACATAGTATCCTTTGGCTCTGGCTTTGAGGGTTAAGGGTAGGCAGCACTCTCACAGGGAGGGACTTCTCCGGGTGCCGTCCACCAAGCAATGCAAGAGGGCAGCGCCGAGGGGCAGGGCCTTCTCTGTGATGGGCCCAGCCCTCTGGAATGACCTCCCCCCGACATTAGGACAGCAACCGATCTCCGCTCCTTCCGTACGAAACTCAAGACCCACCTGTTCCAAAGTAGCCGGCCTGGCCTGAATTATAGCTATTTTCTAATCCCTCTGGATAAAATTTTAAATTAAGTTTGACTCTGGGTATTTTAATTGTTTTTAATTGCATTTTGCTGTTCTTAATTAATTGATTATTTATTTATTATGTGTTGTACATTGCTTTTTATATCTCCTCCTTGTTATTTATTTGTTGTGTAATAAATTGTACGCCGCCCCGAGTCCCTTGGTGGAGAGGGTGCGGCATATAAATTGGAGAAAAAAAAACTGTATTGTGCTGGTTCTTCTCCTTCCTCCAGGGTCAGTGTTGATAGCTTTGTGGGGTGCCTCATGGCATGGTTCTCTCTCCTTGCCTATTTAATATCTACATGAGACCGCTGGGTGATGTTTGATATGTGCATACTGGATAGTGGGATGAGCAGCATATAAATTTAATTAATTAATTAATTGAATAAATAAATATGCTATGATACTCAGCTTTATATTTTTACCCCACTGCCATCTAAGGAATGCCATGGATGCCCTGTCTCAGTGCCTGGAATTGTGGAGGCCTGGATGGGACACAATGTGCTTTGATTCAATCCAAGCATGGTTGAGGGGGAATGTAGGCCCTCTGGTGACAAGTTTTTCCCATCTTTGATCCTGGAGGATGTGGCACTGCCCCAGACAGACCTAAAGCACAAACAGTGTGTCCTTATGTACTCAGGGGTCTTCCTAGAACAGTAATGATGGCAGTAGTGCTAGGAAAACTTTTGCACACTTCAGGTTGTATACCAGCTTTGTCCATTCCTTAGGTTGTCTGTGGTGTTAGATATTTGATATATGTATATTATGGGAACAACATTGGTTGCCTGTGTTGATGCAGTTCAAGATGCTGATTGTCACCTTTAAAACCCTTCAATGCTTGGGACTGGGTTACTTAAGAAACTGTCATTCTCAGTGACACCTACCTATCCAATTTAGTCTGGCAGGTTGGGCATGCTATTGGTCCTATCAGTCAAGGAATGTCAGCTAGGAGATGTGCTTTCTCTGATATACTCCTGCCTTCTGGAACATTGTCCTGGTTGAGGTGGAGGATAACCCTACTCTTGTTAGCCTTCATAAGATTTTCAGCCCCAAAATGTGGGGCCCCTGTTTCTTGGCTATATTGATATCTATAATGAATAATTTCTTGCTGCCATCTATATTTAATTTGCATTAAATTATAAATGTTCTTAATCGTTTTACAATTATTCCTTGCTTGGTTCATTGAGATGGGTGGTTATAGAAATGGATATGAATAAATACATAAATAAATAAATATGCAAAAGACACACTGCTGTTCTTTTTTGTTTTTTAAGAGCTGAATAAACCTAGATCACAACCAACAGATGAATGGTGCAAAACCACGTTGCCATGGATTTTAAAGAAGCACTATTAAAATATCTTCTTATAATGTTCATCATAGTTTTGAGATGTTTTTGTGATGTGATGAAATATGCAGCAACAATAACTCACGCGTAGATAAACATTAATGCCAAATTCCACACAGATAACCCAAGGGATTGGCATTAAGGGAAGGAATACTGATAAGAAATTGTGAATATGATAGAGCTGATTTTCAGGGCTTGAGATGAAAATGTAATTAACATGGGGTTTCCCCCCACCCCCAAAAATATTTGAAGATGTACAAACTGTTATGGATGAATGGAAAAAAAGAGATGAATAGAGTGGTAAAACTAAGGGGTGCTTTGTTTTGCTAAGATATTTTAGTTTCCAAAAAGCTGCTGTGATTGGGATAACCAACAGTATGCTGATCACAGGTTTTGATTTGAAGACCCATCTGTCACATATCTGTAAACTTTGTCCTTATGTACCATATGTTTGGAATGTTAAGGCTTTTTATTACTTAATCATTGGTAGTTGCATGGATATCAATAATTCCATTCTATGAAGTTATAAATTATAAGAATTTATCTATGAAGTTAGTAATTATAAGAACACAATAGTCAAGCCAATTGGCTTTCATTTGCTAATGCTATTTGTGACTGAATTAAAATGCTAAAATGCTTTCAAATACCCATCTAGTTCAGAATTTGTAGAGTCAACATGTTTCAGGATACTGAATTAGATATAGGGGGAGATATGTCGTGTCTTACATTCTCCTGGGAACATTTTATTGTTTCACATCAGATTGAGAAAGCTTTTGCCTTAAGGCAAATAAGGAAAATTGAATTTTTTAAATCCTTAGTTTCACTTTTACTCTGCTCATGCATTTATACCTGAACTAGAAAACAGTATTTTTTTTTCATTTTTAACGAGTTGCAACACAACACACACTATTTGAAGCTGCCTAAAATTTCATTTATATTTTTAGCATCCATGTCTAACTGCTGAGTTATGTTTATTTTTTGAACAATTCCAATATGTTAGATTGTTAGATTACCCAATGTAATGGCACACTCAGGCTTAGGCAACAACAGCTCTTTATTGTAACAGAACAACTATGTACAATCCAGCGAAGTTTGAATCTGACAGCAGCCCTTTTATAGGGAGCTGTCAGACCCTTCGACCAATGAGATTGAATCTCTGTTCCCACCAGTACAGAGGACCTTGGTGGAAACCATTGCAACAGTTTCTAATATCTAACACCCCTCCCTTCTGAGATAGGATCAACCGGCTTATGACGTAGTCACGCACGTAGACTTTTTGGTGGCTCGCCCAGACCTGCACAGTTCAGTCGGAGGATATTTTTCAGTCAGGTTGGATGGACCTGTGAACTCTGCGGTTTCGCCTGGTGGAAGTTCCTGGAACCTTTCACAGGCCACAGCTGGAGCTTCTAGAGCCGGTTCACTTGGAGCTCGCTGCGGGCCTGCAACACAAGTAGATGAATATCCTAGTGTCTTTGGGTTTGAGTTGACTGTGGAAGGAGTGACTTCATGCTCCTTTTGGGTAGGGCTTTGGCTAACTCGTGCAGGAGTTATCTCTGGCTGCCTAAGATTGAAGTTGGAGAGGTGGTCACGGAGTTGGTCAACGTGCCTTCTCCAATTCCTACTGTCCTCGAGCTCTACTAGGTAAGAGCGAGGTCCGGTGATGCCTATCACTGTGGCAGGAATCCACAGAATTTCCCAGCGTAGTTGTGGGCGTAAACTGAATCCCCTATGCCAAAATTCCTTATTTTACTTGTCAAATCTGGGGGCAATGTGGCAGAGTAGTTTGGGTGTAGCCGGTCTAAGTGGGACCTTAGCCAGCGACCCATTAGAAGCTTGAAAGGGCTTCTCCCGGTGGTAGCACTTGGAGTGATGTGTTGAATTAGGAGAAATTGATCAACCCATGTTTTCCAATCTCCCGGGCCCATCCTGGATAGGGCCTCTTTTGCAGATCTCACCATTCTCTCCGCCTGACCATTGGAGGCCGGATGGAATGGAGTGACCAGGGCATGGCTGATTCCCTGCACTGCTAAGTAGTTCTCGAACTGCATGGCCATGAATTGGGGCCCGTTGTCAGAGACCAAGACATCGGGCAGGCTGTGAGTGGAAAAAAGTCTCCGTAGTACCTTGATGATCACTTCTGCCGTGGGAGAGGTCATGAGGACTATTTCTAGCTTTTTTGAATAGGCATCCACAACTACCAAGAAGGTCTGGTCATGAACTGGGCCAGCAAAATCTATGTGCACCCTAGATCATGGTGCTTCTCGTCGCACCCACTGCTTAGTGGGCGTCTCTGGGGGAGCTGGTCTGGAGTCCTGGCTTGGTGTGCAGGTAGCCACCCATTCTTCAATCTCCCTGTCCATGTTAGACCACCACACGTAACTCCTGGCCAAAGATTTTATCCTGACAATTCCAGGATGCCCTACCTGCAAGGCCTCTAATACTACAATGCGCAATTTGGTTGGAACAACGACCCGGTCCCCCCACCGCAACCAACCATTAATCACAGGCATTTCATCTCTTTTACAACAATTCATTTTGAATTCAGACCCAACAAGCCCCTTGGGCCACCCCTCCACACCCAGTTCAAAACGTTTGATGATAGAGTCTCTGGCAGAGTGGTGGGGAATGTCACTAGATGAAACAGGGCCAGTCTCTAAGCAGTCAATGAGGAGGACTGGCGTCTCGGAGGTAGGGTCTGCAAGCAGTTCAGGCAGTGGGTATAGACTCAAAGCGTCGGCCTGCCGCAAGGTTTAACCTGGTCGATGGACTAGACGATAGGTGTAGGCCGTGAGGAAAGTAGTCCATCTGGTCATTCGCGGTGACAAAGAAAGAGGAGTAGGCCGGTCCCCAGCCAGCAAGCCCAGTAGTGGTTTGTGGTCCGTTATGAGGTCAAAGTCATGGATGTAGAGGTACTCATGGAATATTTTTATGCCGGCCATTGCAGCCAAAGCCTTATGGTCCATCTGGCTGCAGTTCCACTCGGCAGTGGACAAGGTCCTTGAGTAATAGGCTATGGATGCCTCGGTCCCATTGGGCATTCTGTGGCTGAGGACGGCTTCGATGCCAAACGGGGAAGCGTTGCAAGTGAAAACAAGTGGCAGGGTCTGGCTGTACTGGACAAGGAACAGTAGTCTTTTTACCACAGCAAATGCGACTGCTTCAGCTCTGCCCCAGGACCACTTTGCATTTTTTGCTAGGAGATGATGTAAGGGCTCAGCAACTGTGGCTTTCTGTTTAACAAAGATGCTGTAGAAATTAAGGAGCCTGACGAACGCCTGCAGCTCAATCTGATTGTGAGGTGTAGGGGTGTCCTGGATTGCTTTAATTTTTTTAATGGTCAGGTGAATCCCAGAGACGTTGATGAGGTACCCTAGGAATTCAACCCTTGGCACATTAATTTGGCATTTTTCTTTTTTGAGACGGAGGCCTTTGTCTCTAATTCTGGTCAAATGAGTTCTCAAGCATTTGAATAGTTGCACCTTATTTGCTGCCGATACCAAGATGTCGTCAAAATAGGGGATGACTCCTGGAATCTCCTGCAAAAGCCATTCCATGATGCTTTGGAACAGTCCAGGGGCGATACTAACTCCAAATTGCAGGCGGTTACATTTGAATGCACCCCTGTGCATCACAATGGTTTGGGCCTCTGCCGTGGCACCATCTACAGGCAATTGTTGGTATGCCTGCACCATGTCTAATTTAGCAAATACTTTACTGGGGCCTAAAGAATGTAGTAAATGCTGTACAATGGGTATAGGATAAGCGCTTTGTTGTAACACTTTATTGATTGTGCACTTGTGGTCTGCGCAGATGCTGGCAGACTGATCATATTTGACAGGTGTCACTATAGGGGTCTCCCAGCGTGTGTGATCTACCGGCTCTAGGATTCCCTGGCCTATGAGCTTGTCAAATTCCAAATCAATTTTCGGGCGGAGAGCAAAAGGTACTCTCCTGGGTTTTAGCCTGATGGGGGCTATGTTGGGGTCCAAATTAAAAGAGATTGGGGTCCCCACATACTTACCTAGACCAATGCCGAAGACGTCCTCGAACTCCTTAAAGAATTCTTCGGCGCTCTTGTCTTTTAAAGCGTTGATACCAGTCACTTCTAGGCCCAGGGCTTTGAACCAGTCAAGCCCCAGGAGGCTCTGCAGGTCACCGCTGATCACCATCACTGGAAGCTGGCCACTGAAGTTTTTGAATTGCACCCAGAAGGTGCCCTTGCCTACGATGGGGACTCAGTTTCCCTGGTAGTCGTGAAGGCAGATGTCAGGAACACCTAGATGCTGCTTCTACAGGCTATGGATAGCTTGCTTGAGTGTAGACCACGGCATGATGGTCAATGATGACCCCATGTCGATCTCCATTTCTCATGGAGAGCCTCAATGAGGATTGTGACTTTCAGCTTTTTTGGCCACCTTGTACGGACTTGGCCGATTGAGGTGTGGTAGGTGACTCTAGTGTTGCCTTCTGAGCACCGTGGTGGCGGCTGCCATGCCCCTTGGTTGGGCCTCTGCGGGCAGTTAGGTTGGCTTCTGGGCTTCCAGGTCGTCGTGGGGTGCTTGCTTCTGCAAACCTTGGTGATGTGCCCCTTTTGCTTGCAGGGCTGGCAGATGGCATCGTGGAAATGGCAAAACGATCTGGCATGGTCTCTTCCACAGCTTGCACAAAGTGGGAAATGCAATTCGAATTTGCACACTGGCTTCGTGCGGTCACTGCACATGCGGCAGCTGTCATCTTCGCTTTCTGAGTCCTCAGCCTCTGTAACCTCACGATGTACGCCTGCGCTCTTCCGTGCACCTTGTGGACTGCTTTAGCACTGTAGGGTTTATGTAGACTTAATGGCAGATTCGGATGCCCTGGCTTCATCCAAGGCAATTTGCAGAGTGAGATTAGACTTGGCAAGTAATCTCCTCTGTAAATTAATGTCCCGCACACCGCATATGATGCGGTCGAGTATGAGTTCGTCTAGGTCTCTGAACTCGCAGTACACTGTGGCCCTTCTTAGCACCACAACATACTCATTGATAGATTCACCTTCCTTTTGATTGTGAATATTAAATTCGTGCCGGCGGATGTGCTTAGACAGTTTGGGAGCATAATATGTCCTCAGCGTCTGTTGGAGCACCGACCAAGCGCCTGATTGGAATGGCGCTGGCTCCGGATAGATCTTTGGCTGTCTCGAACACTTCCCGTCCACAGTAACCCAGGAACATGTTCTTCTTGCGGCCTTCAGAAAGGCCCATGAGGTCGTTGGCTTCGAGGAAGCAGTCAAACCTCAGCATGTATGATTCCCAGTGCTTGGTGACTGGGTCATATGGAGTCAGTGGGGCATGCATGGCCATCTTGTGTTCTGAGGGCGTTTTGAATCTGCTGCTCAAAAATGGCTGCTTGATGTTGTGCTGCGCTCCGGGCTGGATTTACTTGCTGGATTGCTACGCTCTTTTTGGTTCACCTAATTGCCTTCCAATCCCACCTACATTGCCACTATTAGATTGAGTAAAGGACAGGCACACTCAGACTTAGGTAACAACAGCTCTTTATTGTAACAGAACAACTATGTACAATCCAGCGAAGGTTGAGTCTGACAGCAGCCCTTTTATAGGGAGCTGTCAGACCCTTCAACCAATGAGATTGAATCTCTGTTCCCACCGGAACAGAGGACCTTGGTGGAAACCATTATAACAGTTTCTAGTATCTAACATTTTTCATATGTACTATTATAAGAATTCTATATTTCCCATTGTATACCTGTATTTTTTAATTTCTTTTTCAGTGCAGCTCAGCTAGTCCTTCAATGCAGACATCAAGAGACCCATTAAATGACCAACTGAAAAGGATTAGAATTCATGAATTATTGTTGATTCATCTGGTTTGGCTACTTGCCAAATTTTGACTGACACCCGTGACAAACAGGGAATAATTCTTTATTGCAATTTTTACCTACTTCACCACTAAATCAGTTTAAAGATCAGTATTTGAAAGCAGATTATCTCCAGAATCTACACATAATGCCAACATCTGCATATAAACTAATAGGCTTCCCATATTCCGTGCTACTAAGAAAAGGTCATCACATTGAGGCTTTGTTCATTTTATTTTTTTCAGTTTCAGTTATAGTGAAGCTTATTAATCCATCATAAACTTCCAATTTTTCTGTTAGTGGGGATGGGATGGCATCCTAATTTGTACTTTGGTGATGGCCCTTTTCTTGAGCCAAACATTACTGTATGCCCTTTCTTTATCAACCCTGTTTGACAAAGGTAAAGGTAAAGGTTCACCTCACACATATGTGCTAGTTGTTCCCGACTCTAGGGGGCAGTGCTCATCTCTGTTTCAAAGCCAAAGAGCCAGCATTGTCCGAAGACATCTCTATGATCATGTGGCCGGCCTGACTAAACGCCGAAAATGCAGTGAACACTGTTACCTTCCCACCAAAGGTGGTTTCTATTTTTTCTACTTGCATTTTTACATGCTTTTTAACCGCTAGGTTGCAAAAGCTGGGACAAGTAACAGAATCTCACTCCATTACATGGCACCAGGGATTCGAACTGATCAGACCCTTTGTGATCAACAAGCTCAGCGTCTCAGCCATTGAGCCACCGCGTCCCTCCCGGTGTGATAGACTTGCAGAAAAAAAATATATATCTGTCTATGTTACATGCACAAAACCTCTCTTTCTTTCCTCATGGCCAGGGGTATTAAGTATTTGAAAAAGGAAAGGCTGGCAAGAGTAAAAGACAAAATGGCCTAAAATGAATAAGAGTAGAGGGGAAAAAACAATTTTAAAAATTGCTGGCTGCCCTGTGCTCTGGTGGTAATTTCGTGAGTCCACAGGGCACCCAGCCTATGAAAGCAAAAAATATGCCAGGTGCGTTAGGTTTTTCTGGGTTAAAGATAAAGAAAATGTTCTAAAAGGAGCATGTAAACGTTTCCAAAAGGAGTTGATTTTTGGAATACTAAGTAGTTCATTTTGTACCAGTTAGAAGTGAGGATTCAAGGTGATAGAAAGTAGACAACAAAGAATTAGTTTGTGAGGTAACTGCCAAATTGATGTATCTTCTCCCTAACGTGACTTCCCTCAAAATTTTCATGCAGGATTTAAGGTTCCAGGCTATTGTGCTGGCTCAATATTGTTAAAGAAAACAATAACTGTCATGCTTCTAATTTCTTTTGCACCTTTGAAAATCACTGTAGTTATTGCACACTCTCATTATAACCCTTGCTTTACTACTCCAAAGGAGTCCCCACTGCCAGTAGAAACTCTTTTTTTTGGCTATTAAGGCCTTCTCCCTCCTATTCGATTCTCAAGATTTCTTGTTTAGAAAGTCCCCCAATTTAAGTTTCTATTTCTTCAATATGACTGAATGACAGTTGCCACTTGCTTCTTACGAATATATTTTGTACTGATCTGGAACATGATAGAATTAGCTCAAAACTTTTTCATAACTCAAATTTGTATCAATCAATCAATGTTTATTACAGTCACAGATTAGCATTACAAATAAAAGCATTAAAAACAATTAAAAGTAAAAATAAAAGACAAAATATGATCAGTCGGTAATATGGGTTATATCAGATATTATCATATAGATTATCAGTGGGAACAAATATGTATACATATATACTACATTATTGTATGTAGCATATCTACACATGCATTTCAGTTTTGAATTGCTTTTGTATTCTTTGGAGGATAAAAAAATAAATTAATAATATGCTTCACTGAATAACTGGATTCCAATTCAATTATTCATAGCAATATGATTCTCTAGATTTCACTCTTCTTAGTCATTTAGGTATTCTTCCAGCTTCCTTTAATGAAAGAATTGCAGAACTATTAATCAAGGTACCCCCTTCACAAAAACAACTGTTTCTTTTAATATTTAGCTTAAAATACAACCCCTGTTAAGGTACATAAACAAAATAATAATAATAATAATAATAATAATAATAATAATAATAATAATAATAATAATAATAATAATAATAATAATAATAATAATAATAATAATAATAATAATAATAATAATAATAATAATAATAATAATAATAATCTTTAATTTATAAACCGCACCCTTTCCTAAACAGGACTCGGGGCGGTGTACAGTCATATTAAAACAGTATAAATACAAAATATGGGTTTACTTAAATATACAAATAGGTAAAAGGAGGAGGTAGGATGTGGACTGTACAATATTTAAATTAAAATACAAATAAACATTAAAATACATTAAAATACCCTTAAAAACTACCCAAAAAAATGTTTGCCAGGAGGTTAAAATAGGACTATAAATCAGTTAAGCCAGCTAATTGGAACAGGTGGGTCTTATGCTTCTGTCGGAAGGAGCGGAGGTCGGTGGTAGTTCTAATATCGGGGGGAGGTCATTCCAGAGGGTTGGGCCCATCACAGAGAAGGCTGTACTCCTGGGTGCCGCCCGTTGACACTGCTTAGTGGACGGCACCTGGAGGAGTCCCTCCCTGTGAGAGCGGATTGGTCGCAGGGATGTATGAGGTGAGATGCGATCCCGCAGGTAACTAGGTCCCGTGCCATGGAGCGCTTTGAAGATAGTAACCAACACCTTGAAACGCACCCAAAAAACCACAGGCAGCCAGTGCAGCTCGCGCAGGAGTGGTGTTATATGGGAGTATCTTGTCCCTCCCATGATGGCCCGCGCGGCCGCATTCTGAACTAGCTGTAGTCTTCGGGTGCATCTCAAGGGGAGCCCCATGTAAAGAGCATTGCAGTAGTCCAGGCGAGAAGTCATCAGCGCATGAGTGACCGTGCGTAAGGCGTCCCGATCCAATAGGGGGCACAATTGGCGCACCAGGCGAACCTGGTGGAACGCCCCCCTTGCCACGGCTGCCACATGGTCATCCATCAACAGCCGGGCATCAAGGAGGATGCCCAAATTGCGCGCCCATTCCACGGGGGGCAGTTGTTCGCCCCCTATGGCCAGCGATGGGGTCCACTGGTTGAACCGGGGCGCCGGTAGCCACAGCCACTCAGTCTTGGAGGGGTTGAGTCTGAGTCTGTTGTCCCCCATCCAGACCCAAACGGCTTCCAAGCACCGGGACATCATTTCGACGGCCTCGTTGGGGTGGTTTGGGGTGGAAATGTACAGCTGTGTGTCATCAGCGTACAGATGGTATCCAGATGGTATCTATCTCCCTAGAGCCGAGGGAGTTCACTGTTCCTCAGATATCCGGGTGTGAGTCCCTTGGTGTGAAATGGGGCCCACGGAGGCAGTTGGGTTTGCTGATTGTATACTTGGCTCCTCGCTATACATCAGCAGCCCTGCCCGAGCTCCTCGAGCTGATCTCGGAGACGGCGGTTGAGATCCCCAGGCTCATGGTCATGGGAGATTTCAACCTGCCGTCGACGGGAGCAGCATCTGAGGTAGCTCGGGAGTTCATGGCTTCCATGACAGCCATGGGCCTGACCCAGTTAATTCAGGGCCCCACACACGAAGGAGGCCACACATTGGACCTTGTCTTTGTATCTGAGCAGTGGACGAGTGATCTGGGTAGAGGGGATTTTACTGTTACACCCCTGTCATGGTCAGATCACTCATGTCTCCGGCTTAACTTCCCTGGCGCTACCCCCCACCGCGAGGAGGCGGGACCAGACGGTCCACGCTGGTACCGCCCCAAGCGCCTGATGGAGCCGGATAGGTTCCAGACGGAGCTTGGGCCATTACCTGTAGCCCTGACCCGCGCTCGGTCGGAGGACCTAGCGGCCGCCTGGAATAGGGCGGCGGCTGGGGCCTTGGACCGGATTGCGCCTTTGCGACCTCTCCTGCGGCAGCGACTCACCCGGGCTCCTTGGTATACCGAGGAGCTGAGGGTGATGAAGCGTCACAGGAGACGTCTAGAGAGCAGGTGGAGGTCCTCACGCTCCGAATCTGATCGAACACAGGTAAGATCCTACTTGCGGACCTACCTGGTGGCATTAAGGGCGGCCAAACGTAGATATTGTGCCACCCTTATTGCGTCCGCGGATAACCGCCCTGCTGCCCTGTTTAGGGTGACCCGCTCCCTCTTGTCACAGGGGACGCAGGGGGCACCTTTACAGGGCAGAGCAGAGGAATTTGGGGAATATCTGCAGGACAAAGTCGCTCAGATCCGGAGCGGATGGGCCCCACTCAGTGGACCAGACGAGCCGCCAACAGCGAGTCTTGTGAGACCATCCTGGGAGGAGTTTGATTCTGTTGCCCCCGAGGATTTAGATAGGTTGCGTGGACGGCTGCGACCCACCACATGTTTAATGGACCCGTGTCCCTCCTGGTTGGTACTGGCATCTTGGGAGGTGACACGAGGCTGGCTTCTGGGCCTGGTGAATGCCTCATTGGGTGAGGGATCCTTACCAACCGCCTTGAAAGAGGCGGTGGTGAGGCCCTTACTTAAGAGGCCCTCACTCGACCCAATGGAGCTAGCTAACTATCGTCCAGTCTCCAACCTTCCGTTTCTAGCGAAGGTTGTTGAGAATGTGGTGGCCCAGCAGTTTCCACGACACCTTGACGAATCCGAGTATCTAGACTCACGCCAGTCCGGCTTCCGACCTGGGCACAGCACAGAGACAGCCTTGGTCGCGTTGGTTGATGATCTCTGGAGGGCCAGAGATAGAGGTTGCTCCTCTATCCTGGTCCTATTAGACCTCTCGGCGGCTTTTGATACCATCGACCATGGTATCCTATTGCGCCGGTTGGAGGGGATGGGAGTCGGAGGTACCGTTTTGCGGTGGTTCGGCTCCTACCTCTCCGACCGGAGGCAATGTGTGTTGACAGGGGGACAGAGGTCGACCCCGAGGCCACTCACTTGTGGGGTGCCACAGGGGTCGGTCCTCTCGCCTCTCCTGTTCAACACATATGTAAAGCCGCTGGGTGAGATCATCCGTGGTTTTGGGGTTGAGTATCACCTCTACGCTGATGATACTCAGCTGTATATTTCAACTCCAAACCACCCCAACGAGGCTGTCGAAGTAATGTCCCGGTGTTTGGAGGCCGTCGGGGTCTGGATGGAGGACAACAGACTTAAACTCAACCCCTCCAAGACTGAGTGGCTGTGGCTACCGGCACCTCGATTCAGCCAGCTGATTCCATCGCTGGCCATAGGGGGCGAGCAGTTGCCCCCTGTGGAACGGGCGCGCAATTTGGGCGTCCTCCTTGATGCCCGGCTGTCAATGGATGACCATGTGGCGGCCGTGGCAAGGGGGGCGTTCCACCAGGTTCGCCTGGTGCGCCAATTGCGCCCCCTACTGGACCGGGATGCCCTACGCACGGTCACTCATGCGCTGGTGACGTCCCGCCTGGATTACTGCAACGCTCTCTACATGGGGCTGCCCTTGGGATGCGCCCGGAGACTGCAGTTAGTTCAGAATGCAGCCGCGCGGGCTGTGATGGGGAGTACGAGGTACTCCCACGTAACACCTCTCCTGCGCGAGCTGCATTGGCTACCTGTGGTTTTCCGGGTGCGTTTCAAGGTGCTGATTACCATCTTTAAAGCGCTCCATGGCACGGGACCTAGTTACTTGCGGGATCGCATCCTCCCACATACATCCCTGCGGCCAATACGCTCACACAGGGAGGGACTTCTCCTGGTGCCATCCACTGGACAATGCCGGCGGGCGACACCGAGGAGTAGGGCCTTCTCTGTGATGGGCCCAACCCTCTGGAATGACCTCCCCCCCGACATTAGAACCACTTCTGACCTCCGCTCCTTCCGGCAAAAACTGAAGACCCACCTGTTCCGATTAGCAGGCCTGGCATAATTCAACTGTCCCTCCTGGCAAACGCACTATATCTGGTTATTTTAGGGGTTTTTTAATTCACTGTATTTGTTTTTAGGGGTTTGAACTTATTTTAATCTGCTTTGTACAGTTCTTTTAATGTCATTCTTACCTCCTCCATGTCAACTGTCAATTGTACATACTTAATTTTATTGTATCTGATATATTTTGTATGAACTGTACACCGCCCCGAGTCCCTTTCGGGAGAGGGGGCGGTCTAGAAGCATTAAATTAAATTAAATTAAATTAAAAACCCCAAAACCATGGATGATCTTACCCAGCGGCTTCATGTATGTGTTGAACAGGAGGGGCGAGAGGACCGACCCCTGCGGCACCCCACAAGTGAGTGGCCTCAGGGTCGACCTCTGCTCCCCTGCCAACATACATTGCGTCCGGTCGGAGAGGTAGGAGCAGAACCACCGCAAAACGGTGCCCCCTACTCCCATCCCCTCCAGCCTGCGCAATAGGATACCATGGTCGATGGTATCGAAGGCCGCTGATAGGTCTAATAGGACCAGGATAGAGGAACAACCCCTATCTCTGGCCCTCCAGAGATCATCCACCAACGCGACCAAGGTCGTCTCCGTGCTGTGACCGGGCCGGAAGCCGGACTGGCGCGGGTCTAGATAGTCGGTTTTCTCCAGGTGACGTGGGAACTGTTGTGCCACTACACTCTCTACAACCTTCGCTAAAAAGGGAAGGTTGGAGACGGGACGATAATTAGCTAGCTCCACCGGGTCCAGGGAAGGCCTCTTGAGTAGGGGCCTCACCACCGCCTCTTTCAAGGCGACCGGCAAGGACTTCTCCTCCAATGAAGCGTTCACAAGACCCAGGAGCCAGCCTCGTGTAACCTCCCAGGATGCCAGTACAAGCCAGGAGGGACACGGGTCCAATAAACATGTAGTGGCTCGCAGTCGCCCACGTAACCTGTCCAAATCCTCAGGGGCAACAGAGTCAAACTCCTCCCAGCGTGGTGCCTCAAGACTTGCTTCCGACGCCTCCCCTGGGCCACTGAAGGGGGCCCATCCACTCCGGATCTGAGCGATTTTGTCTTGCAGATATTCCCCAAACTCCTCTGCTCTCCCCTGCAAAGGGGCTTCCCGCGGCCTCTGTGATAAGAGGGAGCGGGTCACCCGAAACAGGGCGGCAGGGAGGTTATCTGCGGACGCAATAAGAGCGGCACAGTGTCTACGTTTGGCCGCTCTCAGTGCCACAAGGTAGGTCCGTAAATAGGATCTTACCTGTGTTCGGTCAGATTCGGAGCGTGAGGACCTCCACCTGCTTTCTAGGCGTCTCTTGTGGCGTTTCATCACCCTCAGCTCCTCGGAAAACCAAGGAGCCAGGGTGGTTCGTTGCCGCAGGAGAGGCCGCAAAGGCACTACCCGGTCCAAGGCCCCAGCAGCCGCCCTATTCCAAGCGGCCACTAGGTCCTCTGTCCGGGAGTGGGTCAGGGCTACAGGAAGTGGCCCAAGCTCCGTCTGGAACTGTCTGGTTCCATCAGTCGCCTGGGGCGGAACCATCTGGAACAGTCAGGTTCCGCCTCCCCACGGTGGGGGGTAGCTCCGGGGAAGTCGAGCCGGAGAAATGAGTGATCTGACCATGACAGGGGTGTAATAACCAAATCCCCTATTCCCAGATCACTCGTCCACTGTCCAGATCAAAAACAAGGTCCAGTGTGTGCCCACCTTCGTGTGTGGGGCCCTGAATTAATTGGGTCAGGTCCATGGCTGTCATGGAAGCCATGAACTCCCGAGCCACCTCGGATGCTTCACCCGTCGACAGCAGGTTGAAATCCCCCATAACCACAAGTTTGGGGGTATCAACCGCCGTCTCCGCGATCAGCTCGAGGAGCTCAGGCAGGGCCGCTGATGCATAGTGAGGAGCCAAGTATACAATCAGCAAGCCCAACTGCCACCCTTAACTTTAAAAATTGCAAACTGATAATTTACCTACTGAGTGCAAGTAAAATGATTATATGACCTCTGTTTATACTACAAAGACGCTAATATGTTTAATTTACAAGAAGAACTCCACATTGTTGTGACTATTCAACCCATTACTTCCAAAGGCCATACATTTTGTACATGATGGCTAGAAATTCTCAGCAGTCAAATCACAATGATTAAATAGCCATAATTAATTTACTAAACTAAATCAAGACTCTGTGTATTTCTTGCTGGGCTTGAAAGTACATTGAAACTACAGTCACCTGTTTATGGAACTGAGGCAGGGTGGAGGTTATATGTACTAAAAGGGAAAGCCCTTCATCTCTCCCTTGCTTCGCAGACCTAAGGGAACTTTCAACAGGCCCTTTCTTGAAGGTCAGATCCAATGGGCAGATTCAATTCTGACAACATGTTGCCAGATGTATTCTCCTTCCGCAACATGGATTGTCAGGCCCCCAAGAACCAAGAACAACACATTGAGTTATTTCTGAGTAGTTTTGCTTATTGTTCTTCATCCATGGATAGAATCTTGCTAGATTAAAGCAACTATTAACATAACTATAGATATACACCTCCTGATCAGCTGGGACTCAGGAAGCAGAGAATAGATGGGGGCAGGACCAGACAGAGGTGGGATTTACCGGTTCTCCAACCTACTCAAAATTTCTGCTACCGATTCTCCAGAACTGGTCAGAATCTGCTGAATACCTCTGGTTTTAACCCTCTTCCTGTCACCCAAACTTTCCAAACTTTATTGTTTCTTTGCCCTCTAGAATTCATCCCCATCCTCTTGGGAATCAAGCTATATTTTACCACATGGTTATGATCCAATCTAGTCGCCCTCTAGAAGAAAGCAAAGGATTAGGGATTTCTGTATTTCCTTGCTACCATTTCATAGTCCTCAGACTGTTCACAAGGAAGAAAGAACTATTTTTACTTAAAAAAATATTTCTGGTAGAGAATATGTAGTCTCTACCAGCTTTTCCTAAAAGTTCCAGAAGACTAATGTTAATAGTTTACATATATTAGTTATAAAAGCCGTACAACCACAAGATGGCAGAAAAGAGACACACAATTCTGTTTGTACTTTGTTAAAAGTTGACTGGGTTTTTGCAGCTCAGATATGTTAATCCTAGGCAAGTTAGAAGTGGACAAAAAAAAAGTACCATACCTAAACCATAGAATTATTGTTTGATACCACATTCTTCCTATATTCAGCTATTTTTTGAGACAGGGCATTTCATTTCGTTTCAGTGTGAAAAATGTAAGCAAAAACTCTTATAGCTACCTTGGAAATTAGGGCTGGCATTCAGGCCATTAGTATGTATATGGACAAGGTCTTCACCTACTTTTGATCTGTCTGTTCTTTTCAGACATAATCCCTTGCTCCTTTTTTTTTTTTTGCTCCTTAGAGTTTGCCTGGAGAAATGTATGCAGTTCTTTAGAATAAAGAATTACGGAGCTAGATCCTCAATTCTTTATTCTAAATGTGATCTCTTGCTCTGGAAAAAATGATGTTCTCTGAATTATCTACCTCTTCTTAGTTCATTATATTTTTTTAAAAAACCAGATCACTTAATTCTTAAGATGCCAGATTTTAGGAATGCTTATTTATCAACTTTTGGGAACTTTGCAAATGCCAAAATTGTGCATCTACTGGGAAAGACAGGAGATGAGTGAATGAAAAGGCAAAGTGACATTTGTGATTATGCAATCAAAGTCCCACCCAACTTGATCTTTTTTTGTCCCTCTAACAAACAGACACCCCTGCATCGAAGTCACACATTTTGCTCTACATATGTAGAAACATTTTCTCCATTGTAGGACTTAGGTACTTTACATTGAGCTTTTGTTTTCCAAAAGATGTTTGTAGTTCACTTCCAGATCTTATATGCCAATGCATCCCCAGAATGCAAGAGAAAAGGTTCTGTGTTTTTATGATTCTGGAATAACAATGGATCTCTTTCCCTTCCTTTCTCAGATGGTATTCCATTCCTCTACTGAATGGGGAAGATTTTGAGTCTGAGAAGCCCATATGAGCATCATCGCCTCCCTAGGATCAGCTTCTAATACGTTTCCCTGAACAGAAGCCTATAATATTACAATCTGAAACATCTGTGCAGTAGATAGAAATGAACCATAATCTGATGGTATGTTAACATTGATTCATGGAAGTCAATAGAGCTATGCTGAATAGCTACATCTAAGAAGCTGCCTCCAAAATGGATCTTCCTAGGCAAAGAAAATGCTTGTGGCTATTTTGCCCCAAGAGATTTTTTGTAGCGTAAAACTCTGCGAAAATAGACAATGTAAGTCACATTCCTTAACTTATTAAACCCATGTTCTTGTAAATGTAAAGCAAGCTAACTTGCAGAATACAAATTAGATTCCTGTTTCCTGTCAGTTCTAATGGCTGCACTTGTTTTATATGTTACATCTTTTCTTTGCAAGTAATGCTATCATCACATGGTCTCATCTTGCTTTCATACTGCGCCATGCCTGATGGACCTAAATCCTGACTACCCTCTCAAAAATGACTGGAATAAGAAAGTTGGCTGGGCCCGAATCTTGTTTCTCCAGATAATATGCCCTAGCATTAATTTTTAAAGGAGAACAAGTTTTGGAGCACTAGATGTCTAGTATCTTCCAGACTTGGAGGGCAGAAAAAACATTGCAGAGAGATAATATCATGTATATGCTCAAGGTCATACTGTCAATGCAACAGTTTCTCTGCATTTTTAATGGACACATTTCTGAATTAAGCATATTGAAGTAGAGAGAAGACAGATTGTGCCTGAGGTGGGTATAATACCATCCCATAAGGTAGGTTTGTGCTCACCTTCTATAGAAGAGATATATTAATTTCAGCACACATTATTTATTTATTCACTTGAATTATATATAGAGTTGGTCATCTTATCATGCTATGCTCCAGGGTGAAGCTGTAGCAAGATTCAAATCTAACTAGAGCGCTTTAAAATAATAGTAGAAGTATAAGAAAAAAGGACATGATCTGCCCTTTTTGGTCACTTTCATATTTTTTTAAAATCAATGGTCCATTTCAGACATTGATCTAACATCGCCCATTGTCATCACAGTTGTTAACAGGAATATCTCTCAGTTCAGAATTATACAACTTACCTCATAAGTAAAAAAAAAGTTGCTTGTAAAGCAGTTGTAAGATGAATGTTGATTTAATAAACCAAATTTGGCACTAGCAACCCATTGGCTTTCCCCATACACTTAGATGTCACGGAAGAGCAAGTGTAATACTTGCACAAAGAAAATTAAATATATCATATCATATTCAAGAACCATATATAGTTAATATTTTGAAAGTCATATACATTTCATTATATTCTTTATATAATGATAAAGCCTTTACCTGGCTGTCTTTATGATTTTTAAGAGAAGCATATTGACTTTATATAACCGTTTATGAGTATTGCACAAAGGTGGATTTTTTTCTCCTTCACAGATCCGATTAGGAAAGGTAAATTACCCACCAGATTATATAAAATATTTTGACAAGCTACAATAAAGAATGTGGAGTAAATACATTCAAATAACAGAATGCAAAAGCAGATTTTCTCCTTGGTTTAAAACAGTAAATGGTTCTGCCTTTGAACAGTTCAGCTGTATTTTGTTTATTATTCAGTGGTGGTATTTCACTCTATCTTGCTGTAATGATAAACAAGCCAACTAACAGAAAAAAACCACAAATTAGCAGTTTGCTTATCAGTATACCAAAACACAAAGAAGAACTTATTCCAAGAGATGTGAATATAATGAAAAGCAACAAAGACTACATCTCATGATGGGAAACACGTACAACCTCCTCCAGTTTGATTCGTAATTTTATTTGTTCTCCTCCTAAAAATAGCTCCTTTAATTCCAGAATCAATTCAAAACCTGCTGTGTGCCCAATCACATTAGTGCCTCCATTTTCCCAAGTGTTTTGAAACTTCCATACATGGCTGCCATAGTATAGTAGATAATGATAAATTAATAGTGCTGGCAGCCCAAAGGCAGAGATGATCTCTCCTTTGCACACCTTATTATTCTCCTTGGTAGCTAGTGCATTGCAAAAGCAAATTTCAAGGAAGGAGGATGGAGGAAAGAAAACACTCTTAACTGCAGATAAGGGGTAATAATTCTCCTATTCAAAGTAGACCCTGAACTGAAAAAATCAGGGAGGTGACCCAGTTTAGATTATTGCTTGCTTGTTTCAAGATGGACCAATATTCAGTAAAGGAGAATACTTGTAGCTCAGGGTTGAAATGAGGGGTCCTTGGTGCTCTCTGAGCTTGGTTGTTTTCTTGCTGATGTTTCATTACCAAGTTAGGTAACAACATCAATGCTAATAAGGAGTGGGACGTACTCTCAGTTTATATTTTAGTGGCTTGCCCTGTCAAAGTTGGTGGAGATAATCTTAAAGGCTCTTTGGTGTGGGTGGTTTTAGAGGTTCATAGAGGGTCACTATTCATCTTTGCCCTTTATATAATTTCATCTCCATTCTTGCAACAACTAAGTGTCGAATGTGTTACTGTCAAGCTGGCCTCCCTCAGCAACCAAGAAAGAAACCACTTAACTCCATTTTGCAGAATTAAGAGTACTTTTACTGGTTATGAAAAGATAGCAGCTAAGCAAAGCAAGATCTGAGGCAAAAGCGTGCGAAATCATACATATCAATATGTGACCAACCCACTCCCCCCGGTAACCCTCATCCCACTGTCCAATCTGCAAATCTCTTAGGTGTTTTGTGAGTTTCATCTTCCAGGAGCATCATCAGGTTGGTATGCAGGACGGTTGGCCTTGACCAACACCAAGCACTAGTCTCCAGCATGCGCAGTAGACGGTGAGAACAAAACTCCCTTTTTACAATCTCTCCTGTACTGAAACTTCCCCTCCCAAATACCAACCCCCCTCCCCATTTCAATGGCAGCCGAAAGCAGATAACGAAGCAGAGGCTGACATCTACTTTAAAAAATGTACATCTTTCCAACCCTATGTTTGCAGTATTTTATTGGATTATTTCTTTTTGCTAGGGTCCATGCCCTTCTCTATGGGGAATCTGGCCAGTGTCCCTTAAAACATTTTCCTTTCTGTTAAACATTATTGCTCAAATTACTGTATTTTCTCACAAAATGGTTCTATTAAGCTGAGCACTTGATCTATGCCATTTCTTCTGAGTGAAGATGGCTTGACAGTCATCTTCATATAAAAATAAACCTTCCTTTCATTATATCAATATGCCTGAATCTGTTTAATCAGCTGCTTTATTTGAGAAGACTGCCCAACTCTATAAAGACTCTGGATAGTGTTCAACACTAAAAACAGCAAGAACATCAAAAACAGAAAATAACATTACAAGTCCCAGAAGAAAAACATCGAACTAACATATATAGCATCCTACCTGTCCATGACCACTTCAGCTTCAACCACAATAATACAGGAGCACACAATAGATACATATTCAATTGCAGAAAATATGACTTCAGCAACAGAGTGGTCAGTGCCTGGAATGTACTATCTGACTCTGTTGTTACATCCTCAAACCCCCATAACTTTAACCTTAAATTGTCTTACTGTTGGCCTCACCCCATTCCTAAGACATCAGTAGGGGTGTGCATAAGCGCACCAGCATGCCTTATGTCCCTGTCCTATTGTCCCCATTTATTTGTCCCCATTTCCCGTATTCATGCCCATGTTTATACTTACACCTTTTATCTTGTACATGAGTGACAAACTAAATAAATAAATAAAATGAAAAATCCTGTAAGGGGCACTCCATGACCATCCTTTATCCTATCCTAAGACTTGAGGAAAACATCATACATAAGTCCTTTCGCCACCATCTTCCTGCATGACTGTAGTGGCACAATCCGACACAAGAATGTAGGTTTCAAATCTCAGGTCTCAGAAGCCCACTGGCTCTACCATCCTGGTCCTACCTATGGCCCCTTTGGATAGGAGCTTGGTAATTCTTTCTGATACCATCTTTCTTCTATATAAGCTGCCTGCCCTGGCTTCTTCCCCCACCGATTCCCAAACCTGCAACCTTTTTGGCTAACATAAAATAAATGGGGCGGTGGTGAGGATTAAGTAAAATTTATGAAATAATGAAGTAATAAGTAATGAAGCCCCTGGCTTTGGAGCAAAAAGATATGTAACAGTTGGTTTTAGTTATTCACTCAATTTGAGAGATTAAATAACTTCCTGAGGGATATACGATATCAAACTTTATTATTTCAAATAGCCCTTCAAAATATATGATATGGTTTGTGAAGCGCAATTCCAAAAAATACATGCCATGCTCCCACCAGACACTATCATCAGTGATCTCAGCAAAAGACATGGCTTTCAAATTATTTATGAAGAAATTAATGACAAGAAAAATAAAACTTTAACAATCTGAAATTATATCAAATGCCCTTCTTATACAGAGGAGTAGGAATAAAATTAAGATCTCTAACAGAGGCAGACAACATCAAATCTTAAAGCAATATCAAACTAAAGCAGTTACCGATTCCTTAAAACTAACTTGAATTCCAGAGCAAAGTCTTTTGTCCTTATACTGACACCTTCATTGGATTCTTGGGTTCATTCCCATCAACAGCAATGAGCATTCTACTTGCTTTCCTAATTTTGGCACAAAAATGTTTATCTCTATATACTTCCTTTGCCTTTTAAAATATTTTAAAAAGTATGCACTTTTTCTCTACCAAGGATTGAAGAAATCTGAGTATACACATGCTAAAAAATGGTGTATATTCAACTCCTAACTGCTGGCAATTAGACAAACAGGAAAAGTTCAATATTGTGAATGCTGGCTACCTTTCCAGCCATCTATTCCCATCTTCTGTTGAAGAGTGGAAATGTATTACAGGATATACATACATACATACATACATACATACATACATACATACATACATACATACATACATATATATATATATATATATATGTTGTATTTGTGCTGATATTTGGGCATACCAGGGGTTGTAACACACACACACACACACACACACACACACACACACACACACACACACACACACACACACACACACACATATATATATATATATATATATATATATATATATATATATATATATATATATTTGTTTTCGTAGATTTTCACGGGTGTAGGTATGCTGGTTTTGTTGTATTCGGGTCTTTTCTCGTGTAAGGTTGAGATTGTCTTTGCAACGTTTTGGCAGGATCTCACCTGCCATCTTCAAGCTTGGGCTTAAAATGGGAACGGAGCTGCCGTCTTTCTGTAAGTCTTGGTGGGAGGGGATGGGGTGCTGGCTTTGTTTCAGTAAGTGGAATGATTAGTTGTGTGGTTGTATCATGATTGATAGATTGGTGCTGATTGGTGCAGGCTGTGTGTGCATTGTTGTTTTGTATTGTAACAGCTTGGGTGGTGGGTGGTGTTCGTTTGTTGGCTAGGGCTGGTTTCCAGATGTTTTGGTAGGCGGGAGGTATCATCACATTTGTTCATGCTGTGGGGGTGTTTCTCTATTTCAACAAACTTCCCTTTCTGGACATCCTAATGGCTTAGATATGTGGATAACACTTTCATGATTTGGCCACACGGGAAAGAAAAACTGGACAACTTCCTCACACATCTCAACAGCCTACAACCCAAAATACAATTCACTATGGAAATAGAAGCAAACAAACAACTTCCCTTTCTGGATGTCCTAATCTACAAAAAACCCAATGGCTCCCTAGGACACACCATCTACCAGAAAAAAAACCACACACCAACCGCCACTTAAACGCAAAATCCCATCACCACCCTGCACAAATCAACTCTGTAGCCAA
The DNA here is from genome assembly GCF_964273705.1 of Natrix helvetica. Lineage (NCBI taxonomy): Eukaryota > Metazoa > Chordata > Lepidosauria > Squamata > Natricidae > Natrix > Natrix helvetica. The sequence goes on from NC_138552.1 coordinate 46,590,515, forward strand.
GACCCTCATCTTCAGAACCAAATGCCTAGCCAACAAAGACCACCTGAAAACTGAATTACACACTCTCACAAACGTATTAATCTCCAACGGATTCCAAAGAAAAACAATTACCAACCTAATCCAAATGGAGACTTCCCCAAAAAACCAAGACACAGAACAGGACAACGGCATCACTCTCCTCCCTTACATCAAAGGCACCACAGATAAAATCAGCAAAATTCTCCACAAACACAATATCAAGACAGCCTTCCACACTGACCAAAAAATTGCCAACATCTTCACAGAACACAAGAACGCATCACAGAATACAAGAACGCAGTAAGAAAAAAAGAAAAAAAACTTCCTCCCTTTTCCAGCACCTTAAAGCTACAGGACATGAAATTAATTTTGAAGGAACCAGGTTAATCTCCAAAACAGAACACTTCAACAAGAGAATAATTATGGAAGCTATCGAAATGGAGAAACATCCCCACAACATGAATAAACGTGACGATACCTCCCGCCTACCAGAAATCTGGAAACCAGCCCTAGTCAACAAACGAGCCCCACCCACCACCCAGGCCGTTACAACACGAAACAACAATAGACACACAGCCAGCACCAATCAGCACCAATCTACCAATCATGATACAACCACACAACCAATCATTCCACTTACTGAAACAAAGCCAGCACTCCACACACACACACACCAAGATTTATAGATTCATTATCCTAATTGCAGTGGCTGTCTATAGTAGATAATTTTCAACCTTGCTAATTGTAATCTGTGTGGACTTCAACTCCCAGAACACCCCAGTCAGCATACTAGTTGGGCAATTCTGAGAATCAAAGTCTACAAAATTAGAGTTGCCAATGTGGAGAAAGATTGATCTATAATAAAAATAATAAAAGTAATAATAAATATAAAACTATTCCAATGCTGCAAACCAATTTAACACATGCTCTGTAAAGGTCCCTACATTAATAATTACATTTTTGACTCTTGGTCAAATTTTGGTGTACATGTTAATCAAGTATGGCTATTCCCTATTGTTGTGTTCCTTAATTTTTTCTCTTTCCCCTGAATCTTTTTCTACTTGTAAAAATTATGGAAATCCATAAAAGAACTTTTGATAAAGGTTATGTGTATTTATATTTATCATATTAAAAATGAAAATAGATGCTTTCACCACTGCAACAGCTTTTCACAATTGTCTGATGGGAATTTACTATTGCATTGTATTTCAATATAAACTGGCAAATCATTTTGATTTGACAGACTCAAAGAGTAGGACCAACTCAGGGGACCTGGAATCACACTTTAAGAAACACTGCCCTAGTATGATTTATAAATTGCCTTTTATGCAATTCCATTGTATCAGAGGATGTTACTCATTGTACTTTTCTCCTAGTAACTCTCCTAGTAACTCCAGTCGATACAATGACTACACCTGAGTATAAAAATACTGTAGTTTAATTTTTCAAATTCTGCATTCAGTGTTGTTATTCCTCTGTATCTTCAGCTATTTATGTTTTCCCAATTATTTGTTATTCTGCTATCAGGAGATATTCTTCTATAATCAAGTAATTGCTTTTCACGGGCCCTTTCTAATTAAATCACAGCAAAAATGCACAATCAGTATAATTTGTTGTCTTTTAGGTTTCCCTCACCACCTCTCCTTCCCTCGGCCAGGTGTCTTTTTTGCTACAGCAATGCAGTTTGCAATTTTCAGCCATTGGTGACTGAAGACAATTTTAAAAAATGGGGTGGGGTGGGGTGGGGAGTGAATGTTGTTGAAGCCTTGCAAGACAAATTTTAGGGGTCAGCTTTTCAGGTGCTTGTCTGGGATGCCAAACAAAATGGTGGAATATCCAACTGACCTCAGTAACTTGATGTTTGGTAGAAATAAGCTAGAAGACGGAAACAGTAAATGATCCTAACCCTCTGCTCTTTCTCTCTCCTCTCCCATTCTAAGTTTTTTTAATAAGAAAAAAATAAATCCCTCAATTGTTTTGAAATAAAATCATCGTAAAAGCACAACAAAGAATGTTTCTGCACCAACTCGGGAAGCTCAAACTGCCCAAGGAGCTGCTGATTCTGTTCTACAGAAGAATGATTGAGTCTGTGATCTGCACCTCTATAACTATCTGGATTGGTTCTACAACCCAACAAGACAGACACAGACTTCAGAGGATAATTAGAACTGCACAAAAAACAATTACTGCCAACCTGCCTTCCATTGAGGACCTGTATACTGCACGAGTCAAAAAATGTGTGAAAATATTTACATACCCCTCACATTCTGGACATAAAGTTTCATAAAGTTTCAACTCTTACCCTCAAAACGATGCTATAGAGCATTGCACATCAAGACAACTAGACACAAGAACAGTTTTTTCCCGAACATCATCACTCTGCTAAACAAATAATTCCCTCACCACTGTCAAACCATTCTCTAAGGCTGCATTACTATTACTATTAGTCTTCTCATTGTTCCTGTCACCCATCTCCTCCCACTTATGACTGCAGGACTGTAACTTTGTTGCTTGTATCCTTACAATTTATATTGATATTGATTGTTTCCTGATTGCTTATTTGTACCTTATGACTATCATTAAGTGCTGTACCTTATGATTCTTGATGAATGTATCTTGTCTTTTATGTACACTGAAAGCATATGCCCCAAAGACAAATTCCTTGTGTGTCCAATCACACTTGGCCAATAAAGAATCCTATCCTATCCTATCCTATCCTATCCTATCCTATCCTATCCTATCCTATCCTATTCTATTCTTCTTTCTTCAATGTTGGATTTGTTGTCATTTGTTCTAAATAAAGCTAGAGAAGATTCTGCAATTTTAAACGCTAGTTTTCAGTGCCCCCACATTTTCAGCAATCATTTTCAGCAATAGCTGTACAGGTAGTCCTTGACTTACAATCAGCAAGCCAAATGAGCCTTGCCCCCATTTTATGTCTTTTCTTGCCACAGTTGCTAAGTGAATCACTGCAGTCGTCAAGTTAGCAATACGGTTGTTAAGTGAAGCTGGCTTTCCCCATCAACTTCATTTGTCAGAAAGTTGCAAAAGGTGATCACATGAATCAGGACACATCATAAAATACATGCCAATGGCCAAATTCTGATCATGTGAATGTGGGGATGCTGAGATGGCAGTAAGTGTGAAAAATGGTCAGAAGTCATTGTTTTCAGTGCGTTTGTAATTTTGCATGGACACTAAACAAATGGTTTTAAGTTGAGAACTACTCATACTGATTAGGAATTCTAGAAGATCATGTTTTATTTTACTCATTTATTTATTTAAGTTTATACAAGTGACGTTAGGGACTTCATTCTGAAGGGACAAATACTATGCTGTACTATACCCAAACTGTGACATGTTTTATTGTAAATTAAAAATGTGAAAACTGTTGTTTAGTAATCGTTTCAAAAGATGTCCCTCATTTTCATGTCCATGCATCAAAGTGGGTAAAAATAAAAACTCATATTTTTTCTGACTTCATTTATTATTTAATATCAATCAAAGTACTATTGTTATCTATTATTTCTTCTTTCAGTACCCAGATGAAAAGAGGGCTACCTACATGTCTCCAATAAACAAAACTAATTACAGTATTCAAAACCCGTGTATTCTAAGATGCACCTGCATGCGGTTTGAACAACTGTTGATTAAGAAGATTCAGTAATTCAGTTCCAATGTAATTAGTAGAGATTTGCACATTGCAGTAAGGAAACAATACCATAAAATCTGGATTGGCAGTAATGGCACAGAGTTTAATGTTTTGAAATGAAGGATGTATACCCACCTTAGGCCAATCAATAGGAACCTGTTTTTTTTTCTTTTTTATGTATGCAATTACTAAAAACCCACCTTAGTACTGTAAAGATCCATATAATTGTTAATCAGTGTATAGACCACTGTATCTTCAAAACCACAATACCCTGCATACATCTGAAATTTTGTCACAAAATTGAAGCTGCTGTCACCTATTACCTTCACTATCAGAGAGTAGATATTAGCAGATTCTACATAAGCAGAGTGTTATTTTGCTTATATCCTACTTGTGCATTTCTAAAAGATATCTTTTGGGCCATTTACATTCCCATTATATCCCAGCCCAGTTCAGATTCACCAGAGGTTTAATAACATGGCCCTTAATAGTTCCTGAAGTGAATGGTTTGACTTAGACCTGGACATGAACTCAGTACTACTGCCAATGTTCCCTCTAATTTTTTTTCAGTGTGAGCGGAAAAGTATAGTGTTTGAGCGGCACATTTTCATGCCTGAGCACCTGAATTTTTTTCACAGATGTCACCCAAGACAACAACAAAATCAGTGTTATTTGAAATTCAAAGTTATGTTTATTCAAGGTACCCGCTTAATTAAAACTGTTATATAATATATAACTATGTAATATATATAGTAAGTTGAGGACTACTTGTATTCAAGTTCAATGGATGACTCTCTATGGGAAAAGGATCAAAACTTCCCTCTATCCACATTTTCCATACTATGAATTACTTTATATGCTTCATACTTTCCCCCTTTCTATCCAATAGTCTGCAGTGATATTAGCAAGTGATGAATAAATTACCAATTGATGTAGATTAGCAATTGGGGTACATAAAGAAACAAACCTATTATTTATTGAGTTGCATGTATACAACATTTATATATTGGCTGGCTGTAAAATATATTTAACCATTTGTTTTTATATGATGATCCAAGAACTGGAACCATTTGCTGTATCAATACTATGGATGGTATCACCTAGCTGACCATGGCTGATCCCCCCCAAACTAGTAGACTCTGTACTGCTGCCAAAACAAACTACATGGAGGTTAGCCAATTTGAACTTGCTAAAGAAATCTGATCAGTCACCTTTGAGAGGATGAACCAACAGAAAATAAAGTTGGTTTTCAATATATTAAATGGCTCATTTAATATACAGCCTTTTCATACGCAAATGATATAATAATGCATGGAATGTGTGATGAAATGTTGATTTGTAAGTACTAATTTTCAGACTTTCAGACAAAGATGCATAAAAGAGGCAAACCAATACATTAGGTCAGTTTTCTGTTTCCTGAAAATTATCCCTTTCTTCTCTGGTGCCATTGGTAAAAAAAACAGAAGACTAATTCAAAGCATTTAAAAAGAAAATAGATAATGACAGCATGCAAGTGTCAGCAAAGCCTTCCCCTGATAGATAAGGGAAAGAGGTATATGACCCTACCCTTTCAGAATCAAACAGAAAGAAATCCCCTCCCAGACTAAGTGTGTGTGTGTGTGTGTGTGTGTGTGTGTGTGTTACGCGCCTATACTTTCCAATAGATATGTGCAACAGACCGATTGGGAACCTGAAATCCAACCACTTCCCCAAAGGCAGAGTGCTGTAATGTGCTTCCAGCAGCCCTTCGGGGCTGGTGGTCCTGTTCACGGTTATCACAAGGAAGCCCCTCTTCGTTAAGTGGAGATTATTTTCAGGAAAACAATTTGGGGACTCGCTGCCTGCCTTACACGCTCAGAGCTTTAAAAGCAGTCCTGGATAGACGCCAAAAAGTGACGGGCGCTGCAGGTGCCGGGCGATTGAAGCGCTCTGCTCTACCCAGAGGGAAAGAGGAGGCAACCACCAGGAGCAGCCCCAGCGCTCGCCAGGCCACACGGCAAAATGGATGCAACACGCCCATCCGAACTGAGACACAAGCTGCCGCCACAATTCCCTCTCCACCGCCCCTCCCTCCCATCCATCACGCATTTCCTTCTGCGGAGGCCAAGTCTACCCCCGAGGGCCCAGGAGACACTTATTATTCATGACCGCCTTTAAGTTGCTCATGCGGTGATTGGCTGGGCCTGCTGAAAGACAGAACTGGCAGCCACACCGTGACAAGCTTGAAAGGAGTCCTGGGACAGGGGTTGCTGCCAGTGGCGGCGGCGGTGGGTGGGTGGTTACCTGCCCAGCTTGTTGATTCCTCTTGGTCCTGAATTGAATGGTGTCATTTCGGCTTCGTTGCTCTCCCCGGCTGGGTAGTTACGTTTCGGGGGAGGAAGGCAGCTGGCAGAGCCGAGGATTCATCATGCTAAAAAATACTGCTCGGAAGCTACTGCGCGGTGTTTTCTTTTCAAGTGCGCGCCAGCGCAGCCGCGCAGCTTAGAGGGAACATTGACTACTGCATATGTTTTTAAGAATAGATAGATTCTTCATTATCTTCATCACCACTACCACTGCGAACATCACCATCATTTCTGCATTTATATTAAATATTTTCACATTATTGTGTATCTGATCTTTTGTATACCTGCTACTGTGCATAAGGTTCTTAATAGCTTCAACCACTGATTTACCTGAGAAGAAGTTGGAAATGAGTTACCCTCTAATAAGGCCCAGTCAGGGGCTAGGGAAGGGCACCCCAAGAGTAATGTTTTGTTTACTATTAGTCTACTAGATATTAATGTTTAACTAATCTTTAATTAATTAAATTAACATTAATTAAATTAATTTCATCAATTACATATAGCTAATAGAACCAGTTTGGTGTAATGGTTAAGATTCTGGCCTAGAAAACAGGAGACTATGAGCTCTAAGCTTCCCTTAGCCATGAAAGACAATTTGATAACTTTGGATCAGTCAATCTCTCTCAGTCCAACACATCTCATAGGTGTGTGTGCGCGCGCATGTGTTTGTTTGTGTGTGTGTGTGTGTGTGTGTGTGTGTGTGTGTGAGAGAGAGAGAGAGAGAGAGACTCTACTAAGATAAGTACCCTAAGACAAAGACAAATAATTTAATGACTCCTTTAGAATCAAAAACCTTTAAGATGTTGGAAGATTGATTTAGCCGTTGTATTAGGTGTATCAAATAAAGGCTTGCCCTGCCAGAATAAACAGACCTATCATAAATCTTATATGTGACCTAGGCTTGGATGTATAAACACACACACAGAGAGACATCATACCACGGCCATCATATCAAGATAATTTATCATTCCATTTCCTTAGGCATAGATCATCCTTATAGATTGGAACACAGTTATATTTTTTTGAGATAGGGAGGTGGCCATAGGCATCCATATTACTTTTTGTCATGGCAACATAATTTCTTCATAATTTCATGATACACCGAATAAACAGAAACCTGTGAAACAAAAGTGAATAAAGGCATAGATAATGTGGAACCACAATCTTTATGCCACGGATTACTATCAATTCCAAGCAAAAACAGCAGAAAGCTATGTCCTTTTGGTGGGCCATAATTTGGTTACTATAGGAAGAGACTGTGAACTAACCTGAGCGTGGGTCCGATACAACAGAGTGCTTCTGACACTCTCTTAGGAAGAGCATCTGGCCTGAAAATAGTGTTTTCAGATTTCCAATTCTTCTACGGTTCTGCGGTTTTTCCTGCTATGTCAATATTGCAATATGTTATAGTAAGGCAGAGATATATTGCTTTTAAAGCTTGGAGAACAGTCTAGTCGATAAACTGAAGCACTGACCTTGTCTACCTTGATAATTAGACTGCCCTATGAGAAACTAAAAGGTCATTAAATACTAAAACCTTTCAGTGCCCATTTCAGTTGCATTAGCTTTCAATACAAAAAAGCCTTTGGGGGATATTCATAGACAGAGATGAACTATCTACCCAGTTTGTTGTTAAATCCTGGACCGTATCAATTTTAAGAACAGATGGTAATCTACACTTCAGTATGGTTTATGCTTTGATTATGTCAACTGCAGCCAAACGTATGCTAAAAATTTCATGGTGAACCACACAATATTCTGAAAAAGCTCTCACAATTTTTGTTGACAAACTATAATTACATAACCTTGCTGTCAGGAGAAAGCATATTACCAAGGTTGATTTCTTAAAGGTCAGGTAGAAAACATGTCCTTTTGCAATCCAAATGAAGGAAGGCATTGAATCATAATGAATGATCTCAGTAGGAAATTCAAATGTCTAAGGAAATTGGAAGAGGGCTCTTTGCACCCTACCATAAGGAATAACCTAAATGTCATTTCAAGTTCATGGCAGAGTATGATTTATTTATAAAACATTTGCTGCTGACATGGTTCTAGATATGAGTATTTTTTCTTAACCCCAACCCTAATTTCTGGGGATTTGGGTCTATATCTTGATCTATTGATTCTAGTCTCAGATATTTGAGTATTAGTTAGAAAAATACTATGACTGAGGTTATTAATTCTCTTTCATAACATTAAAGGAATATTCACAGCTTAGGTTTGGTGATGTCTGACTCAAATGAATTGGATTTTCAGACCTTAATAGGCATTTTTTTAAAAAAAAATCTGTTTTTAATTAAAATATATAAGGTTGTTGGAAATATTTAGGAATCTGAATAATATGAATTAGAAACAATTATCAATTTTATATTGAAAAACCTTGGATGATAAGAAATACTTTCATGAAACAACACATGTGATGAGAAAACACAATATACAATTCATCCAGTTCTTGGCATGGATTCGCAGTGGTATAGTATCCTCACTTCAGTTAAACTGAAATTTATTTATACAAGGTGAAAATATTAATGGGATATTAATGTTTATATAGGGCTATAATACTCCCTGACAGGAAAGAAGGAATTAATTTGTGACATAAAACCTGAGCAATGCATACAACAAGTTAAGATAATTAAAAGAGAGGAGTAAAAATGATCATATCATGAATTAATCCAGGAAAAATGCAATTAGATAAATGTAGCTTTTTTACTTAGAATTTGTTCACAAATCAGACTGGCCCATGTTTTGTTAATGCATGTCCCTTGAAGAAACCACAAATGTAGCAATTCAATTACCTTGAAATGCACAAACCATGGTTGGAAACCACAACATTTATATACATAGATTATTTTGAGAATCACCACACAGCAATATTGTGATAATAAATTAAAAGTGCAGATCAATTTTACATCATCACAAAGGTGGCTGGTTGATGCAATAAATAATCAGTGTTGAAATTTTCATTAAGTGACAAACAAGCAAATCACATTTCATCTTAGTATGATATGCAACTCAAGATGTAGTGTTGACCTTACATAAGTATACTGCGTTTCTCACTAAGAGCTGCTGGTTAAAATACAACATTTTTAGAAATCATATAAAATATACAGCTTACAGTACTGATAGGGAGAAATAATAACCGAAAACTGAATGAATAAAGTCAGCATTTCACAGCCAGATTGTTTGCATTCTGGTAAGCTGAAGGATCTAGAAGAGGTGATTACAGAACCACTCCTGGTAATATTTGCAAACTTTTGAAGATCTGTCAAGGTCTCCAATGTCTAAAGAAAGCAAAACCTTTAAAAACAAGTAGAACCCAGAAAACTAGAGATCTGTTAGGTTGATATCAATACTGGACAAAGTTCTCAAATAGATAATTGGAAAGCATGTTTGTGAATAGTTATATAGGTATTCTAAAATTAATAGAAACAAACTATGCTAGACTAGTTTTATCTCCTTCTTTGATAGAATTAATAATTTTTTACATTAGGAAAATGTTACAGTTAGAATGCACAGGATTCAGAGGTGATATTCAGCCGGCTCTGACAGGTTCTGGAGAACCGGTAGTGGAAATTTTGAGTAGTTTGGAAAACAGGCAAATAGGCTGGCCCCGCCCCCACTTTCTCCCAGCCTCCCAGCTGATCTTCTTTTGTTGACCTGAAGAGGAGAATAGAGCTGGAAAGCAGGTTAGTGGGGTGGGTAGGAAATGGGGATTTTGCAGTTTCCTTCCCCTGACAGCCCACAAGCCACACCACATCCACAAAGCCATGCCACGTCCATAAACCCAGTAGTAAAAATGTTTGAATCCCACCACTGACTGGATCTCATCAAAGGTTTTTAAAAAATATTTCATTATATTGTTCTGAATAAAATGGTAAAATATCATCTAGATGATGCTATTCTTAGATGGACTCACAGTTGATTGAATGATCACACCTAAAGATCAGTTTTGAATGGCCCCACTAAAGCTTGGAGCAACAATAGCAAATAGTGTGGTATTCTGTTTCTAGCCCTGTGCTATTCAATGTTTTAAAAAATGGCTCAGATGAAAAAGTTGAGGTGATGTTGGCCAGGTCTGCAGATGATACATATCTGGGAAGGGTGGCTAATAGTTTAGGGAAATGAGAAAAGATTCAGCAAAGTTCAGCAACATGCAGTGACTTAAAATAAGTAGAATTTAACAGGCACAATTAACTTCAGGAGAATTGATATGGCTGTAATACATGTAAAAATATATAGGTGTCCTGGTTGACTATACATTAAATATGATCCAGCAATGTGATGCAACCAGTAAAAAGGCAAATATTTGGGCATACATTAATGGGAACAGAGAATCCAGATCACAAGAAACAATTGTTCTACCATGCTGTGATCTACTCATACCTCACATAGAATATTCTGCTCAGTTCAAAAAGGACAGTAATAAGTGGGAATGATCTCAGAGGAGGGCAAAACAGAGGATAAAGGTCTAGAAATCAAGCTGTATAAGGAAAAATTAAAGAAATTAGATATCTTGGCCTGCAGAAGAGACAAGTGCAGGCAGATGATAGAAATTTTCAAATATCTGAAGGGTTGTCACACAGAAAAGAAAATCAATCAGAATACAACTGGAAAAGGGATTAAAAAGTCATTTGGTTCCAAAGGACTTTTTGACTTTTTTGCTCTAGAGATTAGGATGAGAACCCATAAATTAAAACCACAAGGTTAGTTAAGGTAGAGGTCACTGACAAACCTCTTGCCTATATAGGTTGGTGGAAAAGGTTCCCACATAAAGTTTGTGCCCCCTTTTATTACAGGTCTTCAAATAGAAGCTGGATGATGAGGGAAAAACAGTGCAGAACCTGCACTGACAAAGCACTGAACTCAATGATCTCTAAAATTCCTTCCAATTCTATGATAAGTTGTGCTGCAGCTACTTCTGCTGCCTGCCATCTTCCTGTAATTTGGCAGTTCAAATCTCTCCAGGCTCAAGGTTGACTCCATCCTTCTGAGGTGGTTAAAATGAGGACTCAAATTGTGGGGGCAACAGGCTGACTTTGTAAACCACCTAGAGAACTGCTATAAAGCACTGTAAAGCAGCATATAAGTCTAAGTCAGTGTTGGTGAACCTTTTCAGCACGTGCTGGAAACCAGAAGAACTGCTGCCTGGTGAGCATGCGCGCGTCAGGAGGCTGCTCTTCCAGTTTCCAGTGCATGCATGTACACTGGCCACTTGGCCTTCCAGTTTCTGGCATGCATGCGCATGTGAAGACCATCTGGCAAGTGCACATGCGCATGCCGGAAACAGGCAGAGCAGCCACATGGTGCGTATGTGCTCCAGGCAGCTTTTCTTCCAGTTTCCAGCAGTCCCATGTGCGTAAAGACCAGCTGACTGAAAGAGCAATGGGCAGTGCCTCGCATGCCCAGAGAGATGGCTCTGTGTGCCACTTCCAGCACGCGTGCCATAGATTTGCCATCACTGGTTTAAGTGCTGTTGCTATGATACTATGAGAATCAGTGTTTGTTTAGTTACAGAGAATCTGTAATTGTACAATAATTAATATCACCATATAGCCATTATATCACCTTGGCTTGTGAGATGATATTTTTGAACGGAAGTGCCAGGGCTTAGTTGGATCATCCCTGACTAATTTGTTATATTGATATCAGTGGCTGAAATATATGAGCAGGTAGGTCTGGGTCTAACCCCTGTAAATAATCCTACACAGACCAGATAAACAAACACAGTGCAACTGCAGCAGCAAAACAACCTCAGGTGACATATATGCTCATATTTTACAACTCGGTTATAAGTTACGAAGCATTACATATATATTATCTCTACACTCTGTACCCCAATCGTAGTTTGAATTGCTATTAATAGCCTCAGTGTACTGTAGTGAAGGAGGTGGCAGAGAGATGTAGGTATGTGTAGCAAGAAAACAACCAAATCAATATGTCTCCACACTTTGTAACAATACAGAAGCAATCTCTTCACTGGGTTGTCTGCAAGGACAGAGTCAAAAAAGTCAAGAGTATATCCACAACCATACAATCAGCTCTTTTTTACACGAATCAATTTTAAAAAATGTAGCAGGGCTCCAATTGCATTACTGTTTTCCAATTCCTGTCCCTGCAGATACTTTGGACAAAATAAATCTTGGCTTTTTAAAATTCCCCTGCAAAGAAAGAACATGAAGAATAAGGTTGAAATCTAGAAGGCCTTTTCCTTTCCCCAGGGACATAAAGAGTTTGCAGAAAGGACATAAATAGGAAGAACTGCTACTTTGCTGTCTTGCATCTCTGTAATTTCTGAGTAATGCTGCATCTCTCCTTTTCAGAGAGAGATTTTTTTCCAGATAATAGCCACCTTACAATGCTAAAGTTAATTTATACACTCCATTTGTAGAGCGTAATTCATTTAATAGATTTGCAGTAGCTTGTCTTCCTTTCACCACAAAAGGCACAAGCTAATGAAGTCAGTGCCCCAAAGAAAGAAATCTGTGTAGCAAAAGTAGACAATAGAAAGAATCTGACTGGACAAAGAATTTGATGCAACTGGTTCAGGTCTTGCCCCAGGCTTGTCTACAACTGGCCAAAAAATTTAAGAATGGGCAGAGCTTGAATTGTATTGTTACATCTGCCATACTGACTTCTTCAACTATTCCCAGCAGACACCTCTGCCTTGAACCATGTGAATCAAAATGTGTGCCCTTGCCTCAGAGGACAGATAAAGCATGTCATATCCAGGCTGGAAAAAAATACAAACAGCCCCCAAATGGCAGAAACAGATTCAAGTTTTGATATTTCTTTACAGAAATATCAATGTGTAAATATAGTGATAGATAGATAGATAGATAGATAGATAGATGGATGGATGGATGGATGGATGGATGGATGGATGGATGGATGGATGGATGATAGATAGATGGATGGATGGATCAATGGATTATAGATAGATAGATAGATAGATAGATAGATAGATAGATAGATAGATAGACAGACAGATGAATTAATATAGTTATATCAGGGGTAGGCTTCAAAAATATTAGCAAGGGATTCTCTGCCCGGTTCCTGGGTGGGCACTTGCATCCAAAACCGGTCACGTGGGGTCTCTTGGGAGGGGCAGGGTGGGATGGATGGGGTGAGCCAGGAGTGGGATTTTGGGGTTTTCTGAACTGCACAGAATCTTAGCTAGAGGTTCTCCCGAACCCCTGCAAACTCCCAGCAGCCCATCCCTGTGTTGTTATTTATATGTATATAGTTGTTGCCTAAATTTTTGCAACCCAGGAATGGCAGGTTGACTCAATTCCAGGTATGGAAATGGTTCAGAGACTGCTTTGGCACACTCACTGTATAATACTTTAATGTAATTTGCTTCATCTGGCTTAGTGAACTACTGATAGTCCTTGACTTACAACTGGTCACTTAGCAACTGTTTGAAGTTCTGACAGACTTCCTTATGACCCAAAGTTCTGATGGTTGTTCTGCCACAGTGATATGACTGCATTTTGGTCACTTGGCAGTTAGGCTGTATTCATAGCTATTTGCAGCATCCCACAATCATATGACTGCATTTTACAACAGTTTGGCCAATAATGGGCATTTGTTTTTAGTTTTTGGAAAAACTGTGCCATATCAAACCATTGGTTGGTTTAACGACTGGTTTGTAGTATTTACTTAATGACCATGGTAATTTGCTTAATGACTGCTGCAAAAATGTTGTAAAATTTGGATTGGTCACATGATCAATCTGCTTTATAACCATCAAAAATTACACTCTTGAATGGAAGGCTCCATTATGATCGTAACTTGGGTGCTATCTATAGCCAATAGTGTCTGAGCCTTCTGACTTTGCAGAAGGTGCAAAACAGCCATTCAGTGATTTAGCAAATGAGGCAGGGACTGATTTTTAAAACTCATCTTTTGATTTTAAGGGTATGGACAGAAGTATCTCAGAGGCAGCCATTATGTTTACCTGCAAAGCTTCTCAATGTCCATAGAGGCCATTTCCCAGATACATTATGTCCATCATCCTCCCCTCCATCCAGAATACTGAAAAAGAGGCCAGTATTAACCTGGAAAATGGCAATTTAGGAAGATTTTTCAATCATTTATGGATGCGACTAAGAATAGTTTGCATTCCCACCTTTCATTTTAAATAGAAGGAAAACATTGCATTACTGCACAATAGATAGGTGTATGAATACATGCACATCCACGCACATTCACAAATACATGCATATACAATTATGTTATGTATGCGTAGTAGCCATTTGAATTCATTTAAAGTCAAAGTCAAAGTGAATTGAGAATGAAAATGAACATTATTGTCCACAATAAAGAAATGTAGTTCTTGTCATCAGTATTTGAACACGTTCATCAACAAGCACAAATAGAAACTAAGGGAGGGAATTCTCATTTTTTGTTTTAAATGATTTGATAAGTCTTCATCCCCTTGGTTGGCAAATATTCAGCAGATGAGTAGACTGAAGTCATCTGGCTTCTTTTCTACATTCTGCTGGAGAGAATAAGATATTGGGCATGTATTTTGGCCTTGACAAACCTGTGGCAATTGATATTACCAAATCCAATGTTTTGTCTTCACTTGTAAGTTCCATTATGGAAATAAAGTTTTTTTTATTAAAAAGATTTTTTTAATGTTAAATTTGCAAAATAAACACAACACAAAGAATCCTCCTTCTTTATATACTGTAGAAAGTGTATCAGTTGGTTACAAAAAGCTTTTGTGCGGCTCTTCCACTGTTGACACAAAATTCGTATTAACTCAAGTATTTTAAATCAGATATTTTTATACATATTACCATCATCATACCTATTTTCATTTGACTATAATTTTTAAATGTCCTTCATCATAAAATGTACCAAATTTTTTTGTTAAATTTTTTTATTAGTTTCAAAAAATTTACAAGGAAAAGGGGTTATAGGGTTATAAAACATTTTGACAGCTGCATCGTGCGGGGGGGAGAAGGCCCCCCCCCAGGTCTTGCAACTTTTATAAATGAAGATAGAACGAAGATAGAAAAATATCAACATTTACATAAGTATTAGCAGTTTTGAGTTTAACACAAAATCATCAGTATGTTTCAATCATTTGTTTTGTATCACTTCCGTAAAGGTACATTGTAACAACAATTGCAATAGTGTTTCAAATCACTTTTGTGATCTGAGTCTTCTAGTTGTTGCGTCCTCCCTCCCGTCTACCGGCTGAGCCTCAGCCCCCCCTTTGTTTCTTGTGTAACATCCCCCATTTCACCTAAGAGAGCACTGTGTTTTTTAGTGAAAGCCTCTGCTTCCACTACTGTGTTGATTCTAATTCTGCTGCCCTCCCAAAAAATCAACATGCCTTCTGGAAACAGCCACCTGAACGAAACCCCATTATTGTATAATTTTTTGCTAAGAAGGAATATTTCCTTCTGTTATCTCTTACTTTCTTTGGGATCTGTTTAAGAATGGTTATTTCTTTATCTTTATATTTTAATGGTCCTCCCCTTTGAGCTCCTAGAACCTCATCTCTTGTAGTTTTTCTAAGAAATTTAACATGAACTTCCCTTGGAACATTGTGTGTTCTTGCATAGGCTGAATTAACCCTATAAATCAGATCAATGTCCCAACAAAGCTGTTGTTTATCTCTGTTAGTATATTCTGCTAGTATTGTGGTCATAATCTCCTTAAGATCTTTGTTCTCAACTTCTGGCAAGTTTTGGAACCTAAGAAAAGAAGACATCCTTTCAAATTCAATTTTTAACATCTGATTTCCAAATTCTACATTCCCCCTTTGGATTGTCTTCATTTCATCTCTCATCCCAACCACCCCCTCCTCCAGCACACCTATCCTCTGTTCATTCCGTGTGGTTTGCTGATTCGTCTCTCTGAGCTGTTCATTTAAGTCCTGCAGTTGTTTTTTAATTTTGTCCTGTCCCTTTAAGAGGCTTTGAAGCATCTGATGAGTAGACAAGTCCTTTGCACTCTCTTCAGAGGCTTTAGGTTGTAAAAAAGATCCCAGTTGTGACTGGTGATTGGGGCTGGACGTAGAAGATGTTGGGGCCGATGAGGCCTTACCAGGCGGTAATTTCTTTAGACCCATCATGAGGCTCAGAGATAGTTATTGTTCTGTACAAAGAGATGGCGTTTGTGGGAGAGCACAGCTGGTAGGGTTCACCAAACAAACAAGTCCAAAGGAGAATAAGTCTTCTAGTACAGAACTAGAGCAAATAGGTGGGTCAGAATATTCCAAATCCAGGGGAATAATGAACTGGGGTGGAAATTAGTTGAAAGCCATAAAGTTTTCCAAGGGAGGAGTCTCATTCATGAAGACAAAGAAAAAGGAGGAAGTTGGCCATATTGGCTCAGCCAGTACAGGTGGTCAGGAAACAACAAAGTCAAAGTTCCCATAGATAGTTTAGAGAAGAATCAGTACAGCCATCCTTTCTCTTGCAATTGTAGTCAAGAAAAAAATCTCCCCCCCCCATTATTTAAGGGAAGTGAAAGTAGATTTCAAACTTTCTCTCTCCCCCATAAAAGGGAGCGATTTTTCAAGTGCCGCTTTTCCAAGGGGGGTGGAATTCCCCCCCTCCAATCTAAACTCCTCCAGAAGTTGAAACAAAGTCCCAAAAAGAAAACTGCAGAACAGTCAAAAGAGTAAGGATAGTAAAAGACCTGGAGAGACCCCTCGCCTCACCGCTCTTCAGCTATTTCATTCCAATTAATTGTTTCCTTCCAGGCTGCGTTCGGCGAAGCATGTGGTGGCATTCCACGTGCTCCCTACGCTCCCCGGCTCCTGGGGCAAAGCTGGAGATCCCCCCGCAGCTGCCGCCATTCCAGGGGGTCCCAGCAAGCTGCCCCTATGGCAGGGTGCCACTCCAAGGCACCCTGTGCTCCCCCTAGACTTCAGGGGAGCCCACCGGAGCAGTGAAAAGGCGGACATGCACGTCCGTCACCTTTGGCTGCCGGAAGTCATCTCCAAAATGTACCAAAATTTAAAACCTGACCACATACTGGCATTTCATTTGTTATTTCTAATATCCTCCAATAACACTATATCTGTCAGGCCTGTAGTTATGTTCTTTTTAGGATCTTTGGCCGGCCACACTTTCTTATAATTTCCTATGTGTTTCATTAGTGTAGTAGTTGGGAGGGGGGAATATAAAGGAGTAGGATTGTGGAATGTATTGTTATCATTCTTTTATAGAAGCCAAGGTCATCTTTTGTCTCTGTACCTCGACACCTGACCGGAGGGGTGTAGATGCCAGCATGGAAGATGAAGATTGGAACATGTGATGGATTGTGGGTGTGGGGATAAGATCATGAACTTTCAACTAGGTGGAATCCCAGGAAGCAAATCAGATTTGGGATTTCATAGCACAATGCCAACATGCCTGTCTTATTAAATTGGAACTTTAAGGAAAGTTTTGTCTTTGATTCTGATTTAATTCTGCATGATATTTGGAACGCTGACATTATCCCAAATCTCACCTTTAAAATAATTCACTAGCACCCTCCCCCTCGCAAGGGGGGAGGGGCTGGTGATGGGGGTTGCTGAATTCCCAACGCTGACCGGGACAGCGTAAAATATCAGCGAAGAAATAATGAGAAAGCTTTTGGTGATAAGAAGCTGAGTGCCGAAGCTTCAAAGGCAAATGGAATGCTGATTCAAGATTTATAGCATCTGGCAAGAGGACGGAGGGGGCTGGAAAAGGCTTTTTCTACACCCGGTTAGAAGATGAAAGGAATGGAGATTCAAGCCATCCCCACGCAGTCATCTCTGACGGGCTTACCATTACGGACAACTAACCATGAGTGCATGCTCCCCCTCCTTCTCCCCAGCTTGGAAGCAAGGCTTGGAAAAAAACCTGGAACAGAGGTTTTGACCCCTTCCAGACAGCAATAAATGAAATGGCTTATTACCCTGCAACTGAGTGGGAGACAGATTCCCTTTCAAAATGGGAATTTCAACCCAGGCAGCAAGAAGGAATTTGGCCAGCATCTTTCACTTGCCAGCCACCACAAATTGGGCTGCAACCAGTAAATGAAGCAAAACCAGATTGGGCTTTCTTCCCAGAGTATGGATGGATGAGATGCCACTGGCCACCTCCTTTGCCATCAGCATGGGAAAATCCTCCAAGCCAGCAGAGGGCACCTACTTGGCCCATAACTCCTCCAAGCCAGCAGGAGGGTCCTTGACACATAACCCCCCCTAGCCAGCCATCATTGGTTGAGCTGCAACCTGTGAAGCAGGCAACCCCGGGATGGGTTTTAACCCCAGGTCATGAATGAGAGGAATGCCAGTGGGCACCTGCCCTCCCTCAGCAGATGGCACCATGGCAGAAAACTGGGCAGTGGCCAACCGAGGGATTGACCTCCCCACCAGTTCCAGTCTCCCCTGCAAGGCCCCAAAAGGTTCTTACCCCACCTCCCTACAGAGAAGCAATCTCCAAAGGGGAAGAAGGGATTACCAAAGAGAGGCCTGCAACATGTATGGCAGGAAAATGTGCACCTGCAATGCCCCAAAAGGTTCTTACCCCGCCTTCCTACAAAGAAGCAATCTCTACCATGGAAGAAGGGATTACCAAGGGGGAAGCTGCAAGTTGGAGAGCAAGCCAATGTGATGAAATGGTTCCTAAGTTTAGAGATGTAACTAGGTTCCATTCCTCGTGGGGGCCAACAAAATGCCACCATTGCTGTCAACTTGGCCACAGAGCATCAGTGTGCTTGGCTCCAGCCCCAATGCCACAAACGTGTGTACCAATTGCCACGGTGGTAAAGAGAGGGCCCCAGATGCCACCACAGAAAAGTCATCTGGGCCAACAACCTCTGGAAGAGGATCCCCAACTTAAGGTGATGAAGTGTCCTACCAAGGGGGAGGCCTCGGAAGAGGAAAAGGGCAAACAATCTCTGGAAGAGGATCCCCAACTTAAGGTGACAAAGAGTCCAACTAAGGGGGAGGCCTCGGAGGGGGAAAAGCCCAAACAACCTCTGGAAGAGGATCCCCAGCTTAAGGTGACAAAGAGTCCTACCAAGGGGGAGGCCTACAAGGAGGGAATTGCCGAAGAACAAGCATGTGTACCAATCGCCACGGTGGTAAAGAGAGGGCCCCAGATGCCACCACAGAAGAGTCATCTGGGCCAACAACCTCTGGAAGAGGATCCCCAACTTAAGATGATGATGTGTCCTACCAAGGGGGAGGCCTCGGAGGAGGAAAAGGGCGAACAATCTCCGGAGGAGGATCCACAACTAAAGGTGACGAAGAGTCCTACCAAGGGGGAGGCCTCGGAGGGGGAAATGCCCAAATGACCTCTGGAAGGGGATCCTCAACTTAAGGTGACAAAGTGTCCTACTAAGGGGGAGGCCTCGGAGGAGGAAAAGGGCCAGCCATGGATGATTGAATCCAAGAGCCCAGAACCTACAGCACCTGCAGCAGAGAGCCCTAACCGACCATGGGAAAAGGTCACAATGGACTTAATTGTGGAACTCCCAGAAAGCAGTGGGAACAGAGTAATTTGGACAGTTATTGATTTGGTTTCTAAGCAGGCACACTTCATTGCTTGCTCAGGATTGCCATCCGCAAACGAATTAGCAAAAATGTTTGTGAAACACATTTATCGCCTGCACGGAGTACCCAAGAGGATCATTTCAGACCGTGGAGTCCAGTTCACAGCCAAGTTCTGGAGAGAGGTCCTGAGATCCATTGGATCCACACAAAAACTGAGCTCAGAGGTTCAGCCCAGCATGAACTGCGCAGCAGAGAGCACCAATGCGGTGGTGGGACAATTCATCCGGTGTTTTGTGGACTATCAGCAAGACAACTGGTCGGACTTGCTACCCTTCGCCGAAGTGGCATACAACGATGCGGTCCACAGCAGCACAGGATTAGCAGGTTTCCAGATTACCAGTGGCATGGAATTTGTTGCCATGCCTGAGTTGCCTAGAGAACCTCCTTCCTTCATGCCTTTGAATGAATGGATGGACACGCTAAAGAAAGGATGGGAGAATACGAAGAAGGCTCTAGCAGTTGCGGCAGAAGCCTACCAGAAGCAAGCTGATCAACATCGCTCACTCCAAAACCCCTACCGTGTGGGGGACAATGTTTTTGTATCTACCAAATACATAGAAATGCCTAGCAAGGAATTGGGTCCAAAATTTCTAGGTCCATTCCCAATAGTGAAGATAGTTAACCCAGTTACAGTTCAACTAATTCTACCCAGAAGTCTAGGGAAATTTGACCCAGAATTTCATTGGAGCTTGTTGAAACCAGTAATTGGGTCTAACATAAGAGCATCCACCCAAGCTCAATCTCCTCCTGTAGTGATAGAAGGGGAAACACAATCTGAGGTGGGAAAAATTGTAGACTCCAGGCTGAATAGGGGTCGCTTACAGTACTTAGTGCATTGGAAGGGTTACCCTTGGTATGAAGTTACTTGGGTGAAAATTGGGAACCAGAAGTGGAGAAGTTAGTAAAGCAATTCAATGAGAAGTTTCCCAATAAGCCTGGGGGGAGAAGAGGTGGTTAATTTTGTTATGTTAACTTTTATGTTATTCTCTTTTCAGGAAACATTTTTCTTCTGAGGAGAGGCCGCCTGTCAGGCCTGTAGTTATGTTCTTTTTAGGATCTTTGGCCTGCCACACTTTCTTATAATTTCCTATGTGTTTCATTAGTGTAGTAGTTGGGAGGGGGGAATATAAAGGAGTAGGATTGTGGAATGTATTGTTATCATTCTTTTATAGAAGCCAAGGTCATCTTTTGTCTCCGCACCTCGACACCTGACTGGAAGCAGAGGGGTGTAGATGCCAGCATGGAAGATGAAGATTGGAACATGTGATGGATTGTGGGTGTGGGGATAAGATCATGAACTTTCAACTAGGTGGAATCCCAGGAAGCAAATCAGATTTGGGGTTTCATAGCACAATGCCTGTCTTATTAAATTGGAACTTTAAGGAAAGTTTTGTCTTTGATTCTGATTTAATTCTGCATGATATTTGGAACGCTGACAATATCCTTATGGCTTATTCTGACTAAACATCAATAATATTTAGTAACAAAAATGTCTAATCCTCCTTTCCAAATCACTGCTTACAATTTACATTCAATTTCCTTATGTTGTACATATATATATATATATATATATATATATATATATATATATATATACATATATATATATATATATATATATATATATATATATATATATATATATATATATATATATATATATATACACACACACACACACACACATTGTTATCATTATCCCTCCTTCATTTAACTCTATCCATTATCATAGCATTCCCCCCCCCCAATAATCAAAACTTAGCTAAATTCAACTTAGTTCTTTTTTATTAACCCTTATATATAACCAAATAATTTCTAATCTTCCTTTCATAGGTACCATTCAATATTCATATCCAATTACTGCTTGTAATACCAATACATATGTATACATTATTATCATTATCATTTGTTTATTTAACCATATCTATTGTCACTAAATTTCACTAAATTTAACTAGTTTTAGATTATACACTTTTATCTATCAACCTGTATCTTTCCAGTAGCAAAACAGTCTCATATCTTCTGCTATTTGTGATATCAGTCCTCTAATCATCTCTTTAATCAACTTTGTATAGACTCCTCTTAGCAACTCTTTCCTTATAAAATCTCTCATGTAATTTCGATGCCCTTCTTGTTTGCTTAATCAGCTTATCTTTAATTGTCAGTGATGTTATCAATGATGTTGCTAATAAAATTTCTCTCTTTAAATCCATAAATTCTTTTGTTTTTTCTTCTTCTGTATCTTTCCGTATTCCACTCTTTCCATTTCCAGACACAAACCAATCACCATAGATATCAGTGGATTTCATTTCTTTGTGGTCATTTTTCTCTTTGGTTTTTAGGATTCTAACCTCCACTTTTTCCACTTGATAAACATCTCCAACTTCTTCATCATATTTTACTGTTAGATGTTCTAGATTTTCCAACTTCTTCTCTCAAATGTGTTTGATAATTTCTGAATTTCAAACATTTTCTTTTGCAAATATAAAGCTTCTTTCTGCTGTTGAAGTTGTGCCATAATTTCCAGCTGACAAATACTGCTGCTCTGCCTTGAAGGATTTTTACAAGGTTAAACATAAATTCACAGTAAAATCTTCTTTTCACTTTCTCTGGTTAGAGATATAGTTCAAAAGGACACCTGTATAAACAATTCATCCTTTGGTTCTTATCACTCTCTATAAACAAACTGTGAGACTTTGAATTGCCAAGCCAGACTGTTCAGTGAGGAAAGTGAAAGTGCTTTGTTTCCAATACACAAGCCTCCAGCCTCCGAGCAACAGCGCTAACTTTCCGTCTGTTGTTAGAATTCTTTTGTTTCTTTCTTTTCTTTTTATATCCCAAGTTAAAAAAATCAAAATCAAATTCTTGAGTAAAATATAGGAGAAAAAGAGGAAAACATACATAGTAATGAGGAAGGAGAATTTTAGTCCATAGGTTTCAATAATAATAATAATAATAAAAGATAGAAGAAGAAAACTTAATCCATTCATTTTAAAAGGCTTGCATAAATTCCATCCATAAAAATAGCATTTAAGAGCAAGATAACACACTGACAAAAACCATTCAAAGCTTAACTCCGCTGCTTATTTCTTCTGTTCTCAGATTTAAATTAATTTTAAGTTTTTTGTAGGCAGTCTCTTTTAAAACGGTAAAAATTCCTCACCAGCTGTAAACACTTTCTCTTTCGGTTTCCTTCCGTTTGGAGCTGTCCCAACTTCATTAGCCTAGGGCAGTGCTTCTCAATTATTTTCTGTCATGCCCCCCCTAGGAAGAAGAAAACATTTCGCGCCCCCCCGCGCAACTGTAAATAGTATCATTTGTCTATAAACACCTATAAACACTCTGCATAACACTGTATCCTTATTAACATATAAGAGAATAAAAAAAGAAAGAAATGTGGATCAATTTACAACAAAGAATAGCTTTATTAACTTTATTAAAAAAAAACTTTAACCCTTTATTAACTTTAAGTAAAAAAACAAAAGGAGAAAAATATTTTAAACTGCAGAGATAGGCCTGAGTAGTAAACCAGGCACTTGGTCAAAAGATCCATTGGAGGAGATTGCATCTTTCTGGAACCAAAGAGTCACATGGATATGTCTCCACACTTAAATTTGAAAGGAAACTCAACAGGGAGACATTCTCACAGACACGGTATCCCACTAGAAGGCTTCAATAAATAAACTTAGCAATAACACCCACCAGATACAAGGAACTTCCAAAAGACTTGATAGCCAAAGCTTTTGCTTCCGCTTCCCCTCGCGGCCAGTTGCAGGGCGTGGATCGCATTCGGAGAAGGCGGAGCGGCAGCTCCTCCCTCAGCCAGGAGCCAGCGGGGGCTGGTCGGACAGGCAACCTTGGCGGGAAACTCCAGTCCGCCGCCTTCGCCTTCGCCGCCACTGTTGCCGCCTTTGCCTTTGCCTTTGCCTTTGCCGCCGCCGTTGCCGCCTTCGCCGCCCCCGTTGCACCCAGATGGAAAGGGAGCCTTCGCGCCCCCCTTTATGGAGCCTCGCGCCCCCCCAGGGGGGCGCGCCCCACTATTTGAGAACCGCTGGCCTAGGGGCAGTGCTTTTATCACCAGCTAGGAGAACTTCTCCTGGATCGATCAGGGACTTTGCGATGTCCCTGAGATCAGCAGGACGTATTCTTCCCATTCGCTGTCTCTGCGGGACGGTTTAGGTCCGATTGGACCACCCAGCAATACAAGTTTCAGCAGTGATCTCAGAGCATTGACATTTCATGTCCGCCTTGTAGCGACGTTGGCTCCTCGTTCCCATTATGGAGATAAAGTTTAAGCAACCCTTATCTGGGCTGGTGCCTTCCAGATTTTAGGAGTAAAATTGATATAATCCTTTCTGAACATCAGGTGGAGAAATCTTAGATTAATATTTCAATAGAGAATCTAAAATTTCATTGATAAATTATTTGATTTCTAAGGAAATAGTAGTAGTAGTTTATTAATTGATTAACCTTATAACCATGTCAATACAAAATAATAAAAGTAAAACACCAGAACATTTGCACAACTAAATGCTGAATTCCAAAGAATTCAGAAATTATAATTGCCAAATATAAGTAAATGCAATTAAATAACCTAAGATTATGTTAACAGATAAAGCTAGGCCATTGTAAAGAGGAGACTCTGAAATAGTAATAGCCTTTCTCTTCCTAGGCTCAAAAATCCACAGGGATGTGACTCTGAGCATGAAAGAAAGAGAAGTTTGATATTTGGGAGACAAACTATGACAAGTCTACATATAAAGATTAAAACATAGAGATATCATACTGACAGCAAAGGTAAGTATTGTCAAGGGTATGATTTTCTTAACTCTAACATACGGTTCTTAAAGCTGGATCATCAGAGAGACTGAACAAAGAAAAAATGATGTCATGAACTATGATGTTGGAGAAATGTTGAGAATATCTTAGACCACCAGACAAATAATTCAGCACTAGATGAAGGGAAACCAGAATGCTCACTAGGAGTGCTGAAGTTAAACATGAGATAATTTTGATTGCACCAATGGCAAGGTTCATTGCAAACCACCCTGATGCTTGGAAAAATCCAAGAAAATAAAACACCAGTAGCTAGAAGAAAAGATAGCCAGATAGTATCAATGATGACACAAACATAAGCTTATTACAATTCAAAGCAGCAACTACTGACAGACAAGCCTGATGAAATGATGCCCATCAGGTCACAAAGAATTAGAAACAACTGAATAACTAAACAAGTCAGAAAAGCTTTAATCCTTTACTGTGTGATTTCCAATCTGTTAACTAGTTTTCCACTGTTCATTAAACACATCAATTATGTATCCATCTGTCTATCCAACAAACCAAGAATGACATTTCCTGATACTTTGCCCTTACTGGCCTAGAGATAAATAATTCAGGTGGGTTATGAAATCGGTTCTTAATGGGATTAAGATAAGTGTAGATCTTTATTTTCAGATAAGAGAAAATAGCCAACACATGACCTGGGTATAAGTGATCTGGATTTTCCTGGTAGAAATCTCACCTCAGGAACTATGTCTCTTAGTGCTGAGATATTCTGAAATATATATTCTTTTCCTGTGCTTATACAAGCTTTACATTGTTTCATTCCAGCAATATCTGTGTAAAAGATGCAGTATAAAAATTGGAAGAATAATGCACCAAGAATCACAATGTAAACCTTATTCTTCTTGTACATGTGTCAATACCATGTGAATTCCCAAGTGGATGGGAATGCACTGCATATATCCTCCTAAACATTTTGTTCCAAACTTCTTTTGGATTCTGCTGATTTATGCAAATTTAAATGCAGGGTGTGTCAAATTTTCCAACTTTAAATTTTCAAACATTAGGGGTGCTTAAAAGTTGTGACATACCTTGGGCAGTGTAAAGATATTTTGATTACTTTACTATAATGTTGATGTGCTTGATAAGTAACTACATAAATATCTTAACTTTTTCACTTTTTGTTTACTGTAATAATTCATAACTGCAGTCAAATTGCAAGTATAGTATGTATGCAAGTATGTATCATATAGCAATAATACTTTAAACTTGTTCCATTCTTTAACAGGATTAAATTATGATTATTATTATTTTAAAGTTCCTTTTACGGGTTTGGCCAATACAACATCAGGTAATATTTCTGAACTTTGGGTGACAGCAAGCAACTTAGCACAAAGATAATTAAATTAACTGTGGAGTGGAATGTGAAAAGAAAGCAACTTTACCATTTTCTGACAATGGAGAATAAGATTTGGATCTGGGCAATGTTGAGGTCATGCACTGATGCATGGAACTGGGAAGCAATTCATCAAGATCTGATTAGACAAGGACCAGAGGACAAGAACCAGAGATAAGAAAGTGTACCGTTACTGCCTTGCAGTAAATCACATTTGACTTAGCAACCTTAGAGGTCAACAACGGCTGAGTTTAGGTGAAAAGGAATGTGTAGTGAATACTGCTGTCAAAGAATAAAGGAACAAATTGTACAGGTCTCCCTTGGAAGACTCCATTTTATGGATCTTGAAGCTGTGGTCTATTGCTGTCTTTCTCAATCCAGGCTAAGCACAGCCAAATCAGTTCTGGGCAGATATGTAAGTGGTATAAGTGAGTGAATTGTGTTTGATAACGTGAAAGCTTTATCGTTGTTGAGTCTCAAGAGCTTGTATTGCTCATTGCATAAAACTGGTTACCTCTTTTCTAAGAAGACTGGCAGATGCTTTTCTCCCCTATCAGCAGAATAAAGGCCATGGATCTTCCCAGAGTTATTGGGAATTGGATGGCATATACCTTATAATAATAGCAGTATTAATAGAAAACACAGCAGGAAGCAAATCTGCAAAGCCTCTGCCAAAAAGCTGAAGAAACAGTGGACCACCTGCTTAGCAGTCTGCAAAAGCATTGCACAGACTGACTGCAAACAATGCCATGATAAAGTATTGGAATACCTTCAAAAAATACCAGTCGCCTGTAAGCAAGAACTGGTGGTACCACAAATAGACAAAATGATAGAAAACAAAGAGGCTAGAGTGCTCTGAGACTTTTAGAATTCAAACAGATGAGCATCTGTCACACAAAATCCTAATTTAACTGGGATAAAAAAAGTCTGGATAAGTGGATGTTGCAATACCAGGAGACAGCAGTAGAGAAGACAAAGAAAATCACAAAAAAAAGATCAGCAAATAGAAGAAAGCAAAGATGGTATCAATAGTAATGGGCACCTTGGATGCAATTGAAAAACATCTGGAGCACCACTTGAACACCACTGGCATTGACAAAATCACCACCAGTCAATTGCAAAAGGCCCTTTATTTGAAATAGCTTAGAACCTGAAATATATCTTGAACACCATCAAACAGCAACATCTGTCTTTGTTAGAAGGGACTTGATAGGTGGATAAAATCCAGTCTAAACTGACTATGCAATCAATCATAATAATATAGACAAATGACTATTTTTGAAGCTAAAAACCTTTGTTATATATATATTAAATATATTGAGAAGTAAAATTATCTTCTGTTAGCCTAAAGGCTGCAAAGTTATGAAATTTGAACCTTTGCTGTAACAGATATATCCTTGCATTACTTACCTCATGTTAAAAAGCTCTGGTTTCTTATACCTTGCCATCTCTCTATTCCTACTTTCTTTGTCTTTAAGACTATGAAGATGAAGTGCCCGGGACAAGTAAAGATATTCCAGTAGCACCTGATAAAACATCTGTATTTCACTATTTTGCTAGAAGAATCCTCCTATGAATTGAGCATCCCTTTGACATTAGAAGTGGAATCAGGAAACATGGTTCTATTACATGTGGAAATCTCATTGAAGACTTTTTAATCGGAGATTATGGGCAAGATCTTGAGTGGAACCGTTATAGAAAAGGGATGAGTTCATAAATGGGGAAAAGATCTAGATTCCCTGGAACTTGGGGTGCAGGTGGAGTTTAGTGTTTGTCAAGCATCTTCTGAAGGATTCCTTCTCCAAAGCAGATAAATCAGACAATAATTGGTCCTCAATGGATCTGTTGATTTGAGTCTTACTGTGGATGAGAAATCAATGTTTTGGAAAATAGAATGGCTGCGGTGATTGCTAAACTCTATCCTTATTCATAAGGAAAGAAAACTCCTTATAAGGTGTAGGGTCAGGGAGGAAATGTCCAATGAAACTAAGGGTTTTGCATGATTGAAGCTTCTCTTAAGAATTGGTAAATTCTAACAGCCATGTCAGCATGGGGTAAATGAATATGGATAGCATTCCGGTTAACAAAGCTCCAAACAATTAATTTTCTTGGTCCTGGCTTTTTTTTCCAGCTCAGCCTATTTTTAGCAACCCCTTTGAACTGAATATAAAAAGTAGTTGCTTTTTGCTGCTTTTGATCTGAGACTTTTCTGGATATTGGTTGATCTAATCCGTGGGTATCAAACTCACCGCATCATGTTGCTGTCACGTGATGTTTCGCAATGTTTTTACCCTTTGTGGAGCTGGGGTGGGCATGGCCTGCACATCAGTGGTGGGTTCCGGGTGGTACAGCCCAGTATGGGCATACCAGTGGTAGCTGGGAACAGTGGCCACCGTACCAGAACGCTCGCCTGCATTCCTTACCACTTTTTGAGGTAAACGCGCCAATTGCGCACATGCGTACAGCACCTGTGCAACCTCCTCTGAGCAGCTAAGAGTCGCTGGGCAGTGGCATGCGCAAGCATGCACAGCACATGTGCCCGTTGAGGACGCCTGGCCCCATTGCAGTGTACCAGTTACAATGGGATCTGGAACCCACTACTGCTGCACATGATGCCTCTGGCACATGGGTCGCCAGTTTGAGACCCCTGACTTTCTAATTCATGGGTTTGCTGAACTGGGTTTTCTCAGCTTCTCAACCTAACAGCAGTTCACTTCTATTAGAATGATCCTGAATGCTGTTACTTCTTAGCTAAATAGTTCCTTGCAAGTGCTTAATTGCAAGTGCTAGGAAACAGAGTCCACCCCAGCCCCCAGGCGTCTTTAGAGTTTTGAAAGTGTGGTTTGAACACTGTCACAAGACAGCTGCCCTGGAAGCAGGTGTGGTATTCACTTACCTTCCCTACCGGATTCCACGCATGCGCTTTGGGTAAAAAAAGGACCTAAATGGAATGCCATAGATTAGGGATGGGTGGGCGGGGCCACCCACTATTTCCGCTATCAGTTCAGGCAAACTGGTCCGAACTGGTTGAATGGAAGACATGGTCAGTCCCAAAACATTTTGGCACCATTGCTTCTCACTAGATTGCTGTTTACTGAACCTGCTTCAATAGGGAAAGGAATCCATTTGTAAACAAACTGCATGGTTACTTTCTATATTAACCCCACACATATCCTTTCAAAAAATATTAGTAGATATTGACATGTAGATACTAGTATAATCCTTCATGGGGGTGGCTCAGTGGCTAGATGCTAAGCTTGTCAGTCAGAAAGGTCGGCAGTTCAGCGGTTCGAATCCCTAGCGCCACATAATGGAATGAGCTACTGTTACTTGTCCCAGCTTCTAGCAGTTCAAAAGCATGTAAAAATGCAAGTAGAAAAATAGGGACCACTTTGGTGGGAAGGTTACAGCATTCCGTGTTCCTTCGGCATTTACTCATTCCAGCCACATGACCACGGAGACGTCTTCGGACAGCACTGGCTCTTAAGCTTTGAAATGGAGATGAACACTGCCCCCTAGAGTTGGGAATGACTAGCACATATGTGCAAGGGGAACCTTTACCTTTATAATCCTTCATGTTTCAAGTCATTTATATATTAAAAATCCAAAAATACAATTAATATCTGAAAGGAATTAGCTTTTCTATAGCAATGCTATGTATTTCTGAAAATAGTTTTTGAAAGAGCCACAGCTGTTTTGCAAATGGCTTGTTTTTCAAGTTTTAATGATGAACTTTTTGGGATCTTATTCACATGGTTTGCAATGATGCAACCAATTTATCTGAACATTCAGCAGAAGAATTGGAAAGAATAATAACCTGTCAGTTTGAAAGGATAATATGCTTGTTACTGAAGTAGCTTTGTATATATTTTTACTGGTTGTTTTTATGCTAGAAGAGCAATATTCCTTTAAAATGCAAATGAAATTGGCTTGTTAGGTAGTGAATTATTTATTTCTCCCAAACATACATGAAAATATTTTATCTTTGTAGTATGTTGCATAAGCCAAATCAATCCTCTGAAGAAATAGTGTATGTTGGCATTACTCTTTTACTTTTAGTACCTTTATGCAGACAAACAGGTTTTTTAAAGCAGGAAAAAAGAGAGTAAATATTTTAATTCAGGGGAATGGTGTTTGAGAAGATTCTGCTGGGAATGAACTAACAGGTGTTTTGCATTTATTGTTGCATGAATATGTGCTCAAAATATACAACATATACATTGAAATGTATGTTTCAAGAGAGAATCTGTATATGTATAGCAAGAGAGAAAAATACCAACTAGTTGAATCAGTACTGTACTGTGCATAGTATATTGGATCTAAAGAATTCTTCTAACAGTGATTTTTCCACTGTTTTCTCCCTTTGTAGCCACTTGAAAAGGCCATTCCTTGGGGACAGTCTGATATAGAGCTGAGCTAATGCAGGTGTGTGGAGATTGGTAGAAATCAGGCTTGGGATGCAGGTGGGAGGACAGCTTATAATATAAAGAGTTGTGCCTT
This sequence comes from Natrix helvetica, assembly GCF_964273705.1. Lineage (NCBI taxonomy): Eukaryota > Metazoa > Chordata > Lepidosauria > Squamata > Natricidae > Natrix > Natrix helvetica. The sequence continues at coordinate 46,620,760 of NC_138552.1, forward strand.
CCCAGCCAGTGTGTTTTGAAAACCTGCATTCACTTAGATACTTTCCACATCAATTCAATTTTCTATACTAACCTTCAACAGCACAGGTAGCCATAGGAACACATAGCAAAGAGGTGGGCTGATAACAGATTGAGGCATTCCTTTGTTTTTAAAATCAGCCTGACTGAATTTCTGTGCTAGGCGCAAAATAGGTTTTCCTTCATCTAGAACAGGGGTGTCAAACTGGCGGCCTGCGGGTGGGACGCATCACATGCAGGCCACACCTACCCCATCTCTGCGAAGGGGAAAGATGAAATGTCACATGATGGCAACGTGACCTGTGAGTTTGGCACTTGTGATCTGTAGAAAGCATAGAAATGCACCTGACTGTTGTGGTAGGACACTAATTGCCTTTGTGGGGTTTAGATACAAGGATCAATCAATCAAAATAGAGCTGGAAGTGACCTTGGAGGTCTTGTAGTCCAACCCCCTGCTCAAGTAAAAACCCTATACAATTTCAGACAAGTGACTGCCCAGTCTTTTCTTTAAAACCTCCAGCGATCAAGCACCCACAACTTCTTTAAGGCAAACTGTTCCACTGGTTAATTGTCCTCATTGTTAGGAAGTTTCTCTTTAGTTCCAGGTTGCTTCTCTCCTCCATTAGTTTCCACCAATTGTTTCTTGTCCAGTCTACAGGCACTTTTAATGGTCTTACCATTACACAATAATTTTCTACGGCATGGGGCCTTAGAGAGGGGACCCATCATGAATAAAATATCTCTGGTGCTTCCTGCTGATTCAGAAAACCATGGCCAAGGGATGTTGTCAAGCTTCATTTCTGAGCAGCCTTTCTCAAGCTAGGCAAGATCCAAGAGCTGTTGGAACTGCAACTCATCGATATCTGGCTCTCTACAAGCTCCACAAGTTCTGCAGGAGAATTATGTGGCTGCCGTCCCCATTATTATCACAATTCATTTTCTCTTTTCATTTGTCTTTCATCTTCATTGGCTAAAGACCAACAGAAGGCAAGTGTGCCAGGGAACTACTTTTCCAGTTTCTGGCACTCCTGCACATGCATGCCGGGAAACTGCTCTTCTGGTTTCCGGTCCCTCCCCCCACTGCACATGCATGCTCCCATTTCAGCACTTGGTATTGCTTTGGTGAAGATGTAATTTTGCTCTGCTTGATATCCTTCAGCAACTTGGCTACTGCATTCTTCATAAGCTGCAGCTGTTGGGTTGTGTTCAAGAGTAACTCCAAACACCCTGTAGTATTCTAAACATGAGGTTATCAAGCATCAGAATAATTTTAGCTAATACATTTCTGTTTGGGAAAGGGTATAGTTGGCATAACAACACATGGTGGCAAAAACTCTTTTAGCTACAGTGATAACTGTCAAACTACGTACAGGTAGTCCTCTACTTATGACCACAATTGAACCCTATATTTATGTTGTTAAGTAAGACATTACATATCCCATCAAGACAGCCAGTTGGTAGTAGTGGTTAAAGGCATCAGATTAGAAACCAAGACACCATTATTGTTCGAAGCTTTTAGATGAGCCCATACATATTGAAACATAAGTTGAGATACTTGGTAGATTCACATCTGATTTATTCTTTACATAACTGAAATTCAATAATGTAAATAATTGGGTTTGTTTTTCACTCAGTTTACTTTCTTCAATATAGACATAAACTTTTTCTTTTTCAACTTTATATTGTTACTATTACTTGTTTTGTATTAAGCACTGAAAATATCCCTCTTGACCTTTTCTTCCATTTGCTAATTCTTTATAAGTATCATACACTGCTATCTTATCTTTTTTTCATCTCTCTTCTCAGTCATTTTCCCCAAGGCTGTTAAAATTCAGTTCCTTTAACCTCTTGATGTAGGTCATACTTTATAAAATCATTTATATTCAAACTCTTTTTTGTTTTTGTTCTGATTTTTCTAGCTGCACAGAATGTTGAAAATTGGAGATGGAATACTGTCTTTCATTTGAGAGATACATAATGCCTGGATAAAGAAGCAATTATTTATTTCATTTTATATTGACTTTTCTTGTTTATAAGAAGGAATCCAGTATTTATTTTCTAATAGCTACTTCATAATAGGCTCCGTTGTATTTATTTTATCTTGTTATCTTCTCTCTATCAGTTTTCTTCTAAGACTGTGTATGTACATATATACATACATGTTAAGTATGCATAAAAATTGATTATCTATTCTTTTCAGTAATTGGTGGTGACTTCAGCCTTAAACAGACAAAGTTTCTCTTGATGGGTCTCCCTTCACCATTATTATCACAATTCATTTTCTCTTTTCATTTGTCTTTCATCTTCATTGGCTAAAGACCAACAGAAGGCAAGTGGGCTGATAGAAGGGGAGGTTAAATGGCAACAGAAAGGAGGAACAAAAGCAAAGTCAGGGACTATGATGACCAAGAATGAGTCCTTTGCTGTGGCAGGTGATAGACTTCTGCAAGGTTTTCTGGTGTGAACTCTTTGTTCTGCTTCTTTGTTTCTCATTTCTCTCAAGGCATGGAGAGTAGATTTGCACTGGATTTTCTTATGAAAGTGATTTATTGTCTGGACTTCATGGAAATACCTAACATAAATGAACATACACAATTGTATTTTTCAACAAGTAAACAATGGGATGCATAGTAAGTGTCTTCCGTTTTCAAAATTGCATTCATGTGGATTGAATGCAAGCTAGTTTAAGTCATCATCATAATAAATCACTGTAATATGTTGAAATTTCTCAGTAGACTTTGGAACACTGCATTTCATTATTTTAACTTTTGAAAATTAAAATATATTCTAATGCTTTCACTCATTCTATTCCACAGATATTATCACTGCCTTTCCCCCATTAATGTGTCCCTGGTTCACAGAACAAACATTCATATTCTGTAATGGCTCATCTCCCTTGAGAGAACAGCATGAATACATGGATGAAGTTTGCATCAGAAATGTCAAATTTATGTAAGAAAGAATCTAGGCTGAAGCAAAGATTAGTTGTTCATTCAGAGAGCAGGCCTAGAACTAGTGGGAGAAATTACACAGAAGCGCACTTTGGCTAAACTTTAGGAGCAATTTGTAATGATAATTGATGCTCAACTATGGACAAAATTGCCTTGGAAAATGAAGTGTTCTTCTCTGCCAGGGGGAATTATGCAGAGGACAGACAGCTATCAATCAGTGATTCTACTAAGCTGTACCCTGATTACAAGCCTGGTTTGGTAATTTCAGTTTAATGTGCTCTTGAAGCAAAATTGATTCTCTTCAAAATCATTCCTCGGAGCAGAATTGGGGATTCCATGGTCTTCCAAATTTTGCTGAAAACAATTGGCAGCATCTCTCACTGTTAACCATCCTAGTTAGAGTTTCTAAGAAGTGGAGTTCCATAATATCTGAACGTATCTACCTCAACTTAGAGAAAATTCAGGGTTAAATCATTAGTTTAGTATATTCCTATACCTTTAATACACTGATGTATAGAATATATTTGCAACTAAATACAAGTTTTTTTTAAAGAGGCACAAGTTAATATAAGTTAATAGCCAAAGTTGATAGAATTGGCTATCATTGTATGAAAGAATAGATCTAAGGATTTAAGAACACCCACAACCCACAACTTCTGGAGCCAACTTGTACCACTGATTAATTGATCTGTCAGGAAATTTCTCCTTAGTTCTAGTTTGAGTCTCTCCTTGATTAGTTTCCATCCCTTGCTTCTTGTCCGGCCTTCAGGTGCTTTGGAGACTAGGTTGACCCCCTTTTCTTTGTGGCAGCCCTTGGCTATTGGAACATTGCTATAATATCACTCCAGTCCTTCTTTTAATTAAACATTCTTTTTCTTAAACATTCCTTAGGTTTTTTTTTAAAAAATTGCTCTATTTCATTGTTGCCCAGTCTTTCATCTTGAGCAATATGTTTTGTGAGATGAAGTTAGGTATCTGACAATGCCTTGTTATTTGATTCATTTTATGCAAAAGGCCAGTGAGATAACTCCGTAAGTCTTCTTCTCAAATGTTGATAATCAGCTCCAGCAGATTAAGGAAAGGATAAGAAAAGGAATCAACATTTTTTTCTTTTGTGGAAATTTCCTTCAATCTTTCAAAAATTTGGCCTGAATGTTTGTATTATAGAGACCAATACAGAATTGGGGGCGGGGACAGCCAAACCTTTAAAATTTCAAACCAACAAACTTGTTGCAACTTCATTACATTCTCTCTTAGTGAATTTTAACATTCAAAATTGCCTGCCCTACTTCCTGCTAAATGTACATGTCATCTTCTGCCCACAAAATATTAAGCTTTCTGATAAATTTCAACTCATTTTGGTGAAACTGTTCATATCAGAGAATAGAGTTCCATTTTCTTAAACTCACTCCAGAGTCAGAATTCAAATTGGATTGACTCAAAAGTGATCATTACTGGGTTTTTCAGAAAGATCAAATCATCTCTAGAACATGACTAATACCTACACATGATGCATAGGTCTTTTTATAGCCTCTTTCAAAACAGCACCAGAAGCTGGTTTTAGTAATTTGAACTAAAATAGCACCAGAAGCTGGTTTTAGTAATTTGAACTAAAATATAGGAATTCTGTTGGTCCCTTTATCATCTATGTCAGCAGTATTTATTACGATTGTGCTCCAAGATAGATCCATTTCCATCTGATGCCTGATTTCCTGTTTGAATTTAAATTGTAAAATACCAGGAATGGAATCTGAGGTCTTACTGAAGAATGCAAATAGAATGTACTAATTACACTAATGACATAAAACCATAAATGCAAAACAAAGAAGAGAAACTAGGCAGAAGTGGAAGGCATTGCCACTTCCATTCTACCCATGAATATGAAAAAAAAGCATTATATACTTGCTGTCCCGAAACAACAATGTTTGGATTCACACATTAGCTATTTTATATATTATCCACTGTACAGTTTTTCTTTTGTACTCCTATCTAGGATGTTTAAATTAAGTTCCCTCTACGCTCCTCCCCCCTCCCCCCCAAAAACACTTTATTTTCCACTGTCGTTCTGACAGGCCATTGAGTTTGATATATCAGGCCCATTTGAAGGCTTTATTTTTCTGTAAACATAGCTGGAGGAGTTCTTTGGAGGCAGCAGAGTTGATTGATGCCTTGCCCAGTTGCATATGGCTAGCCTTCAAGAACAGAGAGAGCTTTGTGGTGCATGGAATTCAAGCATGTGGTTTGTTTCTCACCTTCAAGGGTTGTCCTTCATATCTATTCCATGTAAGATTAAACTAAGAAGATTGCTGCCTTTTTTGGTCACTAACTGAAAGGAACAAACTATGTTTCCTGAAAGAATCACACAAAAGCACACCATTTGCCATTCATTTTATCATAATTGTTTTGTGATCCGTAAAGCTTTCATCTATCACCTGAAGCATGTGTCAGCATTTTCCTTCTCCAGTGAGAGGCAATCTGTTCTGATCATGTTGTGCAGTCATTCAGATTCGATAAATACCATTCTGTTTTTCTTCTTTACTTTGTACTGCTGCTCTCTCATTGCGCTATTCTTCTGTCAATATAATACCCATTTTTGGTCATAATAATTTTTTTTCTTTTTTTTACTGGCATTTTTTTCTTTTCCATCCAAAGATATGCAGTTTTTTTCAGTTCATTCAGATGAGAATCTTATCTCTATCTCTGTCTCTGTCTCTATCTCTAGATAGATAGACATACATACATACATACATACAGACAGACAGGCAGAAAGATAGACAGACAGACATCAGGGCAGGAGTTCCTACTGGTTCAGACCGGTTTGGCTGAACTGGTAGTGGCTCGCTGGCCTGGGTCGCCGGAACCAGCAAAATTGTGCGCGCACCAAACCGGCAGTAATGCCCGCAGCAACCCAACCTTGGATCAGGGGTGTCATAGTCAAGGCCCGCAGGCTAGATCTGACCCATGGAGTGCTTAGATCTGGCTCATGGCGCCAACTTGGAAACAGGTCAGCCGCGTGCGGTCCTCCCGAGCTCTGATTTCAGTGGCACAGGGTTGCAGCAGGCCGTCACAGCCACAAATGGAGCTCTGGAACCCATTTTCAATGGCAGAGTGCTCAGGCCAACACAGGCAACCCTTACACGAGTGATGTTGAGCTGGCCATCCTCACTTTGGCCACGCCCATTCTGGCCCTCCCGAGGTCAAACACAACCATTATGCAGCCGTCAATGAAATCAAGTTTGACACTCCTGATATAGATAGTTATAGAAGCACACACACATATGCAAGATATATAATATATGTATATGTGTGTATATATGTATACATATACCTCCCATATACTCTCCCATATATATATAATGGATCCCACTTGTTAAAAAGTGTCCACAAAAGACCTAAAACAAGATGGATTGACGACATCAGCAAGGATTGCGGGCCCAATTGGCAAAAGAAAGCTCAGGACAGTATTGTTTGGAAACATGCAGAAGACGCCTTGATCCTGCAGTGGATAGACAATGGTTTAGATGATGATTATATATACATATAGATATATCTTCTCTACCTACTTATACTATGCACAGCAAAAAAATAAATCAATCATAAAGCAAATGAACCCAGGATTCTTACTCAAATCATAAATGACTAGGCCCAAATCATTCTACCTTGGACATTTTGTACAGATACCAAGCTCTCTGGAGAAGGCCATAATTCTGAGAAACATCAAAGGAAAGAGAAGGAAAGCATAACCAGCAGCGAACTGAATTCAGTTATAATGGTGATGGAAGCATGGAAGAACTGAAACACCAGGTAACAAACATAATCTCATGGAGAAAATATATCTTTGGGACTGCTGTTGACACTGACTTGATGGCACATAATGAATGAACAATTAAGTCAACCATCTACACATCTTGAATATCAAATGCTGTTCATTCTAATTAATAAATGATAATCCCTTTATTTTCTGTGAAGCAGTTTGTCTTTCCAGGACACCTCTCTTTGCTTTCAACTTATATTTGAGGAACAGAAGGTCTTAAATCAAGGGTGCATGATAATTTTTCAGATAAAGGCAGCAGGATTTGACAAAGGCAAGATGAAGCAAAAGACAACAGCAGTTTTATACTGATATGTGGCATATTTGGCCCTCTTTATATGGATATCATGACATTGCATGTGTATTGGAAAGAGAAGGAAGCATGGATTATGATGGTGCAATGCTGCTTTTGTCATTTTGATGACAGAAGTGGATTCTGCCAATTGCTGTAAATTTCAGTCTACTCTTAGTTTTTGAGTAATATGCTGGGAACTGCATTCCAAAAAGTAGGTGGCTTAAGACAAGAATTGGTTAGCCTAAAGCTAAAGTTATTTTAAATTTAATTTAAGCCAAATTAGCATTAAATAAATGAAATGCAGATAAGATATAATTTAACTTAAATGAAAAAAATAATTCATGAAAATGAGTCTGTCTCTATTAAATAATATTCCCATTATATTTTGAACATATGACAATTTCAGATATGCTTTTAGGAAGAACTCTGAGGGCCACAATAGAGCACAACATGTAGCTCTGAAGATAAATGTTGTGAGCTACTACTTAAATCAAGTTGACTCAAATTTTAGCATTCTACTATTAGTTTAAACAAAAAAGGAATTTTACATCAAGGTATTTTATTCAGACTCCTGACTTAAGTATCTTTGATTGAAACATTTTGTTGAGGAAACAATTCTGAGGCTTGGTTTGGTATCCCTCACTTGGTGATGCTACTGGGACAATTAGTCTAGCTGTTCCTGTCACCCCAATCTGATTTGAAGGATGATTTGTACTTTGACTGCTTAAGGTAGGGGATCTTGGATCCAGATAGTCAGTTTTGACTATCAGAACTGATTAGAGAGACAGTTTTATATGCATAAATTAAGATTTATAATTAAATATGACAGGCTCAACTGATTTTTTAATTGGCAATGCAGCTATGACATCAGATACCATAAGTTATATATGCCCATAACTAAAAACAAATCTGCTCAAAGGACGGAGACATCAGTAGTAAAGATAACAACCAACAGGTCCCAAAGTAAGAAAAGGGTTGGACATTTTATTACTTGAGCTATGCTAAATGTGCACATTTGGGAATGATAACAAAAGTGGAGAAATATTCTGGATGACTTTTAATTATGGGATTTATTTCACCTTCTGTCAGACACAGAAGGAGACATTTATTGCCATGTGCCTGCCTCTGAGCCTGTCTTGTGGTTGAAGAGGCCATTCTATTATCAATATTTAAATAAGATACAAGTACGATTCTCACCTTAGTTTGGTCAGAAGGGCCAAAGGCAGGTGATGTTGTTCAAGGCATTTTGACAGTTGCATTTCAGAAGCAAGTATACATGCAAAAACACAATATTTATCATAAAAGTCCTCTTCAGTGAAACCACAGCCTAAATTAGATATCCTAAAAAAGTGTTTTCAAAAAATAAGTAAATCAACATTGTTTGTGCAGTTTCTAGTTGACATGACACAAAGAGATACATGTTGGAGATGGATTTTGCCTACAAATCAATTGAGGCCAAGTGCAATTAATCCTAGTTGTGGAATGATTGGTGTTAGATAGCTACTCAATATTCAAGGAAATGAGAAATGAACATGTTGCTTTCTCATTTGTTGTAATGATTTAAATTGCAGTTTTGGTCTTTAAAATTGTGAGGGAGCATGGCTGAGACCTGGCTTATTGCAAGACCCATTGGTGAAGAGGGATTTATTTATTTTTTTAAATATATGAGTAGTCTGGCAAAAAGTTAATCATATGTCCATAAAGGATTTTATTAGTTCAGGGTTGTTCAACTTGAATGTAAAACTAAGTGGTTTTTTTTTGCAGGCTTAATGATATCCTTAATTTATGTATTTAAGTTGCATTATTAACTGTTAAAATATTTGTTTGTCTTGTTCTTGCACACTAATACATTTTCTATGATGAAACCTGTTTTACAGCCCAACACATTAACATTAATTTAGGATTAGTTCTTATTGTTTATTCTAATTAATTTTATGCCATTTCAGTACTATCAATAAATTATAGAAAACATTTTTATCATCTCCTTTATCTTAGAAACTTGTAAATGTTGTAAATCTGTACAAGGGAGTAAATGGTCCTTCCTGTTCCCTGTGATACTTCTAAAATCATATATTTGAAATAGAACTTTAGCTTGTTCATTATGCACATTTACACCCTGAGTTTAATACACTGATGTGTACAATATATTTGCAGCTAAATACAAGTTTTCATTTTCTTAAAGAGGCACAAGTTAATATAAGTTAATAGCCAAAGTTGATAGAATCGGCTATCAATGTATGTGTTTTAATGTTTATTTTAGTGTTTATTTTAACATGTGAGGTAAACCGGTTTAGTGTAATGGTTAAGGTAATGGCCTAGAAACCAGGAAACTGAGTTGTAATTGTGGTTTAGGCATGAAAGCTGACTGTTTTTGGGTGGGTAACTCTCAGGTCAATCCCACCTCACAGTATTGTTTTTGTGAGGAAAATAGGAGGATGAAGAAGTATTAGGCATGTTTGCTCCTTGAGTTATTTATTAAGTAATAAAGGTGGGATAAAAATCTAATAAGCAAACAAACATTTCTTTAATAGTTGTTAACAATCCATATGCAAAAACAGCAAAGCATACTTTATATTTTTATTTATGTCTGAACAAAACAGTCAGAACAGCCATCCTTTTGTTGTTGTTGAAAATTAATTTCCTTAATGTATAGAAAAAATTGGCAGGAAAAGGCTTCCTCAAATTGAAATGCAACAATAGAAAGTATAATGTATTACCACAATCAACTTTCCTTAATATATGGTCTTTTAATGTATCCTTCATTTGCAATACATATTTTTTTCCTCCCAGATTTCCATACTACAGGTTCTTTTGTATGCAACTTTTCCAAATGTATCATGCCTCATAAATAATTGTAAAGTTAAAATTACAGATTGTAATAGACTGTTGTTGCTATGAGCTACAAGATAATTTAATAATGGGTTGTCACAAAATATTTTTTTCTAAAATAAATCCATATATGCATTTATGTAAACTCCCTGGCCATGTTGCACAATTGTGGAAAATGTGACAGGGCACACTTTAATACTGTACGTGTGCTATAACATTTGTTCACAATTTGAAAGTTTGATATATGGAAGTGTTTTTTCTTCTGAGTTACATTCAGCTGAGCTCGTAAATCATGCTTGATTCTAAATCATAACAGGGTTAGTTCACCCACCATCTACCATCCGTAACTCAGATTTATCTAAACAATTTGATGGTGTACAAACTTCTTGGCTAGAGAAACAAGCTTATGATATAATTTATTTACTAGAAGCAGCATGTAATGCATTCATAATGTGGAATTGTTATCTCTAAGCTTACCATTTTTTTCTCCATGCTGAGTTAACCTACACTTTTGACTAATGTAACCTTTCTCTTTCCCTTTCCTTTCTTGTGCATTCTTTTGAAGGACTATATATTGCTGACAAAGGGACTCGGTGGCTCAGTGGTTAAGATACTGACCTTGTTGACCGGAAAGGTCGGCAGTTTGGCAGTTTGGCAGTTCAAATCCCTAGTGCCACGTAACAGAGGGAGCTCCTGTTACTTGTCCCAGCTTCTGCCAACCTAGCAGTTTGAAAGCATGTAAAATGCAAGTAGAAAAATAGGAACCACCTTTGGTGGGAAGGTAACAGTGTTCCGTGCGCCTTCAGCATTTAGTCATGCTGGCCACATGACCAGGGAAACGCTTCTGACAGCGCTGGCTCTTCGGCTTTGAAACAGAGATGAGCACCACCCCCTAGAGTTGGGAACGACTAGCACATATGTGCGAGGAGAACCTTTACATTTACCTTTATATTGCTGACATGGTTGTGATAAGACAACAAGGAGGTGTCTTGATCTACTTCATTATTTTAATTGTGAAGGATAAAGGCAGTAGATCATACATTCAATAATGATCATCCATGATGAAAATGTTACTGTTGTATTTATGTATGAATACAAAGAAGATGTTAAAACTTCCTATGATTGGATTCCAGATTCAAATAATTGAAATGGCTGACATTTGTCAAAAGTAATTGGATTGCATAATTATAACTTATGCCAGCACTAGACCTTTATTTAGGCAATTGACATGAAAATATGTGTGTGTGTGTGTTGTATTTGTGCTGATAAATAAATAAAGGGAGACTAGTATAGATCTATTTCAAGCTATTTAGCCTCATCAGCTAGGCATATTTGGGCATACCAGGGGTTGTAACACAAATACATACATACATACATACATACATACATACATACATATCTGTGTGTGTGTGTGTATGTATGTATGTATGCATGTATGTATGTATGTATTTAGGGTATATATTATGTATGTATGTATTTAGGGTATCTATTCCTAATCATGATTTCAAAATGATAAAACGTGGGTTGTTGTACCAAAAAGCATGTTTTGCCCTTTTGAAGTTGATTCACAGTATCTCATATAGGTAAGTGTTTCATTGCAACATCCTGGCATATGCTTAATTGCCCTCCATGCTTCTCAAGGATACCTATGTGTGTGTGAGCCCTATTTTATCACTTATACAATATTGTCTAATATTCAAGGACAGTGAGAAATAGTCATTCTGTTTATTGGTGTTTTACTGCCAACTTAAGTGATGGTTAGAATTTAGGAACTGGCTGTACTGTCAAATCACTTGTCTTCCAAACACTGCCCAAGTTATTTCATCCATCTCACATAAGGATGAACCTTAAAACGGGCTAAAATGCAATACAATGTAACCTTTAATTGGGTAAAGTCTGCTGCTAAAAAGATTTAACTTCATGACTATAAAAACTTTCAGGTTTTTTTTTTTGGCTGCAAGCATCCATTTGTTTAACTGTTGCTTGTAACAGATGGAGACCATCATTTCCTTTAAAGGAACTTGTACAACAATGAAATAGCCACAACTTAATCGCTTTGTGTTTTAGTAATCAAAGCATGTGTGCTAGAGCTCCTGGTGAAATTAGATTCTCAGTAAATTAATTAAAAAGACTCATAAAATCAGTATTTATTTCTCCAATTAACCATAAATGTCCAAAGCTATAATTCTGTAGACTTATATTAAGGACTCCCCTCCATATACATGTGTGTTCTTTGTTCAATGAGGTGGTCTGAAGTTCATTCCAATGCATTCTTATTGCCCGGAAAAGTAGTTGATTGTTGTGTGCAATTTACGTAAAATTGTAACTTCATCACAAGTTGTTATAGGTAATTCCAATTGACTAGGGACACTTTTGGCTTTTGGTTTCATTTATGAGTATAGAATGACACAACTATGGAGACAAACTGAAGATTTAAATTAAACGTGCCATTGCATTGCATTTTTTAAATAGGGAATTTTGAACTTCAAGCCCAGAAAAATAATTCTACAAAACTGTTCAAAGCACACTTTAATTATGAAAAGCCAATGTGCACAAGATTGTACTGCTTAGATAGCAGCTGTTTAATCCTATGTGTGGCACAGCTATTTTTGCATTGCAACAGTCTTCATTATGCTCGGCAGGTGCTTTTCACCATTTTTAAAAAGAGGACTCCTACTGCAGATCTATTAAATTCACGTACAATTTGGCTCAATGATAGGTTTTCTCTCCTTAATGAAGCTGTGTTTACTCATAAATGTTGGTGTCAGACATCCCAAGCAAGATATTCCAAATACAGCTGTCTTCAGCCAAACTGCCTGTCATTTTGAAAAATGTCTCAATTTCACTTTACTGCTGAGTATATCAATATGCCAGATCATTGTCATTCCTTTGGTGTGATCAGAATATTATAAATAAATATGTGCAATTGAGCTTTGGTAGGATTTAATTTATTTTTACTAAAATGGCGAAATACCGCCAGCTTCATTAAAAGAGCTGGGGGAAAAAAGCCAGTTGTAGAAAATTAGAAAGAGGAAAAGACTCCCAACTGCAATCTTTCACACACCATATGCTAGCAAATACTGAAGCATAACGACTGAATGAAAAGCCAATTCAACGTGCGTGAAGCATTTCCTTTAGCATTGCCTCATTTAAACAGTAAAGCATACTGATTTCCATGCAATGTTGGGCTGCATCAAAGACAAATATTGTTTCCCACTAATAGTCAGTGGAACAGCCTGATTAAATATATTTACTCCTCTGATAAACTGCTAACCTTGTAACATTGGAAATAAGTCCATTGTTGGCACCACCCTCCTTCCCCTTTGCCTTCACTGTATGCATTTCTTTGATTCTGTCATATAAGGGTCCTTATCGTACTATAGCTACTGCTGAAGTATAGCAACAATAAATAAACAATGTAAAAGTTGTTACTTTCACAGATGAAAAGTGAAATGAAGGATTCTGTGAAAAAGTATTCATCCAATTTTGCATTTTCTGAATCTCATATTGCATATCTTTGCTACTGAAGGTTGTCAGACTTGCATGTAAGTCTGAGGGTGTCCTTGGTGTTCTCTCACTTTGGTTATTTTCTTGCACACATTTCATTACCCAAACTAGGTAACAACATCAGTGTCAGTAGTGAATTTGCTCTCAATTTATATTCTAGGGACTTGCCCTGTCAGTGTTGGTGGTAGTGGTTTTGGTGATTTTTGGTTGGGCTGATTACTGTTAGCTTGTTTGGCAGTTTCTTGATTGGGGTATTGTTTATTTCTGGATTGTTGGTCTAATATTAATCATGGTGTTAATCTATGCTCATCTGGATGTTGACTGCTGGTGGGGAAGTGTTCTGATCTTCTTGTCTCCTTTTTGGCTTGTTGACTGTCTCTTTTTTTATAAACAAGTTTTATTGGTTTTTTTAAAATTTACAAGGGAAAAGGTAGTGGAAAAGGTATACAAATTTTGGCAGTTGCAAAGTGTGGTAGGCGCCCCCTCCCTCCATACTCGTAGTATGCATCTAAGTAAAAATCATTAATACATAGTGGTATATAGTCAGCATATTAATTCCATTGGTATTTTCGATCAGTTTATGTCAAAAAGATTTTCTTATTCATTTTTGTGATCTGAGCTTTCTTGGTATTGCCCCATCTCCCCCCGCCGACAGAGCTCCGGCCCCTCCCGTGTCCTGTATGTCTGTTATAGGATCTTCTGTTTTTTCTAGGTGTATTTTGTTTTTTTCCATAAAGGCCTGCACCTCTATGGGTGTATTGATTCTAATTATTGTCTACTCCCAGAATATTAACATGCCTTCAGGCATCAGCCATCTGAACCACACCCCCTTCTGGTATAATTTATTCGCTAGTTGCGAATAATTTTTTCTTTTTTCCCTCACTTTCTTGGGGATCTGCTTCAGAATGGCTATTTCCCTATTTTGGTATGTCAAGGCTTGCCCCCTTTGTGCACTCAAAATTTCATCTCTTGTGCTTTTTCTAAGAAATTTAATGTGTACCTCCCTGGGTACGTTGTGTGTTCTAGTGTAGGCTGAGTTCACTCTATAAACCAGGTTTATCTCCCACCCCATCTGTTGTTTTTCTTTATGAATGTATTCAGCCAAAATACTTGTCATGATGTCCCTTATGTTTTCATCATCTGCTTCCATCACATTTTGGAATCTAAGGTAAAAGGACATTCTCTCAAACTCTATTTTCATCTGTTGGGTATCAAGTTCTTTGTTTCCCTTCTGCACCCCCTCCACCCCCTCCCTCATCTCAGCCGCCTCACCCTCCAAAAGGTCCAGTCTCTGTGAGTTCGTATTAATTTGGGCCTGATTCTCTTTAATTTCTTCTTTCATCTCCTTTAGTTGTTTCTTGATTTCCTCTTGTCCCTGTAAAATTTGCTGAAACATTTGTTGAAAGTCCAACTCTGTACTTTTAGGTTGCATCAGGGCTGTTATCGTTGATTGTGTAGCAGGGCTGGAAGTTGCTGATGTCGGGGCAGAGGTAGCAAAGCCAGGCTTTCCAGGAGGTGGTCTTTTAGGAGGCATTGTTTATAGAATAAAGAGTTCAGTCAATGTAGAGAATGGACAGTCAGAGCGGCAGAGCAGCCAGAAGAGTCCAGGAGACAGAAGGTCCAGGCAGAAGAGAGTTTCTCTGGTCACCCTGGCAGTAGAGCAAAGTTTTTCACTCCAGGGAGTTCAAAGAGTAACAATCCACAAGAGATTTATCTGAGTAGCACGGAGACAAAGACCGGAAGCCTGAATTTTTAAAGGTGGAGTCAGGTTTCACAGTTCATGAAGACAACAGAAGTGTGCCATCTTGCCCTGTCAGCTTCGGGTTTAGAGGCATAACAAAGTTTTCAAAGTTCAAAGTTCCCAAAGTTCTCAGATCATCAATATGTTATGGGGTTAAGTTCAAAGAAAATCACTTTAAGAAAGGGTGTGGCATCATTGGTTGGCTCTCCCCCTCCTCCTTCCCCTGGGGCTGAGAGCAGAATTGTTCCAAGCCGCCTGTCCGAGGGGGGGGGAGATCCCCCTCCCTCCAGCCGCGCCTCTCAGGTCAGCCGAGAGAAAAAGTTTTAAACTGCTGGCAAATTCTTCAAGTCAGTAAAGGGGATGGAGGGGGGTCTGCGCCTCACCACACCGCCGCTGCGTCCTTCTGCTTGCTCATTCTCCGCACAGCCTCTCAGCAAAGATGCCCACGCGTCCTCCGATCTGCTCCCCGGTGCCTTGGGCGAGGCGGGGGACCTCCCGCCGTCCGCCGTCGATCCAGGGATCCCCTGCGGTGCCGCCCCTCCAGCAGGATGCCTCTGCGGGGTGTCCTGTGCCCCCCAAGGAGTGGGGAAGCCCACCGGGGAGCCGGAGCGAGCAACAAGTTGCCCATCGCCGTCAGCCAACGGAACCGGAAGTGTTGACTGTCTCTTTTGAATGGTATGTAGATGCTGTTTATATCTATGTACCGATCAATGACTGATTTGTCAGAGTGCCAACTTCCAGGAATTATCTAGTGTTTTTGGACTTTAGCTAGGATGGTCAGTCTCCCATTGAAACCATGGTTATGTCCATGTGTTGTGTAATTGAAGAGTTTTGGTCATGTCTTCTGATAGCTAGTTGGTGTTCATGGATATTCTGCTAGTCTTTGGCCTGGTTTTACTACATAGAAGCTGTTGCAGTCCTTACACTCTATGTTATAGATGACTGTTCTTCTGGAGTTGCTGAGTCTTTTGCTTTACCTAGGATAGCTTTTTTGGATAGCTTTAGTTGATTTGTGTGCTATTCTAATTCCATGTGGTTGTAATAGTCTGTTTATAGTTTTTGAGATGGTTTTGACGTATTACAGTGTTATCCGTATTACAAATCGAGTTCAATGTGCTATATTGGGTTGAGTATAAAGCACTTTTTATGGAAGATATTATATAGATGATCTGTGTCCTGCGCAGTTCAATGGAAATTGTGCTGTGCATATGTTCAAAAAAAGATGGCAATGGCAGCAACCTGGGAAACGGTTCAGGGGTGTGGCCAGCTTTTGTCACTGCCGTTTCTGCGACCCAGGCCAAACTGGCTGATTCAGTAGGAACCCACTTCTGATTCTTACCCCATTCCAGGGGAAGGATACTGTAAAATCTCCATTTCCTCCCGACCAGCTGGGACTCAGGAGGCAGAGAATAGATGGGGGTGGGATCAGTCAGAGGTGGTATTTACTGGTTCTCCGAACTACTCAAAATTTCCACTACTGGTTCTCTAGAACTGGTCAGAACCTGCTGAATATCACCTCTGGATCATTTATGATATGCAGCAATATTGTCATGGATTCATTTCAAACCTGAGCTATAAACATTTTCCACTATGCATGTAAGTCTCTGTGTTATATAAAGAGATTCTAACTGAATAAGTAAAAACAAAGCATTCATTTATATCATAAACAAAGCCATCCAACATCAGCCAATTGGAAAAGCAATATTACTCCATCCTGTTCAATCAGCTAATAGACATGAGTAGAGTCAATTATTTGAATACTTCATTAAATAATTAAAAGACAGATTTGGACAAGTCTTGCCCTATTTAAATGTCATAGACTTTGATTCTGTCTTTGCAGTGAAGTTCTGACCAAATATTCTAAAAGCATGCCCACTTAAAAGAAAGTTGAAGGCCTCCATTAAAAAGTCATTTGTGCCTATCAGTGTGGAAAAATTATAGAACTATTTCTAAATGTGTTCCATAATTGGACATGTAATCTTGAAATGGATAAAACTGAGACAACAGTGAATCTTTCTAGAGGACAGTGTGAAATTATCCAGGAAGTAACTAAGTGGTTTCTGGCTGACATTGTGACATGCTGAATATGTGACTTAAATCATGTCATTGCCTTGCTGCCTAATGGTAAACATGTTTTGTCTCAATTACTGGCTGGTGGTGTTTTGATTTATTATGTGACAAAATGAAAAAGATAAGAAAGATTTAAAAAAGAGCTAATTCAAGGAGAAAAAGTCTTGTAAACTGATACCAGAGTCACTGCTCAGCTGAATCCAATCCAGATCAGAAGTTAAAAAAACACATCAAAACAAATATATTTTCTCATGAGTTTAAAAGTACACTCTTTTAATATATATTATACTGTATATATACACACACACACACACATATGCTGGTCTTGTTGTATTTGGGTCTTTTCCTGTGTAAGATTGAGATTGTTTTAGCAACATTTCGGCGAGCTCTCATTCACTATCTTCAGGCTGAGTTTGGGGCTTAAAGCATGGTCGGAGCTGCCGTCTTTCTATAAATCTTGGTGTGTGTGTGGAGTGCTGGCTTTGTTTCAGTAAGTGGATTGATTGGATGTGTGGCTGCATCATGATTGGTAGATTGGTGCTGATTGGTGCTGGCTGAGTGTTTGTTGTTGTTTTGTGTTGTAACGGCCTGGGTGGTGGGTGGGGCTCATTTGTTGACTAGGGCTGGTTTCCAGAGGTCTGGTAGGCGGGAGGTATCATCACATTTATTCATGTTGTGGAGGTGTTTCTCTATTTTGATAGCTTCTATAATTATTCTCGTGTTGAAGTGTTTAGTGTTGGAGATTAACTTGGTTCCTTCAAAGTTAATTTCATGTCCTGTAGCTTTAAGGTGCTGGAAAAGTGAGGACGTTTTTTTCTTTTTTTCTTACTGTGTTCTTGTGTTCTGAGATGTGTGCATTTATTCTCCTGTTCTTTTGTCCTATGTATGTTGCAGGGAAGATTTTGCATGGTATTTCATAGACTCCTTGGTTTTCTAGCTGGATTTTGTCTTTGGGGTTTCTTAAGATGTTGGCTATTTTTTGGTCAGTATTGAAGGCTGTCTTGATATTGTGTTTGTGGAGAATTTTGCTGATTTTATCTGTGGTACCTTTGATGTAAGGGATGAGGGCGATGCCTGTCAGGGGAAAAATCACCCTGAAGAAAAATGAGGTCTATGGATCGGGCTGATTCCCAACAGCATATGCATTAAGATATTGAAGAAAAAGAATAAAAGTCTTGAGAAGCATATTCTAATTAATAAACAAACTTTAATACGAAAATAATAAAAGTAAATAAAACAAAACTAACTAATTGTTACATTTTGATAATAAATGTTCCATCTGCCAGCATGGCAGCCGGACAAAAGTTCAGCAGAAGCTTTCTCTTTCTCCTTCTCCTCTCTCTCTGGAATGTGTGAAGACATGCGCAATAAATCACTTTCAGATAACTTTTATGACCTGCGCAATAACTCTTTCTCAGTTTAACTCTTTAGTGTCAGTTTCAGTCAGTTTATATCTAGCAAACTTTTTAACATCGTGACACCCCTTCTTTTGCTAGTCTGGGCTGACGTCATCAAATCATCAATTAAGGCACATCTTCTTTCGCAGATACTCGTGTTGATTTGCGGCGAGTGGTTTGTTCAGCATATCAGCAATCTGATCATGTGTAGAAACATATTGCAATTTAACAAAACCTTGCTTAACTAATTGCTTTGTGTTTTGATAACGAATGTCAATGTGTCTGGACCTAGTACCTGTGAAATGTGACTCAGAAATATATACCACAGATACATTATCTTCCATCACGGTGATTGGTCGAATCGGACGTGTCCAGATATCTGTGATCAAAGCATCAAACCACGTTAGAGAATTACAAGCATCTGAAACACAAGCATATTCAGCTTCAGTAGATGAACATGAAACAAAACTCTGTTTTCTCACTTGCCAGTAAACAGGACAACCATTTAGGAACATCATGTAACCAGAAGTGCTTTTGCGTGACTTCTTGTCACTTGCCCAGTCGGAATCAGCAAAACAAATTAACTGTGGATGATCAGTGTGTGTTGGTTCTAGCAATAACTTCATGTGTTTAGTGTGTTTCAGGTATTTCAACAACTTCTTAATGCATGACCAATGAAATTGTGTTGCCTTACCTACGTGTCGTGATAAAAGATTAACACTAAGTGCAATGTCAGGTCTGGTCCAACTACTAATGTATAATAGTGAACCAATGACTGAACGATAAAGTGTTTGATCCTCGAACTCAGGACTTGGTTCATGTGTTAAGTTGTGAAAATCTGTTTGCATGGGTGTCTTTGTTGTGCTAGCATCTTTCATGTTGCAATGATGTAGAATGTGGTCAATTTTCTCTTCTTGTGAAAGACTAAACCCCTTCTGTGTCTTTTCAATTTGAACACCTAAATAAGTGCTAATGTGTCCTAAAGATTTTAGTGTGAAGTATCTCTGCAAACTTTTGGCAAAAATCTCACTCATTTTCTTATTTGGACCAATATAAACAATATCATCAACATAAACAAGAATTATCTCATATGCATTGTTAGATCTTTTTGTGAACACGCATTCATCAGTTTCGGACTTAATAAAGCCCATTGAATTTAGTTTGTCAGTAAGACATAAATACCACATTAAACCTGACTGTTTCAGACCATAAAGACTTTTGTTCAGGAACCAGGTATCCCCTTCTTGCTTTCGGAATCCTGGAGGGCTTCTCACGTAGATCTCTTCATCTAGGTCTGCATGTAGATAAGCTGTGTCCACATCAAATTGGAAAACTTCTAAACCAAGAACAGTTGCAGTGGTTAAGGCAATTTTTACACTTTCAGTTCTGACTGTTGGTGAGTAAGTGTTTGTGTAGTCCTCAGGATAACGTTGAGCGAAACTCTGAGCTACAAGTCTGGCTTTGTATAAAGACTCACCATTCAGTTTCTTCTTGATTCTGTAGACCCATTGAGTGCCAATGACTTTCTTGTTTGCTGGAGGTTTTGCAGGTGTGAATACATTAAGTTTCTTTAAACTGTCCATTTCATCCTGCATTGCATCATACCATTTGTCTTGCTCTGAATCAGGAAGCTGTTTGATTTGTGTGAATGTCTCAGGAGGAAGAGTAACGTTGCAAATCAAAGGTAATGGTGTTTTTGTCAGTTGCCATGAATAACGTTGTGGAGGGATTCCTTTTGTGACCCTCTTGGAACGTCTAGGAACATCAGTCCAGTCTTCTTCTTCTTCATCATCCTCATCCTCGTCCTCACGTTCATCGCTAGCATCAGCATCCACGGCTTGCGAAGACGGAACATCAGGTTATGAAGAACTGGTAGAAGGAATATCTGCCTGCGAATTGTCATCAGGCTGCGTGGCATCTGGAACACCATCTCTAGGAAAATAAACTTCAGGATCATTGGAATGAATCCTGGACCAGTCAATATCTTCCTCAAAATTAGCAGATTGTGAAATGACAATCACATGTTTAGTATCAATGAATTTGCACCATTTTGAGTTATCATCATTACCCATAAATCTCAGTCTTTTTGCTACTGTACCCCCCTTTCTTCTTTGACTTAAGGGAGTGTTCACCATAGCATATGAACCAAAAATGTGTCCTGTTCTGTGTCTCGGTTCTTGAGGGGGAGTCTCCCTTTGGATTAGGTTGGTAATTATTTTTCTTTGGAATCCGTTGGAGATGAATACGTTTGTGAGAGTGTGTAATTCAGTTTTCAGGTGGCCTTTGTCGGCTAGGCATTTGGTTCTGGAGATGAGGGTCTTGGCTACAGAGTTGATCTGTGCAGGGTGGTGATGGGATTCTGCGTTTAAGTAGTGGTTGGTGTTTGTTTTTTTCCGGTAGATGGTGTGTCCTAGGGAGCCATTGGGTTTTTTGTAGATTAGGATATCCAGAAAGGGAAGTTGTTTGTTTGCTTCTATTTCCATAGTGAATTGTAGTTTGAGTTGTAGGCTGTTGAGATGTGTGAGGAAGTTGTCCAGTTTTTCTTTCCCGTGTGGCCAAATCATGAAAGTGTCATCCACATATCTAAGCCAGAGTTTGGGTTTGTGTTCAGATTAGTAAGTTTCAAAATGTTCCATGTATAAGTTTGCAATGATGGGTGAGAGGGGTGATCCCATGGGTGCTCCTTCTATCTGTTTGTATCTTTGACCATTATGGATGAAGTATGTGTTGGTTAGGCAGTTGTTGGTCAGGTCCAGGATGTGTTTAGGGGGGCTGTGTTTGTTCTTGATAGCTGTCAAGGCTTCTTTTATAGGCACTTGGGTGAAGAGGGATATGATATCGAAGCTCATGAGTAGGTTGCTGGGTTGTAGGTTTTGTTTCTTTATTGTTTCTATGAAGGGGAGTAAATTTTGTATGTATGGGGTAATGGATTTTGCATAGGGTTGGAGTTGTTTGGTAAGTTGTTTGGAGTTGTTTTTTGATCCAAAACTGAACACTTCAACAAGAGAATAATCATGGAAGCTATCAAAATAGAGAAACACCCCCACAACATGAATAAACGTGATGATACCTCCCACCCACCAGACATCTGGAAACCAGCCCTAGTCAACAAATGAGCCCCGCCCACCACCTAGGCCCTTACAACACGAAACAACAATGGACACACAGCGAGCACCAATCAGTATCAATCTACCAATCATGCTGCAGCCACACATCCAATCAATCCACTTACTGAAACAAAGCCAGCACTCCACACACCCCCACCAAGATTTATAGAAAGATGTCAGCTCTGACCACGCTTTAAGCCCAACACCCAGCTTGAAGATGGCGACTGAGACTTCGGCGAAATGTTGCCAAGACAATCTCAATCTTACATGGGAAAAGACTTGAATACAGCAAGACCAGCATAGCTACACCAATGAAAATCTACGAATATATGGTTATATATATAACCATTATCTCATGCAATGATCATAGGTATCTCGCTATAACCAATAAAAATAACAATATTAGAAAAGTTGTTTCTTATGAAATACAAATTTTAGAATGATTTAAAATGAGTGTTTTCAATCAGGAATTTGAGAATTTAAAACAGAGATATAATAATTTAAATTAAAAAAAAATAGTGGGGCAGAAAAGCCCAATAATTAAGACAGAAAATTGCTTGTTAAAAATTCTGAAAAATACCTTGCAACATTTGCAGCAAGTGTTATAACTGCATACTAAATAAAGCTATTATTATAAAAAAATTACTGTTGTTAAACAAGAACTTAATTCTGTCTATATACTTGAAACAGACTATTGATTGAATCAAACAAAGCAAAGATATGAGGAATAAAATTGAAGTCTGATAAATTCCCACTTGTTTGACTGAAACATTTGCACCAATCTTATATCATCCCTATTACAGGGAGGCGTAGGAGAAAAAGAACACTTTGACTAAAATTAAATAAATTATTACTTTGATTGTTAGTTGTATAATGTTGAATTAAATGCATACCAGGAAGGAATTAATTAATGCTGATATAAGATAGCTGTTCTTAAAATTAGACATAAACATGCTATTTAATAGTTACATTTTATCTCTCCAAGAATAACAGACACTATTTAATTTATAAAAACATTGATTATTTTTATGTACAATTTGGATTTATTAAAAAAATAATGTTAGGTTATTAAGTGACATTCATAAACACTGAAATCAACAATAGATGCAAAGAAGTCTTTTGATGTGGTGCAATGGAAATCTTTAAAAAACATTTTACCTAATTTAATTAATTAGATCAAAATTTGGTATTTGCTTCCTTTCTTATAGTTACTGCAAATAGAATTATCTCTTAAGTCTGACTGTCTTGTAAAAATCATCAAGACTTTCCTTTTTCCTTTTAATTTGATATTTAAATACTGGATATTTAAATACCTATTTTACTGGAGAAAGGACATTTTGGAAAATTGCAGAAAAATAGGGCTATAGTTTTAAATCATCTTACTGTCCATCAAGTTTTAAAACATTTAAGTTCAATCAATTGGTCAATAAACTTTATTATAATCATTGGAAAATTTAAAAAAACAGAAGAAAATGGATAAATTCTGAAGTAGAAATGACAATCACAATCACACATTAATGATAAAACTGATGTAGTCACAATACAACATTCTTTACAAATAGAGCAGTAAGACCTAGCCACATTCAAAGAAATGCGATCCTATCATTTGTACAATAACTATAAGTCAAATGAATCTGAGCAAAATTGATTAGATTAGAAATTGATTACAAGGGAATTATTAGCTGTAACAGTAAATCTTTGTCATAAAAGCAATATATATAAAGTTAGGATTGTTCTGAATTTAGGAACTGTAATTTAGCATAAATATGAGGCTGGGTTGAAAAAGAAGAGAATTACCCCAAAATACATCTTAGGTAGGGCAACCACATTTGATTGGCTTTCTAGATCAATTGCATGCTGTTTAAACATGCTGTTTAATTGCATGATGTTGCCTGCATGTATCCCATAATACAATGACATCAGAAGGGAAAGTGCAGCATTTCAATTTGTCATGCATCCAATCCCAAGGTACAACAAAATGATCACTTGAAATCAAGGGAACACAGCCCACAGGAGGAAAGCATAGCTTTAGACCATAAATGGATATATGGCCACAGCTTTGGTCATGCCAGCCTCAATGCATGTTAGGACCACATTTTACAATTTGAAATATTTTCCTTATAGATTTTGACTGTGCCATCTCCAAGTTGGTAAGGGATATAGTACTAGTTAGGATCCATACAGTAGCTATATTGGTTGTCTGGCTGAAAATACTTTTAACACAACAGGGAGAAATAATGCACCTCTACAATAGTGATTGCAGTTCTGTTTCTGATTTCTATGCATTTTGCAGAAATCTGTTTCTGATTTTTATGCACCATTGAAAACTTTATAATGTTCAATTGGGTGCCTATTTAATTGTCAGGTCTGAGTTTTAGGAATTAGCAAAAAACTAAAATTTTAGGTTCTGTATTATAAGCATTTCTTTGCTGCAAAATATGGTTAAGGTTTTCCATGCTCACTTTAGGCCAGTTGGTGTCTGCAATGACACAACATCATCTATATATACTGGATACAACAGGATCTTATATTTTTTTTGACCCACGAAATATGGCCTCGGGCTTATTAGAGGGGGAGGGCTTATTGTTTTGGGGTTGCTGGGTGGCTGCTCCCTTGCGACCGGGCTCCCGAAAAGCCGGGCACAGCCTCAGGGGCGAAGCAGCCATGAGGTGACCATGCTCACAAGCAGCCACCCAGCAAACCCCCTCTCCAGCCAGGCAGAGCGCCATTCACTGACCTAGGGAGCATCCCTAATGTGCCAAGCCATGTGGCACTCTGCCTGCTCCCCAGCTCCCGCGGCTTCCAGCAGTGGCCACTCTAGGAGTGTGCTGTAATGGTTATGGGCAGGCTGCTGGAAGACTTTGTACGGCAGCCTGCCCATAACCATAGAAAACACTCCTAGAGCGGCCGCTGCTGGAAGAATTGGAAGCCGAGTTCTGGAGTTTGGAAGCCGAACAAGAAATTTTGCTCGGAACTCGGTGGCGGTGCAAGGACAGCTGGCCCAGGGCATGGTGAGGCTGAGAGGCATGAGAGCTGGAGGCAGAGCAGGCGCTCGCGCAACCCCCATCTCCAGCCAGGCAGAACGCCACTCCCCAACCTAGCAGTATCCCGAAGGTGCCAAGCAATGTGAGTGCCTTTCTTCCACCCCCTGGCTCCCGTGGCTTGGTGTCTTTGGTATATCGCTAGGTCAGTGAGCGGTGCTCTGCCTCACCGGAGGGCGGGTTGTCCAGGGGGCTTATTTTCAGGGTGGGGGTTTATATTTTTGCTCACCTGAAAAATGTGGCAAGGCTTTAGCTTCAGGACATGTTGTATTTTCGGGGAAACACAGTAGGATTGCAATATGTCTGCTTTTTTTTATTCTGGAGGATAAACTTGATTATTGATCTTGGCAACTACAGAATTGATAGCTGAATTAAACATTAATGGCAACAAGACACATCCTCCTAAATGTTCCGTCAATAAAAATTTCCAGTGGTAGTGGCTCTCCATACAGCATCTACAATTTAAATTTGAATTCTCATAGGGGTTCATATGTAAGGTGGAGCATGCCCCTATCTATTATAGAATTTTTAAGTTTATGCTAACTTATATTTAGAAATAAATTTAAAAAATGAATCTGAAATCAAAAAAGCCACATCACTCACAGTCAAACTAAGATTGGATAAAAGAGGGGTAATTCCTGGTTTTTGCATTTTTTTGCTAAGGATAATCCTTCCTGGAGAAGTGAATGAGTTATTCTAATTTGATAGGCTAGCCTCTCCAGAACTCCTTCAAATATGGCAGTTTTGGGAGACTACCAAAGATGGTCATTTGAAATGGTCTTGCTTTTTACTAGGCATTCAATTCTTACCCTCTATTACATTTTTATTAAGTATGATGTTAAGTTGCAAATAAGAGTCATTGATGACTTTTAGTAATAGTATATTAGGATATTCCAGTTCTGTCTTTACACTCCTGGTTCTGTTATAACTGATGGAAATCAGAATAGAGCAATTTATCTTTGTCCCCAATCTGACACTTAAGCTCAGTTATGATTACATGCACAGGAGCTACAAAGACAAAAGTTACTTCCAAAGTGACCCTACCTTAGTTCATATGCTGTTGACCTCAGCGTAGATAAAGGATCTAAATATTGATCAATAAAAAGATTGCATTGAGGAATGTAATTGCAGATATCTCTGAATATTGTTCCAAGGAGTCTAACTGAAAAACCCGGACAAGTTTCACCAAAATATGTTCTATGTAACCACCACTGTGGGTAGACTCACAGTCTACCACATCTTTCTTTGGACACTGCAGCAAGTAGATAAGTTTTGAACACATCTTTATGGAGTTTCCTAAAGAAATAATATATCAAATGTAAAAATATTAATCAATAAATGTGATACTTTTTTACCTAATTCTCTACCCAGCAATATTACTTCAACAATGTAGCATCAACTTGTGAGTGACGGTGTCTTTTGGAGAGTCATATTTGGAAGATCTAATATCCTGTAGTTTGCAAAATAGGACTTAGTGGGGTCATTTGGGTAACTTCAACCACACCAACAATTGAAATGGCACACTGAGCAGCAAATTAAGTTGAAGAGCACTGTGATTGCTTACGCTATATTGTAAATCTAGATCTTTGAGGAATGCATTTCTTGGCATTGATCGCTCCTGAGATCTCACATCATGACCTAGCAGCTCAAGCTGAGAAGCGCAGCTCAGTAAAATGATTTAAAATGAGGATTGTTAGTCAAGATAATTTAAGGGGCTACAAGGTCAACATCATTGAGAGTTCTATCCCTATGCATCAGAGATCCAAATATATGGAAGATCCCAGAAGTGGTATGAAAATTCTGAGTTTGTTTTCATAGTCCAGCATAGCTGTTTTGATTAAAGATACTCTAATTTGTCTATGGCATGTTTGGCATGAAGAACACATTCTGTTCTTGAGTTTGACCATGAATAATTTTGCTACTATCTGATGGAGATTCCGTACAGCAATGTGTTGCCTGGAATCTTCTGTTGAAATCATCAGGATTTCTTTTCTTTAAAAGGTTATCCTGCAGCAATTTTTGTAGACTGAAGAATTTAGTTCAATTCAACTGATATTCTAGTGATGTATAATTCATCATTCTAGTTCCCTCTATGCCCAATTTTTAAACTCTTGTGTTATTTTTAAAATAATTCAAAGCAAAAACATTTTCCCATTGGAAGGATTATTTTATAATTTAATTTTTAAAATTTAATTGAAAAATATTGTTTCAAATTTGTCTGAACACATACAGTAGTCTGTTTGTAAAATCAAAGTTTTAACCTCCCTTTGTTTTTATATTCCCAATTTTTTTTAGTCCTTTTTAAAACTTGTATTAAAAATTCCTTCCCTAAGGATTGAAGGAAACTGCCTCAGTGACATAAAACATGTTAACCCAAAGATTCCAAATAATTGAAAACTAGCCAACAAACAATATCTGAAAGTGAGTAGAAAAGGAAATTTGCAAACCAAGTCCTTTCAAAAGTGCTAATTATGATTTGAGCAAGTTGCTATTCTCTGGTCTCCCAGAGCTCTTAAACTTGCTGAAGGTTGCTGTTTTGTGATCTCGTGAGGAGCAACTGCCTGAAGTATTTTTGTGGGTAATCTCAAGTTTTCTCCTTGTCTGAAGAGGAATTATCAAAGAGCTGGTCTATTCACCAGTCATTCTACTGCAGTCATTGACTCCGTTTTCTGAGGAGCCATCTTCAGTTGGCCATTTCTTCCCTGGAAATCCAACCTAAGCCAAATTTTCTTTACCTAACAAGACTTGGGAGCCATCTTAAATCATTGTAATACATTTGGCAGCAGCGACTGAGTAAGAGAGTTAATAAGGCATTTCTTATTGTGCCATCTACTAAAGTTCACGTTGTTAGTCAGCAGGATAATGTTATATGGTGCGAAATATGTGAATTACTCTGCCAATAGGAACTGGTGGTATATATGCCTCCTGTTCCTCTTAACCCAGAGGAACAGGAGGCATATATATCAGTGATTTGGTCTCTTCTAATAGTGTTGCAATGCTTATTATTATGGTAGCCTGGTACTTGTTTTATAGGGATTCCTTCTTTTGATTTCAGCCTGTATTTCTTTAAGAGGCATTTCAACTCACCTGTCTTGGTATTACTCATGAATTATTGATCATAAATGGATATAATTTCAGTTAACCGGCATTTTTCCTAATAGTTTTATATCAGAGTTAAAACAAAGAGTTTCAACTCTCTCTACCTCCCCAATTAGTAATTGCACTTCTTCCTCTCTTATGTGATGCTGCTCTCTTCCAATGAAGCATCACATATTTATTAGTACATAAATATGTATTGATTACCTAGCATTAAATGAGTACCAACTTTTAGCAATTACATAGGTAGAGTGTGACTCTCTTAATTAATCATTGTGTTGTAGCACATCTTCTGTCATAGACTGTTCCAAATTTGGGGATTGTTTGTTGTCTCAGAACTCTTCCTTTGATGTTTTTTGCATTTACTTATTTTATTGTGCTCTTTATCTGAACATTTTCTTTTCTAAACTGCTTTTGCTAACATTCCCCATCTTACCTTTCCATTCAATTAGTTAGTTAGTTAGTTTATTTAATTTATAGACCGCCCCCTCTCCCCGTAGGGACTCGGGGCGGTGTACAGACCATTCATAATCAAAACAACAAAAAATGACATAAGACATAGAACAAAAACAACTCACACACACGGTCTGTATATAAAATCCCCAAAACCAATTTAAATATTAAGAACAATTTTAAAACCCGTTAAAATCCCAATATAAAATTTAAAAAGCCATCCAGGAAGGTTTGAATAGATGTTAAATACAGTTACAATTATAATTGTAATTGTGATTAGTTCTAGCACAACCAATTATTACCACCAGGAGGGAAATTCGTTGTTAATAAATTTGATAAGTAATGATAAAAATGAGAATAAAAAAAAAATTCAGGAGTTCTCTATAAAAGCTGACTTTACTGTCACCTTGGCTCTAAAAACATCTGAGTTATTACAAGAGGAATTTGGATGGACTATTCCTGCAAAATTGCAGCATTGCACATTTACTTTAAAGTATAGACTTTATAATTCGTTCTAGATACATTAACAGAACTGAAAATTTCCAAATTACAAAAAATATATATCAATTATGGCTTGATTTATTCTAGAGCCATAGCATTTTTCACCATCTGCATTACATGGAATAACAGTGTCGTACCTGTTTTCTGAAATTCAGACAGGAAGGAGCAGACTGGATTTCTGTGGAGAGGGAATTTCAAAAAATGTGAGGGTCAATAAAAATGCACACTTTCAAAGGACATTCTTATATCGTGGGGATATGGATGCAGTTGACCCCATTAAACCTGATCTAACAGACAGATGAATAAAGAGAAAGCGGTCTTGTAGATAAACCAGTCTGGAGACAAATAAAGCCTTAAAAGTAATAGCTGTCACTTTGGATGTACTCACAAGCCAGCTGTCCACCAGTGCAGCTCCTATAGCATTAGGTCATCCAAGTATATTAGGATATAGACATCACTTCATTTTTCACCAGCTGTATATTGCACCAGCTGTGATTTCTAAATGTTTTGGAAGGGCAGTCCCCAATAAATTACATTGCAATAATCCAAGCAAGTGAGAAGGGCATGGATAAGGCATATTTAAATGTCATACACCCATTGAGGTTTACTGGTTGAACTGCCACATCAAGCAGAAAATGCTAAGAAACTACTGTTCTTTGAAGGAAGAAAGATCTCTAGGTCCAATTTATACAAGCTAGTGGAAATGCAATTAAATAGCTGTAGGCTGTGTATGATTTAGCGATTCAGTAACTAAATAAGCAAAATAAAATACAACAAGCTGGAAAGGGGACTCTGCAGCAAGTGGTAGCTCCTGTTAAAACAAAATGGTTATTTTCCTTTTACCTGCCTTTCATGATCAGTGGCCCAAGAATGCAGGAGAGGGGAAACCCGCATTAAACTCAAAAAAGCTACTCTCAGAGGCTGACCTTGGGATTGCCTCTCTTTTTTTTTTCAGGTAGTAGTATTTGAATACAAAATTCAGTAGCATTTTCTCTTGAAAGCATGTTCGTTACAAAGGCACTTGGTCTGCATCCATTGTTTAATAGTGGTATTAGAAAAAAGAGGCTTAACAGAACATGCAAACTATTGTACAACATCCTTAACTTATCATTCTAGGAAAATAATGCTTAGGATCATTCAATGCAGGTTAAGTCTCAAATAGAAAAAAATGCCAGAAGTTCAATCAGGACTTAGTAAAGGTTAAGAAACATTGTGTTCTGACCCAGCTCCCCAAACTTGACAAATCCTCTGAAGTTAATGCAAAGATTCCTTTATTAGGAGTGCCAGCAGCCCCGGCAAAAAGTTTCTCTCTCACCACAGGCTAACAAGTCCATCTGCCCAGGAGATTAATAGTTGTCTGCCACATCTATTCATCTCCGCCCTCTGCCTTTTATACCCAGAGCTAGGGTGGGGCTTCGCTAGCAGCAGTGGCTCTTCCTTCTCAAGGACCGGCCCACGGATTTCCACTGTTCTCCTCTCCTCTGCCTTCTGCACATCTGTGTGTCAGGCACTGGACTCAGCTGTTCCTCCTCTTCCTCGTCAGCCCCCTCTAGACCTGGGGGCTGTTGACTTTCTATCTGAGAGCTGATGGATGGCCCAGGCTCTGCCTTTCTCTCTCTCTCTCTCTACCTGTCAGCTGCATTCCCACTTTCTCTTCAGAGCTCTCAGGTTGCCTTGATGCTGAACCTGACTCCCATGCCTCCTTCTCCTCTGATTCAGCTGCTGGAGGGGCCAGCGGCCAACAGCCACAACAAATTGCTGATACATGCAGCATAATTGAGAAAAACAAAGTGTCAGCGTTCCAAATACCATGCATGAAATCAATCAGAGACCAAGGCAGAATCATCCTTAAAGTTCCAATTTAATCATACAGGCATGTTGTCACGGCTGTGGAATTCCAACTCTGATTTTCTTCCTGGAATTCCACCCAGTTGAAAGTTCATGATCTTATCCTCACACCCCATAATCCATCACATGTTCCAATCATCATCTTCCATGCTGGCATCTACACCCCTCTGCTTCCGGTCAGGTGTCGAGGTGCAGAGACAAAATATGACCTTGAGCTTCTAGAAAAGAATGATAACAAAACATTCCACAATCCTACTCCTCTCTATTCCCCCCTCCCAACTACTACACTAATGAAACAGCATAGGAAAATAATAAGAAAGTGTGGCAGGCCAAAGATCCTAAAAGAAACATAACTACAGGCCTGACACAAAGAATACCAAAAAGAAGCCACCATGTGCTTCATTGATTATAGAAAAATCTTCAATTATGCCATTCATATCAAGCTGAGGAATATGCTCAGAACCCCAGAACATCTTATTGTCCTCATAAGAAACACATTATTCAAGTTAAGAAGCCACAGTAGAGACAGAACATGGTGAAATGGACTGATGTCATGTTTGCAAAGGAGTGCAATAAGGTTATATAGTCTATTTATTCAACCTTTATGCCCAATATATATTAAGCTTGATTGGAAGATGAATGTGATTTTAGAATTGGAGGAAGAAACATTAATAATCAGATGATACTACCTTGGTAATTGAAAATGCAAAAGTTCTGCCCTAGAAAAAATACTCAAATGTGGTGATGTGTCTATACTTACAAAGATCAGAATCATGTAAGCCTTTGATACTCTATGAAAACAAAAGGTGGATTTTGAAGAAGCAAATTAAGAAAAGTACCGATATTTTTGAACTTTTGTGTTGGAAACAATTTGTTGAGAAAACTGAGGACAGCCAACAAAACAAACCGGAACATTAAACAAATCAAGCCAGATTTCTCACTTGATCCACAAAAGACCAGACTGTACTTTAGACATGTGATGTAAAGACCAGAGGTGGGTTCCTACCGGTTCAGACCAGTTCGGCCAAACCGGTAGCAACTTGGCAGCCTGGGTCACTGGAACCTGCAGCAACCCAGGCCTGCCACACCCCTGAACTGGTTCTCCTGGTGGCGCCATAGGCACTGCCATCTTGTTTTTGCCTTCTGCGCATGCAAAGAACATTTTTGTTGCACTGTGCATGTGCATGCAGCACATATTAAGCATGTGCACGCGCACATCCCTGAGCGAACCAGCATTGGGGCAGCCGGAACCCATCCCTGGTAAAGACATAGCTTTCTGAAGAAGACTATAATGTTGAGAAATGTGGAAGGAAAGAGAAGAACATGACTAGTAACAAGATGGGTAGGCTCAATTATTGGCATTGGGGCTGCTGCTGGAAGACCTGAAGAAACAGATTAGGGACAGATCTTCACAGAGGAAAACTATTTATGTGGTCACTAAGCGTTGAGAGTGTCTTGATGGCACATAATCAAGCATGCCTGGACCTACAAGATAGAGATGACACAAATTACTTTTATCAGTAAAAGCTTGTAATCCTCATCCCATTCATTACAAGTACACGTTAATCTGTGACATGACTTTCTAAAAGTAGTACCATGAGGGAAATTACATTTTGGAAAAGGAACTTTTAGAGAAAGAG
This sequence comes from Natrix helvetica, assembly GCF_964273705.1. Taxonomy (NCBI): domain Eukaryota; kingdom Metazoa; phylum Chordata; class Lepidosauria; order Squamata; family Natricidae; genus Natrix; species Natrix helvetica. Next base: position 46,653,064 of record NC_138552.1, read on the forward strand.
GAAGGGTGACGCAAGGTTGTAACAGTGTGAAATACATTGCCTTTTGTCAGTCTGCATAGTGAGGGGAGGAAAAGTTGATTATATTTATATACAGTATTTATCACACATCCATTTATTACAGTGGTTCTACTCCTAAAAAGTAATTTTGAACATTGTACCTGATATATGGATGAATTTGGTGTTTAGTATCCAGCCCGAGCTTTGAACTATCCCACCTCTGCTATTCTTAAAATAAAACAACTGACTTTTGTTTGTCAAGCGCTGGGTTAGTTTGAAGTATTTTCTACATGAATATTAATAAGTCAGGATATTTACTGCACATCAGTTTCCTAGAGATAAGGCCGTCTATTTTAATCAATCAATCAATCAATCAATCAATCAATCAATCAATCAATTTATTTATTTATTCTGAATGAATGTATTTACTTTTTAAAAAGTATGTTAGTATCTCTGTGTTAGTCTCTGTGAATTTAAATTATAAATACAATATAAATAATAATTATATTTAAGTTGACTTTCCAGTTTAATTTTCCAATCCTCAGTTTAAGGCTAGTGTTACATATCAAAGGAACTTTGAGCCTTAAAAACATTTTAGTATTCTGAGATTGGCGCCAACCCTGAGGTGCTTTTTTCTTTCTTTTTTAATTTTTTTACTTTCTCCTGAGAATGAAATCATTTGGTTATCCTACTGCTGTCAACTCAGAAGCCATCTGGCATAATATATAGTACAAAAAGAAATGGCTTCAAAAGGAAGCAAGACTGGAATGGTCCCTGGGCGTGAAATGAAACTAAAATTGACTTCATTTTAAAAATTGCTATTCACTAACAGAAAGTAGAGTGTGATATATGTATGCTACTTACTCCCGTACGTACATATTATTCTGTAATCATTCTCTAACAGAATAAGACAAAACGGGACAAAAGGATCTCTAAGAATACTAAAATATAATTTGTGCCAAAGTTACTGTGCAGTAAGCCTCAATTTTCCTAAAAGCATTGTTACTGTTTAGTAAGCCTCAATTTTCCTAAAAGCATTATTTTTAAAACACACACACACACACACACACACACACACACACACTGTATGTGACAGTTGGGAGAATAGTGTCCATAATCAATATCAATTTGCACCTCTTGGTATAAAAATATATGGAATAATTTTTTTAAAAGATAAGCAATAGCTTTAGTGCTTGTGACTCAGATGAGTCCCCAGGATCTCAGTAAATTGCAGAGTCTGGTTTTATTTTCATGTGTTGGAAGATAGAGAAAGGAATCTTGCTTAAGCTTTCTACTTGCCCAGCCTGAATTCATGAGAAATGGGATCAGGGTTTGCTTTGACCCCTAGAAATCACTGACAGAGTCTTCAATGTATTGCTAGCTATGCCTTTCAGGCTATTTTAATAATCTTTATATATTGCTTGTTACTGAAAGCCAATTTAGTGTATTGATTAAGAGCATTGGGCTGGGAGTTCTAGACTTGCCTTAGGAATTAAGCCAGTTGGGTGATATTTTTTAGCCCTAGGAAAATGGCATGGCATAGTCCATATAGTCTCCAGGATAAAAATTGACTCAAAAATATGTACGTATGCGCGCGCACACACACACACAAAACTAGGTCCAGGACAACTAACAAATATTTAAAATCTTATACCACGATTTAAAATGACATATTAAAAACATTATCAGGGGATGTTGAATGTTATAAGGGAATGATGAAGGCTGAGTAAATGAAATTCTTATTGAACAGGGATTAGAGATAAGAAAATGTAATGTCCTCTTGATTGTTCATGCATTTATGGATGAATGAATAATCTGACCATAAATAAATTCCTCAGACTTTGATCCCACGAAATAATAAATATTTTTTGTGAATTCTCCTTTAATTAAGCTAATTATTCCATTGGTATTATAGCTGGGTAAGAAATATATATGTATGTATATCTGCATACCACTTTTAATAATATGTTTTTAACCCATATGTTATAAGGGTTCTTTCACTTTGCAGTATGTTTGCACATTGTTACATGTGGAGCAAAGCTCAAAATATATTTGAACAATGCTCCCACATTACTTGCAGAACTATATTCAGATTAAAAAGACATTTGTAATTTCCTTCTAAATTGCTGGGGTGAGGGGATGTCCCAAGTCTATATTTTGAAAACTCTGTACACAGAATATTTGTGTGCAGAATGTTAGTATTCTGTTAGTTGAGATCTAAGCTTACGGGTATGTTTGTAGACAGACAATTCTGTATTCTTAGTTGAAGTCCAAAATGATTTGTAGCAAATGATTGTATGATGCAATAAGAAGTATGGATCTGAATATTAACGAATCAAACACCTAGGCAGTTTCATCTGAGAAGGAAATTGAGTGATAAATTTCAAATTATGTATAAGTGGTAAAGAGTGAAAGTAAGTACGTAGATATGTTTATATTTGTAGAAAACAGATGGATAAAATTTAAAATGTATAAATGCTGGTAGAAAGGTGGTATTTAGAATAAGGTCTGTTGAGAGGAATGAACCTTTGTCAAGAGAAGTGAAAATGGCTGTGTAACATCAAGCTTATGTTCCCTTTGCTATATTAAAATTAGAGATGATTATATAGGAAGAATAATCAAAGTAAGTTAAATGCAGTAGAAATAGGGTACTTAAGTATTTGTGATAAAACAAGAAGGTATCTGATTAAGAATGAATAGGTGTTGAATGTATAAGAGTGACCAGTATGAAAGAGACTGATGTTGTTTGATCATATAGAGAGCATAAATGAAGACCAAGTAGTAAACGAATAACATGAAAGAAAAGTGTATAGGTTGAGAAGGGTAGGACTGGGGAAGTTATGGGTGAATGAAGTTGATGAGTTCCTCAAAAAGAGTTGAGAAATGTAAAGAGGAATTGTATGAATCACTAGGTGGCTATTATGAAAGCAAAGATAGTCTTCAAAGAGAGTAAGGTATGTAGAAATATAGTATGTGATATTGGTGGAGACTAGATTCATTTAGACATTGTTTTCCTCTCCCCTTCCTTAAAGTTCCTTTATTTATTGTCTCTTATCTTCCTTTCTGTGCTGCTAATAAATATGGATATAATTATATATAGTACTATTTGTTGTGTTTCTATTGGACTTTGAAGGTAACAACCTTATTGATTTATTTGATTTATGCTACAGATCTCCATCCAAACAGGGCAATCAAATCAGATAACGAGACACCTACAACAAGTAAGTAATAGTTGAAGCACAATACAATTGAAGCATAAATTACAAATATACTTCAAACAAAGAGCGTGCTCCTTAGAACCCTTACATTCCTTTAAAATTATTTCTAAAAGCTTGAGAAAATGCATCCCATAGTTTGAAAGTCACAAACCAAGGTTCTTTAAACAGCAGGTCTGGGATGTTAGATTTTAGAGGGCATCTTCTGAAGATGTTAATAAGAGAATGGAGTGTAAATAAACCGTGAGTGTAAACTTGGTAGGCAGGACAAAGAAGGCTAGACAACTGTTATGCAAAAGATATTTGAGTCCACAGAAGGAAAGGGGACATGGGAAAGATCTCAGAAGGGATCCTACCCAATTTTTGGAAAGTAAAATAAAGGAAGGGTGAAGTATTTCCAGAAGTGCAAGATTCAGTAATTGTAACCTTACAAGAAAGGTGGTGTTTTAGGAGTTATGGTTTGCACTTCTTGTAAATTGAAGAGGTGACATGGTCTATCAGATAATCAGTACTATCTTTATTCCTGACTTTCACGCTATGTGGAACACCGAGAAAAGGTATGTATGTATATAAATAGGGCTTATTCAGATCAGTTCAAGAAATAATACAGCCTTGGTTGAGATAGCAGATGGAGAACTCTCTGAATCCCTGTCCAAAAGCTCATTAGGCTGATAGCTGAATTTTATTTCAATACAGGAATAGAATTTTTGACCATAGTTAAAGAGCACCAGCCTACAGGTAGTCCTCAACTTTTGAGTGGTCACTACGCCACCATTCAAAATGATGACAGAGAGCTTTTTGTGGGATCCAAGCAACAGAGTGACTTCCCTTTCCTTGCTAATGCTAGTCTTAGCTCGGCAAGTGTTAGCTTTCCTTGCATTAGCTTTGCTAGTGTTAGGTTTGCTAATGTTAGTGAGAGAAAAAAAATCCTCTCAGTTTCCTTTTCCTTGCTAGCGCTGGTGAGTTAATGCTGACAGAGCTAAAGCTAGCAATAGCAAGAAAAAAAGAATCTGAGAGTTTTTTTCTTTTCCTCACTAACACTAGTGTAGCTCACACTGGCTGAGCTAAGACTAGCATTGGCGATGAAAAGAAAACTGTTCCATTGCTTGGATCCAACAGTTATCATTTTCCAAGCCAGTGTGATACAAGATACCAGGAACAGAGGTATAGTTTAAAGCACTAACAGTTTATTTCATGCTGCCAATAAGAATTGGATCTACTAATGGCCACAATTTGTTGCTAGATAGAGTCATTGGAATTCATTGGGTGGGGGGGCTAAGATTTAGGTCTCTTGTGTGGAAGGTAACAATTCCAAAATGACGACATTGTGAACCCTGCCCTCTCATCTCCTACATCCAGTGCTTCTGCAAATCACGCTGTGCAGCTAAAAACTGCTTCATTGGTTGGTTGCATGTATCACTGGGTCACTGTTTGTAGCTGCACTCAGGAAAAGATGATCACTTGTGGGCTTGGCCAATCAATGGAGTCACTGTCTCCTTCCCTACCCCGACATCCTAAGCTCTGGAGATCTTCAAAAGGTAAGTGTGCAATTGTGATGGGGAATGGGGCAAGGGTGGATTCTAGCCAGCATTACTGCCGGTTTGCTCATGGGCACGCTTCCCCGCATGCACAGTTCAATAGAAATTGTTCTGCACATGCTCAGAACTCAAAAACAAGATGGCAGCAGCGACTGCAGTGCCTGGGGAACCGGTTCGGAGGTGTGGCCAGCCTGGGTCACTGCTGGTCCTGCGACCCAGGCCAGCATACCACTACTGGTTCGGCTAAACCGGGCTGAACCGGTAGGAGACCTGGTTGGTCCACGAGGGAGGTTTACCCCTCGTGGAAATGTGCCCTCCAGGTTACCGAGCATTCCACCAGCCCCGGGCCCAGGGAAGGGGCGGTGGGGTAGCAGTGATTATTCGGGAGGACTTCGAGCTGAGGGAGTCCACTGTGCCGCAGACATCCGGGTGTGAGTCCCTTGTCATGAGGTGGGGCCCTGGGAGACAGTTGGGCCTGCTGATAGTATACCTGGCTCCTCGCTATACATCAGCGGCCCTGCCTGAACTCCTCGAGCTGATCGCATCGGTGGCGGTTGAGACCCCCAAACTGTTAGTGATGGGGGATTTTTACCTGCCATTGGTGGGAGAAGCTTCCGAGGGGGTTCGGGAGTTCATGGCTTCCATGACAGCCATGGACCTGACTCAATTGATTCAGGGCCCGACTCACGAGGGAGGCCACACTTTGGACCTTGTTTTTGTCTCTGGCCAGTGGTTGAGTGATCTGGGAGGAGGGGACTTAACCATCACTCCCCTGTCATGGTCAGATCACTCACTCCTCCGACTTGACTTCCCTGGTGCTACCCCCCGCTGCGGGGAGGCGGAACCGGAGAACACCAGATGGTTCCGCCCCAGGCGCCTGATGGAACCAGATAGGTTCCAGATGGAGCTTGGGCCACCTCCTGTAGCCCTGACCCGCCCCCGGGTAGAAGACCTGGTGGTCGCGTGGAATAATGTGACCACCGGAGCCTTAAACCGGGTGGCGCCTTTGCGGCCTCTCCGGCGGCAATGATCCACCCTGGCCCCTTGGTTTACCGAGGAGCTAAGGGTGATGAAGTGCCGCAAGAGACGCCTAGAGAGTCGTTGGAGATCCTCTCGTTCCAAATTTGACCGAACACAGGTACGAACCCACTTAAGGACGTACCTTGTGGCATTGAGAGCGGCCAAACATCAATATTGTGCCGCTCTCATTGCATCCGCAGAGAACCGCCCTGCCACCCTGTTTCGGGTGTCCCGCTTCCTCCTGTTTCAGAGGCCGCGGGAGGCCCCTCTACAGGATAGAGCAGAGGAATTTGGGAAATATCTGCAGGATAAAATCGCTCAAATCCGGAAGGATTGGGTCCCTTTCAGTGGTCCTGGCGAGACGTCCATGGCGAGTCTTGAGAGACCAGTCTGGGAGGAGTTTGACTTGGTTGACATCGAGGATTTGGACAGAATGCGTGGACGGCTGCGACCTACCACATGTTTATTGGACCCGTGCCCCTCCTGGCTTGTACTGGCATCCTGGGAGGTTACACGTGACTGGCTCCTGGGCCTAGTGAACGCTTCGCTGGGTGCGGGGTCTCTCCTGGCCGCCTTGAAAGAGGCGGTGGTGAGACCCTTACTCAAGAAGCCTTCTCTGGACCCTACAGAGCTGGCCAATTATCGTCCTGTCTCCAACCTTCCCTTTTTGGCGAAGGTTGTAGAGAGTGTGGTAGCTTATCAGTTTCCACGACATCTGGAGGAAAATGATTATCTAGACCCGCGCCAGTCCGGCTTCCGCCCCAGACACAGCACGGAGACGGCCTTGGTCGCATTGGTGGATGATCTCTAAAGGGCCAGAGATAGGGGTTGTTCTTCTATCCTGGTCCTATTAGACCTCTCGGCGGCTTTTGATACCATCGACCATGGTATCCTGTTGCACCGACTGGAGGGGTTGGGGGTTCGGGGCACCGTTTTGCGGTGGTTCAGCTCCTACCTTTCCGGCCGGACGCAATGTGTGTTGGCAGGGGAGCAGAGGTCGACCCTAAGCCCCCTCATCTGTGGGGTGCCATAGGGGTCGGTCCTCTCGCCGCTCCTGTTCAACACATATATGAAGCCGCTGGGTGAGATCATTCGTGGTTTTGGGGTGGGATATCATCTGTACGCTGATGATACTCAGCTGTACATTTCCACCCCGAACCACCCCAACGAGGCCGTCGAAGTGATGTCCCGGTGCTTGGAAGCCGTACGGGTCTGGATGGATGACAACCGACTCAGGCTCAACCCCTCCAAGACAGAGTGGCTATGGGTTCCGGCCCCCTGGTTCAACCAGTTACTTCTATCTCTGGCCATTGGGGGCGTACAACTAGCCCCCGTGGAACGGGCGCGCAATTTGGGCGTCCTCCTGGATACCCGGCTGTCCATGGATGACCATGTGACAGCCGTGGCAAGGGGGGCGTTCCACCAGGTTCGCCTGGTGCGCCAATTGCGCCCCCTATTGGACCAGGATGCCTTACGCACAGTCACTCATGCGCTGGTGACGTCTCGCCTGGACTACTGCAATGCTCTCTACATGGGGCTTCCCTAGAAATGCACTCGGAAACTTCAGTTGGTCCAGAATGCGGCCGCGCGGGTGATTATGGGGAGTACAAGGTACTCCCATGTGACACCTCTCCTGCGCGAGCTGCACTGGCTTCCTGTGGTCTACCGGGTGCGTTTCAAGGTTTTGATTACGATCTTCAAAGCACTCCATGGCTCAGGACCTAGTTACCTGCGGGATCGTATCTTGCCCCATACATCCCTACGACCAATTCGCTCACACAGAGAGGGACTTCTCCAGGTGCCATCCACCAGACAATGTCGGGGGGCGACGCCTAGGAGCAGAGCCTTCTCTGTGATGGGCCCAGCCCTGTGGAATGACCTCCCCCCTGATATCAGGACCACCTCTGACCTCCGCTCCTTCCGCGTAAAGCTTAAGACCCACCTCTTCCAAGTAGCTGGCTTTGCTCAACCATAGTTTTATTATATCGCTCCTGACGGGTTTTTTAATTGTGTATTTTGTATTGTAATTGAGGGATTTTAAATTGAAATTTTAATGCTATTTTATTCATTTGTTTACCTCCTCCTTGCACATGCATATGTATATGTTTATGTATTGTTATATTTGTATATTTTTATGTGTTTTAATTGTACGCCGCCCCGAGTCCTTCTGGAGAGGGTGCGGCTAATCAAATAAAATTTGATTTGATTTGATTTGAACCCACCTCTGGAGTGGGGCTAGGCTAGAGGTTGTGGACATCCTAAATGGAGATGAAGTGGAGCATAGGTTATTTCAGGGGGTGGGGACAAGCTTTTGGAAGCATGAGGCAGGTGGACTTGTGCCTGCACTAGGCTTCCTTTAATCTCCCTCACCCTTGAGGCATTCCATGCTCCACTTTACATCCTGCATGTTTGTTTAACAATAGTATTGGGAAGAGCAGGGGGTGTTAATTAAGTGAGGTGGTTCACTAAGCAATCATCCCAACTTTCAACTATAAGGGCAGGCTCCATTAGAGTTGTAACTTGAGGTTTGCCTGTATCCTAGGAGAAAAACAGCAGGCCCAAAAAACTTTCTCCAATATCCCACCACACACATCCTCCTCTCTATCTGCCATCTGAGCAGGCCTTACATGAGCAGACATGCTTGCCCAAGTCAACCACTTAAGCAACTAATCTACACAGATTCACGGATCATATGCTTTTAAATCTGAAGTTTTTATTTCTAATTCATTTTATATTTCATTTTGCCTGCCTGTAAAGTGTTGCCCAGTAGACTGCAACATCCAGGCAGTCTGCTTTCAGAGCACGCTGCCAAACAATCAATATAACAGCAATAAACTAAATATGTTGCAGTTCAACAGAATTAATTCACACGGAGTACTAGGGACTTTTGTAGTACATTACATGAAGTTTATGGAGTCGCATTTAAGATTAATCTGTAAAGGAGTAGGAGGAAAAATATCTATGGAGGGGGAAAAACCATTGTTGCTCTATACTTGTACTAGAATGTGTGACGATAGATCAATTGAAATGGAAATGAGCTGGTCACATAGGAAGAAAAACTGATGGCAGGTATACCAAAGCAGTCATAGAATGGAAGCTACTTGATAAAAAGCATCCACGAAAGAGATCTAAAGCAAGATGGTTCAATGACATCAGCAAGTATTGTGGGCCAGGTTCCTACCGGTTCGGACCAGTTTGCCCAAGTAGTTAGTAACTCGGCCTGCCATGTTGCCGAACCGGTTCTATTGCTGGTGCCACCATCTTGATTTTAGGTTCTGCGCATGTGCAGAACAAGCTTTATACGCAGAAATGTATTTTTTTCCTTTTCTAATATTGTGCGCATGCACAGACCTTTTTGGATGCAAATGCGCACGCATGCCGAACCGGCAGTAACACTGGCAGCAACCCACCCCTGTTGTGGGCCCAATGGGCAAAAGAAAAATCAGGACCATATTGGTTGGAAACATATGAAAGAGGCCTTCATCTTGCAATGGATAGACAATGGCTAAATGCTGCTGCTGCTGCTAGATTTAAAAAATACCAAAACTTTGATTTGTAATTTTGAGATTAAGGTTTCAGGTTTTAAAATTAAAATTAAGCAGAGAAACTAGAAATCAAAACATGAAGATATGATGGAAGTTTGCAACCTGGCTAATGCAAGAAAGTGGAATGTGTAGAAGTCATTAATGTCTCTGTGTGATCTTCACGATGAAAGAAGGCAGAAATAAGACTTATGCTGAAAATAATATTCCTTGGCCAGAGAAATCTGTGCAATTAGGAGACAGTCTGAAATGTTCTGCTCCTGGAAAATGTAGCCTTGGGAATTCCAGATGTATTTAGATCACAATAATATTCTTGATCCATTTCATCATAGTTTTCAAGGAGAACATGCCACAGAGTGACTGAATGGGGAGAATGTGGCCTTGGCAAATATCTTGGACTTTTTAAAATGTATTTCAGTTCCATTGGCTATAACATCATACTGGAGCACCAGCAGGATGGATCCTTTGCATAGAGCAGAAAAAAAATCCTGGAATGAAGGACTGTGTACCATTGCATTTGCTGCTCTGCTCAATAAATCAGCTAACTCTCTGGGGACAAAGCCAGTCACACCCTTTGACCAAGACACATAAATGCCTCTTCCTTTATGTCTCCCTAACTATAGGACATATTATCCAGGTGTGGCATTTGTCCACTGCTCTTGCAGTGTTTAGAAAATCTATCAGGATGTTATGTCTCTTTTGTGTGTATTTTACTTTTTACAAGATTTTAGCATTTTATTCCTAACTTTAATTTACATTTTTCATGTTTAATGTCTTTCTTTTCTGTTGAATTTTTCTACTCAAAAGTGTTTTCTAGAGTAGGTAGATGGGATATCTATTGATTAAACAGCCAAACGAGCTGTCCAGAGCACAATTCTTGCAAGAAAAGGCTCTCTTTCTCTGGAAAAACTATTCTTATTCAGAGATGAGCTCAATGCTTCCTGAATTGTTCTTGTTTTCTCTGACAGATTTGGTTACACCAAACATCTGGTTGGCTGTTACTGCTGTGACAATATTCCTTTCTCTTTATCATTTCTAATTAGCTAAAATGTGTATTTTGTGTGCTAGTGGGATTTACATTGTCTTTTGTGATCCTTTTGTTTATATAGAAATACAGGTAATCCTCAATTTACAACAACAACTGGGACTGGAACTTTCATCACTGGTATCATCAAGTGGGTGGCAACCCAATTTGACAACCTTTTTAGCCATGGCTAGATGTATGTATAATTTGTTAAAAGGCTGGCATTTTTGTGGGAGTTCAGAAATCTCCCTTTATGATTGTTAGCTTAAAAAGCTGGACATCTCTAAGATATTATGAGGTATCACATTGGGAATGTTCACCTCCACCCCCACCCCCGGAAATGCCACTCATAATAGGGCCTAGATTGGGGATGAGACTAAATATAATGATGTAGAGCAGGGGTCCCCAACCCCCAGGCCATGGCCTGTATCGTGCCGTAGCCCATTCAGAACTGGGCTGCAGAAATGGGGTGTTTGCCACATGCACAATTTGTGTGCGCAGCAAGTGCATATGCCCACTGTTTGCGTAAATGGATATGCACGCGCGCATGTTGCTAGCCCGGAACCATCCCCTCTGCCCCCTGCCAGTCTGCAAAGCCGGAAAGGGAAGTGACAATCTTCTCTGGTATTCTGCCAAGATAAAATTCTCAAACAGAGCAGAGTCAGCATAAAATTAAATGAACATCTTTTCTCTCAGATCTGAAGGTATATTATGAGCTATTTGAGCATGAGCATAGAGCAGTTTTGTATAGCATTAATATTTAAAATGTGGCTGGATTAAGGACAAAGTATATTCTTTCTGCTAAGCTGTCCAGTGGCTAAAGGATAAATTGATGCTGCAAAAAATGTATATTGTTGATATATAAATATCAGAAACCTGAACCAAATAAAACCCGATGCTATCAGATTAAAAACATCAAAACTAAACACTAACATTCTGGGAAGCAGCAGCCTGACATGCGTCAAAATTAGTCACTTTACATTCGAGGAGTATTAGTTCTTTTACTACAGCCAAGAAAATCAGAGGAAAAAATGAGGAGCTACTATCATTAACAGAATGGTGTCAAAGTCAGTGTCCAGCTAATACTCCAAAATATAGAATAATATCAATTTGAGTCTAAAGCTAACTAACTCATATTAATACAATTTCTATGCATCAACCAGATCTACAAAGGAAGTGGAAATTGCAATGTTTTATTGTCCCTTTCTTCCTCTTCCTGCAAATAAACCATCATAGGAGAGTGGAATATTAAAGTTGGAAGTAAAATAGCATTTGGAATAAATCATTTTCTACCCTAGTTCATGAAACAAAACAACACAACAGACAGATAAACAGAATTGTGTAAAGTGTCATGGGTCAAGTTTCAGATTCTGATTCTAATTCTGACAACATTGCTCCAGCTGAGTCTGTGGATTGTCAGCCTCAAGGATCTTCAAGCTATGATTTATTGGAGGAGGCTGAGCAATCAGAAGCCTCTCCTGATCAACTGAAGCGGTTGGATGATATGGCAGGATCCTCAAGACCCAAGTCTTGACACAGGCAGTGGCGAGCAGTGCAACATCAGTCAATGAGACTTCTTGCTAGGCAAAACGTGATGCCTGAGTAATTGCAGACAGCTGCCTGAAGGCAGATTTATATAGCTATTTTTGCCTTCAGTCTTCATTGAAAACAATTCTTTAGATTCCAACTTTGTGACTGTGGTTCCACTGTTTACTTACTCTTGATCTGGCTACCTAAACAATTTGGCACTTGGACTCCTGGATAAAATTTAGACCACTCTGTTGCTTTGAATGGACTTATTCAGGCAAGCTCTCTTTGCACCGATTTATGATCTTGTCTAATGTTATCTGCTTAACTCCATAGCAACTGGGTCTGTAGTGTTTGCAACCTGACACAGAACATCAAGACAATTCAGTATTCAGTGGATGCCTGATTCCCACAACCTACAAGATAACATTGCACATGAAAAGTTAATCAAATTAATAATGTATTTTGCAAACACAGATGGAGAAGCTTTATTGGGTCAGAAAGAATTTGTACAATGACCAGAAAGCAACAGTTTGGATTTAGACTAAGATATTCACAATATAGTGGATAGTGTAGGACAGGATTGTCAAACTTGCATCATCACGGCATCATCACGTGATGTATTGGGATTCCCCACTTCACTAACCAGGCTTGGGTGTAGTCAGCACGTGGGTCTTGAGTTTGACAGCCGTGATGTAAGCTATTTATGCATTCATCCATGTCTGCATGTATGTATAGTTATCAACACTAGAATTTATCTTCTACGTAATAGTTCCTCCCAGCTAACGATTAATTCATAGTATCTAGAATTGATACATATCTTATAAGATTCCATTCTGGAAGATTCTCTTTTCTGTCTATTGGATAAGGATTAGATTTAAAGTTAAACAGTCTTGTTAAGACTGTTCCACTGAGCAATGGGAGGAAAACTTTCACGTGTGGTCTGGATTTGTCCTTATTTCTCAAATTTGTAACCAATATGCAATGCACAGTTGACATTAAATGAAGATGATTTGAGAGAACAGAAATAGTGTTTAGTATTGACATTTTTAATTTATCTGTGTTTGTAGCTGTAACTTACAACAAATACTAAGCGTGAGCAATGGGTGGGGATGAACTGAAGCTAGAAATATTGAATGGAGAAGATCTGCTGTAATTGTCTGTAACATGTGTGCTCAAATGAGAATCAGATTGGAAAAGAAAGTGGTACTTTCATTTTCTGCTTAAATGCAATTTTTACAGAAGAAGGTCACTTTGGCATCCTGTGTAGCACTAAGCTATTTTTTCCCTTATGCACCTGATAATGAGAGGTTTGTCAAACTGACATAGTAAATGGAAACATGAAAAGCTGCATGAAGCAGTAATGAAGAGTCTGTTTCTGTAATTGATAAAATATGTAACAATAAAACTGCAGGAAGGTGCATTCTGCTTTAGTACTTGTCCTCTCTAATTCTCCTTTAGTTCTTGATGTTTAAATGATAATCTTGCTTTTCTTATCCAATGATTTAATTTGCTAACAGTTTAACACTGTCATACTTTATGTACCAGTTCTGCCAACACTCAATCTCCATTCCAATTAAACCCAAGTGTGTATATATCTACATTCAATCCCATGCTGAAACTTTAGATCTGGCAACACTTTAAAAGCATAGCAATTTCAGAAAATAAGATTTCAACATATGAATATATTCATAAACATTTTCCTGTGAATGTAAGACCAACGGCTAAAAATTGGACTCCACAAGGAATGCTTTAAATTGCAACTAGATTTTATGGCAGACATAGGGCTGACAACCAACATATTTGTCCTATGCTATCTCTTCCCGTCTCTTCCCATAATACATATTTATACAGGGCACAGTTGAAGTGTAAAAATTCATTGTTGTCAGATGATCAGATGGTCACCAATTTAGATTGTTTTCAAAGAGAATGGGACAAACTCATGAGGATCAGATTGTCAGTGGCTAAAAGCCATAATGACTGTACATGATTGATTATACACTATAAAGCCAGCGTTGATAGATTTTTATATATCTTCTTCAGGGCAATCTGTGCCCAACCTAGTCCTTCAGGTCTTTTAATGGTGCATCCATTGTCTTTAATTATGTCTATATACCTTGCTGCCAGTTGTCCTCTTCCATCTTGTCTTTCTCTTTAGTTTGTGTGTCTATAACTGGCTGTACACAACCTCCTGTAACTCAAGCAGTATAACTGAAATGCTTGTTGAAGAATGGCAATGGAAGAGGATAATGATTGCCCTTCTACAAACGCAGACTGCAGGGAGCCTGGGAAAAAAGTTGTAGCTATCTTTAATATCCGGCCCTCAGAATTCTATAGATTGTTTCAGATTTAACAATTTAAATCAAGCAAGGCAACAAACAACAGCAAAGCAAATCAAACAACAGCAAAATCTATCCCTCAATTAGTGTTAGAATTGTGGTTTTCTTTCACTTCATTTTGGGGTTTCTTTTGTGCCTTTGAGTCAGTCTTGATTCTGGGTGACTGCCTGGATTACAGTAATCCCTACAGTTTTCTTGGCAAAATTGTAGAAGTGGATTGCTATTGTTTGTTTCCTAGGTTTAAGAGGGAGTGACTGGCCCAAGGACACCCAGCTGGCTTTGTGTTTTAAGAAAAGACTAGAACTCAGAGTCTCCTGGTTTCTAACCTGGTGTTGTAGTCACTACATCAAATTGGGTCTTCTGGCTTTTCTTTGAGACAATATTGGAAAACATACTTACATATGATGAAGAAAATGGGGGATAATGGGATATAACCTCATCCAGAACATAGCTTATCTTGCAATGGGAGCAGGAATACTGTTCTAAATAATTTTCCACACATTTTTCAGTACCTCAATTGAAATGCACAAGTGTCATTTTATGAAATGGATGGTGGAATTCACATGGCTGATTTTCAGGAGGAAAGACCCCTGTTTTTAGGATGCATGAACAATTTGGAAGTGGTATTACAGTTTGAATTAAATATTCTACTGAAAAGTATCTTGTAATTTGAATAGCTGAACTTAAATGGATTCCAGAGGATGGTAGAGGACAGGAAGGCCTGGAGGACTGCTGTCCATGAGGTCGCAATGGGTCGGACATGACTTCACAACTAACAACAACTAGAACAGAAATCAATTTGGAAAGATACAAACTCTTTGTCAGGATTTACACTGTTGGTCTTTCCAATAAATCATCAGCTCACATTATATAACAGAGCTTAAAGTTATCAGTTACATCTTTATAACACTATATCCTAGGAGACAGAAAACAGATGGCATGAAGGACTGCAAGACACTGTGGCTTTTTAATATCTGGTAGTGTTTTATGTCTTGGCTGAAAGTTTAAAGATCTCTTGATATCCCATTCATTATTTTTTTTCAGAAACATTCTGCAACCCTATAAGAATGAAATAATGCCCTTTTAAATTTCAAAATTTAATTTATTTTTTGCAAAATTTCAATACACTATATTCTAAGTTCCAGTTCTTCACCATTTTCTTTGCCTTCTTTTGCATTGAATTACCATATATAAACTTAATACTTTTTTTCCTCCTTGGAGTTTCTATGACTATTTATTTATTCATTCATTTATTAAACATATGTATTGACTTTATATTTAATTAAAGATAATTTTAAAATACAATTGTAAAACCGACTTAAAAATTCACTTAAAATCAAGGTACCATTAGAATTAATATTTTTAAAATCAAAATCAGTTCAACTAGCAAAGATTTGATGAAAGAGATGGATGCTGTCATTAAATGTATCTCATTTAATTGTAGTTTAAATAATAGGAATGGAATATTTCCTTCACTACAAATTTGGCCCCCACCACTTCATAAAATGAGAAAGACTACAGTGAGAATATAGCGCTATCACCAAAGACAGTTTTCGAAAAGGCTCTAAGTTTTATGCAAGGCTGCCAGTTTTATTTCCAGTTCCTTTATTTATTTATTTTTGCTTCCCTCTACTGAAAATCTGCAGAGCATCTTTATTTCTAAATAGATAAAGCTCTGTCAGAGGCTATATTCCTATCTTGTCCCATCTGTATATAATTAAAAGAAGGAAGACGGAACAAGGATAACGTATTAGACAACAGTACAGAATAACAGAGTTGGAAGATCTTGTAGGTCATCTAGCCCAGTGGTCAGTAAGCCGCGGCTTGCGAGCCACATGCGGCTCTTTACACCCTTTAATGCAGCTCTTCTGTGTGCCGGGCGCCCGCTCCCCTCCCTCCTCTCGGGCGGCCGCCCCAAAAGTCAGGACTCTGCAGCTAGCCTCTGTAATTGCACCTATGTTTTCTGTTGTGTACCGAGCCGGTCCACCAGTAGGTGGCGCTGCGTAGACCTTCCTTCATTGGCCCATACATCCGGCGGGAGAATTCTGGTTACCCTATTGGTTCCCCGACTGACGGCGTTATATAAATTGCTGTCAGCCGGGGATTGTGTATCTCGGTTTTAGTCAGTTATTGTTGCTTTTAAATAAAGAGTAATGTCCAGCAGCCTTCTTGTACTTCTTTGCCTTGGAACACAAAACTGGCGACAAAGGTGAGCGAACCGGAACCTCAAACCACAAGAGCCATGGCTAATACAGCTTTCTTCGCTTCATTCCGCATTGAGGCCAAATCCTGGGAGGCGTTCATAGAACGGTTTGAATGTTTTCTTCAAGCCCATGATCTGCTGAATCTCTCGCTTGAACGTAAGAGGGGTATTTTCTTGAATTACTGTGGCCCAGAAATGTTTGCCACGGCAAGGACACTATCTGCCCCCACCCCTGTTCATACCATGCCATGGGAGCTCCTCATGGCAAAACTTAAAACGCACTATGAGCCAGCGCCCTCACGTTTTGCCAGGCGCCAAGATTTCTGCCACTGCGTTCAACGAGATGGACAATCTATTAGTCAGTACATAGCCGCGCTTAGAGCTGCCGCTATCACTTGTGAATTCGCCAACCTAGATGAAGTGCTCCTCGAGCAATTCATCTACAGTTTAAAGGATGTTAATCTCCACCAGCGCATTCTCTCCCGCCCGGACCTCACGTTGAAGAATGCTGTCGATGAGGCTCGCGCTTACAAAATGGCAGGTCAATCCACCCCGGACCAGAGGCGTTGTCCCCCAGCTACTCCCTCAGTCGCCTCTAACTCTTTTCAAACCGACTTAGATTTGGCGATTGACCGCCTGCAATCTTTGAGCCATAAAGATGCACGGAATTGCCTCAGCTGTGGCGGCCGCCATTTGCGCTCAGCCTGCCGTTTCCGCACTGCTGTGTGCCGAAAGTGCGGTAAACGGGGCCACTTAGCAAATGTTTGCCGCTCTACCGTTCCTGATTCCCGTCCTGCTACGGTGCCTTCTACCTACCGACCAGCCCCGCCACCTCTCCCTGCCAGGTGCCAAAATTTTCTCTCCCTGGGCGACATCGACGACTCCTGTCCGGAATGGGTCGTCGACACCTCCTCCTCCTCCCAGGGAGAACGTGGTAAGATCCATCTCTCGCTTCAGATCGAAGGCAGTCCGTGCTCCATGGAGCTGGACACCGGATCTGCCCGTTCTATCATGTCCTCGAGCACTTTCTCTTCTCTTCTGCCCAACTTTTGAATACGTGACTTAACTCCTGCCTGCTGCCGTCTCCGAGACTACCAGGGCAACCCAATTCCGCTGCTGGGTTGTGCGACGCCTACTGTTACCTATGGTTCTTTCAATGGGCGTCTGCCACTACTAATTGTAAAAAAAAACCTGGCTTCTCTACTAGGGATGGACTGGTTCCGTGCTCTGGGTCTATTTGTTTCGGGGATTCACTCCACCCAGTGTTCTTCTTCCCCTGGGGATGATCTTTCTTTCCTTCTTTCGGAATTTTCTGATGTTTTCTCTCCTTCTCTGGGCTGTTACACGGGCTCTCCTATTTCCCTCAACCTTGATCCTACTGTTGCTCCTATCCGTCTTAAAGCCCGACGTCTGCCCTTTGCTTTAAGGGCAAAGGTAGATGCTGAAATTGATAAGCTTCTCGCCCAGGGGGTGCTTCAACCTGTGGACTTCTCCTCTTGGGAGACTCCTATAGTAGTTCCCTTGAAGTCCGACGGATACGTAAGGATCTGCGCGGACTTTAAGTCAACTGTTAACAAGGCCCTTCAAGCCCATCCCTATCCTGTTCCAGTTGTGCAACATGTCCTGCACACACTCGGTCAAGGCAAGATTTTCGCTAAATTGGACCTTGCGCAAGCGTATCAGCAGCTTCCTCTTGACGACGCCACGGCGCTTGCGCAAACAATCGTGACCCACCGCGGCGCTTTTAAATGCAAAAGGCTCCAGTTTGGCATTAGTGTCGCCCCTTGTATATTTCAAAGTCTCATGGAGCGATTGCTCCATGGCATTCCAGGCATCACTCCCTACTTTGACGATGTCCTGATCGCTGCCCAGGATCGATCGGGACTCGCCAAAGTCCTTCGCTCCGTACTGCAGCGTTTCCGTGAGGCTGGATTCCGCCTTAAGCCCTCTAAGTGCCAGCTGGCCGTTCCTTCCGTAGAGTTTTTAGGTTTCCTCATTGACCGGCACGGCGTACGTCCCTCCCCCTCTAAAATAGAAGCTATTCTCTCCGCCCCCACTCCATCAAACAAGGTTGAGTTACAGGCCTTCCTTGGCCTTCTCAACTTTTATTCCTCCTTTATCCCTCATAAAGTGTCCCTAGCAGAGCCTCTCCATAGGCTTTTAGACAGCTCTGTCGCCTGGACATGGACTAGCCGCAAAGTGCAGGCGCTCGCGGCTGTTAAGGAGTCCCTCACACGTCCACCTGTCCTGGCACAATACAATCAGTCTCTTCCTCTGCTCCTTGCTTGCGACGCCTCCCCTTTCGGCGTCGGGGCTGTCCTGAGCCACGTTTACTCTGATGGCTCGGAAGCTCCTATTGCCTTTTATTCCCGCACTTTGTCCAAGCCTGAGCATAATTATAGCCAGCTGGACAAAGAGGCACTGGCTGCCGTTGCGGGGGTAAAACATTTTCACCATTACCTTTACGGCCGTCCCTTTCCCCTCCTTACGGACCACAAGCCGCTGTTAGGCATCCTCGCTGGGGATCGCCCTACGCCACCCATCCTCTCCCCTCACATGTTGCGCTGGGCAGAATTTCTGTCCGCTTACAATTACTCCCTCATCTATAAGCCCGGCCGTCACATGGGCCACGCGGACGCTCTTAGCCGCTGCCCGCTTCCTTTGCCTCTTTCCGACCCCGCTCCCATTGAGTCCATCTGCCTCCTGGATGACCTCCACTTGCCTATCACCGCTTCTGACATTGCCCTGTTTTCTCTCTCCGATTCTACCATTTCTGCTGTCCTTAACTACGTTCACAGAGGATGGCCTCCCTCCTCTGTCGAAACTCGTTTTCTTCCTTTTTACCGACGCCGCACTGAGCTCTCTGCGCTCCAGGGTTGCCTCCTGTGGGGCCACCGTGTGGTCATTCCTGACCGGTTGGGCTGGTCTGTGCTTGCCCGCCTCCATGAAGGGCACCCAGGCATAGTCCGGATGAAGTCCCTGGGTAGGGGGTATGTCTGGTGGCCCTCCATGGATGCGGACATTACGGCTTGGGTGCAGCGTTGCACCCCATGCCAACAGGTCCGTCCCGCCCCTCCCTCTGACCCTGCTCACGAGTGGGAACATCCTAGGGCTCCGTGGAGCCGTCTCCATATAGATTTCATGGGCCCCCTCGCGGGCACCTCTTTCCTCCTTGTTATTGATGCCTGGTCTAAGTGGGTGGAACTTTTTCCTATGCCCTCTACTACATCTGCGGCCACTATTCGCATCCTTAATTCGCTGTTCAACACCCATGGATTGCCAGACATCATTGTCTCTGACAATGGCCCCCAGTTCTCTTCCCAGGAATTCCAGCAATTCCTTGCTGGTTTAGGCATTTGCCATGCCCCAGTCGCTCCCTTTCACCCTGCAGGGAATGGCCTGGCTGAACGTGCTGTGTGTTCCGCCAAGGAATCGCTTGCCCGCATGGCTAATCTTCCTTTATCCTCCCGGATTACCACTTTCCTGCGATCCCAGCATTCCACTCCGTGCCCCCTCACAGGCAAAAGTCCTGCTGAACTCCTCTTGGGCAGAAAAATCCGGACCACCCTGGACCGTCTACACCCTCTGTATTCCTCTTCCCCCCTTCCTACCTCTCCCCCTCCTAGGGCTTTTCTGGTGGGTGAGAGGGTTTTTGCACGGAACTTCGCGGGTGATCCGAAGTGGGTACCCGGAAGTATTGCGGACATAACAGGGCCCTGCTCTTACAGGGTCCTACTCGGCGACGGACGAATGTGGCGGCGCCACATAGATCAGCTGCGGCGGCGAACTGACGATGGGTCTCCGGATAGACCACCAACTCCGAGTAAACCAGGCCCTAACGACGACGCCTGCCGGCCCAACGACAACAACGCAGCAATTTTGGTCCTATGACTGCAGAATGCTGCAAAATACCATAAATGCAGGCCAGTTGTTGAGTGTTTCAAATGTGATTGGAACACTCAACAAGGTGACCACAGTGTGTGTGTGTGTGTGTGTGTGAGTGAGACAGACACAGAGAGAGGAACAGAGAGAGGGAGTGAGGGAGGGAATCAGAGAGAGACTGACAGACACACACACACACACACAGACAGACAGACAGAGACAGAGAGGGGGAGGGAGGGAGAGAAAGATAGACAGACACAGAGAGAGACACACACAGAGTGAGTGATTAAGTGAATAAGTGAGAGACAGACACACCCACATACACAGAGTGACAGAGAGAGAGGAAGGGAGGGGAGAGAGACAGAGGGAGAGACAGACACACACACACACACAGAGTGAGTGAGAGACAGACAGACACACACACACACAGAGTGACAGAGATGGGGGAAGGAGGAGAGAGAGACAGAGATACACAGAGAGAGAGAGAGACAGATAGACACCCAGAGAAAATGACAGAGGGAGACAGAGAGGGAGGGAGGGAGAGACAAAGAGCCAGAGAGAGAGAGAGAAAGAAAAAGAAAAAAAGAAAGAAAGTGGGAGAGAGAGATGAAATTAAAAACAACAACATACAAACCTGACTTACTCAAACTATCCAAGGAAATGCAAGGCCAATGTTCACATTAGTGGTTGTGACTTTGCCAGTCACTGTCAGGATGTAATTTTCTCTACATTGTAAGGCAAATTTTACGGAATTTAACATTATCGATAAATAATATTGTTCTAAAGTTTTTGTTTTATTAGTTGTGTTATTTGTATCCTCCCGACCTATGTGGATACTTGCATGCAGAATATTCTCAATAAAAACTTATTGAAACTAAAAACAGTGTACCATCCTATGTATTTTCGGTTTTAAAAATGTGGCTCTCAAAATAAATTTCAATCGTGGTTTTGGCGAGATTTGGCTCAGTTGAAAAAAAAGGTTGGCCACCACTGATCTAGCCCAACCCTCTGCTCAAGCAGGAGATCCTATATCATTTCTGACATAGTGGCTGTCCAGTCTCAAAAGCCTTCAGTAGTGAAGCACTCAGAACTCCTGAATGCAAGCTGTTCCATTGGTTTATTGTTTTCACTGTCAGAAAATTTCTCCTTATTTCTAAGTTGAATCACTCCTTGATCAGTTTCCATCCATTGTTCCTTGCCTACCCTTTGGGTGGTTTGGAAAATATACTGTTCCCCTCCTCTCTATGATAGCCCCTGAAATATTGGAACACTGCTATCATGTCCTGGTCCTTCTCTTCATTAGACTAGCCATGCCAGTTCTTGTAACAGTTGTTCATACGTTTTAGCCTCCAGGTCCCTAAACATCTCTTGTTGCTCTTCTCTACACTCTTTCTAAAATCTATATAGTGTGGTGACCAAAACTAAGGTTTATAGAGCCGTACTAATATATCACGTGATTCAATCCCTCTATTAATTTAATTTAGGATTGCATTGGCTTTTTTGGCTGACTCATAAATATTCTGGCTTATATTTAGTTGATTGTCCCCTAGGACTCCAAGATCTCTCTCACAGTTGCTGCTATTAAGCCACGTTTCACCTAATCTGATTTCATGGGTACATTTTGTTTTTCTCGTCTAAGTGTAAGACTTTACTTTTCTCTATGTTAAATTTCAATTTGTTAGATAGGGCCCAGTGTTAAAGTCTGTCGAGATCCATCTGGATCTTGAACCTATCATCTAGGATGTTGGCTATTCCTGTCAGCTTAGTACCATCTGAAAATTTTATAAGTGTTCTCTTACCATTTTCTTGCTTCTTTATTTCCAGTCTGTGTTTTACGGTTATGTTTTTGGTAGATTGGGCAATAGTTTCTTTTTGCGTGAAGACCGATGCCTGCAACTTCCTTGCCATCTTCAGTGTAAATGTAATGATGTAATGATCATGTCACCTGGTGTATATAGGGAGAGGAAATAATGCAGATATGTGATGAAATGTAGTCATGATGTCATGACATAAAAGTAACAACTTATTTTCTTGTACCAGGATGTACACTATATAAGGCTGGGCTTTGTGTCATGATGGCTTATGCTGCCATTTTGATGTATTCTCAATTTGTAATAGCTACCTGTGTTTATGTTGGCTGGAAATTGTGGGATTTGTATTAATCTATGGGTATCAAGTTAGGGCAGGCTGATATAAATTATTTGATATACCCCAAGAAATGACAGATAACCTTTTTAGACTGTTAAATCAGCTAACATGCTTAGCAATAAAATATGTTTGACGTGGAAGATAATCTGTTTAATGATAGTAATACATTCCTGTAGCCACTACTTGTTTCCTCCAAGTCTAAATATGCATAATATCAGTTCAATGGTATGGTACAGTTATCTGAATTGGAATTGAAATTTAAAGTGAGAGCTATTAATACACTTCTTAATCTCTCCTTCAGTTCTCAAGAAAATCTATTTTGACATTCTGCTTTAATTTCACCTGATGTCAAATCAGAGATGATAGAATAGTTTCACTGCAAGGTGTAATTTTTTTTCTTGTTTTATGATGAGTACTGAAAAAGTGAGCACAAATGCACTTAAATTTCTGTAACTGGAAATTCTATTTTACTTCAATGCTTAATTTGTGGAACATTGGCAATAAATGACTTCAAAATTATCTTTACAATGCCTTTGCTAGAATAGTGAAAAGAAGAATTTGAAATAGGCAATGCAAGTTATGGGCTACAATCTTAATTGGAATTGGATTTTCCATTGCTAAGCAAAGTGACAGTTAAGGAAAACATCACATGACTGTGCCCCTTAGCAAAGGCTGTCCCAGTTGTGAATGAGGCCATGCACATGATTGTTAAACAAGGACCTTATTTAACAATCATACAAGTGAGAAGTTTAGACTTTCGGCCTTGCAAGAATCTGATAGCAATAACAATAGCAGTTAGACTTATATACCATTTCATTCTGCTTTATAGCCATCCACAAGCGGTTTATAGAGTCAGCATCAGAGGTGGGTTGCTCCCAGTTTGGCCCAGATTGGTCAAACTGGTAGTAGCGGTGGTATGAGGCTCTGCCCACCTGCCTGGATGCTTCTGCGCATGCGCAGAAGGATTGTGTGCACATGTGAGCATGGCCAAACTGATAGTGAAAAAATCAGCATATTGTTCCCAACAATCTGGATCCTTATTTTACCCACCTCAGAAGGCTGAGTGAACCTTGAGCCAGTGACACTGAAGGTGCTGTCTCAAAATAAAGTAGATTTAGTTCACCTAGCTGTATTTCCAGACATGTTTACAAAGGATGGATAACAATGCCATAGCCATGGCCCATCTCAAAAGTCTCTACATGTTCTGGGCTCCCCAGTTACTGCTCACTCCCATATTATCTCTTTGGCACAAAGGCAAGAGAGCAGCCCGGAAAGTAGCAGTTAACCCTGGCAGAGGGAAGCACATATTGTCAGCACTTTGCAGAGAGAAGCAGAACCAGAAGGAGAAGCAGAAGCTGCTACAGGTGACAAGTCTCACTGGGACTTTTGCACCTAGGCAAAAGTCCAGGATCGACCAGCATAAGCTCCACCTCATCTGGTAGCATGTCAACATGACCTCTAACCAGCTGTAGTGGGCTGATGTGGCAAAAGTGGGAAAGCCTTGCAGAAGCCCAAAGGCCAGGATAGGGGGTGGCAGAAATGGAATACAATGGCTTGTTCATTTTGGAGACAATTTGCATAGTACAGAAGAACATGACAGTGGGAGACTGTGATGGCTGTAAATGCAGGCCAGATGCCAAATTCCCAAATTTTGATTATGTGATTGCAGGGACACAGCAACACCTGCAACTTCAAGGACCATTCACAAGTACATTTTTCAGTGCTGTCATAACTTTGAATGGTCCCTGAATGAATGGATGTAACCCAAAGACTACCTGTATAGCAAATGGGACCATGGGGAAAAGGAAAGTGCAAAACCTATATTTTTTCAGCTTCAAGACCAATGTAATTTCTAATATTGCTTTAAAATATAAGACATATTACTACGGATTAATTAGCATATAGTGACACATAATTTTAATGACACATTTGTGGTCCTGAGGTCAACTACTATAAACAGTGGGTCTTTGTCACATAAAAAGTCAGAAAAAGTAACAACATCCATGAGTTGACTTATGACATAAAGCCAAGTCTAAGATCCATACTACAGAAACATGCTTCTACTTGCAGCTATTTCTTACATTTGAATAATTAGAGGTTATAAAATATAAAATGGAAATAAACCCATTTTTCTAGGAGCTGCAAGGACACATAGACATGCACAAAGGATTTCCTAACTGCTAAGAAATTGAAATGTGCAAAGTATATTTCCTGAATCCATGCCTTTTTGCCTTTCGCTTTTTAGTTTGTACCACATTCTGATACAACAAAAGAGACATATTTTTACCACCTTCAGGTATTACAGCATAAACAGCTTTGATTATTAAGAACAAACCTCTAAAATTTATTAATTTTAATGCATAAATATAATTAAAACAAAGTTGCAATGTTTCATTTTCCTCAATGAAAAGATTCAGATTGTTTAGAACATGGGTCGTCAACCTGGTCCCTACCGCCCACTAGTGGGCGTTTTGCGATTCTAGGTGGGCGGTGGGGATTTCGGAGGTTAAAACCTACTTTTGAACTAACGCACGCGAGAATGTGTGCGTTAGGAATTTCAGAGGTTAAAACTTCCTTTTGTGCGAGTGGGCAGGCGAGCGCAAGTGCGTGCACAAGCAAACATGTGGGAAGAGGAAGGGGAGGAGTAGAAACTGTTGGCAGGGACAGGCAGAAGCAGAGCAGAGCAGTTGCAAACACGTGGGAAGAGGAAGGGGAGGAGTAGAAACTGTTAGCAGGGACAGGCAGAAGCAGAGCAGAGCAGTTGCAAAATAGGAGAAAGAAAAGGCAGGAGAGAATTGTTGTTGGCTAATAATAATAAGTGGGCTAACTAGCTCAGCCTTACTTTTGTACATAGCCCTAAGGAAGATAAAAAAAGGAGATAAAAAGGGAAAGCACTGTGTGGAGTGAGGATCAAAACGTGAGAGTAAAAGTAGTTGTTAAATTGTGAAACAAATTTAGAACCCATGTCTGAAAAAAAGAAATATGCTCGTGGTTATTTAGAAATAAAAAGATAAATGTATGTACATTTCTTTTTTTAAAAAAACACCCTCCTTTCTAAAAAAATATTCCACACTTGCGCAAAAACTGGTGGGCGCTAAGGAAATTTTTCCATCAAGAAAGATCCATTAGTGGGCGGTAGGTAGAAAAAGGTTGACTACCATTGGTTTAAAAGAACAGGATAAGTTACATATGACTAATATAATGCTAGCAGTTTGAGACTTTTTTATTTGTTTTAAATCGATTACATGAACCAAACTAGTTTCACATACAGCACTTATCTCAAGTTTGAAATCACTACCATAATTGAAGTGATTGTTACCAACTGGGATAGCATTAAAGGGACACTTGGACAAATTGATGGTGGAAAAGGTTATCAATAATTACTTGTCATGATGGATATACATAACCTCAAATATTTCAGCAATCTGGAACTCAGTGCTAATTACTAGAGAGTATTAATAAATTATTGTGCTTTACTAATGTCCTGCTACAAGACACAAGATACATGTTTTTGCTTGGAGTGTCCAAATTAGTCATAATAAAAGCTACTGCTTCTATATTCATACAATACCAAACACTATTTGGTTTACTTTGTGTTAGATTCGGGCAACGAGAGACCAGACTCCGGACAAGTCGTGACTTAACAGCTCTTTATTAATAGTAGTAGTGATCCAGCTTAGTGTGTGGTCTGAGGGTTCCCCTTTTATAGGGATCGGGTACGCCTCTCGACCAATCAGAGTGGTCCCTAGTTCCCGCCCTAGCGGCGGACCTGAGTGGAGACTTACAGCGATATATGCTAATATCTAACACCCCTCCCTTCTTAGACAGAGTGTTCCTGTTGGTGATAAAGTCCTTTAAGTACGTTGGTTTCTGTCTCACTCGAGTGGATCGTCGGAGTTCAGGTTGAGTTGTAGTGGGTGTGCGATCGGTTTGTTCACCTAGTTCCGTTCCGCGGTCGGGGGGTGGAAAGCTGTCCTCGCTCGGATGCTGTTCCGCTCCGTTGTTGATCTCTGGTTCCACTCTTGGCTCCGGGGTGCTGTAATCCTCTATGTTTGGGCTCTCGTTTTGCTGACTTTCCGATGGGATATAGTCCTCGTTAGCAGAACGCAGGTTGGAGTGTGCCAGGCGACCTCGGATTTGGTCTATGTGCCTTTTCCAGTTCCTACCATCTTCTAGTTCCAGCAAGTATGATCGTGGGCCCGTGATACCAATTACCTTTGCCGGCATCCACAGTGTCCCCCCTGTATAGTTGTGGGCGTATACTAAATCCCCTATGCTTAAGTTCTGAATTTTGCTTGTAGAGTCTGGGGGCGATGTGGCAGAGTAATTTGGGTGAAGTCGGTCCAGGTGAGACCGT
Organism: Natrix helvetica; assembly: GCF_964273705.1. Taxonomy (NCBI): domain Eukaryota; kingdom Metazoa; phylum Chordata; class Lepidosauria; order Squamata; family Natricidae; genus Natrix; species Natrix helvetica. The sequence goes on from NC_138552.1 coordinate 46,679,856, forward strand.
AGGCGGCGGCCCATGAGGACTTCAGCGGGGCTCCTACCTGTCGTGGCGCTGGGGGTAATGTGCTGGATCAACAGATAATGATCTATACCTGTTTGCCAATCACCTGGGCCCATCCTAGCGAGGGCCTCTTTTGCAGATCGTACCATTCTCTCCGCCTGTCCGTTCGAGGCCGGATGAAATGGCGCGACGAGGGCATGCCGAATTCCCTGACTTGCTAGGTATGTTTCGAATTGCATGGCCGTGAATTGGGGCCCGTTATCGGAAACCAGGAGGTTGGGCAAGCCATGAGTGGCGAAAAGTCGCCGTAGTACCTTAATGACTGCCTCTGCCGTGATTGAAGTCATTAGGACTACTTCCAACCATTTGGAGTATGCATCCACAACTATAAGAAACGTTTGTCCCTGGACTGGCCCCGCGAAATCAATGTGTATTCGCGACCATGGTGCCTTTGGTTTGTCCCATTCTGTGGCAGCCGCTTCAGGGGATGCTGGTCTAGATTCTTGGCACGGATCGGAAGTGGCCACCCATTCCTCAATTTCTTTGTCCATATTTGGCCACCAAACGTAACTCCTAGCTAACACCTTCATTCTAACGATCCCCGGATGCCCAACATGTAACACTTCGAACACATTTCTCCGCAAAACATATGGAATAACAACTCGATCCCCCCACAATAAACATCCTTGTAACACTGATAGCTCATCGCGTTTCGACCAAAACAGTTTGAATTCGGGTCCCACGTTTCCCTTTGGCCACCCCCTCCATACCCAAGTTTGAAACTTGCTTTATTACATTGTCTTTAGAAGAGAATCTAGCCACATCGAAAGAAGAAACAGGTCCTGAGTCCAAACAGTCAATTAATAAAACCGGTACCTCGGGGGTGGGGTCTGTTAATAGTTCTGGAAGTGGGCAACGGCTGAGTGCGTCTGCATGCCCCAGAGTGGAGCCCGGTCGATGTATTAGCTTTAGGAATACGCAGCCAGGAAAACAGTCCACCTGGTCATGCGCGGGGAAAGTGAGACTGGTGTGGGACGGTTTCCCGCCAAAAGTCCCAGCAATGGTTTGTGGTCCGTGATAAGTTCGAAGTTGCAGCCGTAGAGGTACTCATGGAAACGTTTGACTCCAGCCACAGCGGCCAACGCTTCCCTGTCCATCTGGCTGTAGTTCCTTTCGGCCGATGAAAGAGTCCTTGAGTAGAATGCTATGGGTGCTTCGTTCCCGTTCGGCATTCGGTGGCTGAGGACTGCGCCGACACCGAAAGGTGAAGCGTCGCAGGTCAATACCAATGGTAGCGTCTGGCTGTATTGCACGAGCAGCGATTCGGTGGTGAGCAGGCGCTTGACTGCGGCGAAAGCTGCTGCCTCGGATCGTCCCCATGTCCATTTTGCATTCTTGGCGAGGAGTCGGTGCAACGGTTCAGCAACGGTCGCTTTCTGTCTCAGAAAAACACTGTAGAAGTTCAGTAGCCCGAGGAATGCCTGCAACTCGGTCTGGTTACGTGGTGTGGGGGCGTCCTGGATCGCCTTAATTTTCTTCGTTGTTGGATGTATGCCCAAACCATCGATTCTATATCCCAGGAATTCTACGCTAGGCACATTAATTTGGCATTTTTCCTTTTTTAGGCGGAGACCCTTTTCTCTGATTCTGGCCAAAACAGTTCTAACTCTTTTTAATAGTTGCTCCTCATTTGCAGCTGACACCAAGATGTCGTCAAAATAGGGGACGACCCCGGGTATTCCCTGCAAAAGCCGTTCCATGACGCTCTGGAACAGACCGGGAGCAATGCTCACACCAAATTGTAACCGGTTGCATTTAAAAGCACCCCTGTGCGTCACTATAGTTTGGGCCTCCGCCGTGGCGCTATCCACAGGCAGCTGCTGGTACGCTTGTGCCATGTCTAGTTTAGCGAATATTTTACCTGGCCCCAGTGAGTGCAATAGGTGCTGAACTACGGGCACAGGATACGCGCTCTGTTGTAGGGCGACATTAATTGTGCATTTATAGTCCGCGCAGATGCGGACTGACCCATCTGGTTTAACTGGGGTCACTATGGGGGTTTCCCAGCACGCGTGATCCACCGGTTCAAGGATCCCTTGCTCTACGAGTTTATCTATTTCTTTATCAATTTTGGGACGGAGCGCAAAAGGCACTCTTCTTGGTTTGAGTCGGATTGGCGCCACTTTGGGGTCTAAATTGAATGATATGGGTTTACCCACATACTTACCAAGACCGGGGCTGAACACATCCTCGAACTCCTTAAAAATCTGTTCAGCGCTGCTGTTCTCCACGGCGTTGATTCCGGTGACTTCTAACCCCAAGGCTTCAAACCAATCCAGTCCCAGGAGGCTCTGTAATGGCGCGCTGGCAACAGTCACAGGCAGCTGGGCTACGATGTCCTTGAACTGCACCCGAAAGGTGCCTTGACCCACGATGGGGACCCTGTTCCCCTGGTAGTCTCGTAGCAGGATGTCTGGTGTACATAGTTGTCGCTTTTTGAGGCTAGGGATTGCTTTTTTCATGGTGGACCATGAGATGATCGTTAGTGACGATCCTGTGTCAACTTCCAGCTCGCAAGGGGAGTCCTCCAGGAGGACAGTGACTTTCAGCTTTTTAGGCCGCTTGGTGCGGACCTCACCTATCGTTGTGAGATAGGTTCGCAATTGTTCTCTCTGGGTCAACTCTATCTCGGCATCGGTATCCTGGGGATACTCCTTTTCCGTGCTCTGGTAATACGCTCTTTCAGCTCTTTGTGTGTAATCTCTCTGGGAATACGCCCTTTCAGCTCTTTGTGCGTAATCTCTCTCGGCAAAATCTCTCGGGTTTCTCTCTGGGTGCCCTTTTTGCTTTCGCCAAGCCCCTGGGTTGGGCTTTTGTTGGCGGTACATAGGAGGCTGCCGTTGTGAGGCAGGGACTTCGCTCTGGCACATTCTTGCGATGTGCCCAAGTTTGTCGCAGTGCGAACAAACAACGTTTCTGAACCGACAAGTAGACCGGGGGTGGTTCTCTCCGCAGCTTGCACAGGGTGGCAAATGGAATTCGGGTTTACCCACTGGTCTCATGTGACTGCTCCGCATACGGTGACTGTCCTCGAACTCGGGGTCTTCGACTTCTGGGTCGGTGTCCTCATAGTGAACTCTGGCGTGTCTGGATCCTGTCTGGGTCGCGCTGTATCCACGTTGTATGGTCTCGGATGATCTGTCCGCTGATTCGGCCGCTCTCGCCTCGTCGAGTGCAATCTGTAAGCTTAGATTGGGCTTGGCCAACAACCGTTTCTGTAGGGAAATGTCTCTCAACCCGCATATGAGGCAGCCCAGGATTTGCTCGTCCAGATCCCTGAATCCACAATGCGTGGCTGCTTTCCGTAGAGCTGCAACGTACTGGTTGATAGATTCCCCCGCCTTCTGGTTCCTCGTGTTGAATCCTTGGTGGCAAACGTGGTGGGAAGGTTTTGGCGCGTAATGTGTTTGCAACGTCTGTTGCAGCGCCGTCCATGTTACTGCTTGTATAGGCGTTGGTTCAGAGAGATCTCTGGCCGTCTCGAAGACTTCTTTCCCACAGTAGCTCAGGAATATGTTCTTCTTACGGGAGTCAGGCACTCCCGTGTATTCATTTGCTTCGAGAAAACACTCGAACCTGATCATGTAGGACTCCCAGTGGTCGTTCGTTGGGTCGAACGGAGCTGGAGGAGTGTGCATCGCCATCTTGTTTGCGTTTGAATTTGCCGCGCTGAGATGGCTGCTGGAATTCCCGCCGAACTCCTAGGCTGGATCGAATCCTTGGATTCTGGAGGTAGCGTCTTCGTCCTATCTGTCTCTCGATCCCACCTTTGTCGCCAGTGTTAGATTCGGGCAACGAGAGAACAGACTCCGGACAAGTCGTGACTTAACAGCTCTTTATTAATAGTAGTAGTGATCCAGATTAGTGTGTGGTCTGAGGGTTCCCCTTTTATAGGGATCAGGTACGCCTCTCGACCAATCAGAGTGGTCCCTAGTTCCCGCCCTAGCGGCGGACCTGAGTGGAGACTTACAGCGATATATGCTAATATCTAACACCTTGCATAAAATTCTATGAAAAGTATAATAACTGAGCATTCAGACACAGTATTGACACTTTAGCTAGTGTGTGACTATGACTATCATAGTTTTATTTCCCCCACAATTTCTACAAAGGCCTGCTTTTCAGAGAAATAATTCTCACAGCCAAAGATTTTAAATAATCAGCTCAAGGAGTACTTTGTTCTCAAAGAAGTAAAACCTGTCCTTGAAAATACACCTATTCCAACTCATTTTAATATTTTGGATTTCCCCACACTCAGTTTAAAGGGCCATTAATTTCATTGGACAATAGCACTGGAGAGGAAAAAAAAATACATTGACCTTGGATTCAATGCACAGTAAGGGTTGGTGCAAACAAATATTGGCTCAGGGGCTTCCAACATCTTAAGCAAACCCAGCCTTTATTCTACATTCTGCATATTTGGCAAATTCTGTGCTCTCACTTTAAAAACTAATGTGAATAAAGGTGGTGAATAATAGATGGTGCTGCATTTGGGTGAGATCCTTTAGTTCCCACTAGTGTTTAAATGGAAATAATTTTTTTTGGGGGGGAGGGATATTACCTATTTGTATCATGTAACATTTGCATTGTCTCTGTTATTTCCATTTTCTCATCTATATCAAATATTTTAAAGGAATGTTAAGGCAGAAATTCAATACTAAGAATTGATTATTTTCAAGGCTATAGGACTTTGCCATTAGTCATTGACTTTTTCTATAAAGAGCACCTACTCCACATTCAAAGGAAATTTTTGAGAAGAAATAATATAAAGGAAGACAAAGAAGGATGACTTTCAGAGAAACAATGGTTGCGAAAATCATCAGGGATATCACAGGCAGGAATTTTTATTTACCTTCAAAAAAAATATGCATCTACAGAGAGAATATCAAGTGTAATTTGCTAGCACCAGGATTATTTTTTATAAGTAAAAGGAAACAAAACGGGATACTGTGTATTTTATATTTTTCAGCTTTCAAAATTGCTATTCTACCCTTCTTACGCTGGTCGATAACCGTAATAAAGATTTGACAGAGTATACAGGATTCACTGGTGCTTTGTCAACGCCAAATTAGACAAGAGTCCTCTTTCTTCCTGTCCTGTGACATTTAAGTTGCACCTACTTCCTGCTCTCTTTACAACTCTTTTTTTTTGGGGGGGGGGTAGAGATAATAATTCTAAAATTCCACCTGATTACAAAGTTGAAAACAATGTTGTAAAAATAAGAAGCATACGGACTCCGCAATAATGAGAAAAACCAATTGGCTGGAAGAGGCACCCTTTAGGATAAGTTTCTCTGCTGGAGGTGTTACACCTCAATAGATAAGAGACTAGGAGAAGCCATCTGGCCTTGAGGCTGAGACCAGGTATGTAGCTCTGTAGTCAATTAATATCTGATTTATCCTTTCAGGTGAGTAAGGAAAGGATATAGCCCCTCATATTAAATATTTTTTTGAACAGAATTAATTAAAATCTAAGGTTACTAGTATTTAAGCAATAAAGAGTTGCATTTTTCTAAAGTTAAAATTTTCTAAGACTAGCATCATAAAAAAGAAACTCCAGCTGCAGGCACTAGAAAAGGAGTCCCTGGAATGCAATTAAACTCAATTGCCTTCTAATGTATTCTATACCCTTTACAGCCATTATGTTTCCTATATAATATATTACTTAAAGTAACAATTATCAAATGATTTGAATTGCAAGATACAACAATGAGATGACTACTATTTACATACAAACTAACATGAAATGGTATTTTGAAATGCAAAAGTGGATGAAAGGATTTAATTTCTCACTTCAAAATGAGCTTTTACCTATATTTAACAATACCTGTGACATCTAGACTGCTCTAAAGGGACTTTGAATAGCCTTCAAGCCAATATTAATACCATGAAGATGAAATACCAAATGTGTACTTGCACTTGCAAATGCTTGAAAAGTGGCATCCTATTTCCAGACAGACTGGTAAGTTTCTTTTTATATACAAATAATAATGCTTTGTTTTGTTCAACTTTCAGATGGTTTTCCTATTGATGGGTGGACAGTCAACCCAAGGCTCTGTATAAAATTTCCTCCCAACATTTGATTAAGCTGGAAAGAATGAAAATTATTGTAAACATAAATATATTCAGATATACACTCACAAAAATGTTATTCTCTGGTTAGATCAGGCATGAAATGCTCTAATCTTCGTTATCGGTTCAAAACCAGGAGTGCGCCTGGGGCTTCTGTGCATGTTCAGGACCTTCTGCGCATTCGCAGAGCGCCTGTGGTGCTGTCTGGGTGGGCGGACGGAGCCTCCCACCACTGCCACTACCTGTTTGTCCGAACCTGGACGAACCAGCAGAACATCACTTTTGGGTTAGATTCTGAACTTGTTCAGGTTGAATTGACAATTTTCACTGAAATCAATTATACACATTCTTAGTCCCAACCATGAATTAGTGCACATGTCTCACCCGGGGGCATCTGCAATGGAGCAGGGTGAGGAAGGGGAATTAAGATGATGGCTATGATTAGAGCCCTTGCCTAGTCCTACCTAGATACGCATGATGCACAAAAAGGAGACAGAGATTCATTTGCATGGTCACCTGTGTTATCTTGACTTTTTTTTTGACATTCACTTCCCCATCTGATGCATTTGGTTTGGATCTATTCAGCCCAATTTACTTTTGTTTGCAGGCACAAGAAAGCTATGCTTGGAAGCTTGGCATTCAGACAAACCAGCCATCAGTAGATACACAGAGAATCACCACACTTAAACAGTAATCAAAACCAAGAAAGGAAAAACATTCAACACATTCCCTCTAGCAGCCCATATACAGATAAGACAAACCACCAGATAGACAACAATATCCAATGAACCAATAAAGAGGAAACTACGCCCTTACCAATTCTGGCAGGGTAAGCTACTGCTTATAAACAGGCAGCAAACCCCACACTGATTTGAAATAATGATATTAGTTGAGCAATGAAATATCTCCAAGCAAACCACCAAGCTCAGAGCACAGCAAGAACTCTGTATCTCAAACCTTAGCTAAAGGTATTCTCTTCTATTGGAACTTATATATGCTTTGTAAAAGATCCTTGGAATTCAGGTATGCTTGGAGTTTCCAGTTCTGTTAATGCTCTCAATTTTTTCCCACATCTTCATGGATAAATGAACTTCTCCTTTGGAAACACTTAAACCTCTGCATGTGGTGAGCAAAGAGAAGGCTTACTTGTTCTTTCCTACCTACTTCTTCTGCCTCTTCTCTAAACCTTGTTTTTGTTTAATCCAATCCTATGCAATATGCAGAAAAACCATGCATAAAATGTGACTATCCAGCCTTGTCTTCAAAACTTCTAGAGATGGAAAATCCAACACACCCATTTTTGGAAGTTTTTCTTTATATTTCAATGAAATCTAGTTAAGTACAACTTATACCTAGCCAAATCCACCAAAACCACTATCTTGCTCTCATTCCACTGTGGTCATTGTCTCCACTTCTAGTAGAGCAATCTTCAGTTCTCAATTTCTTTCCTGAAAGCCTTTCAAGAAAATAAAGGCCATTTATTGATAAATAAATACACTTACTTAAAGACTCCACCTGAACAACAACAACAAAATACCTTAACCTGGGAATCCTATTTTTAAAAATCCATAAATAGTGCCTGATGGCACTGATTGCTGAGAAATGGAAAGATTTTTTAAAAAATAATTTTGCTAAAATAACCCAGATTTCTTCAGCTGTTTCTGTTGAAAGCTTCCTGGTCTAGGGAATAGCATTGTTTCTGGATATTTTCTGGGACCTTTTCCAAAACAGGATCTTTTACTTCAGAAGATTGCCCTTCATTCCACAACATCCCAGCAACACTGCATACAATAGATGCATTTTGTTTCAAAACTTTATAATACCATAGAAAAGGCATTGCAACTTCAGAGTGCACTGGAGCATGAGGTGTACAGGGCATTTTGGAAATATACTTTTCTGGTCTCAGTTACTGCTTTATCCCCAAAATGATTATTTGATGTTTTGCTTAGCAGTCCATGACAGGGAACCAAATGAATCCTCTTTTTAGTGCATTTTGTTCAAAATTTTGGTTAAAATTGTATGTTAATATTTTGTGGAAGTTGTATCTGAAGTCTGTGTCAATAAATATTCATGCATGCAAACAAATATGTATGCACACATGCAAGTGTAGAACTACATAAATATTTATATTTTTTAAACTTTTTGTGGCTACTTAGGGATCTTTCCACATTTTAATTATAGGTAGTCCTCTAGTTATGACTACAATTGAGCCCAAAATTTATGTTGCTAAGTGAAACATTTGTTAAGTGAGTTTCCCCCATTTTACGACTTTTCTTGCCATAGCTATTGTGAGTCATTGCATTTGTTAAGTTAGTAACACCGTGGTTAAATGAATCCGGCTTCCCCATTAATTTTGCTTGTCAGAAGGTTGCAGAAGGTGATCATATGATCTGGGGACATGGCAACCATCACAAATATGAACCAGTTGCCAAGCATCTGAATTCTGACCACGTTGGCATGCTGCAACGGTTGCAAGTGTTAAAAACAGATATGAGTCACTTTTTTCAGTGCGGTTGTAACATTGAACAGTTGTCAAATGAACTGTTGTAAGTCAAGGACTATCTGTATCTTTATTTCATTGTGATTTCATACAGTTAAAACAGTTTCCTTGTATATGACCTAGCATCATCTTAATATTATGTGTTCCAAGACACTCCGAAGACTAATTATCCCTAATATAATTATTCAGTAACCCATGTCAAATAAAAATATGATAAGATAAATGTTAAAGTTAAAATTAAGTCAGCTTATTCAAGTATAGTAAATATGTGTGTTCACTTTGAGGAAGATTGATGGCTGTGTTCAGAATGAAGTACCTTTAGAATGGTAACAAGGCTAGGTGATTTTTCTCAAGGTCAAGCTTAATATGATATTGATCTTCAATCATGAATTATTTGGACAAAGCTATATTTTCCCTTCTATAACTAAAAATAATCTGGGGCCAAGGAGCTCTTTAACAGAGGAAATGGCATGGTGAATGGCATTCCATCTTTTCCCAGCATCGCAGCTGGGCAGCTCATTTTTTAAACCAGCATTTTCAGGAGATTTAATCATGGGTTTCTCTTACTAATCCTTGCACAGTCTTTCCTATGTTGAAAGGGAGAAATGCAATAGTCTGTGTATTTGTTGTTCTCAAAGCTCCCCGCCCCTCGCCTGTGTGTGTGTGTGTGTGTGTGTTCAAAGGGGACTGTTTATTTTAGGCCCCATCATGAAGTGGGCAGAACCTCATTTAAATTAATTTAAATTATGAGCTTTTCATTTAACGCACTATAACCAATCAAATAAAATATAATCCCCAAAGATGATCCCCTATTTCGAATTTGTCTACAAGTTTCCATTTACTTACAACAGGAGGCAACAACAACACTAGCAGGAATTGGATGTAATTTAAAACAAATAATATAACTATAGGGTCCTCACATCACAGTATTAGTTGGAGTACTTTTATTCTGAGTTCTACATTTCAAAACCAATATGTGGAAATATTTAGCAGACCCTGGGAAAGATCAGGTAGGAGGAGAACAATTATAGAAAAGATGCAGAAACTCAGCGTAACTCCACCTTGATTATGGTAGGTATAAATTGATTTGTGGAATTATTTTTCAGGCTTTCAAGTTCTTGTTAGATTATACTACTTGAAAAGTCTTCCTAAAACTAAAAAGATTCTTGTCTCCAGAGTTTGACAGCCTTAATGGGTTGGGGGTTCCATTGTGTGATCCTATCTACTGTCTTGAGTTTTTTGGATGCCCATAAGGCCCTACTGACACGTCTGGAGAAGAACTGTCATTTATTCGTTCTCCAATTCCCACTGCCTGCTGATCAAGTACTCTTCATATTGATGCACATGCCATCTATATAGCTGGAGGCCACATGTTCAGTGTCACTGAGCTCACATATGTGCACACCATATGGATTGCCTCCAACTGCTCAGTTGGAAGCTATAAACTTGTTCATCTCATGTTTATGAAGTTAAGTTGAGTCTTATGTAAGTCACTGCAAAATATAGCTCTGATCCAACTGTTTTCTACTCACAAGAAATCGTTCATTCTAACTTGGTTAATCCGTTAACATTCCCTCAATTAAAAAATGTTTCCTGATTAGCAGGAATACAAAGGAGACTGTATGAAAATCAATTCTAAATTACAAAATAAACAATTGCAATAAAGATAAGATAAAGGAATGTAAGTAGCATTGTTCCACTTCATTGCCAATTTGTTAAAGGAACTGTTAAATCATGATCCATAAAGAAATGTAACTCTTTTCTTCCCTAAACCAAGGAATAATGGCATCAGTTTTGCTTCATTGGTTCTGATAAATAATATTGCTAAGAAACAGTCTACCAAGCTCAGATATCCATGGGAATGTAGGCTGCTGCCTTTGCCATGGACTTGAATGATAGGATTCAACACAGACTTTTGGGCTATCATGCTTGGCTGGTCAAACTTTTCTTTAGAAAATAACAAAGAGAGCTTATATTTTGTTCTACTCTTATAGATCTTACTACTTTGCCTGCTCTCCAAGAGTCATTTCTGGGAATTTTTCCAACAGACCATCTGTGTATCTTAGCACACTATAAACAAAAACGATGATCTTAGGAAAAACTACTGTGAGATGACCCGAGAATATTTTTCTAAAGTAGCCTAGGCTATGTAGAAGCTGTGAATGGCAGACTACTTGACTCATTCTATTTTTCTAATAGGAGGTTAGGAGAACATTGCCACAACCATTTGACCTCTTCTAGTCATTCCCACAAGCTCAAATCCCCTTCACATTTTACCTAACTTGAATTATTCAGGGCTCAAAGCATCTTTTGATTATTTCATAGTTTTACATTTTAACCAAACGTTTTGCAACTTTATGTGGCAAGAGAGGTACAGCTATAGAAAGGGCTGAAAATCTTGCTGAGGCTTCAGTCCAATAGAAATGCTCATGGGATATGTTCATCTCCTAGTGGCCACACAAACACATCCATTCAATTTTCTGTGTAATATTGAAGTTTACTGTTTTCTTCTTCCAGAGTGCTTGTTTCAACTTCTCATTCCTAATCTGTATCAATATTATTTCTTCCAGTCTTCCATACCCTAACATTGCATTTTCCTCCTACTGTGCTTTTAGACCTCATTGTACTATTTCAAGGAAGATAAAGATTGGGCATACTTTGAAAGAAAGGTTTATTTTTGTTTAATTCTATGTGTCATCCAGAGTCATTGAGAGTCTGATGGCATGCAAGTTTAATAAACCAATCTTTTTTCCTTCTTTCCTTCCTTCCTTTCCCCCTCCTTCCCTTCCTGCTCTTCTTTTCAGTGTTTGTGATGAACTCTTAGAAATTAGAGGTGTTTGCTTCTAATCAGAATGAGCCAAAATAACAAAATGTGTATCATGGAATCAGAATGCAGGTACTTTCCTTTGTATTTTCACCACCAGATAGCCTACAAGAGCATAAAAATAGAAACTGTATTAAAACATTGCAATCATATTTTGTTAATGGTTCAGGGGCATGGCATGCCTGAGTCACTGCTGGTTCCAGCAGCCCAGGTCACCAAACCACTACCAATTCAGCCAAACCGGTTCAAACCGGTAGAAACCCACCACTGGCATGAACATAATATAATGCCACGTTTAAAAGAAATAAGAATAAGAAACAAAGCAGAACGAAAAGAAATAAGAAACACACTTGATATTAGGTATGGAAAGAAAAAACCCCTCAAGTGTTCAAATAAAATATTGCCCTCCTCCCAAATAAAAAATGTAGAAAAAATTCAACCTAGAAAAATTGCTTTAAAGGGAACTTTGGAGAATAATTTATAAATGAATGATATCTGAAGCCATTCCAGCTCCATGTAAATTCATTTTTTATGGAAGCAAGAAACAGCAGGCACAAATGTGCCATTTAGACATTTAGCTATCTGAAACCTATTATTTCAAACCCTGTGATTTATAGTATTTCTGTGCCTTTTCTGTAAAGCAACCTTTCCTTGCTATGTTCTTGGAAACTAACCGCTTCTGTCATTTTGAATCGCTAGCCACTGTCCTTTCTCCCCTTCTTCAAGCCCACCCACTGTGTGAAGCTAAAAACAAAGCAGTTCATTTGAGCATATGTCAAATAAGATCCTTGCTAAAGCCTGTTCAGCTCAAATGTTTCATTCTCTATTATGTACACCTAAGGGCTACAATTTTAATTGATAATCTTTTCATTTTTTTTAACACTCTTAAATTGAGAACATTTGCAATATCCAGTAATTACATACCTTGAACCAAGTGCAGCCAATTTCAGGTTTGGGGGAACTTTTAATTATGCTTTCTTTCTTTTTTAAGCAAGTGGGTTTCCCTGTTAGGTTTACTTTGCAGAGGTAAAAGTATTCAGCATGTGCGAAACATTCTGGGTGTGAAAAAGGCCAGTTTAAGATAGCACCATCCATAAAATAGAACACACCTGATCCAGATGATTTAGTCCTTACAGAATTTGTAATGCAATTCTTTTACTCCAGATGGAATCCTGAATATGGTCTTTCCAGACAGAACAAAATGTTTTGGATTTTCCATTCTGTTCTAGCTGTTGTGGCTAAACATTGACTTTCCTGTTTGTCCTGTGGCATTACCTTTTCAATATCTGGGCCACTGCAAGAGTGACTAGTCATGTTCCTGTTTCTGTTGGCTTATGCTGTGGAGAGAATGAGAACCAGTTTGATCTAGTGATTAAAGCACCAGGCAAAAAACCAGAAGACTGTGAGTTCTAGTCAGGGATGGGCTGCTTGGGGTTTGCAGGGGTTCAGGGGAACCTCTAGCTAAGATTCTCTGCAGTTCAGAGAATCCCCAAATCCGATCCTGGATGGCCCCACCCACCCCACCCCGCCCTTCCCAGGAGTCCCCATGCAGCTCGTTTTGGATGCACGTAAGTGCAGGGCACAACATACACTTGGAGAGGGCGAAAAATGAGCTTAGCGGAAGTTAAGGAAGGCCGTACTCTGTTTGTTTCTGGCCACCGGAGCCTGAGGAGGCTGTTTTCACCCTCAAGAAAAGCCTCTGAAGCCCAGGGAGGGCAAAAATGCTGCTCCCTGGCCCTTGTTCAGGAGTCTGACTAGGCCACGCCTGCCATGCCCATGCCCAGGCAGAGAACTCCTTGCTAAGAATTTTGAAGCCCATCTCTGGTTCTAGTCCCACCTCAGGGATAAGCAAGAATCTCTCTCAGCCCATGACATCAAGCTTGGTTGACAATGGGTTGGTCAATTCCTGTCATAACCAATGAATCAACAGTTGGTTGATCAAAAACACAAAAAAATTCCCAGCAAAACTTGCACTTGTGGAAAGACACTAGGAAAGAAAAAAAGGGGGAAATCATTTGGAGCAAAGCAGAGGGGAAGAACCAGAGATGGGTTGCTCCCAGTTCAGCCCAGATCAGGCAAACCACCCACCCACCCAGAAGTTTCTGCGCATATGCAGAAGCATCACACATGCGAACACGAGCATGAGCGAACAGGTAGCACTGGGATTTGCGACCCACCTCTGGGAAAAACTTTATTTCGCTTACCTGGCTGCCTTTTTGAGTCCTTGTAGCAAGTGCTCAGCCTCACACTGGAGGAAAATCAAGTGGCTCTCTATAATTTGCCTTCTTAGTCAATTTTATTCAAGTTATATTATTAAGTGAGGATCACACAAGAAGAAACTCCCTGTAGACACATATAATTCCCACAGCATCTGAGTTAGACTGGGTTTCATACCCAGTTGGCATCTCATGCTGAGACCCAATGTTATAGTTATTTACCTTCGCACATGGTCAATAGTTAATAGGGTGCACTGCTATGAGACCACATGCTATCAGAGCATACAAACATGTGTTTTTGTAAATATTCTTCTGGGGTAAGTGAACCATGTGGAGGTATGTAATCTGAAAAAGAGAAGCTGGAGGTAGTATCAAAAGTATTGTGAATTTAAGAAGTACTTATACATATGGGATGGTTTCTCTGTTGTTTAGATGTGCAGTGCTCAGTGCATGGTCTTGATTGCTACTGATGCTTAGATTCAGGATATCTTTATATATGCTGTGAATATTTTAATCTTCAAAGGCACTCCACAATCAATAAGAATCAAAAAATATGCATATGGTGCATATGCACAGTTAAACTCAGCAAACCATAATCAGCATAGTAGTTTAGTCATTATTTTCCCCCATAAATTATGTGCTGATGGCTTGTTTTTAGCATGGCTGATTCTTTTAGAGTTTTTGACTGAGTGCTTTAGAAAAGCAAAACGTAAACTCGGTTGTTGTTGGAATTTTTGACCGATTTCATTGTTTATTCATCCTTGTGCACTCTGTACACTGCACTGCATTCTTTTATACCTTTTTGTTTATGGAGCTTTCTAAATACATTTACAATTTCAGAAAGGTTCTGTACCATTTGGCCCACTAAGCTTAGATTTGTGCGCCCTGTGCAAATGTGATTGATTCTTGTTCAGGTTTAGATTTAGATGCCTTTGCAGCAAATGTGTTATCTCCAAACATACAGTGAAAGCTTCACAATTAACAGGGCATTGTATTCTCTTGTGCCCCTATGTGAATGGAGACATTATGCAAATGACTTTCTGCTGGTTGGCTTGCTAAGCTTATGCCCCATGTGCCTACACTCTGCTTTGGTACAGTGTATATGGTTCATTTTTCTTAAAAGCCTGTGTCACTTGGTTGGCTTTTAGCCCATTTTTAAGGTTTTTTTTTTTGAGCACTTCATATAAAAAGAAAAGTTGTTTTACTGAACAAGGGTGTCTACAAAATAATAATCTTTTCTCTTTGCTACTGAGTACTAGGATACTCATGAACAGTGCCCACTGGGGAAGTTGGCCTGCTGTTTTTAATTATTCCACAATGATACACAATACTATACTTTATCAGGAATGATGCGTGATTCTCTTCCCAGCCCTTTCCGAATGTTATAATGTATATATGTTTCATAATGTCCTTCAGTGTTTCTGCCTTGTAAATATTGTGAAAATTAAACTGGTGGCCCACACGACATAAATTTTAGAACATGTCCAACTTGCAGCCTGTGGGCCACATGCAATCTTGGACAGCTAGTAATGCAGCTGCACCAGATCATAAACTTTTAACATTATTATATGATTTATGTACATTAACTATATTATATATTTTATATGGTGCCCAAGACAATTCTTCTTCCCTCAGTGAAGCCCAGGCAAGCTAAACGATTGGACAAGAATATATACAGTTCTTTAATACTGATAGAGAGGTCCCCAAAAATGGGAATTTCTCTTATTTCTTGTGATATTCTGAATTTCTGACATATAATGCAATAGATATAAAAAGATCACATTGCAAATGCTATCACTCCTTATTTTTAACTCACTGACCACCAAATCTTGTAATACCAGCCTTGATTCCTGTTCCTGTATTAGAAATCCCTGGAAGGAAATTTATGTCTGTGCTCCACAATACATCTGTAGAGTATTTTGAAAGCCTTACAATAAAAATCACACTGAAGCAAGATAAATAGAGAGTAGTATATATTTATCAAAGAACTGCATTTAAAAGACTGCTCTGTGGTTATGATGTATATGGTTGAACTGGTGCAATTCATTTTCAGATAATATACAGCTATGTCTTTTAAGAATTTTGCACACTTTTTTTGTTATAAAAAGTCATCTTAGAAAATATGTTTATTTTTGATAGAAAACTATTAAGATTTGAAACAGGTATATAGAAACAAAAATTATAACAAGACAGGAATGTGCAAATCTACCATTTGTAGATGAAGAATTATCAAAAATAAATGTCAAGATAAATACTTTCTAGTGTAACTTTTATAGGCACCAGTTGCATAGGAAAGAAGCAGAATAATGAATGTTTTAATGGTGGACAAATAATATTTTACCCAAGATTACAATTAGTGTGTGTATGCAAGTGTAAAGGTAGGTTTATGCTACTGGGCACAAAATGATTTTTTTCATTTTTCATTGGAATTTGGATGTCTGCTTCATGAATTGTAATTGTAAAATAGCAGTAGCAATAGCCCTTAGACTTATATACTGCTTCACAGTGTTTTACAGCACTCTCTAAGTGGTTGACAGAGTCAGCATATTGCCCCAACAAACTGAGTCCTCATTTTACTGACTTTGGAAGGATGAAAGGCTGAGTCAATCTTAAGCTGGTCTGGATCAAACATTTGGCAGTGAGTTGAGTTAGCATGCAAAACTACAATCTAACTATGGCACCACCAAGGCTCATACAATACCATACAGTAAATGATTATACATCACAGGCATTTCTTTAGTCACAAATTCATTTAGAAGAGGACTCACTAAGTCCAATGGTCCATTTAGTTCACTCTTACATGTATTTCTTTTTTTATAGATAGAAAAATTTGCTAGAGTAGCCCATATACCCTAAACATGGATACCTCTTATTATGTCGGATTGGAACAAAAATTAGGGGGAGTCAGAGTACTAGTGTGGAAAACAGAAGCTAGGATTGTTACCTTGATTTTCCCTTTTCGGAAAGATTCACTTGCTTGCTGTCTCATGGGAACATACCCAGTTTCACTTTTCTAATCCCACCAAGCATGTATCCGAACAGATGGTCCAATTAAAATCTACCCTGTTTCCCTGAAAATAACACCTCTCCGATAATAAGCCTAATTGGGCTTTGAGCGCATGTGCTAAAATAAGTCCTCACCTGAAAATAAGCCCTCCCCAAAAATATTGCAACCCAGCAGCAGCTATGAGGTGACTACGCTCGAGGCCTCCTGCATCTCAAAAATAATAAGACCTCCCCAAAAATAAGGCCAAGTGCTTATTTCAGAGGTCAAAAGAAAATAAGACTCTGTCATATATGTGTACTGTGTTTTCCCAAAACTAAGACCCTGTCTTATTTTCGGGGAAACAGGGTACACATATATGTATTTTTTACTCATCCATAAAGGAATGATATGTGTGGATGAACAGGGAGCTGTTCATGTTTGTAGATGATGCAATATTGAAGGGAGTAAAGCACAAACACAATGCTAAGAATTTACACTCAATTAATTGTCAACCAAATCATATAAAAAGTTCTATTGATGCAGTGGCTCAGTGGCTAAGATGCTGATATTGTCGATCAGAAAGATCAGCAGTTCGGTGGTTCGAATCCCTCATGCTACGTAACGGAGTGAGCTCCCGTTACTTGTCCCAACTTCTGCCAACCTAGCAGTTCGAAAGCATGTAAAAATGCAAGTAGAAAAATAAGAACTACCTTTGGTGGGAAGGTAAGAGCATTCTGTGTGCCTTCGGTGTTTAGTCATGCCAGCCACTTGACCATGGAGACATCTTTGGATAGCGCTGGCTCTTCAGCTTTGACACGGAGATGAGCACTGTCCCCTAGAGTCGGGAACAATGAAAACATACTTATGAGTGGAACTGTTATGTATCATAAGTTTTCCCTCTGGTCTGTTTCACTAGGGGGCGCTGTGCTCGACACTGATTGGTTGACTATTTGACAGCCGGCATATATAAAGGGCTGTCAAACATGGCTCAGCTGTTGCCAGTTAGCTGAGACGTGCGAAATGTGAAGTGCCGCATTTGGCAACCTGTTAGCAATAAACTGTTAGCATTTGTTAAGTCCTGGCTCGCCTCCGTTTGTCCACCCGCGTTCTCCCAGCTAGAACAGGAACCTTTACTTTTTACTTTTATTGACATTGAAGATAACATGATTTTCACTGAGACAACTTATGTAAGTTCACACATTTTGCAATAAGTGATTCAGCAATTAAATAGAAAAAGTATATTTGGGTATTAGTGGATAGTTCAGTATAGTTGTCAATTTTTATCAACTGTGAAAAAATAACACTCCAGTCTAGAAATCATTAGAATAGCATTGAAAAATTAATCTGTCAACACTGTAATTCTCCTATATGCACGGTGTAGCCAAATCTTGAATACTGTGTACAGTTCTGATTGCCATTTTTGCAAAAAGGATATAACAGAGCTGGGAAAAGTGTTGAAGAGAGGGCCCAAATGATTAGGAGTCTCAAACATTTTCAATAAAAAGCTAGAATATTTGGGACTGTTTATTTTAGGAAAAAATAACTGAGAGAGAACATGATCAAAGTGCATAAAATCATGCATGGCATGATGAAAGTGGATAGAGCTAAGTTTTCCTCCATCTCTCAAATCACAAGGACCCAAGAGGGCCATCCGATGAAGGTGATTGGAAGGAGATTCAGAACAGAGAATATGAAATCCTTCACACAGCTCATAATTACTTTGTGGAATTAATTTGGAGCAGACAGAATAAAATCTTCACGGAGCATGCAATTAACACGGAAATATTTACTAAAAGCTGAAGTTATGACTACTAAATGAGATGGTGTCAAAAGAAATCTATCATCAACAGATCTGTTGAGGACTGTTAACCTTGGACTCAATGTTGTCTCTGGATTAGATTCAATTAGATGTTTCCTTATATCAGTACAGTGGGACAAAGGCAAGGAAGAGATGTGTCTCTATTATCTACTTGCAACCATCCCAAATGGATCACACTGAACACAAATAATATTTTAAGACAGGCTTAGGTTGCCCCAGTTAAGTCTAATCTTATATTATTAAAATAGATTATCAGATCATCTTATGCCAGATACTATTTCTTGGGGAATTGTTGCCACCATAAAAGCTCTTTATTTTCAAATGCCTGGTTAAAAGAATATGTCAAATAGCAATATCAATAAAACCTATATACCTCTCCAAAGTGCTTTACAGCACTCTCTGAGGGGTTCACAGAGTCAGCATATTGCCCTAAATAATCTGAGTCCTCATTTTAGCAACCTAAAACGGATAGAAGACTGAGTCAACCTTGAGCTCATCAGGATCAAACTCCAGGCAGGGGGCAGAGTTTGCCCGCAATACTGCTTTCACTGTGCCACCAGGGCTCCTTTCCAAAACACAGGACTTAGAAATGCTCCTGTAAAATGAGTTGATAAAATATTCTCAGGAATTTGGGTGCTTATACTGACATACTGAATAAAATTCATCAAAGTTCCATTTCTATTTTAAAAAGTGCTACTTCTGGACAGGGCCAGATTTAGATGAAAAGAGGCCCTAGGCTATTCCACTTATGGGGCCCTTTCACCTCCCATTTTTAAGTTTGTAAATTACATGAGAGATAATAAAATACATCATTACTGTGATATATATCAATATATTAAATGAAACATGTTGTAATTGGTACTAACCTTTATAAAAAATGTGGCACGGATAATAAATAAAAATAAAAGGCCCCTCTTGATCTTGAGGCCCTAGGCTGAAGCCTAGTTAGCCTATAGGAAAATCCGGCCCTGCTTCTGGACCTTTCTCTGCTTTATTTTATCTAATTTTTTAATGTCCTTAACTTGAAACTGGAGTTGTGTTTTTTGCCTGATTGAGAAATGATCTTATTCATCTGACAAAGTGTGGAACTACAGAGGAGCCGGAATTGCAAAGATGTTAAAAAATTAATCAAAAACATAGACATCTGGATATCATTCATCATTAACTGAACTCGGTTGACCCTTCTGAAATGTAGGTGAAAGGATATTTGCCTGGACTTCTATTCCCACAATCATTTTGGGGAAGGGACAGTTATAACATTTAACTGAATTTACTTATTCACCCCTCATTTAGATTTGAAAGCACTTAAATGATACTAGGAAGGACTTGCTGGAATTCCAAAAATCATTTGCTATAGGTACTTGTTAATGTATAGATACTTGTTAATAGGTCAACGAACTCAAGAAAGTAGAATTTATATTTAGATTCCCCAACATCCTATTATTATCATCAAAGATGAACTGAAATTTCAAGGCTGCTCTTTATTCTCTCTGGGAAATAATTATTGTTTTAAATTGTAACTCAAAATTAAAGACCTACCAGCGATAAATGGAAATATATTAAAAGGTGTGTACGTGTGTTGGGGTGGGGAGGGAAGGGGGGAGAGGTGACAGCTTAAGCCAAAATATGTCACATAAGGGTAATGAAAAGTCTTCCTGAATTGTAGCAGTCCTAATCTGCTATTGTAGCATATGGTGTGTTGGCATTCATTTATCACTCTTCTACTTATGCCAGACTGAGAGGAAGACTTACACAGTAGCAGACATTTGACAAGTTAAATGGCCAGAGAATGGCATTTGATTATGAAGCTGAAAGAGAAAAAGAATATTCCATAATCCCTACCATTTTATAAGACTAAGGAAGCAGTGGCTATCCAGCATCTATTTTTATTTTTTGACTGCTAGAGATGTGAATATGGTAAAGGAAATTTGAGATCTTTTTCATAACTTTGATTTGCAAAGTATTAAATGATGTATATTGCTCTAACAGAGCACAAGCTGTTTCAATTTAATTGCTGTTTTCTTCCAGAAATATAGGATTAAAAAAAAACAACTTGATTACAATTTCATATACTCTTTGTCCAGTAAAAAATAACAATATCTTTGTCGGAACAACCAGTGAAGGTTGTTTGCAAATCCCTACATTCTGGACAATATTAATTAGAACAATGTGTTTACCCATTCACAAAGACATCCTGATGAGAATCTGGATAATTCACACTAAAATAGCTCAGCATTAGCCCTAATGGCTATTCTCTTCTCTCAACTCCTTTCCAGACAAATCCGACATTGCATTTTAATTGATACAAAAAGAATGATCTTTGTTGAGCACACAACACACTCTTTCTCTTTGGCAGCAGACTTATTTTTAAAGCCTACAATTAGATCAAAACCAAAGATCGATCAAGTAGAAACAAGCAACAAACAGGCATGAAATAGAAACAGTAATCTGGAATGAAAGTCAAAGGACACAAGTCTAGTTGCCAAACCGCTTTGTTATGCAATAGACTGGGTTTTCAATTAATGTAGGTGCAATTTTTAATCAGCCATGAAAGAAAGATTTCTAGAAAGTCAGAAACAATTATCTACCAACATAATTCATCACAGCAGATGAAGCTAAAACATGTACAGCATGCCTTGCATTAAGCCAGCGGTTCTCAAATAGTGGGGCGCGCCCCCCTGGGGGGGGCACGAGGCTCCGTAAAGGGGGGCGCGAAGGCTCCCTTTCCATCTGGGTGCAACGGCGGCGAAGGCGTGGGCGAGGCATAATATATGCCGCCTGGAAGTGGCAGCCCTTCGGACTGTGGATTTTCATTGGAGCCGCGGGCTGGAGCTGTGCAAGAAGCCTGCTCGGGCGGGGGTGGGAGGGAGGGAAGCATGGGACCGCCCGTCTTTGCCACCGCGTAGCTCGCCTCCCCGCCAGCAGCTCCACCGCCAGCATTCCGTCTGGAAGCTCCACCGCAACAGCCGCTGTTGGGGAAGGGACAAAGGGGCGGCGGTCGCCCGATCGTGCCACCTCCACCCCTTCGCCCCTGGTAACGGCAACTGTTGTGCTGCTGCTTCCAGCTGGGATGCTGGAGGAGCTGCTGGCAGGGAGGGAGGGAAGAAAGGCAGAAGGGAGGTGGAAGGAAGGAAAGAAAAGCAGACACGCCGGAGGGAAAGAGGAAAGAAGGCAAGCAGGCAGGAAGGAGGCAGAAGGAAGGAGGGAAGAATGGAACTGGAAGGGAGGCAGGGAAGGAGGGAGGGAGAAAGGAAGGATAGGAGGATAGGGAAAGAGGAAAGAAGGCAGGCAGGCAGAAGGGAGGGAGGTGCAAGGAAGGAAGAAAGCATAGATAAGCAGGAGGGAAAGAAGGCAGGCAGGCAGGAGGAAAGAGGAAGGAGGGAACTGGAAGGGAGGCAGGGAAGGAGGGAGGGAGAAAGGAAGGATAGGAGGATAGGGAAAGAGGAAAGAAGGCAGGCAGGCAGAAGGGAGGGAGGTGCAAGGAAGGAAGGAAGCATAGATAAGCAGGAGGGAAAGAAGGCAGGCAGGCAGGAGGAAAGAGGAAAGAGGGAACTGGAAGGGAGGCAGGAAGGAAGGGAAGGAGGAAGGGAGGGTGGAAGGAAGGATAGACAAGTAAGAGGGAAAGAGGAAAGAAAGCAGGAGGGCAGAAGGGAGGTGGAAGGAAGGAAAGAAAAGCAGACATGCTGGAGGGAAAGAGGAAAGAAGGCAAGCAGGCAGGAAGGAGGCAGAAGGAAGGAGGGAAGGATGGAACTGGAAGGGAGGCAGGGAAGGAGGGAGGGAGAAAGGAAGGATAGGAGGATAGGGAAAGAGGAAAGAAGGCAGGCAGGCAGAAGGGAGGGAGGTGCAAGGAAGGAAGGAAGCATAGATAAGCAGGAGGGAAAGAAGGCAGGCAGGCAGGAGGAAAGAGGAAGGAGGGAACTGGAAGGGAGGCAGAGAAGGAGGGAGGGAGAAAGGAAGGATAGGAGGATAGGGAAAGAGGAAAGAAGGCAGGCAGGCAGAAGGGAGGGAGGTGCAAGGAAGGAAGGAAGCATAGATAAGCAGGAGGGAAAGAAGGCAGGCAGGCAGGAGGAAAGAGGAAAGAGGGAACTGGAAGGGAGGCAGGAAGGAAGGGAAGGAGGAAGGGAGGGTGGAAGGAAGAATAGACAAGTAAGAGGGAAAGAGGAAAGAAAGCAGGAGGGCAGAAGGGAGGTGGAAGGAAGGAAAGAAAAGCAGACACGCTGGAGGGAAAGAGGAAAGAAGGCAAGCAGGCAGGAAGGAGGCAGAAGGAAGGAGGGAAGGATGGAACTGGAAGGGAGGCAGGGAAGGAGGGAGGGAGAAAGGAAGGATAGGAGGATAGGGAAAGAGGAAAGAAGGCAGGCAGGCAGAAGGGAGGGAGGTGCAAGGAAGGAAGGAAGCATAGATAAGCAGGAGGGAAAGAAAGCAGGCAGGCAGGAGGAAAGAGGAAGGAGGGAACTGGAAGGGAGGCAGGGAAGGAGGGAGGGAGAAAGGAAGGATAGGAGGATAGGGAAAGAGGAAAGAAGGCAGGCAGGCAGAAGGGAGGGAGGTGCAAGGAAGGAAGGAAGCATAGATAAGCAGGAGGGAAAGAAGGCAGGCAGGCAGGAGGAAAGAGGAAAGAGGGAACTGGAAGGGAGGCAGGAAGGAAGGGAAGGAGGAAGGGAGGGTGGAAGGAAGGATAGACAAGTAAGAGGGAAAGAGGAAAGAAAGCAGGAGGGCAGAAGGGAGGTGGAAGGAAGGAAAGAAAAGCAGACACGCTGGAGGGAAAGAGGAAAGAAGGCAAGCAGGCAGGAAGGAGGCAGAAGGAAGGAGGGAAGGATGGAACTGGAAGGGAGGCAGGGAAGGAGGGAGGGAGAAAGGAAGGATAGGAGGATAGGGAAAGAGGAAAGAAGGCAGGCAGGCAGAAGGGAGGGAGGTGCAAGGAAGGAAGGAAGCATAGATAAGCAGGAGGGAAAGAAGGCAGGCAGGCAGGAGGAAAGAGGAAGGAGGGAACTGGAAGGGAGGCAGGGAAGGAGGGAGGGAGAAAGGAAGGATAGGACAATAGGGAAAGAGGAAAGAAGGCAGGCAGGCAGAAGGGAGGGAGGTGCAAGGAAGGAAGGAAGCATAGATAAGCAGGAGGGAAAGAAGGCAGGCAGGCAGGAGGAAAGAGGAAGGAGGGAACTGGAAGGGAGGCAGGGAAGGAGGGAGGGAGAAAGGAAGGATAGGACAATAGGGAAAGAGGAAAGAAGGCAGGCAGGCAGAAGGGAGGGAGGTGCAAGGAAGGAAGAAAGCATAAATAAGCAGGAGGGAAAGAAGGCAGGCAGGCAGGGGGAAAGAGGAAGGAGGGAACTGGAAGGGAGGCAGGAAGGAAGGGAAGGATAGACAAGTAAGAGGGAAAGAGGAAAGAAAGCATGTGACTACGGTGGGAGACGAGGAAAGACCGGTGTGCTATGTTATGCAGAGGTGTACTTATAACAATTTTATAGACAAATGATACTATTTACTGTCGCGCGGGGGGGGGGGGGGCGCGAAATGTTTTCTTCTTCCTAGGGGGGGGGGGGCATGACAGAAAATAATTGAGAAGCACTGCATTAAGCTAAGAACACCGGGATAAGTTCTACAACTTTTCTACTTTGCATAATTCAGCAAGCTTCAGTGTAACAAGTGACCTTAGTTCTTTGCAAGGACTATAAATCTTGGCTTTATTTTGTTTTCATTCCAGCCTTAAATGATGCCAATTTCAAGCAGGGGAAGCGATTTGTGTGCCTTATGCATTTTAATACCGCAATACCAAAATAGAATGGTGCCTGACTTTTTTCATTGCATAATAATTTACCTAGCAGGCAGAGTCTAAGTGGTTTCCATATAAATACCCAAGGACATAGTATTGTAGCAAGTGTATTGAAGGCTGTAACGGCCATAATGATAGAACAAACATATGCACACAATACAAATAAAGTAATGTTGGAGGTTTGTGAACTGGATCAGTTTGCATAAAAATGTTCTAAAACTCTTTATGCCCTAAATACCTTCTATTTTATTCTGTCAGATCTTTTGATTCTGCAGTGTGAGTAAACAGAAGCATGAACAAAGAAATATACAATTATCCATGGAGGAAGGAAACATTTTTCTCCTTTTCACACCAGAGACTACAGTCCTCAAATTTAACAGAAATAGGCAACATTTTTAACCATGAAATTTTCTGATACTCAAATGCTTAAAAACAAAACTTGGTTAATTTGGGGTGATCTGATCATTGTGATAGAAGTGTTGTTTTGTGCCTGGATTTTCTTTCTATAAGTTTTCTTAGATTAGCCAGAACAATAGTAGGATCACACATCTCTGCTGCCATTGTTAGGTGTGATGAGGGAGAGTGAGGGATTGAGAGAAGATTCTCTTAGTCATTTACATGGCAAGTTACTGCTGTTTTTCTTCTACTTTGTTTAACAATATGGGAAAATTAGAATACACGCGCGCATGCGCGCACACACACACACACTATCCATGGTAAATTATGCTTTTTGCATTATATGCCTGCAGAATGAAATTCAGAACAAACCTGGTCACTTGTCTATCTGTCCACATGAATTTCTAATTTTACCTAGATCCTTTAATTATTTTTCCTAGGATATAACTTCGAGCCATCACCATTTTCATCCCTGTTCTCTTCACTCTTTTCAATTCCTTGGAATCCTTCTTGTATTGTAGGAGTCAGAATTGGATGCAGTATTCCAGATGCTGAGCAGTGCTGCATAGAGTAGAACAATTGCAATGGTATTTATCTCACAGTTGTTTAATCTCCAGTTCACTGAATGAAAGTCACATTGACGTTTATTTATCTATATGATAAAACTGGCTGCCACACATATGTATTTCAACAAATTATTATTATTATTTCTTTTATTCATTAAACATGAAACACAGTAAAGTGAACATTTAAAGATGTGTCATAAATACCATTGCCTGGTGCTAATGGTTGATATGGGTTGCTGCCAGGTTCCTAGGTATCAACCAAATACCTTCTAATATACAATGTTCCTAGTAGCGTAATTTTTCTGGTATGTTGTGTTCTAAATGACGATCCGTCTGTATTCGAAAGTCCCACAAGATCTTCACCTTCTCATTTTTGATAACTTTTTCCACTTTATGTTCCCATGACTTTCTGGATACAGGTAAATCATATTTTTTACATAATGACCAGTGGATTAATTTAGCAACTTGGTTGTGTCTAGCTTTGTAATCAGTTTGTGCAATTTTGCGTGCATTCACATATTAAATGTGAAACACTTTCAACTTTGTTGTTGCAAAGTCAGCATTTTGGATTATCAGTGGATTTTTGTATCTTCGCTTGCATGGCATTAGTTTGTAGTGCTTGTTCTTGAGCAGCGAATATTAAACCTGCCATTTCTTTCTTAATGGTTCCCATCTTAAGCCAAGTCCATTTCAAGTTGTCATCACATTTTCCTTCAATGTTTTTCAAGTACTGTCCATGCAAAGCTTTAGTTTTCCATCCATTTAATCTGTCATCCAGATGAAATATTATTACTATTATGTGGTTAATCTTTGGTGAGTTTCACAGCCTTTGGAGCACAGTTTTTAGCAGTTCCACTGGTGTTATTGCAGGAAGCTGCAATTTGTTGATGTATCTTGTCAAATTCTTATAAAATTCTTGGACATGGTACCAAGTGCCCCAATGACAATGGGTATCACTGTTACATGTTTCATCCATAGCCATGTAGTTTCAATGGCCAGGTCTCAATATTTCATTATTTTTTCTAGTTCTTTTTCTTCGACTCTGGCATCTCCAGGAAAAGCTATATCAATAAATTGTACACTTCAGCCCTCTACAACCATGATATCTGGCGTGTTGTGCTCCAAATGATGATCTGTTTATATTCAAAAGTCCCACAAGATCTTCACCTTCTCATTTTCGATAACTTTTCACTTTATGTTCCCATGACTTTCTGGATACAGGTAAATCATATTTTTTACATAATGACCAGTGGATTAATTTAGCAACTCGGTCATGTCTAGCTTTGTAATCAGTTTGTGCGATTTTGCTGCATTCACATATTAAATGTGAAACAGTTTCGACTTCGTTATTGCAAAATCGGCAGTATTATTATTATTACTATTACTATTACTATTACTATTATTATGATGTTAATCTTTAGTGGGATTCACAGCCTTTGGGGCTGGTTGGTAGCTCTACAGCTCGAGTCCTAACCAAGGACCTAGGAACTGTTAAGGTAATGTCGGGGGATATAAGCTGTTCCAAGTAAGGTGGTTTTTTGTAGAGTCAGAATGTTCAAGTCCAATAAATTTAGAATTTCCAAATAGCAAGGTAGCCCTTTAGGTATTGCTCCAAGGGCTCCAATTACAATCGGGACAACACTCAATTTCTTTTACCACAGTCGCTCAACTTCAATTTGCAAGTCCCGGTACTTTGTCATTTTTTCTTGCTGCTTATCTTCAATTTGCTCATCACCAAGGATTGCAATGTCAATGAACCAAAGTTTTTTCTTTTCAACTATTGTTATGTCAGGTGTGTTGTAGGCCAAGTACCTGTCAGTCTGAATTCTGAAGTCGCATAAGATCTTGACTTTTTCATTCTCTAGAACCTTCTCAACCTGATGTTGCCAGTGGTTTTTGCTGTACTCAAATCCAAACTTCTGGAACAATTTCCAGTGAATGATCTTAGCAACGCGGTCATGTCATTGTAGGTAGTCAGTTTGTGAAATTTTGCTGCACCCACTGATCAATTGGTCAACTGTATCATCTTTCTCATTACAGAAGTGACATTTGCTATTGGTGGTAACATGCTGAATTTTTGCTTTCATGTAATTTGTGATTAAGGCTTGTTCTTTATCTGCCAAAATAACGCCTTCTGTTTCTTTTTTCAGTACTCCTGATCTTAACCAGTTCCAAATTAGCTTTTGGACAGCTTTGTCTTCAGTACTTCTCAAGTATTGGCCATGCATAGCTTTGCTTTTCCAATTTTCAGCTCGCTTCTCAATTACTTCTTTTAATTACTACTACTACTACTACTACTACTACTACTACTACTACTACTACTACTACTACTACTACTATTATTATTATTATTATTATTATTATTATTATTATTATTATTATTATTATTATTATTATGTGGTTAATCTTTGGTGAGATTCACAGCCTTTGGGGCTGGTTGGTAGCTCAACAGCTCGAGTCCTAACCAAGGACCTAGGAACTGTTAAGGTAACGTCGAAGGATATAAGCTGTTCCAAGTAGGGCGGTTTTTTGTAGAATCAGAATGTTCAAATCTGATAAATTTAAAATTTCCAAATAGCGAGGTAGTCCTTTAGGTATTGCTCCAAGAGCTCCAATTACAATTGGGACAACACACGATTTCTTTTTCCACAGTGGCTCAACTTCAATTTGCAAGTCCCGGTACTTTGTCATTTTTTCTTGCTGCTTATCTTCAATTTGCTCATCACCAAGGATTGCAATGTCAATGAACCAAAGTTTTTTCTTTTCAACTATTGTTATGTCAGGTGTGTTGTAGGCCAAGTACCTGTCAGTCTGAATTCTGAAGTCTCATAAGATCTTGACTTTTTCATTCTCTAGAACCTTCTCAACCTGATGTTGCCAGTGGTTTTTGCTGTACTCAAATCCAAACTTCTGGAACAATTTCCAGTGAATGATCTTAGCAACGCGGTCATGTCATTGTAGGTAGTCAGTTTGTGAAATTTTGCTGCACCCACTGATCAATTGGTCAACTGTATCATCTTTCTCATTACAGAAGTGACATTTGCTATTGGTGGTAACATGCTGAATTTTTGCTTTCATGTAATTTGTGATTAAGGCTTGTTCTTTATCTGCCAAAATAACGCCTTCTGTTTCTTTTTTCAGTACTCCTGATCTTAACCAGTTCCAAATTAGCTTTTGGACAGCTTTGTCTTCAGTACTTCTCAAGTATTGGCCATGCATAGCTTTGCTTTTCCAATTTTCAGCTCGCTTCTCAATTACTTCTTTTAATTACTACTACTACTACTACTACTACTACTACTACTACTACTACTATTATTATTATTATTATTATTATTATTATTATTATTATTATTATTATGTGGTTAATCTTTGGTGAGATTCACAGCCTTTGGGGCTAGTTGGTAGCTCAACAGCTCGAGTCCTAACCAAGGACCTAGGAACTGTTAAGGTAACGTCGAAGGATATAAGCTGTTCCAAGTAGGGCGGTTTTTTGTAGAATCAGAATGTTCAAATCTGATAAATTTAAAATTTCCAAATAGCGAGGTAGTCCTTTAGGTATTGCTCCAAGAGCTCCAATTACAATTGGGACAACACACAATTTCTTTTTCCACAGTCGCTCAACTTCAATTTGCAAGTCCCGGTACTTTGTCATTTTTTCTTGCTGCTTATCTTCAATTCGCTCATCACCAAGGATTGCAATGTCAATGAACCAAAGTTTTTCTTTTCAACTATTGTTATGTCAGGTGTGTTGTAGGCCAAGTGCCTGTCAGTATGAATTCTGAAGTCCCATAAGATCTTGACTTTTTCATTCTCTCGAACCTTCTCAACCTGATGTTGCCAGTGGTTTTTGCTGTACTCAAATCCAAACTTCTGGAACAATTTCCAGTGAATGATCTTAGCAACGCGGTCATGTCATTGCAGATAGTCAGTTTGTGAAATTTTGCTGCACCCACTGATCAATTGGCCAACTGTATCATCTTTCTCATTACAGAGGTGACATTTGCTATTGGTGGTAACATGCTGAATTTTTGCTTTCATGTGATTTGTGACTAAGGCTTGTTCTTTAGTTGCCAAAATAACACCTTCTGTTTCTTTTTTCAGTACTCCTGATCTTAACCAGTTCCAAGTTAGCTTTTGGACAGCTTTGCCTTCAATACTTTTCAAGTATTGGCCATGCATAGCTTTGCTTTTCCAATTTTCAGCTCGCTTCTCAAGTACTTCTTTTAATTACTTCTATTATTATTATTATTATTATTATTATTATTATTATTATTATTATTATTATTATTATTATTATTATATTTTATTCATTACACATGAAACTCAGTCAACTGATCATTCAAAAATGCATCACAAATACCATTGACTGGTACTAATGGTTGTTATGGGTTTCTGCCAGCGTCCTAGGTATCAACCAAGGACCTTCTTAAAATATAAGATATTCCAAGTAGCACAGTTTTTTTCAGTTCTGCTGGTGTTATTGCAGGAAGCTGAAATTTGTTGATGTATCTTATAAAATTCTTGGACATGGTACCAAGTGCCCCGATGACAATGGATATCACTGTTACATATTTAATCCATAATCGGGTAGTTTTGATGGCCAGGTCATTGTCGTCGTTGTCGTCATCATCATCATCATCATCATCATCACACAGCCAAATGTTTAGACTGGATTTGGATTTTTATTCACCTATCAAGTCTCAATGTCTATAGAAATTCTTACTCATCCAGGTCATAGTTGCCCAAAGGTCCTTTTTCAAAAGGCAACTGGACTTTGTTTTTTTGAAGACATTTAGCTCCTCCTCAAAGAGGTTTCCTCAGTTCTGAAGACCTATCAAGGCCTTCACAAGGATCTAGAATAGGCAGATATTGCTGTCTGATTGTGTTAAAGTGTGGTGGAATCTCCAACTAGATTGGAGGGGGCTGTTAAGACAGGATTTTAAAATGTTTAAAAAATCACGTATAATTGCAATTTTTATTAATGAGAATTTTTTTCCCCAGCACCATACAACGAAGAAATATAGAACAATGAAAGGATTACATTTTTTACTCTTTCCAGTAGAGACTTTAATGGAGCCTATATCCAGATGGTGAATACACATGACATGGACTGGGATTGTGGCATCAAAATTCTTTTGACACAAAACTATTGAAGTTAAAAAGAAAGACAGCACTCTAGATGGTTGAGAAACAAACTGTGATTTACCATATTTTTTGGATATAAGATGTACTGGAGTATAAGATGCACCTTAGTTTTTGAGAAGGAAAATAGGAAAAAAAATTCTGCCTACCAGGTATTCATCTGACTATTGTTCTTATTCTGGTCAGCTTCAGCACATTAGTTTGCTGGTTTTGAGCATGCAGGTGCACACACTTTTTATCCCCTTGTTGGGATAAAAAACAGCTTCTAAAGCACAGCTGATCATCGGAGAGAGAAGCAATGAGAAAAGCAGGCAAACCATGAAAGATCACTTCACTCATTAGCGCCTCATTAGGTCTGAAAAAAGCTTCAAAAAAGTGGAGTATAAGAGACACCCAAATTTTCAGCCTCTTTTAGGGAGGAAAAGTGCATCTTATAGTCCAAAAATATGGTAATTCTTTATTAAACTATGTTAGGTTTATGCTAATGCAACTTCATGAAATGCTTTTACTGTACCTTCCTTTCTATAGATTTTTTTTCCATTTTTCATTAATTTGTCATTTCATTGCAATTATTTATCCTACAATCTTAAACCCTGAACTACTTTTACATCTTGTTATAAATACCTCACATAGTTAAACAGACAAGGCTGTGAAAATCCAGAACAGACAGATAAAGATTAATACATCACATAAATCAGTGTTAATGTAGGCAATTCATCTATTAACCAAACAGTTCTGCTAAGAAATATTATCTTGGTTTTTTTTTTTTTTCTTGCAACAAAGAGCTTCATTTACTGATACTATACTGTTATGGTAAAGAAACCTTTGAAGAGTGTACTTGAACCAAGTGGAAATACCTCCTAGTAATCATAGATGAATAGAACTAATTCAGTATTGGGAATGATTAGAAAGTCTCCAAGTCTGTCTTCAAGATTTACAGATGTGAGATTTACAATAAAGTTCAAGCCTGCAACACAGAAATTTCTTTAATTTTGTTTTCTGTATAATTATTTTAAAAAATAGAGCGTGCAATCATGTTTTCATTTGGGAAGATACAACTCTACAATTAAATAACTAAGAGATCTCCTGCAACAGACTCTGAAACTGCTTGTCTTCTATACATAAAACAGCTGGAAATAGAGGCACAGTGGTTCAGTGGCTTAATGACACTGGAGATGGTCTCTGCTCCAGCAGTTTGAGTCCTAGCACAGTGTGGCAGGGTGAGTTCACGTCACTCACCTCAGCTTCTGTCTACCTAGTTCAAAAGCATGTTCTATAGTAGTAGATAAATAGGCACCACTTTGTTGCTTATGGAGATTCTCACTCATCCAGGTCATGGTTGTCCCAAAGGTCCTTTTTCAAAAGGCAAAGCACTTTCTTTGCTTTTCCTTGAAGATATTTTGCTTCTCATCCAGTCCTGAAGAAAATTCTTGGTTGAAAAGTAAAAAGTCTTCAAGGAAAAACAAAGACAGCCCAGAAGACTTTTGAAAAAGCACTTTTGTGACTACTGGTGGGAGACAAGTTGGTAGTCAGGGTTCCAACCAAGGCCCCAATTAAATCATGAGCTTCGAGCCAAGCCTCAAAAGAAATCCAGTTATTTATTAGGAGCTTCATGTCGGCGCGTTCCAAGTGAAGCCAATTCTGACCTCACTTAATATGTGTCCTGGCTCTGGACCCTGTTTTCCCCCTCCCTCCGAGGTGTATCATCAGTCACATTCTCCAATGAAGCAATTTTGTGGGTTGCAGTGATCACTCCCTTCCTGCCACTGTGGGTAACCACAGAGATGGCTTTGACATAGAGATGACTGGAATGTGCTTTTGTTTGACTGAAATGCAATTCCCTCGCTGCAGCAGCAAAGTTCGTTTTGTCATCCCTTTTGCCAATGGCAACTTGAGAGCAGGCCAGGGATTGTGAATTGACATTGGTGCTCTAGACAATCAGTCAGATTCTTCCAGCTCTGAATCTTCCTAATTACAGCATTCAATTACGAGGTGGCTCTGGGGAAGGGAGAAGGCCTAGGATGCTGCTGCAGGAAGAGCCACTCATCTTTATTTCTGCCCTCCTGTGGCGTAACTTAGGAAACACACAAACATGTCTGCGTCAGAACTGGTAAATTGGCAGCCAAACTACTACTCTGCAATAGAATTGTTGTCTCCTGGCTCATGTAACAATGCTATATGATACCGTGTTTTCCCGAAAATATGACAGGGTCTTATTTTCTTTTTACCTACAGAATATGGCTTGGGCTTTATTATGGGGGGGATGGTTTATTGTTTTGGGGATGCTGGCCAGCTGCTCTCTTGTGAGCAGGCTCCCAAAGAGCTGGGTACAGCCTCATGGGCGAATGGCTGTGTTGTACTGTCGCAGCAGCGCAACACAACAGCCATGAAGTGACCACACTCACGAGCAGCCACCCGGCAAACCCCCTTTGCAGCTGGGCACAGTGCCATTCACTGACCTAGGGGTATCGCCAAGCCGTATGAGTGGCTGTTCGCCACCGCCCAGCTCCCGCAGCTTGGCGCCTTCCAAATGCCAGTGAATGGCACTATGCACGGCTGGAGAGGGGGGTTGTGCAAGCAGCTGTTCCACTCTTGTTCACCTGCCTCCCAGCCTCAGGATGCATGGCCCAGCTCTCATTACGGAGCCAGGGCACCTCCGCTGCCATTCCAGCCTGCATTTTTCCGTGGCTTCCAACCCGAGTCTTTCGGCAGTGGCTGCTCTGCACACGCTATGGTTGTGGGCCAGCTACCTGCAGAGCGTACAACCATAGAGCATGCACCCAGAGTGGCCACTGCCAAAAGACTCTGGTTGGAAGCCACGGAAAAAGCCAGGCTGGGATGGTGGCAGTGGCAAAGGCAGAGGTGCCCTGGCTCTGTAATGAGAGCTGGGCCATGCATCCTGAGGCTGGGAGACCGGTGAACAAGAGCAAAACAGCCGCTCGCACAATCCCCCTCTCTAGCCATGCAGAGCGCCATTCACTGGCATTTGGAAGATGCCAAGCCACGGGAGCCAGGCGGCAGTGAACAGGCGCTCACACGGCTTAGTGATACCCCTAGGTCAGTGAATGGCGCTGTGCCTGGCTGCAAAGGGGGTTTGCCAGGTGGCTGCTCGTGAGTGTGGTTACTTCATGGCTGTTGTGTTGCACTGTCACAGCCATTCATCCATGAGGCTGTGCCTGGCTCTTTGGAAGCCCGCTCGCAAGATAGCAGCCACCCAGCAACCCCACTCTTCAGCTGGGCACAGTGCTGCTCACCAACCTAGCGGTATCCTGACAGCTCCAAGCAACACGATCACCTTTGCCTTCCCCCAGGTTCCCGCGGCTTGGCACCTTCGGGATACTGCTAGGTTGGTGAGCGGCTCTCTGCCAGGCCAGAGGTGGGAGGTTGTCCTGGGGGCTTATATGTGGGGGGGGGTTATATTTTTGCCCACCAGAAAAATGTGGTAGGGCTGTATTATGAGGGCATGTCATATTTTTGGGAAAACACGGTAATAACAATAATAACAACAATAATCATCATCTTAATAACAACCATAATCATGATTGTCCAGTGAGGCACTACCTTGATGTGGCTGTGGGGCTCATGTGCTCTAAGGAAGATGAGAGCTATGCTAGAGGTTCAACCATACTGAACAGGTCTCATAAGGGGAGTCAACCAAGAATCTCTCTCATTAAAAATATAGTGAGATGTAAATTTCAGAAAACCATACTAGCTTGGATGTCACTCAGGTTAACAAGGTCTATGCTAGATGTTGGAGTTCCTAGATATCTGATGAAAAATGGGCTACAGGATTCAGGACTGTTGGCTGAGCAACAGATCTAGAAGCTGCAGAACTACTGAAAAAATAGGTGTTTCCACATTGCAAATGTACAGTGATTGAAAACAAGGAAAGAAATAATGATATGTTATTACAGATCAAGAATATCTGAAGGACAATGATGAAGATGTACTGAAGTTAGTACATCAGAAGGCTTACTGACTACTGGAGAGACCAAACTGGCCTACAAGGAACACCAAGTGAAGAACAGAATGGGGGCATGGGAAGATAAAACACTACATGGCCAGTACATTAAAAAAATAGCAGGGAAAGCAGATCATAACAAGACTTGGCTATGTCTAAGAGCAAGAAAGTTAAAGAAAGAGACTGAGAGAGAAATTCTGCCAGCACAAGACCAAACCTTAAGGACAAATGTATACAAAGCCAGAATTGAGAAGACAGGAACATTCAGTAAGTGCTGCCTATGCAAAGAAGCTGGTAAGCTGCTGCAAGAAGATGATTGCCCAGACAGCGGCATGACTGTCACAACAATGGTGCATTGGAATATCTGTAAGAAATATCATTTGCCTGCAAAAACAAAACAAAAAATCTGGTGGTATCATAATGTAGAGAAAGTCATATAAAATGAAGAAGTTAAATTACTCTGAGTCTTTAGAATTCAAACAGACAAGCACCTGCCACATAACCTCCTGAATTTAACAATTGTCAACATGAAAGACAAAAAAAGTCTGAATAGTGAATGTGGCAGAGACAGGAGAAGAGAAGAGAAGAGAAGAGAAGGAATTGGAGAAGTTACCAAAATATAAAGACCTACAAATAGAAATAGAATGACTGTGGCAAAGGCAAGCAAGGGTAGTACCAATAGCAATAGGCACCTTGGGTGCAATCCCAAAACAATTGGAGCACCACTTGAATACCATTGACATTGACAAATTCTCCATCAGTCAATTGCAAAAGGCAGCTTTACTGGGGACAGCTTCCATCCTGCGATGATATCTGTAACAATGATATCTGGTAAGGACTCAATAGGTAGATGAAAATGCCAAACCCAATCTGAACATCTAACTGGCTGTGCGATGATCATCATCATCATCAACAACAACAACAACAACAAGCTAGAAATGAAGCTGGTTCAAGAAATTCCTTTCAGAGTTTCAACTCCTTTGCTTCAGTTATGAAGCATCTTAAAGTTCTGCCTGATCATAGTGATCATGGTACCTGGCCTTTAACTACTAAACAGGATTAGGAGGGCAAAGTAGAAAAACCTTTGTCAGTTTCACCTGGATTTTTAAAAAAGCATTTACTATTTTCACTATTCACTATTAGTGAACTTCTTAAAAAGAACCCTAGCGCTCCATTGATACACTGCTAAAATAATGGGGGGAAATGGCTGGTAGGGTCAGTGGCTGATGAGGAGAGCATTTGTATCTCAATGTGAATTGTGTGGTCAATTCTTCACCAAATTTCTTCAGAATCTATCTTCTTAATTATATCATAGAAAGAGAGAAATAGTATGTTTTATGTTTAAAAGGTAACATGTAACATAACTAAATGCTTCATTTCTAAATCTAAGAGATTAAGAAAAAGACTCTTCACTGGTTATTAAAGTAGATAGTTTTAACAATATCTGAATTTTAAAAAGGAACGGTTTCTCTAGACTGTTTTTTCTAAGTATAGTAAAAAAAAAAACTTCAAAAAGTGATGCCTGATAATTAGAAGCTGAATTTTTTACTTTGTCTCCCTGTCATGGTCTTTGTTAATTGCATCCTTAATTTATCAGATCACTAGATGGAAACCAGAGTGGAAAAAGCAAGCTAATTGTAGAAGAGAAAGAAGACGAAGATTGACAGAGAAATTTCCAAACCTGCCACCTTATTTATTACATTTCCTGAAAAGCAATGGAATGTGACAAGTGCGGTCAAAGCTGGAGGTAACTGTCTTTCTTAGATTGTGGCACCACATCCTTCTCATATATTACCTTAAAATTTGAATGCTTCCATGCTTTAGCTGTTTGTAAATATTTAATTATACATTTTACAATGACTCTAGAATAATGTAAGAACTAGGGGAAAAAACCTGTTGTTGTCTATGCCATCCCATTTTGGGCCAAGCATAGTTTCTGAGAGGTCTTAATTTGCAGCTTCGTGTAATCTACAATAATTTATTTATAAGGTGACTAGAGAAACAGAGACTGTCTGAAGAGCCTCCTAATATACAAATATGTGCAATTGATCCCTTAGTTGGATGTAGACTTGCCTTATTGGGAAGATGGATGGCAAATAAATTTAATATTGACATTGAGTCTTTATTGATTAGCCCTTGGGCTGTATCAAAGTGCAAAGTTCCAGAAGCAAATTATTACTAAAATTTGATAAAAGCAACTTAAAATGGAATTTGATAAAATACGATTTAAAATGGAATTGGAATGAAATACGATTTAAAATGGAATTGGAATAAAATACAGTCTAAAATGAAATTGGAATAGAATACAATAATTGAAGATATAGATAAAAATATGATAAAGTTATATTTCGGTGTCACCCCTGCAATCTACCCCAATCAGTCCCACATATGCAGATCTCAACTGAAACATTTTGTTTAAGTACTGTGCTGTGTTCAATGTTATTTTCCGGTTCTGGCCACATATAAGGTAAGTTGTTTCGATATGGAGATCCCAATGGTTATTCGTTTGGTATATATAAATTTAATAGATAAAATAAAAATAGAATTTCAAAGTCCTCTTGGCCATAGCTCTGACCTGCTCTTTGAACAGGAGGTGGGAATCCAAGATGACCCTTGGATTGCACAAATTCTCAAATGGAAAATTGCTGCCCTTTCCAAGATGAAAGATGAACTAAATTTAAACAGTATTTGAATTTCATTTTTAAAATATATTTTATTTAATCAACTTTATGCCATTACCAAAAGTTATCAATTCTCCTGTCTTCTATACTACCTGAGCCTAGTTTGAAGGTACATGATACAACAAATGTTGGATTGATCAATGTCTGGACTGAAGATCACATGAATAATTTCTACATATTGTTCTGAGTTCTTTGACAGAAAGGTAAGATCTAAATGGAACAAATAGACAAATGTGCAGGAATTCTCAATTAATTAATTAATATGTACTGCTGAAAAAAGAATTGTTTGTTACATATTAGATGCAAGTGATTTTTGAAAAGCACAGGGTCAGTTTTGGTAGGCAGCTCTGCAGAAGATACTTATAGGTACTTGAAGTAGTAAACCAAAATGAGAAATGATACTTAAAGTATGCCAAGATGAACATTAGACCAACAATCAAGCAGTAAACAATATTCCAATCAAGGAGTTATTAATTCAGACAAGCAATCAAACAGCTAACTATAGCCTAATCAAGGACAACCAAAAATGCTCCTGCCAACACTGACAAAGCAAGTTGCTTGTATATAAAGTGATGATGTTACCTAGCTGGGTAATGAAATGTCTGCAAAAAAACAACCAAGCTCAGAGAGCACCCAAGACTCCACATATCAAATAATTTGGAATAGAGTTGTACCGTATTGTAGGAGAACAGATGGGCTTCATTTTTTTAAAATAGAATGCTTTATAGAATAAAATTCTTTATTGGCCAAGTGTGATTGGACACACAAGGAATTTGTCTTTGGTGCAGATGCTCTCAGTGTACATAAGGAGAATAAAATACATTCATCAAGAATAAAAATATACAACACTTAGTGATAGTCAAGGTTACCAATAAGCTATCAAATCATATTAGGAAACAATAAAAACAATATAAATTGAAAGATACAAGCAACATGGTTATAGTCATAAGTGGGGAGAGATAGATACTAGGAAGAAAGAGAAGAATAATTGTAATGCACTCTTAGTAAATTATTGACAGTGTTGTGGGAATTAGTTGTTAAGCAGAGTGATGGCATTTGGGGAAAAAATTATACTTGCGTCTAGTTGTTCTGGTGTGCAGTGCCCTATAGTGTCGTTTTGAGAGTAGAAGTTGAAACAAATTATGTCCAGGATGTGAGGAGTCTGTAGATATTTTCACAGACCTCTTTTTGACTCAAGCAGTATACAGGTCCTCAGTGGAAGGCAGATTGGTAGCAATTGTTTTTTCTGTAGTTCTAATTAGTCGTTGAATAATGTTTGTTTTGATTGGTTGCAGAGCCAAACCAGACAGTTACGGAGGTGCAGATAACAGACTCAATAATTCCTCTGTAGAACTGAATCAGCAGCTCTTTGGGCAGTTTGAATTCTTCAGATTTAAAACCCACTGTTTCTTTGAAGTTTTGGCATTCAAAAAAAGGAAAGGGAATTGCCACATCAAAAAGGAGGAGGATTAAATTACTTCCTTTTTAAAATGAGACACCTGTAGTTAGATGAAGAGGAAGGAAGGACATTGGAGTCAATAAGTGAAATATCTACTTTCATATCAGAGTGACTTTCACATTCAGACTTTTTCATTTTCTAATCACAGACTGGGAGATAATTTTTACAAGTTTAATTATTTTCTCACTTCATTTGCTCCCTCTCAGTTGTAAGAAAAATTATCTGTCTGAGGGTTTATATATAGTATGAGTTCATCTGTTACATGTCTCTCTAACTTCAAGTGTCAGTCAGTGCAAATGAATTTGGAAAGGGACACTGACATTACTTAGCCCAGGCTGAAGGGAGGGTGGGGTGCCCTTTCTGAATTTTTTTTTGAGTTTTGAATGGGCATTGTCTGAGATTGAAAAGGGAGGGATAGAAGTGAGCTAATGATAATCTCTTACAGTTTTCAGGGACCTTCTCATGCTCATTAAATTTGGTTCTAGAGGCCAGTTGGGGTTGTTACTGTTGTATAAATTTCCCTGTTCCATAGCAACCTTCCTCCATGAGCTCATTGACTCTATTTGGGGGTTGATAGTAGAGTTTCCCAGACTTATAGCTCTGGGGGACTTTAATATCTCTGAGGTAACTCAGGAGTTAATGGCTTCTAGGACATCCAGGACCAAACTCAGGATAGTGGTCACCCTCCAGATTTGCTGTTCCTATTGGACAAGTGGCAATATAATCTGAGATTGGGCACTTTCAGTGTTCCCTTTGTCATGGTCAGATCATGCCTTGATATCTATGGGATTGTCTAGCACCATAGACAATTGCAAGGAGGTTAGAGCTGGGTGAGTGATAGACCTGAAGGGTTTTAGATGGACTTGGGGGTTGTCCCTATTGGTCTGCTGCAAGTCAATCCAAAATCCTAATTGTTACTTGGAATAAAGATGAGGCCTTGGATTGGATTGTACCTAGTGGTGGGATTCAGGCAGTTCACACCTCTTTGGGAGAACCAGTTGTTAACTTTCTAAGCAGTTCGGAGAACCAATTGTTGGAAGAAATAGCATTTTGTTTTTCCCACTTTACAGGGCTAATCCTGAAAGGAAGACAGGAAGGAGACATTCTGGTGTTGTTTCTAGCCTAATCTTTATTGCCCTGCTTACAGAAACTGCCTCTCCAGTTAATCTTTATTACATTGTAACAGCTAAGCTGAAGCACCCATCGATGTGAGTGATGTTGAGTTGGCCACACCCACCCAGTCACATGACCACCAAGCCCGCCTACCCAGCTGGTCATTAGGGCAGAGAACTGGTTGTTAAATTATTTGAATCTCATATGGATTCTATCACTGCTTGTGTTTATGAAAGAGCTGAAAGAATTGAAATGGGACAAGAGATTTCTAGAGGGTTTTATTTTCTCATCCTGCCTATCAGACTAATTGGGGAGTGATTTTCTTTCTTTGCATATTACTCTATTTTTGGAATTAATTAAGGGGCATTTATGCAGAGAAAGAGAAAAACAAATGTTGTTATTCTGCGGTTATTTTTAACTGTTTTGTTCTCTTGTGTGATTCTTTACTTTTAACCAAGTCCATACATTTTTAACTTCAGTCTTTCTTAATGTACATAATTTTTGTCCGTTCTGTCATTTTGTCAGTCTTTGTGTTCAGTTTTCAGTTCTTCACCTTTCAGTCCTCCCACTTTTAAAATTCATTTTCTTTACCTGCTATCCATAAAAAGAAAAACGAAACAAAATTGCTGTTTCTTTCTGCTTCTTGTCAGCTTCTTTTGGTATTGAGAGAATTTATTTTTATGTTGGAAAAGGGATTTTTCTTCACTGATTCAGCACAATTTCTCTAGGCAACTCTTTGCTAGAGAACGTGAAATTTGCTGTATTATTTCCACGCTATCTCTGTCTTCAATATACATTTCAACAAGGGAAAAGAGAAAAGATTTGGTTAGGACAACCAATCCGGCACCTATGGGCTGAACAGCTCAACCTAAAAAATAAAATAAGAGTGAAAATATGCATTGTGATTCTCTTCCCAAAAAAACAAGAGATATATTTTATATTAAGAGAGATGAAGGATTTATTATAAAATGTCACAGCACGAAAGTCACAGACTAGAGGGAACAATTATAGCAATGGCTGCTTCTGACACTAATTGCCATGGCATAATATTTAAAATGTATTAACTTCTGCTTGGAGCTTAAATGAGAAAAAAATATTTGTCCAGGTATCTTGAATGTCTTATCTTCCTACAGGTCAGCATGTTTCCTTTTCTATTATATTCAGATCAACTATCAAAATCTTGAGTAATCAAAATTTCAGTTTTAGCTCAAAGAACAGACAAAGCATAGTTCTCCATTGTGTAAGAAATATTTGCTTCTTGGTTTGGGGATTTTATAACAATCACTACTCTGACAATTCTATCAATTGCTAATATAGGCAGTAATATTTAACAGTAACTGCTTGAATGCATTTAGAGGAAGTGGTACAAGGTTATACCAGCTCTATGTCTTACTACACTTGGAAATGTTTCCATTTTGCTTAAATATATCATCTGGCACAGGCTATTTGGATAAAGAGATTGAAGAATAACTAGAAATAACACTTATTTTCAGTGCCTATGCGCTGAAAAATGTTATTGCCTGATAGAGGTTTCAAATTGATTTATATATCTGTTCTACTTTATTGGAATCACAGTAAATTGAAAGATGCACCTTTGGTATTCAAATTGGGCCAAAATAGGAAGGATTGCTTGCCTCTAGCTTTTTCTTTGCAGGAGATCAGAGTATGAGACTGGCAGTTTGTCTGATAATACACTCTGATATATAGGTCTCTACTCATAGCCATCTTATAAAAGCTAAGGTAACATCATGGATCTCATTGAGCCATTGTGGCACAGTGGTTAGAATGCAGTACTGCAGGCTGCTTCTCCTGACTGCTGGCTACCAGTAGTTTGGCAGTTCGATTCTCACTGGTTCAAGATTGACTCAGCCTTCCATCCTTCTGAGGTCGGTAAAATGAGGACCCAGATTGTTGGGTACAGTATTCTGACTCTGTAAACCCCTTAGAGAGGGCTGTACAGCATTGTGAAGCAGTATATATAAGTCTACGTGCTATTGCTATCATGCCATCTTTATCCAAATTATCATTTGTATTAAGGTGTCTTGACATTTGGGATATTCTGTACCTACTTTGCACCCTACGTCTCTACCTAACTGCTGTAAATATCAGGCAAAAGTACACATTAACTCTCTTTTTACAACCCTGTAATCCCTATTCGGGGATTAAATATTTCTTGATGGAGCTGAGCATTTACTGGCTGGAGGCCCTTCCTGATGCCTACATGGAGTGTGCAGCAGATTTTTTTTTCTTTGCATCCTAAGAGAGAGATATATCTGCTGCTACCTGAGATGAACTCTCAGTCTTCTGAATGGCAGGTGAGAATCTTCACCACTAGGCCAACCTGCCACTCAGACACAAGTAGACCTTAGCAATACTTTTATTTCCCGAGGATTCAGATGAAGAATGCATTGCACTGAACCATTATTTATGAAAAGATGGTTTATTGAATAGTCCACACTACTTGTGTTGGCAGATCATGACAAATGGCAATACTGAGTTCAACCCAAAATGGGGCAAACCACATTATAACCTAGTGATATGTATGAGCTCTACATGTTTGTTATCTCAGTTCACTAAGGATAATATAATTCATGTGGCATTTTGGATGGAACAGCAGCATGGTCCCTAATGGGAAATTAGAGATAGTTACTTCAGCAATGATAAACCCTACTAGATATTGCTGGATTCTGACTCCAATTATTCCTTATTACTGGAAAAGATAAAGTCAATAGCAGTTATGTCCAAATACTCTACATACCCCTGGTTTCATTTATCCAATTAGGCACAGAACTGAGAAGAATGTTTCTTGGATAAGTTCAGTTTTTACAGGTTTGGGGCATGAAGAAGCCTATTTTCTACTGAGGTCTATTAGTCAAGCCAGTAGCATTTGATTACCAACACATGGTGAGTGCAGATGTTAATATACAATGGGAATTAATTCTTCATTTGAATCAATAGTTCAAAGGAAAGCTCTCAGGAGGGTATGGGTGTTTGTGAAGGTAATACTGTCAACAGAAACATAGGTTTTCTAGGCATAATTACATGGGAATCTCTGCTGAATTGCTTGGTATCTCATCCTGTGTAGGATATTTTCATCTGAATTCTGAAATTAATTGCAGACTGAATCTTAGCTGTTTTGTGTTAAATTGCACAGAAACAGGATAAGCTGCATTTTGCTAGGTTTTTTTTAGTCAACCAAGAAGAATTTTCACACCTCATTAATAAATATAAATGAGAGGTAAAATGAAGCCTTTAGAATGCAATGGCAATACTTCAGGGTTTTTGATCACTCATTATACATGGGGGCTTTTATGAGATCACATTAGCTTTACTGTCTTATCACATAGAATAACTGAAAATTGCTCAAAGCTGCTGCAAATGATGCAGAGATTATCTGAAGCATAGCAACTCCTCTCGTCTTATGTTATTCAAACCTAATCCAATTTCTTTCTCTCTTTTTAAAAAGCCTTTTTATGAACATAATACTTTCCTTTCAAGTAGGGACTGAACTGCAAAGGATTTACTGTATGATGGGAGGTTGAGTTTAGAATAAAGAAATGCTTTTTTCTATTATTATATAATAATGGACAAGTTTCATGCCATCTCCGAGGTTAGCAGAAAAAAGGGATGGCAGCATTTTTTGTTAGCAACAGCATCAGTCTTACCCTTCTTGCATTATCTTATGGGTTCAAAAAGGAACCCATAAGATAATGCATCAAGGCATATTTTCTTTCATCAAGAAAGAAAATATGCCTGATTTACAGAGGGACAATGAAGGCAGGCAAGTGTGATGAGAAAGTGAATAGCAACAGGATTCTGAGCTAGGATTTAGGAGCCAACAGAGGAAACATGCGTTGGGAAGGAAAGAGCAATTTTGCAGGGATAAAGTGGTAGTTGACCTGATTGCAAGAAAGGAGGAGAAGAGGAAGCCAGACATTGCTTGAGAATCCTTGGGCATGATGACAGTTGCATGGCTGCATTCATCCTTCAAGTGGTAAGCTTGCTCTCCAAAAGTAGACAGGGCCAGGTTAAACAGATGGATGCAACAAAAAACAAAGTAAAACAAAAACACCCTTCTAAATTTGATTTATTTTTACATTTCAATATAATATTTTTTTTATTAAAACAATTGAATTAAGCACCATTTACTGTATATGTCTGTGGAGATTTTTAGTCATGCAGGTTATGGTTGAAAAGGCACCTTTCGTATTGACTGTATATGACACCCCCACCCCCCACCCCCGA
This sequence comes from Natrix helvetica, assembly GCF_964273705.1. Taxonomy (NCBI): domain Eukaryota; kingdom Metazoa; phylum Chordata; class Lepidosauria; order Squamata; family Natricidae; genus Natrix; species Natrix helvetica. Next base: position 46,723,656 of record NC_138552.1, read on the forward strand.
TTTAATGAGTTTCCATTCTTCCTATGTTACACATTAATAGTTTGTTAGCAACATTTGGAAAAAGTACAAATGAAGCTTTGAGGACATATAATTTTTGAGCCTCAACATTTTCACAAAGGCACTACTATTTTGTAAGGTTTGGGAATTTATCAAGGTTGCCAAATTTCCTGATGTCATCAGCATCGTACAAAGGCAATTTTTTAGAATAGCATGAGAGTGAGATCTCAGAGAACTACTACAATCCTTATAATGTCCTTTATTTTACAAGAAGTTCCCACCATTATAATCACAGGGGAAATTTAAATATGCGATCTCTGTGTTCTGTATCCTCATTTGCTGCCTTTATTGGCCATTCAATACTAAATGTGTTTCCTTTTCTCTATCTATTTCTATAATGAATCGCTGTGCTCATAACATGGCATAGTTATTGCAATTCAATCTTCCTGGTCTGCTATTAAAGTCAGGCTGTCACTTGGAAGCTACAGCTGATTTAGCCTGCAGTGGTTGGGTACTGGTTCTTTGCACGATGCATTGGCTTTTAGGCTCCTTTAGGTGCAATTCAAACTCTGGTTATTATTTATGAAGCTCTTCATGACAGAAGGCTAGGCTGGACTGCCCATCTTCATTTATATCTGCTAATCCCACAAAGCCCAACAGGAGGAACATGCTTTGAGTGCCAACTGATGGGACCTAGGACAGAATTCTTCTCTACTGCAGCACCTGGCCGAGGAAAACCCTAACCCCAACTTTACTAGATATTTGTAAAGTGCTAAAAGCTTTATTCTTGCTGTGGGCATGGGGCCAGAGTACTAGATGATCCATCATTAGTAGACACAAGATTGAGATTGACTTTAGATGTATTTTATGTATGTATGTATGTATGTATGTATCTATCTATCTATCTATCTATCTATCTATCTATCTATCTATCTATCTATCTATCTATCAGCCGCCCATCTTGCCCTATGTTTTTATTTCTGTTTTGAGCAGGTTTTTTAATATTAGTTTTAACCTGAAATTACCTGAGTTGCATTTGTGAGTGGGCCAGTCATATGAATGAATTAATGGATGGATGGATAGATGGATGGATGAATCCATCCATCCATCTATCCATCCATTGTGCAGTTTCTTTTGATTGTAACAATGCTTCAGTTCACATATTTCAGCTATTGTGGTTCCAATTTATTTGTGTATTTCTATTCACACTAATGTGTATTGTTTTATTTACATATTTAAATACGTATGTATAATTTTACAAATAGTATCACTCCATTTGCAGTGAATTTATAGGGTTATAAAAAATTAGGTGTTTAAGGTACAAGGATTTATGTTCCTCCCCTTTCTGCTTTTCTACTTCTGCATTAAGGAACAGATTCAGTTTGTTAAAATAGCAATTATAGATTTGGCATTCTTCCTATATAAAAGTTGTTATGTTACATTTCAAAGAATGTGCCTCTAGTGTCTTCACACCTTGAATGATACCGGTGTTTTCCTTTTTGTTATCTTGAATCCTTGAATCATCCATAAAGCATTTATCTCTGAATTCTGGGGTTTCTCAAAGTACATGCAGCAAGCCCTCACATCGCATTTGGTCAATATTCTATGTAAGGTCTGTGTAATCTTATTTGATCCAAAATTAGATTAATGCTACCTAACTAGACATGGATATTTATATAAAGAAGGAGTCCTTATTCCAAATGTTGGCAAGTTCTGCAGTTGTGAGTAGGTGTGCAAATTTTGTGAATTCTGCATTTTAGTTTAGAGCTGATGCACACAAGGTAACCAGATCAAGTCACTGGTTGAAACTGAACTGTGCACAAAAAATTCATTGTCCACTGAAAAGGGAAGTGCTTATTAAACTGCAGTACATTGAGACTGGAAGGGATTTATTGGAAGATGGATTCTTGTTTGGTTTTTGGTATCCACTTGAATGAGTGTACACAGTTTGCTTGGTTTCACCCCTGCCGCTGATCAAACTGTCAATAAGCATCAGCTGCCCTGGTTACACCACTGATATGTTTCTGAAAAGCAAGGCTGGTGGGTAGCTGTGTATGCCCTGGCAGGCTGTGATTGTTGGGTGGTTGTTGAATGATTTAACAACAGCTTATTAAAACTGTCAGTCAAGTCTGACTACAGAAAGTAAACAAGCAGTTCACACATTTCTCCCCCACACAATTTAGCATCATAGCTGATTTTACTGAAGGGAAGTAGTACTTCTCTTTTCCATGCTAGACAGAGCTCTATCATTTAAAACAGCAAAAGGACATTTCTCGAAGCCTGATCTCATTATAAAATTGGACCTTTTGAGACTAAGCAAGTCTCATCGCTAACAGATTTCAGTAGTTTCAGAAATCCCCTTTGAGATAGCTTTAAAGGATTACGGTTTAAATATAAGCCATTTATAAGCCAGTTAAGTGCAAACTGCTGAAACTAGGAATCTCTTCAATGAATTATATGTACTATTCAGCAAACTGTATAAGATGTGCATAGAATTAAACCTTGAATTATTCAAAATGTATTTTTAAATAGTTTTCCAAAATGTAAAAGTACCAAATGGTCCATCAGGGAGCAAAAAGAAAAAAAAATATGCACATGATCAATTGATACATTAAATTATTGTATTTTTACTATGCCATATGGCTCTTCATTCTTAATGTATTCTTTCCATGGTTTTTGTTAAAAATTTCTTTACAAAAACTTTTATTCAAATAATTTAGTTCAATAGAATATTGAAGCTCTTAACCACAGCTTACAAATCCCTAAAGACAAGCATGTTTTCTAGGCATTTGACAATTCAGATATGTAAACAATGAGTTTCTAAATAAAAGTTGAAAGAATTTTGTATTATTAGTTCTCTGGATCATCTGTGCTGCTCCAAAATAATTATCTCTTCTATTGAGAAATAAAATGAAGTTGTGCTTGGTTGACAAGCAATGTCAGATATAATCAGGAAGCAGCAAACTGTTATTTAGCCATGTATGATTCCCCTCCCCTCATTTTGTATTAGATTAAGTCAAGGATATAGTTTGATGATCCTAGACAGCATCAATTTGCACAGTTGTGTCAGAGAGGTTTTTATTTAAAACAGTTCTTTAAAAAACAAACTACCAGTAGAATTCTAATTCTAAATATTGTAGAGAAAGTTTAATTATTCTGGAATATTATCAGATGGCAAACTGATTTAAAACAAACTCAGCATCATAGTTTTGTTCCAGGGTTTAGTTGAATGAATGAAGGATTCAAAATGAAGATAAAGCTCTTCCTAACTGTAAAATAGTTATTATTCTCTATTTCTCCATATCTTTTTTCCCAAGAATGATCATACAGACTCCTTCAGATTATTGTGGAGCTTTCCTCATGTAAGGATACAGACAAGATTCCATTGCACAGCTGATTAGTTTCCTATGACTATCTCTAAGAAGCCATAAGGGACAAAAATCAAGAAAAGAGGATGAGAGGAATGCTACACTTGTCCAGGGTTGTAAACTTGTAGTACTATAGTACTAGAAGTTTACAACCCTATAGTATCATCTTATAGTACAAATAGTACTATAAGATGATACATTGGATACTTCATTTGTAACTGAAATACTGGCAGCATGTAAAAAATAGAATCATAGCATTTACAGTTGAAAGTGTCTTTGGAAATCTTATAAAGCAGCTCCTGCCCAGTGTAAGAAAAACCCACTATTACATAAGTGTAAAGCCTCTATTTAAATACCTCATAGGTATAGGGTCTGATCAATTAATAGCTTCTCTTGACCTTGATATTATAGTTCTGTTGATGCACATACAATCTGCATTTTGTTTATAGTTACATCAAACTGTTGGCCGAAGTTCAGTTTGTGGTCCACTAAAGACACCCTTATCTTTTGGACATCTATTTCTGCCTAGTATGGTCCCATTCATATATTCATGTCTTTGACATTTTCTATCCAAATGTATGACTTTCAAGTTAAAAAGCATCTTGGTATTGTTCCAAGTTATTAAGTTTGTCTTAAATCATGGTATTTATGACCCTCTCCCCTACCTTTGAGTCAATTGCAAGCTTAGTAATTGTTTTCTAATCCTTCATCTAAGTTATAAATATGTAGACCAGTACAGGGCCTATTATGGAGCTTTATAGTATGCTTGGGGATGTGGTGGCTCAGTGGCTAAGATGCTCAGCTTGTTGGAAGGTTTGAATCCCTAGTGCCGCGTAACAGAGTCAGCTCCTGTTATTTTTCCTTGCTTCTGCCCCACCTAACAGTTTGAAAGCATATAAAAATGCAAGTAGAAAAATAGGGAGCACCTTTGGTGGGAAGGTAACAGCGTTCCATGTTCCTTCGGCATTTAGTTATGCTGGCCACATGACCATGGAGACATTTTTGGAGAGCACTGGCTCTTTGGCTTTGAAATGGAGATGAGCACCATTCCCCTAGTCAGGAATGGCTAGCACATATGTGCGAGGGGAACCTTTACCTTTACCTATAGTATGCTTAATGTTTCCCTCCAGCTCAATGTTGGCTAGTGAAATGCAAACTGTTCAATTAGCTTTGTGTCATCTAATAGCAGCATATGCACCCCTGCACCATATTGGGTCAACATCTTTTTTAGAGTATCCTGGGAGGTTTCATGAAATGGCATATTATATCCATTGTGTTATTGGTTAGAAAGCTAATGAATGAACTAGTCTAGAGAACTATTGTCTTCATTAACTTCTAACCAGAAACTAGTTCACTAATCAGAAACTGACTAGCCTTCAGAAAGAAAAAGCTACCAAACATGTTGAGCTATCAGAAACAGAAAGCTATTAAATGTGCCTAGCCTTAAGAAGGAGAAAATTAGCAAACCTGACTATTCTTCAGAAAGGAAATGCTAGTGAACATGGCTATCCAGAAGTTTGTGTTTGCTACCCTTTTAAACTAGGAAGACTAGAAAGCTGGTGAACATGATTGTTCTCATGATTCTTCAGAATGCCCTTTGTTCAAATAGCAGGTTTTGAAGGGGACTTACGAAGAGAGCCGAAGTGACGCAGTGGTTAGAGTGCAGTTCAGCAGTTAAAATCTCACCGTCTCAAGGTTGACTCAGCCTTGCATCCTTCCGAGGTGGGTAAAATGAGGTGTCAGATTGTTGGGAGCAATAGGCTGACTCTGTAAACTGCTTAAAGAGGGCTATAAAAGCACTATGAAGCAGTATATAAATCTAAGTGCTATTGCTGTCATCAGAATAGGACCTGCTTTCAGGAAGGCACAAGTCAGCATATTCACATCAGTTGGGCATGACTATTAACAACTGTGCAATAATGCGAAGTTAAGTGAATCTGAATGTGGAGAAGCAAGGAGATGGCTTTACATCTCACGCAGGTATCTCACAACTGCACAATTGCTTAACAATGACAATTTGGAGAATTGGAATTGTGTTCATTGAATGACGTGGTCATACCGGCATGTCACTTAATGCACACTTCACTCCCATAGTTGAGACGTTGGTCCCAATTGTGGTTGTGAGTTGAAGATTATTTGTCTTAGAATTAAGCCATAGATCAATTTTTTAAAGAAACCAAGAGCAGCTGAAATAATGAAAGTTTAACAACCAAAATAGTAAGAATTAAGAATAATTTCTAAGAGATCTAAAATAGTCAGTCCTTAACTTTATGGCCAATGAGGCAGAATCAGACGCAGGCTCCAAAATTTAATATTTCCGTCTCCTAATGATAGAATTAAATGTAAATTCCTATGAGAAGCATACTGAATCATATACTCCATATACTTCATAGGAATATTTAACAGAAAAACAACTGGTAGAAAGAAGGAGTAGGGCTGTTGCAAAATAAGATGGATATACGGAGTGGCAAGAAAGGGACCCCGATTGTGTTTTTTATATTCTTAAACCGATTGTGATAAATGCTGGAAGTCAACAGATAAATATTAATAGTAACTATGAGATTGTACATTTGTGAATGTATATAGAAATAAAAGAATAAAAAAAATTACACACACACAAAAAACAACTGATAGAAAAGGGAAATGAATATGTAAAACATCCTGTGATGCATTATCTTTAAAATTCCTAGAGCTGGGACAATGCCATGAGATATGGAACATCAGTCTAACCTGATTATTACATCACCAGCAGTCTATGCGTTATCCATTCTGGCAATCAACCTTGGAGTAATATAACAACCTTTGCCTTGTTCACTTTCTAAATCATATTTCAGTAGCAACTCATACGAAAGATATTCTGATTGTTCTGTTATAAACACTATAAATTCAATCAACACTCTAAATATGCCACTTTGTTTTTGTAGTTAATTTTGTACCATGCTGATTATTTGAAGATACTGGAAACAACATCATGTCTGACCATTCCAACGACAGAACCTTGAAAGATCTCATTTTTATTTTGTTAAAGATTAAAACTCATAGCCAGTATGAATTGATGTCTCTTTTGTTTCTTTCTTTCCTGCCATGATCCAATGCTTAGGATAGAAGAATAGGCCAGTGTATATGTATTTGATGCACGAGAATAGCAGCATAAATCAAATTTATTCCAAGGACTCAGCTATGTATATTGCTATCTAGATCGGGGGAAATGCCTGTTGGTGTTGTTAATTTATTGCCACTTTAATTAAATTGATCATGGTTATTGGTTCATCTAAGCCACGGGTTTCAAACTTGATCATGTCATGTGACATATTGTGATATTTTTGCCTTTGTGGAGCCAGGGTGGGTATGGCTGGCATGTGTCACATCTGGCCATCGTGGGTCATCAGTTTTACACCCCTAATGTAAACCAAGACGTTTCACAAGTCCAGATTTCCATATGGACTATACTAGAAAACTGAATTCTGTTCTATTAGGTGCTCCAGTTGGCTGCCACATTGTTTCTTTCAAAATAATATTCATAAGGAAGATTTATTACATGTAGGAGTAATAAATACCTCTCCTTTTCCCTTTCTCCATTCTAAAAAATTAGGGCAGAGAAGAATAAATGAGATGGGACACTCCCCACATCCTTGTCAGAATAATAGCCAGTCATTGATCACTGCTGAATTGGGGCAGCATAAAAACCCCAGTAAATATATAAAATAAATAACATGATATGTTATTAGCTCAGAAAAGCTTTTACAAGTAAATGGAAAGGCACAATGCAGATAAATTGCTCCTGTGCAATCTTTATGATATTAAAGTCCATTTATCTCCATTAAATGTAACATCCTCTGTACCATTAGGATAGACTTTCATTAAATATATATTTAAGAATATACTATGCAGGAGAAAGATATAAGGCCCTAGGTTTGTGTCTATTATTAATATTAGAAGAGGAGAATTTCCCTTAAGAGCATTCTGTAGATATTGTATTTTTCTTCTGTTAAACTGTCACTCAAGTGTGTTGTTTAAGCCACTAATCTAACATAGCAGCTCTTGGATATATATTAAAAAGTTACAATTCTATTGATCTAGCTTCAAATCTATAGCATAACAATAAGGTACCAGAATAACTGTTTCACCAGGAAGCTTTGTGGTGAATCACTGCAAAATGATTCAGCTCCATTTTAAGCTGTGAGCATTGTAAGTCATCAATAGTTTCAATTTTCAGAGTGAAAACATTTCACATGATTATGTCCCCTGTTCTCCCAGGAGCTGATGGTTTGTACAATCACATTATGAAAAACTGGGATCCTGCAAAACAAGTAACAAAACTACACATAGGAAGGCATGATAAACATAATTTTAATTTTCATTTGCTAATTGATGCAATTTGTATAGCTGCCCATTTCAACAAGTGACTTTGAATCAATTCCAGAATCAGATTTATTGGAAGAATACGCAACACAGTGTATGTCTCAGTGTAACATGAGTGATTCCAGGGAATGAGAGAAATGTAAGAATCGTATAACAATTCCATGCTAGAAATCAATATTTAACCTTGCCTTATTAAATATTAGCTATAGTAGGTGATGAGTTTCTGATTACTGTATTGAAAGGTACCCAATAAAAGAAACTATGTCTTATATCTGAATAACACAAGTTCCACCCATTACAAGTTTTAGTTTTTATAGTCCATAAAATTTTGTACTAATAGCAATACTAATGTAAGATTATGTTTAATGTAATATATAAAATGCGATGTACTTACTGTTATATAATGAAATTAAAATTCAAAAAAATGTTGTTTTCTGTCTCTGCCTACATTTTTGTACAAGTCCTATTTGTGTACTCAAAGTGTTGTTCAAAAGCCAGGTTGGATCTTAAAAAATATTATTCATTTCCTTCCAACATGAATAAATGCATCGGATCTTAAGTTAAGTACTGTATTGTGACCATATTTTCAGTTTCGTGTGTCATAATGCAATTTTAGAACTTTATAGTTATGCGTTGGGCTGTGCAGTGTTTCAGATTCAAAATATTGGGATGGGATTTTGAAGGTTGACCACTAGAGGGATAGTGGAATAAAAGAATTAAAGATTACAACTATACAAGAAGAATACTTCAGTTTAATTTATTAATACAGAACGGGGCAAAATACTTTCTCATTTGGTATATTGAAGGATATTTGTGAACAATGGACTCAGAAGTTAATTTTAAAAATGTCTGCTGTTATAAGCAGACTGTGTCTCAAAGATGATATGAGCAAGCTTTATTGGATAGCAGTGTGTCTGATTTCAAAGTGGATCTAAAAATAGGAGCTGTGGGAATAATGTGGAAGGAGATGCTGCAAGACTTTCTTATAATGCATTAATAAAAGAGACTGATTAAATTTGTGAATAATTAGCTAAGGGACAAAGAAAAAAAATGAGAAAAAAAAACATGTCCGAGAATTTGAGGGAATTAGGGATCAAGATCATCAAACATCAATGAATGAATATAAAACAATCAAGATCTGAAAAGTGAAAAAAAGAATATGATTTTTGCTTATTTGATTAAGGCTGAAATATAGTAAATATATTTCAGATGACTTTTAATGAACTTTGCTATCTAGGACTGACCAATGAAGCTATAAAGCTTTTTTTGTCAAGATAAGGTAATAAGTTACTGTAGGAAGTTATCACCTAGCCCTCTCCCAGAAAAATGAAATATCCTAGGAAATATTGATAAGGCAGAATATTATATTTTCCTGGATGTGAAAAAGGGAGAAACACATTTTAAACACTAAATTCCTGCAGCTTCCTGCCCATCCCCACTTTGTCAATGGGCCATTAAGAAGGCCAAGCTAGTCCACTTTACATAATAAAGAGTTCTCCTCTTCAGCTGTGATGGGATTAAGGCAGGATAATAAGCCTTTACTCAACTGACCACATGGCATCTGAACTCAATCAAACCTGGATTCAAAGCAGCCTAGAGGGTTGCCCTTGCATGGGCCCATGGGAGTCTGGCAACCAATCAGAATACATTTCTTACACAGGAACAGGAAACAGATAGGTGGGGCCGAACAGATTATAAAAATCCCTGCAAGCCCTTCTTCCCTTCTCTTCCCTTCTCTTCCCTTCTCTTCCCTTCTCTTCCCTTCTCTTCCCTTCTCTTCCCTTCTCTTCCCTTCTCTTCCCTTCTCCACCAACATTGAAGCATGTGATCACTTTTCTGTTCAGGGCTCAAGCCATGTGGTCCTGTCCACCATTAAAACCATCTTTCCAAGCAGCCTCCATGTCTCCAGTGTCTTTTTCCCCACTTGGAGCCGAACCCAGAAGGACATTTCTTCCAACATTACTAAACTTGATTGTGTTTGTTATGAGCAGGCGTGCTCTTTCTTTCTTTCTTTCTTTCTTTCTTTCTTTCTTTCTTTCTTTCTTTCTTTCTTTCTTTCTTTCTCTCTCTCTCTCTCTCTCTCTCTCTCTTTCTTTCTTTCTTTTTCTTTCTTTCTTTCTTCTTCTCTCTCTCTTTCTTTCAATTTTCCTTTCTTTTCATTTTTCCTTTCTTTTGTGCACTTTCCATTTTTCTTCACATTTGTTTTACTTTGCATTAGTTATTACAATTTTAACTGTCATGCTCAATAAAATTACTTTAACTGACGATTTACATACAGTATATTTCTGACTTTCAGATTAACATTTTGGAAACAGTACACTTTTTGCTTTGTCTCAGGATGGATAATAAGGTATTTGTTGATCTGTGAAATGCATCAATCATAGCATAACTATTTTTAGATTGTGCACTGAGTAGTTTCTCAGGTGCATATCATATATAAATGAGTTATGTTATGCCGCAAAGATAGATTGGGTCTTCTGGGTGAAAATGGATGAAAAGTACTGTTGATGGTTCACTTGCTTGCCTAATCACTATGGTTGCAGTCTTCTGAATCTTTGAGTTTAAATAATGAGTTGTTTGTTGCACACCATGGCAATCACCTTACTTTGAGCCACAGTGTTTAATTGACTGATCAATCAATTTTGATTGACCAGAAAGGTGTATTATTTTGAATACAAGCAATTTACCCAGTCTGCAGTTGACAAGAATTGTCATAAAACATGGATTTCCTTTCTCCTGTAGGAAGGACCACCTGTTGTGAATACTTTGTATGAATGAGCATGTAAGTGTATGAGAATTCTTAATCAAGCATATATTTCTTGTTTTTAAAACTATAAATTAAGAGAAAATGGCAATTTTGATAAATTTCTTGCTACTCAAACATATAATTTTAAAATTATCTTAGCAAATTAAAGCTTAGTAAAGAAGCTTCTCAAAATTACTAGAATTGGGTATGCCTAGTTTAATGAAAAGGACAGTTTAATGACATGATAGCAGTATTCCAATATCTCAGGGTTTGCCAAAAAGAAGAGGGAGTCAACCAATTCTCTAAAGCACCAGAAGGCAGGACATAAAACAATGAATGGAAACTAATCAAGTAGAGAAGCAATTTAGAACTAAGGAGAAATTTCCTGCCTGTTAGAACAATTATCAGTGGAATGACTTGCCTCCAGAAGTTGTGAATACTCCAACACTGGAAGCTTTTAAGAATAGATTGGACAATCATTTGTCTGAAATGGCATGGGGTTTCCTGCCTGAGCAGGGGGCTAGACTAGAAGACCTCCAAGGTCCTTTCCAACTCTGTTATTCTGTTATTATTAAGAAGAATGTGAAAATTGTAATACAGCCAGTAAGTAATGTTCTACTCTCTTTGAGCAGTGCTAATTTTATGAAGACATAACAAATCAATAGGACTATGAAACAGTTGTGAGTAAATCTGAGAGAGGGCATCAGCATACATGGAAGAGAAATACTATTCATGCTGGCAGTATATGTATTTTGCTCCATTGTTTTTTGTCACTTATTTTGAAGAATGTAGTTAGTACATTTCTGAAGATTGCCTGGTTTTGATTATGGTTTGGATAAGAATTCATCTGAATTCCATGATTTGTGAGATGGGTGTTCTGGTCAATAAAACAATCACACCTTGATATTCGGACTATTATTTCAGGCATTAAGATTTCTTTGAAAGATCAGGATTATAGCTTGAAAATACTGCCTGCACCAGAGGTTCCATGGCTATGATAGAGTTTTTCCAACTTTGCAGTGCTATATCCCTTAAAATGATAAATGAATTTGTGTGTTTCCCATGCATAAAACAAATGATTTCATTGAGCTTAAGGATAGATAATAAAAATGCATTGCTTAATGTTAGTGTGTCTGTATCTAGGTTATAGAAGCTTGCAGATAGGTAAAAATAAAACCTATTCATTGGAAACAAACAAGAAAACAGTAACATTTAAAACCATATTTTTAACCCAAAGAATGATTTTGCTTAGTTTGCCTACTCATAGAGATCTGATTTTATTTTTGAGACTGTCAATTTCATTTCTCTTACCGTACTATACCCATTTTCCATCAGAATTTGCTATTTATAGTACTGGTAGCAGCTATAGAAAATCCCAGGCCGTCACAAATAATATGCAGCAAATGGAATCAAAATGCTTACTGTCTTTTCACTTAATTCTTTATCCTCATTTTGCACACTGATCCATTCAGGGAGAGATAGTCAGGAATTTTATTTTCAAAGAAGTGGCAGAAGAGACGTCAGTGAATTGCTTCTACTTGGCAGTAATGAATGTGTCAGTTTTCAGTTTAGCATTAGGATGGGCTCCTTATCTAATCAAATTTCCCTATTTCCCATCCACTGTGATTCCAGAGATGTAAAATGCAATCTTCACATCTTCATTAGTTTTTTTGCTACTGCTTTCAATAAATTGTTTTAACATAGGGAATATGTCTAAAATCTCATTTTCCATTTTACTGTTCTGCAATTGCAGAGAGAGCGATAAAAATATTCAGTATATCAGAAATGCTACTTAAATATGTTCACAGCACATTGATGTCATAGTCATTAAATACATGTGCAGTATTATATATTTCCATAGTTAAATACTGATAAAATGTATTTCTTAGTTCAAAAACACATGTTGAAATATTTCCTGAGATAGCCATCTCCCAGTAAAATTACAAAGACGTATATATTCAGACCCCATATATTCACAAAATCTTGCAGACATTGTTTCTTTACAGTACTGATTTTTATGTAGTTCGTATCATTGATAATTGTTCAGACAACCTTCTAAAAACTGGAACTCAAATTTTTTCAAAGCAAAAGCTTGCCTGTGGGTCTTACAGTATAGTTTGCCCAAACAGCACCAGTAGATTTTTGGCTTATTAAAGCCTGAAGACTTTTTTTGTCAGCCTGATACACAATGTACTCCATCATATAAGCACACGGAATTTGGCCATGTTAAGGAAGCTCCATTCATATGCTATCAGTAATTTAGCTTTATCTATCTCTGTAATCTATTTACCGAAAAGAAAATCTTTATTTATGTTTCTCTGATAACATACCTAACATGTTTTCAAATGTGTATCTTTATTGCCTCATCTATCTGAATGGCAAATGGATGGCTTTCTAACTTTTCAATAATTTGACCATTTAGATTATCTGCTAAATCTGTGATTTGTCAGGAAATAGCGTTGTTAGACAAAGGCATTGTTTAGGCAAGGACTCCCATGATGCAGTTTTAACTCTATCAATAAGTAAGTCTTAATATTCTCAGATGCATGAGATTTATTGCATTGAGCAATTCTGTATACAATATGATAAAAAATGAAAACTGATTTTGTAGGAGCGGTCATGTATTTGACTGGACTCAGATTTTGTTTCTTTATTTCATCTTTTCCTCAAATGAAAAAAAAAGATCTTATGACTTTTTAGCCAAGTGTGCATAAATGTTTCCAAATAACATTTCATTTGCTTGACTTCATTTTTTTTAGCTGAATTATTTGATTTAGGCTTGCTTTTATATGTGTATGTATGTATGTATGTATGTATGTATGTATGTATGTGTATGTATATATATATTTGTTTTTGTAGATTTTCACGGGTGTAGGTATGCTGGATTTATTGTATTCGGGTCATTTCCCGTGTAAGGTTGAGATTGTCTTTGCAACGTTTCGGCAGGATCTCACCTGCCATCTTCAAGCTGTGGGCTTAAAATGTGATAGGAGCTGCCGTCTTTCTGTAAGTCTTGGTGGGAGGGGAGGGGGTGCTGGCTTTGTTTCAGTAAGTGGAATGATTGGTTGTGTGGTTGTATCATGATTGGTAGATTGGTGCTGATTGGTGCAGGCTGTGTGTGCATTGTTGTTTTGTATTTTAACGGCTTGGGTGGTGGGTGGTGTTCGTTTTTTGGCTAGGGCTGGTTTCCAGATGTTTGGTAGGCGGGAGGTATCATCACGTTTGTTCATGCTGTGGGGGTGTTTCTCTATTTCGATGGCTTCCATGATTATTCTCTTGTGGAGGTGTTCTGTGACACTTTCGTGATTTGGCCATACGGAAAAGAAAAACTGGACAACTTCCTCACACATCTCAACAGCCTACACCCCAAAATACAATTCACCATGGAAATAGAAGCAAACAACCAACTTCCCTTTCTGGATGTCCTAATCTACAAAAAACCTAAAGGCTCCCTAGGACACACCATTTACCAGAAAAAAACACACACCAACCGCTACTTAAATGCACAATCCCATCACCACCCTGCACAGATCAACTCTGTAGCCAAGACCCTCATCTCCAGAACCAAATGCCTAGCCGACAAAGACCACCTGAAAACTGAACAAATGTATTAATCTCCAATGGATTCCAAAGAAAAACAATCACCAACCTAATCCAAAAAGAGACTCCCCCAAAAAACCAAGACACAGAACAGGACAATGGCATCGCCCTCCTCCCTTATATCAAAGGCACCACAGATAAAATCAGCAAAATTCTCCACAAGCACAATATCAGGACAGCCTTCACCACTGACCAAAAAATAACCAACATCTTAAGAAACCCCAAAGACAAAATCCAACTAGAAAACCAAGGAGTCTACAAAATACCATGCAAAATCTGCCCAGCAATATACATAGGACAAACAAACAGAAGGATAAATGCACGCATCACAGAACACAAGAACGCAGTAAGAAAAAAAGAAAAAACTTCATCCCTTTTCCAGCACCTTAAAGCTACAGGACATGAAATCAACTTTGAAGGAGCCAGGTTAATCTCCAAAACAGAACACCTCCACAAGAGAATAATCATGGAAGCCATCAAATAGAGAAACACCCCCACAGCATGAACAAACGTGATGATACCTCCCGCCTACCAAACATCTGGAAACCAGCCCTAGCCAAAAAACAAACACCACCCACCACCCAAGCCGTTAAAATACAAAACAACAATGCACACACAGCCTGCACCAATCAGCACCAATCTACCAATCATGATACAACCACACAACCAATCATTCCACTTACTGAAACAAAGCCAGCACCCCATCCCCTCCCACCAAGACTTACAGAAAGACGGCAGCTCTGATCACATTTTAAGCCCACAGCTTGAAGATGGCAGGTGAGATCCTGCCGAAACGTTGCAAAGACAATCTTAACCTTACACGGGAAAAGAATACAACAAAAGACCCGAATACAACAAAACCGTATATATATGTGTGTATACATATATATATATATATATATATATATATATGTATGTATGTATGTATGTATGTATGTATGTATGTATGTATGTATGTGTATGTATATGTATGTATATATATGCTGGTTTTGTTGTATTCGGGTCTTTTCCCATGTAAAGTTGAGATTGTCTTTGCAACGTTTCGGCAGGATCGCACCTGCCATCTTCAAGCGTAGGCTCAAAAGGCTTTTGAGCCTACGCTTGAAGATGGCAGGTGCGATCCTGCCGAAACGTTGCAAAGACAATCTCAACTTTACACAGGAAAAGACCCGAATACAACAAAACCAGCATACCTACACCCGTGAAAATCTACGAAAACATATATATATATATGTTGTAATTGTACTGATAAATAAATAAAGGGAGACTAGGATAGATCTATTTCGAGCTAATTAGCTCTCATCAGCTAGCCATACCCTTACTGGGATTAGTCATACCAGGGGTTGTAATATATATATATATATATATATATATATATATATATATATATATATATATATATATATATATATATATATATATATATATATATATATATATATATATATATATATATATATATATATATATATATATATATATATATATATATATATATTTAGCTATTGTTTTATCCAAATTAAAGATGTATTAATGTATCAGGCTAGTATATGGGCAGAGGCAAGTAATGTGATCTTCTGTAATCAACACATGGAAATTTGGAAAAAGTGCCACTCAAGATTTATGCTATGGTACTAAGACTATCTTGGCTGGTTTCTGCCAAAATCTTTCAACTTTAATTTTTAGAGTTCGATACTTTGTGATCTTTTCTAACCCTTTGTCTTCTATTCTATCCCCTGGTATTGCCACATCAGTTATCCACATTTTCTTATTTTAAACCACATTTAAATCTGGTTTGTTATAAGCCAAGATTTTATCAATCTGTTTTTGGAAAAGCTACAATTTTTTTAGCCTGCTGATTTTCAACTTCTTTTTACCTCTAGGTTCCCACAGATTTTTCACTATAGATGTTCCAGTGAATCATTTTGGAGTTGTGTTATGTTGTTTAAATCAGTTTATGCAGTTTCTTGCATGAGTGTGTGACCTATCTACAGTTTCTTCTGCTTTTTGCACAATCTTCACTTTGACTCATGTGATGATTTCTCAGTTCTGGCCTTGAATGTATTAGCTCTGTTAGTTTCAATTGAGCCATCAAAATCAAGCCCTTGGTTTCTTTTTTTAAATGTTCCAATTGTGAGCCATTGGCAGGATTATCTTCATTCCCTTTCCCCCAAATCTTCATAGAAATTGACCATGTAGAAGGAAGGAGGAGTCACGTCGCGATGACACAACGTGCGGTCTCGACATTCCGAAACTGCCGTTGACACTTTTGCCACAGGACGGTCCAGCTGGACCTAAACCATCCCGTAGAGACAGTGACCAGGAAGACAAAGCCTTGCTGGTCTCAGGGACATCGTAAAGTCCCTGATTGACCCAAGGGAAGTTCTTCAAGCCAGCGGTAAACAGGCAGCCCCAGGCTGATGAAGCCGGGATGGCTCCGGAAGGAAGGAAGTGAAAAGAGAAAGTAAGTCCATCTGGTGAGATTTTTTTTTTCTATTTTGGAAAAAACTGCCCTAAAAACATTGTTTTTTAAAAAAAAGCCAAATTAGATCCTCAAGCAAGAATTAAGGTGTGAAATTAATTAATACTGGATTGCATTGGAAAGCTTTTTTTCTTTGTAACCATATTTTGTGGATTGAAGTGCTTGTAACGTTTTTCCTTTCTTCTCTTAAAGTGAACGGAACAACCTTTTTTTTTTTTTTTGCTCTTTGTTACTTTATATTTTGATTTCTGGACTAAAACCTTTCTTTTTGTTTTTAACAATTCTTCCTACTACTTGTTATTAAATTTTATTAAGAAAAGTAGCAACATTGCCACTCGGAAGTCGGAAACTGGAGTTTTTGAAACAATGTGTCGCTTATTTCTTTTCTCTTTGTTTTCACTGACTTTGTAGCTGAAGGGTTTGTAATCTGTTTATACAAACTGATAAAGAGCCAAGGGCACAAATTGTTTTTGCAGGTGCCTGTGAGAATTATTCTGACAGGGGAGAGAAAGGGGGAAAAACAAAACAAAACAGAACCCTTCTCTTTTGAAGAGCACAAAAAAACCCTTGTGCTTAAATCAATAAAATTAAAAAAATAAAAGAGGCTTGGAAGGCTAGAGTGGCAGTGTTTTTCTTTTCTTTTCTTTCTTCTTTTTTGGAAACATGGATCAAGATTCAGAGGAGGAAACCTTAAACTTCAAAATATTTTGGCTGGAATTCAAAATTTATTGGAAGGATATGGGAGAATTGAGAAGAAGTTGGAAAAGCTAGTATTTCTCACATCAAAAGATGAAGGGGTTGGAGCCCCAAAAACTAAAGGGGAGAATGAAGATTTAGAAGATAAAGACAAGACAAAAGATAAATTTATTAATGGGGCAAATGTGGGTGAAAGTGGAATGAAGGGAACATGGAAGAGAGATTTCGACGAATTGGAGGTCTACCCCAGATTTCAAGATACAAAAGAAGAAAAAAGGGTAATGATGATGGATTTAAGAAGAGAATCTCTTTCAGAAACACGATTGACAACCAAAAATAAGCTAACTTTAAAAATAATTGGAGGGCAACAAGATTACCTGAGAGATCCTTCAAGCAACAAAGTGCGGAGAAAAATCTATAAAAACCTTATAAAGGAGATAAAAAGAAGACTGACACCACAATTGGCAAGAGAGATAAGATTGTTTTGTTATTGGAAAGATACAGATTGACAATGAAAGGTGATAATAAAAAATTAGTTAATCTTGGTTGAGCAATAAGTAGGAATTTAGTAATTTTTAGATTGTTTTAGATTGTTATTAAATGTTTATTTGTCAACAATTAAATAACTATAATTAACAATAATGGAATGATAATGGATACAACTTAATGATATATACCGTGTATTGTTAAACTAGTAAAAGAAATCTGGATATAGATTGCATATTGTGACCTGGGAAAAAGACCTATAAATTTTACCAACAAACTTCTATTTAGGTTTTGTCATAAAGGTATAATGTTTTTTTTGTGGGGGGTGGTTGACGAGAGGAGTTGGGGTATAAATAGTAAATGACTTTTAGCTAGTTATAACAACAATAAGGAAATATTAATGGATATTGTTTAATAATATATACATGCTCTGGTATTGGTAAAAGCAACTTGGATATAATATTCTAAACAGCAATAAAAAAGCTTAGAAACTTTATGAATTGATTTTTACTCAGAATATGTCATAAAAGTATAATGTTATTGGAGGATTTTTGAAATAGCTAACAAGTGCCATTATGTGGTTGTGTTTTTAAGTATGAATAAGTTCAGGCAGAAGCACGTTCAAATAATTGCAGTCAAATGAGAATTGTGATATATTGATGGTAAGATATAAAAAGATTTTTGATTTAAAGTGTATAATCTATTATGAACTACAAGTAATGACTATGGAAGAAATGCACGAAAGTTATTTGTAACCAATCGACATGCTTTCTACAAGATGTATTGAAGGATGATTCTTTTTGTGTGTGTTTTTGTTCAATTAAAATAAAATAAAAAATTCAAAAAAGAAAAAAGAAATTGACCATGTAATGCTTTACCTTGCCTGCATTCTGTTAGCATTTTTAATGTTATTTTGATACTTCTCTTTCGTTTCCTCCACATTCATTAAGTTCCAAATTTCAACTTGCATCAATGCTTTTTCTTGACTGTCTTTTATGTAATCAGCTCATGCATGCTTTCCTTCTTTAACAGTTTGTTTAACTTGAAGTAAACCTCTGTCTTCATTTCTGCAACATAATCTATCAATATTATTATTATTTGGCTGTGGAATAACATTAGAAACAGGGACAGATTGCTTTCCCATTCTTATTTATAATTTCCACAGTTCCAATTTTCCTAAAATTCTGAAACTGTTAAAGAAAAATATTCCTAAACAAAGCAGAATAAACACTCATCAGGACTTTAATTTACAGTACTTCTAGCAAGTTATTATAAATACCAGGTGAGGATAGGAATGAAATTCTAATTTTTGAGTTTGTTTTAAAAAATAGTGTGAATATAGAGTATTTCTCTTTTAGTCTTCATCTGACCTTTATCCAGTAGGATAACGTAGGATATAGCTTTGGGTAAAGCAGATTATAATGGGCAGTTATATTAAATATATTTAGGTTTAAATTGGCTACTTTGAGGATGTGTGAATCCTAAACACATGTCAGTATGTCAGTCCCTCTAAGAGATATGTCACCAAACTGTCTAGATTCCAAACAGCTTCAAACTTTGGCAACACTGCAGCTACACTGATAGGAAGAAGTCAGCAGTCACAGTTCATTAGCTGAATGACACGTCCTGACAAGGCAGGTTTCTATAAAATAAGAGAACCCATCACAATCTCCCTATGATTATAAAAGCGAAGAGACTTCAAAGGGATAAATTGGGATATATTATGATGGATAGTGGGTTATTAAGAAATTCTAAGCAATAGGTGAAGAATGGCAATAAAGAAAAAAAAAGGGTCTAACTTGCAAGGCTGCTGGAGAATATAAGACTGACTAGTTAATGGGAGATTAAATCCCCATCGATTCAGGAAGGAAAAAATAAATACATTAAACCCTGTCAAGCAATATTAGAAAATATATGTCTAATCAATGAAGCTATTTTATATCCTGTCCACTACAGTAGGTTTTTTGTCTGAGATTACATTAATTAGTGTGTTTACACTACATCTTTCAATTCAATAGGCAGCACATATAATAGCAGACACATAAAATCTATAACTTGGAAGAAACTTTATAGGTCATCTAATCTCCTATTCAGTATAGGAATCTACCACGTGGCTTGCAACCCATGGCCATGACTTGTCCCTACTGGAAAGCCTCTAATAAGGATGAGTCCATGCTTTTACTGTAGTCTTCCCCCAGTTGTCAACCTGAATCTCTAATAAGATAAAGATACCATGTATCCACAAATTATTTGCTTTCTTATATTGTCTATGGACAGGATTGCACTTAATCCTAAAGAGAGGCATATGACTTGGGAATTCGTATGGGTGCATAGCTCCTCTAGAATTCCAGGTAGAGAATCTTTGTCCATCTTTTGCTGGTGAATCTGCACTATTACACATAGCCTTCTGGGTACAGTTTTTAAAAACCACTTTTAATCTGTGAAACTTTATATGACTTGGTTCTCAACTTTCTTTAGGACCTTCTCTTTCTAAACGGATATTCTTGTCCTCGGCACTATATTCAGGGCAGAATGTTTTAAGGGACTTTCAAGATTTGTAGGGGAACATCTGACTTTCTCAGTGAATTCCCATTCCTATAGAATAGTTTCTCTTAGGAAGTTCAGACTGTCTGTAATGTTGTCCAAGAGGACTGTAAAATTATTATTATATGAGCAGATTAGTTGATTAATGGGTGTGTACTTATGGGGCAAACAGTAAGGCTATGTTTCTTATTTGTTTCATTGCTAAATTTATTTGATTTTGATAGGCTTTATGGAATTGTTATTAAGCCACAGTATTATTATGCTTTACTATTTTTGAATACATTGTATGTTTTATTCTGTGAATTGCTCAGAGTTGTTTGAAATAAGATATATAACTGGAATAATAAATACTGTATGCTCAGCTCCTTTAACAGTTCCTCATAAAACCAGATCTCCATTGAACCCACTCCAGGTTTTCCAAATCTATTTTATATAAGAGGGGAAAATTCAGCTCTATTGTCCAGGTTCTTACTAGAACTGTATTTCATCCTTCATCCTTACTTCTCTAGCTAGCAAACCAAAATCCATTCTTTTATATGTGGATGATGCTGTCATTCTGTCTATATTCCAAGTGGAGCTGTGTCTGAGCCCTCCATGCACTAATATCTAGCTGTCAATCCAAAATGCTGGAAATCAACCATGTGAAAAACAAGGTGGTTGCATTCACTAATCAGCATGCTAATCACTCCCACTTTTGGAAAACTGACAGCTACCAAACTGAGGAGGTGAAGACTTTTAAATGTTTAGTCATAGCTTCCTAGACATCCTCATTCAAACTCCACTCTTCAAATCTTTCTTTGCTATCCAAAAGACTTCTAATGAATCATTAGATACACAACCCATAGGGGCAACAACTATGTGTAAAGTCAGCATTAAGTCTTTTGTTGTACAATGTACAGTGTTGTACCTATAAAGCTTCCCATGTATTAGAAGCTGTCCAATTTAAATTTAAGGACCCTACACTGAGAAACTCTCTTGATTGCTAATGTATAGTATTTCTCCACCTAGGGCTTGGATGCATTTCTGCTGTTATCTGCTTGGGACCCTGCTGCTTCAAATGTTGTCTTAAACAAATCTGTGGGGGTGAATATTTAGTCCAATTGGTATTGACAGATGACTATCAGTCTTCATAGGAAAAACAAATAACAGCCAACTTGGCTTACTGTGCACTCACTCCCCAAACAACGGAAATATTTCATATTTCAAGACCCACCTGTTCCAACTAGCCGGCCTGGCTTAATTAGAACTCTCTAACCTCCCTGGCAATTTTAAACTGTAAATTTAAATCTTTTGGGTATTTTATTGTTTTAATTGTTGTAATTTTACTGTTATTTATCTTAATTTCGTGGCTTTTATTTCTATTTGAATTGTTAAATGTTGATGTATTTACCTCCTCCATGCCACATGCCTATTTATTTGATTGTACGTCGCCCCGAGTCCCTTCGTGGAGAGGGCGCGACTGAATAAATAAATAAATAATAAATAAATAATAAATGTAACAGAAAATTCTTTGTGTTTACTTTATGACTCTGAAAAAATATCACCTAATGGTGCAATAAGGAAAAGCAAGAGAGAGGGGGAGGGGGGAATGAGGAAACATTTGAATGGAAATAAAAGATGTTGAAAAGATAATGTGTGATTCGACTCACTTTTAGTCTTGGTTAAAACAGTTTTTTTCAAATAGTGAAATGTATTCACAAGTGTGGATCTTTCATTAGTTCCCAGACACTAAGACAAATAAATAAATAAACAAACAAACAAATACATACATACATATCGTGGTGGGTTGTTAATTTTTTTTTTACTACTGGTTCAGCGTGCTCCTGTGTGCGCTCCCACACTCATGTGACACTTCTGTGCTCGTGCGACACTTTTGTGCATGCACAGAAGTGTCTGGGTGGGGGAGGGGAGCTTCCTGCTTCTGCTACTACCAGTTTGGCCGATCTGGGCTGAACTGAGAGCAACCCACCTCTGATACATACATACATCTTTTTCTTACATAATATTAGCTTACATTTGTTTTTTGAACAAATATGTTTTAATAAAATGATCTGAAAAGTGACCACTACACAATCTAACCTGTTTTGCAAATCTTCCCTGCAATGCAGGACATTAAAAAAAAAAAAACCTCCAACGCTTCAAAAGCCATTCAAAAGGGCATTCTCCTCTCTTACACTTACACTAGAATAAGGCCCAAGGCTGGACATCATGGATTTAACATGTGATGAATTTTATATTTCAGCAACTTTTTTTCCCCTTGGTTGATATAACTGGCAAGATTACCAGCATATGACTTAATGATGTGTTATGCATTTGATTCATAACAATGACTTGGAAAAATCAATGTGAATTGGAACAACCTGTGGTTCCTTTTTAATGATAGTATGTGTATATTAATCTCAGATAAATGGTAGTTTTTTAAATCCACCATTTATCCACCATGGAATTCAGAGTGACACTCTGAAAAAGGAAGTCTTTTAGATAAGTATAATGTGATTATTGGATATAGAGCCCGTAATTGCACTAAATTCCATCTCAAAGGAGGGGGGGAAGGAAATCTGCATAGAATGGTCTCCATTCTTCAGACAATTCATTGATCAATCATAAACAAGAATGGAAACTGATTGGTTACTGATGTGAGAAGTATACTCAGAAGACATGATTCTACTTTTTCATTCCACATTAATGGAAAATTGCACATGAATGAAAAGTGAACAGGGCACTTGTTTTACCACAATATGTTATGGAATATGAATGTAATTAGTTGTCAACTCTGAACTGAACCTGGCTTGAGCCATCTTTTGCTGCTTCATGGTTTCCACAAGGCAGAATGGGAAGGGGGAGGGGAGTAGATAGCCTGGCTTGGCCGTCAAAACAAAAAGTTTTCCTGCGGGAACCAAGGTCATTGCAACAGATGGCTGAGAGGGGAGGAGTGAAGTAACCAAGCAACCGGATAGCACCTCCATTGGACAATGTGACTGATGACCTGGGAAAGGAGTAAACTTTGAATTTTAACTAGGTGAAAACTCTGGGAATTTCTAGTTGATTTTCACCAGCTGTGCCAATATGATGTATCCAATAAACCTATTCTTTCAATGGGTGCAATAATCGGAACGCTGCCATTAGTAATAAAACAAATTTGCCTATGTATGCCATCCTTTAGTCTTCTAAACTATTCCAGCTAGTTTAGTCAAGAACAGGGAGTACTGTTGCATTGAAAATGAATTAAATTTGAAGATGGTAGTTGAAGTGATCCTGAGTACTGCGTCTGATGTCCTATGGCCATGATGGAGAACCTATGGCACACATGCCCGAAATGGCACATGAAGCCATGTTGCCTGGCATGCATGGCATCACCTGTTCCTCTTCCAGATCTCTGGTGTGCATGCGTGCTGTCAGGTTCCAAAGGTTTAATGAAACAAGCCAAACACAGAAACGGTTTGTAAATGCAGTTTGTATTCTTCATTCGGCACGAACTGACCAACAAAGCACTAAGCTGCCATCCTGTGCTTCCCACCACCTTTTATAGTTACGTTGGTAATTAAGATAAACCACACCCCATGCATTCGCACACCCATCACCTTGTGACCCAGAGCGAAAACCACCCAGCAATTAATCATGGATTGTTAGCAGGAGTTTCTTCAGCTTGTGGAGGTGGGATGGTGAACCTTGGCAGCTGGCCCAGTCTTCTCCCCTGAATGGCAGCTCCAGGCCTCTGGGCTGGCCGGAGCTGACACTTGCATGATGATCAGCTGGCCTTCGTGTGTCCAGCAGGGCCGGAAACTGGAAGAGCTGGTCTTCTGTTTTCCGGCATGAGCATGCGTGTCAGTCAGCTGATTGTCATGCGCGCATGTGTGTCACTAACCAGAACAGTAACTGGATGATGTACATGTGCGCCCCAGAAACCGGAAGTTCATTTTCAGTTATGCGCATGCCCCCTGGGCTGCTCCTCTTCTGGGTTGTGGCCTCGACAAGTGTGCAAAGCATGCATGCACATGCTCCCTTTTCAGCACTTGGTGCCAAAAAGGTTCACCCGCACTATCCTATGGTGAAGTTACATTGAATGTGCATTGCTAGAGCAAATTACTAGAGCATAGTAATTTATGGAAAATGTTCTTCTCAGTTATGTTTACTGTTTTGTGTGACAGTCCATTTTTATGATGCCTTCATTTACACTTTTTTGGTTTTGTTTCTGCTATATAATTGAGTCATGACTAGAAGACAGCAACATACCAGGAATAACCTAATTAAATTATATATTACCTGAAGATTTATGGGCTGCTAGCTTTTCAGGTTTGCTTTGTAGTTATTGATAGCATGTTAATAGCATAAAATGTAAGCTGTTGTCTCCCTAGGCTACAAAACTGGACAATATTTTAACATCAGGAGATTTTAATCAATATTTTATATTTCTGGGGGAATCTAGGCATTCAACCCAGATGTCATGATACCACTTTGTTTTTCATAGCTTCCTCAACTCTGACCACTCAGGTCCTCCAGCATGCAAAGCAAAGTGCTCCAATCTGATATTTCTAATTGAGATGGCAAAGGATCTTCCAAGCTTCCTCACATCATAGAAATGTGTTCTGTAGCTATGGAACTGTAAAAGTCCTATAAAGCCTTTTCGGCTTTTTAAATTAATGTCACATAAAGTAACAAACAGGTAACTTTAGCAAAATCAACCCAGATTTAGATAAGCCATATTAGGCCTCTAGAAAGCTCCAAGTGAGTTCTAATTGGTTCTAATTCACCTGATACCATTATCTGTTTATTGCATTTTTGTTTAAATCTTTCACAGAATTTCAGAAATATGGAATCAGGGACTCACCTCATCTAATCTTTACAAGACTGATCCTGAAGGATAAATTTGGCTGAGGGAAAGAAATCCTTTTGGTCACCCAGTGAGTTCTACTGTATAATCAAATGGGAATTTGAAATTCATAGCACCACAATCATTATAATCTATGGAGATAGGTTAACAGTTAAAGGTAGTTCCGCAGTTGTGCAGAACTTGGGGAAGTTTTGTAACTTTTCATGAGACATAGACTCCACTTTTTTAAAGGTGGAGGTGGGGGGAGTGCAATAATGTTGCCAGAAGAACATGAAAATAGGAATTTTCAGTTTGGTGGAGTATAACAATTTGATAGACATTTTTGAAAATACATGAAACATTCCTGAAACTGAAACCATCCCCTTTTCCTTTTGTTCATTTCTGGCAAAATACCTGGAAAATATGGTTTCTCTGCTTCCCATTACATTTCAGTGATGTAATTAAGGGCAGATTAGCCCCCAAAAAAGACGTCTGGAGATTGCATGCAGAATACTCACCATAGATTGCTCATATTGTGAGGGCACAATGATTAGAAAGCAATATTGCAGGCTAATTCAGTTGACTGTCAGCAGTTCGATTTTCACAGACTCAAGGTTGACTCATCCTTCCATCCTTCCAAAGTCGGTAAAATGAGGACCCAGATTGTTGGGTTAATATGCTGAGTCTGTAAACCACTTAGAGAGGGCTATAAAGCACTATGAAGCGATATCTAAATCTACGTGCTATTACTATTACTATTGCTCCTGTGATGACTCATTTCTACAAAGCTAAAATGAGAGGGACATGAATGCAGTGGTATTACCTGAGCTGGAGAACCAGTTCCCCAGGCTGGGAATGTAACTAGTGTTGTAGGCATTTTGTATTCATTCTTATCTGAAGCTTGATTGTGGAACACTGGACTTCAGTACAGGACTGATGGTAACTTGACTCAGTATTTCACTATAATCTTTCCTACACCATTATAAATAGTGTTCTAATTGTGCTTTTTATTTTACTTCTATTTTTATTGTTATTTTGCATGAACACCATCTGTCAGTGAGTTATAGAGCCATTAATACTTTCCTATCCTTTTCTCCCAATCAAACTGAATGAAATAGGCAGTGCAGAAATCATAATATGCAACATGGAATTAGAAAGTATGCAAAAATGCATCTAGATGAAAACAGAATGTTTTCACTTGAATCGCTTTAGATAAATGACCTTGAAATAAGTCCTGCTGTGTGGTTATGCCACTGGATCTGATTCACCAGCATCTCAGCTAGCTCTCCTTTACTGGTAAAACGTTGGACACTGGACCATAAAAATACTAAACTTCTAAACATAATTAGAAGGAAAAAAATCTTTGTGGTCTGGAAGAAAGGGCTAATTTAATTTTATTGATTTAAGTGAAAGTGACTTTAAACCAAGGGAGACTAATATGAATAGTAAGCTTAATTGCAGATGCCTCAGTACATTATGTAGATAATAACAGCTCCCCTGTGGATAATACAGGATTTTTGCAGAGAGAACAGAAAATTATGTTCTCTCTTGCTATAATGAAAATGAGCCAATGTTGCATCTTATCCCTCAGTCTACAGATTGAGTTGAAAATGTTCTGTGCCCTTTGTTTTTACTAATCCCACCTTAATAATCACATATGAATGAGCCTCTTTGCATGTTAATACATTCTGACAAAATGAAAATGCTCCAGGTCAATCTAAAAACAATATTCAGAAAATGATGGAGAGAGAGAGAAAAAAAATACTTCTAGGGAAAAAAGCCCATTATTAATAGTATACTAGAGTTTGATGGTAAAATATATTGAATTATCCTTTCAAGCAGGGGTGAAATCCTCCCGGTTCGGCCCGGTTCAACTGAACTGATAGGGATGATTGTCCTTGGTTCTGCGAACTGGTAGTAAAAAAAAAAAAAGCTTCCGAGGTCATGACTGAACCGACCAATCATCAGAAGCTTTTTTAAAAAGCTTTTAAAAACATTTCCCCCCCTGCTGGTTTGGGCTAACCAGCAGGGAAAAATGCTTTAAAAAGCTAAAAAAAAATAGCTGAAAGTGAAAAAAAAGTTGGCCACGCCCACCCAGTCACCTGACACCCCCAACAAGCCATGGCCACAGAACCGGTGGTGGTGGGGACATTAGATTTCACCACTGATTTAAAGGATGCTTTCAGACCCTATCAACATCTGATATATATTTTGAAGGAAGTCAAGTTTTTTTTTAAAAAAAAAAAAACTACGTGGAGGGATCTTTAATGAAATGTTGCAGCTTAAAACATTGATTTTTAGCATGATGCTTCTCATTTCATTCTTGACTCCTCATTCTTGCATTAGCTATATACTGGAGATACTGAATATGCTCAATTCTCCGAGGGATTTTTGACGAAGTATTCCTTTTTCTTCTCTTTTGCTATTCTACAGCTGATTGATGCCCCAAACTGCTCCTTTCTACAGTCATCAAAGAAAAAAATTACATTGGACACATGGAGTTTACATTAAGCAAATTGCTTATCTTATGCTGCACCAGAGGAAAGTTTTCTACATATTTGAAAGAAAGAAAATATATTTGAAATCTTAATCTGGGGTAATATGGTTTTTTAGTTTAGAAAGTGGTAAATAGCACAAACATTCTTATTATGGCCTCTTCCAGAAGTCTGTATTTTCACGGCATGAAGATACCTTACTAAGCATTTGCAAAAGTCACGTCTTTGCAATGAAGTCTCCCTCTCATTTCTTCTCCACTTCTGAAGTGGCTAAAATTGGCTGAAGCATTCTGGCATAAAATTCATGTTTTCCAATGAATGCCAGAAAGAAATATCCCATCTGGACATTCTTGATCACTTTGGAGGTTAAGAAACTTCTGGACACAATTGGCCAGCTTCAGGACTTCCGTCTCCTATCTGGCCAACAGGTTTCATATCTCCAGATAGCTGCTGGAGGAATTGCAAACTTCATTGGCATAGCCAGTTGAACATTTTTGCTGTTCAAACATAGAAATATCTATACTACGGGCAGAGGAAAAGTACTGCATTGTGGACAACCTCCCGCCTGCATTCTGCTTTTATCATAAAACTTTTTTTTCTTGTAAGAACTGGAAAATCCCATGCCATTTTTAAAGATCTTGCCATATAAATATAGTCAATATTTTTATTGGTAGAAAGTTTTTAAAACATCACGGTATGCTTTCCCAGAAGATAAGTGGCTATTCTAGCAACAGGACCTCTTAATTTGGGATTGGTCAATTTGTTGTGCTTGTATGAGATATTCTGCACACAGAGAGGTGCTTTTCCTTAGCCCAGCCTTCAGGAGGATAATTAATTGTGCCAGAAAACTAGTTCACATTGTTTTCTGCTAGAGCGCAAAACTACCACCCTCAATGCTAAGATGTGGAAAATTAAGATTGGGAAGCAACATTCTATTTCCTATAAGTATGCTTTTTCCTATTCTTGGTGGCACAGTGGTTAGAATGCAATATTTTAGGTTGACGCTGCTCATGGACAGTAATTCGATCCTGACTAGCTCAAAGTTGACTCAGCCTTCCAGCTTTCTGAGGTGGGTAAAATGAGGACCCAGATTGTTGGGGTCAATATGCTGACTTTGTAAACTGCTTAGAGGCGGCTGTAAAGCATTATGGAGTGGTATATAATGCTAAGTGCTGTTGCTAACAACAGGTGGAAAGGAAATCACTGTGGCTAAGATGGTGAGCCTTAAGAGAAATGTCATGGATTTGGCAAGAAAAAAAGAACACCCTACCCATCTTTGTTTCTTGCTCATAAAATAAACACACTTAGGTGATATCATGAATGTTCCTGGACTTTAGAAACTGTATCTGGAAAGTAGAATCAAGACTTTTGATTGTTCTGTTTTATGTCTGTGTTGGGAATGCAGAGAAGACGATGGTAAGAAGCTTAAATGGTAGTTGCTACAGATTTTGAAATATTTGTACTATGTTAAAGGAATAGTTGCTGTAGCAGAGATGTACAAATATGGGCTGTCCAAAATCAGCACTGGCAACAAAATCTGATGATATAACAAAATAATGTTGATTTGTAACTGGATAGAAAACTATCCTTGAGTGGCACATGCGGAAAAAACACCAAGTGGAAGATGCAAAGGATTAAAAGAGGAACCTGAGGTTCCAAGACTTCATGCAAGTCCTAAAACTCAAGGGTGTTGTTGCAGCACCAGGATCTTTCCAAGAATTGCCATTGAATAAAAAATTTCAATCAGTCCAAAAGAA
Source organism: Natrix helvetica (assembly GCF_964273705.1). NCBI lineage: Eukaryota > Metazoa > Chordata > Lepidosauria > Squamata > Natricidae > Natrix > Natrix helvetica. The sequence goes on from NC_138552.1 coordinate 46,752,999, forward strand.
GTAAATTAGCTGCACGGAGACGAAGCATAGAAGTAACTATATTCAGTTTAGGTAATTAACATAATTTGTTAAACCATAAGCTATTTTAAGTCCTGGCCCTTTGTGCTTTTTTGACATTTTGGAATGCAACCATCTGGCATGCTATTCAAAAGCTATGTGTGGTCTCTGCCTTCCCCAAATGCGGACCCCCCCCCCCAAAAGGGGATAAGAAGGAAAAGTTGCAAAGTTGAAAGTAAGTGTGTTCTCCTCCCAATTCCTTCCCTTTCTTCTTAACCTTCCCTGAAAGGTTATAATCACCTTTCTAATGGTTGCCTCCCTCCTCTTCTTACCATCAGTGCTGTTTTATAGCTGTATTTAGTTCTGTATTTTTTCTGAAAAGAAACAGTGCAAGTTCTCCTCTGGGTGTTTTTTTTTAAAGGATAAATTTAATAAGTAACTAGTGAATCTTCTTTCAGCTTTAGATTTGTTTCAAGGTCAGCTTCACATCAGTGCTCCCAAGTCTTACACTCTGGTTGAGTCTCCCTTCTTCTCAATTTCATCTCTAAAAGGGATCTGATAAGAAAGAAATATAGAGCAGTTTATACTAACTCACAGCTACTGAAAATGCCCTCTAGACATCAGCACTGCTCTATTGTTAATGATAAGTCCCTATAAAGAACAATATCTATTTTCAGAAATCTGTTGGGAGCATGTGTTTTTTCCCCCTAAAAATGCTGAGCAGTTTCTTTTGCAGTCTAAATTAATACCATGTAGCTGGTTGCCAACAATATAATTCAGACAGTTATTTAACAGACTATAAGAGAAAAGTTAGGTTCATGCATGCAATTGACTGACTGCTTACTGATTATATGCCACATTACATGAAAACAATCAAAGGAGCAGTACACATATTAATAAACATTTATTTATTTATCAAATTTCTACACTGCTTATCTCTCCTAAATCACCCTGGGCAGTTGACAAACAGCATCCCAAAATTATATTAAAACATGACTAAAAATACAATTAAAACAGTCAAAAACAAGATTAAAAATGTACAAGTTAAAAGTAAAAAAAAGTTTTTAAAAGGCATTAACAAGGTTAAAACAGGGTGGAGGGAATGCCCTCAAACCACCAACCATCCCCAGCGGTGTATAACACTCTTGACCCCCATGCTAGGGGGACTCACACCCTGGTCAGCACTTCTTTACCCTCCTACCATCGGAAGGAGATATAGAAGCATAAGCAGTCGCACAAACAGGCTAAAGAACAGTTTTTATCCGTGGTGTCAGACTCCTGAATGCAAAATAACATCACAACTAAGTAATACAATGAAGTTGCAGTGGGGGCGCAATGTGTAACATGTTCACACTGGTGTAAAGGGACTGGGTATTTGTTAATATGATTTATTGGGTTAGGGATATCTTTTTTTCCTTTTTTGGTCTTCGCTGTGAGTAGTATTGTGTTGGGGGGTGCACTGAGAGAACTCAACCAATTTCCTTGTACGTATGTTGTGTACTGACAATAAAAGAATTATTATTAATTATTATTATTAATTGGCAGAGCCAGGGTTTATGTATTTGTATTAGTGGGAAACAATTTGAGGAAGCGCTCCGATTTTCTTCATTCTATCCTTAAGTTAATATTACAGAGAAATATACATTTCTCTGATGTCAAGAGAGATTACAAATACTGTACATTCTTCTATCAATGCTTGGTTTTATTGAATTAACCAAAACTGGTTTCATTTTGAAAACACATCAAGCAAAAATCATGGCTTAATGCCACATTAGTTGAATTCATGTCATTCATATGCCAGATCTAAACAAACTACACCATGGCTTAGTGTGCCATGTCAGCCTGGCTACAATTTTTAGTTATACACTTCTACAAAAAGATGATGCAACTAATTTTCCAAAATTAATGACTTAAAGCAATAGCACTTAGACTCATATATAGTGCTGTATAGTGCTTTGCAGCATTCTCTACAGAATCAGCATATTGCCCCCAACAATCTGGGTCCTCATTTTACTGACTTTGAAAAGATGAAAGGTTTAGTCAACTTTGAGCCAGTCAGGATTGAAATCTTGGCTGTGGGCAGAACTGCAATGTTGCATTCTAATCATTGCATCACCACAGCTTTTTCAATGTGTGTTAAACCACACTGGTCATCTTTTAAGTTTGTTGCCATGTCTCCTTTCTTTTCATAAATTGTTTCAAATATTATGCCTGTACTATAATGTATAACCAGTTTTGCTTTCTTCACATCACAAGTTATTTCACCGCAAATGAAGCATAGTGGCTTAATTTGTATATATATTTAACTTTGTACACCCACCCAATCAACAGACTATTCATTTTTTGAAATATGACCTACTATATCAACTTTGCATGATCTACTAATTAAGTTACTATCAACTATATTTAGTTTAATATATTTAGAGAAACACAGCATATTCTTCTACTTACTTACCGTCACACATGGTCAATAGTTAATTACATGGTGGTACAGTAGTTAGAATGCAGTATGCCAGCACCTCAATCCCGATTAGCTCAATGTTGACTCAGGTCAGTAAAATGTGGGTCCAGATTGTTGGGGCCAATATGCTGATATTGTAAACCATTCAGAGAGTGCTGTAAAACACTATGGAGTGGTATATAATGCTATTGCTATACAAACCCCCTAAAATCTGTGGAATTTACTTCTATGTATCATTTTATCTCATCTTAACATTCTTTTCAATTCAGTATGAAATTCTTAGAGTTCCTATTAAAAATTCAAAGATAAAATAAAACACAGATTTACCAATGCCCATCAATATATGTTATTCCACAATCAAAGGGAGAAAAAAATCTAGTTTCTATTTAGTTAGTATTTTTTAATACGAATTGCCTAAAAGAACATATGAATGAATGTGTTGAGTGCTGCCAAGTTTTATTTGTGGTTGATGTCAGCATCCCTACCTGCAACTACCTGCATGTGACTTCCTAAAGTCATGGAAAGTGAAACTTTCAGAAAATGAAAAACATGGATTAGGGCAGGACATCCTTGAAGTCGAGAAAAGCTATCAATATATTTGAAAATCAGAACAGATAATAACCCAGCAAGTATTATTTTAGGGGTGGGGGGAGACAAAGTACAAGAAAGCATAGAAGAAAAAAAGAAGATGATCTTTATAAACTAGGTTGACCATACATTCAGGAAGAACAGAACTCCATTTCTGAAAAGCATAATCCTCATATGAAAGACATTTTCATGAACACATGGAGGGAGAGAGACATGTGTTTCTGCCCCCCACCCCATGCTTGTTGTTTACTTGGTTGCTTGCTGACTTACTATTACAATGAACTATCCTGAAAAAGGGGACATAGTGGCTTAGTAGCTAAGATGCTAAGCTTGTTGATTAGAAAGGGTGGCAGCTTGGCAGTTCAAATCCTTAATACTGAGTAATGGAGTGAGCTCTCGTTACTTGTCCCAGCTTCTGCCAACCGAACAGTTCGAAAGCATGTAAAAATGCAAGTAGAAAAAATAGGAACCACCTTTGGTGGGAAGGTAACAGCATTCCATGCACTTTGGGCATTTAGTCATGCTGGCCACATGACCACAGAGATGTCTTCGGACAGCACTGGCTCTTCAGCTTTGAAATGGAGATCACCACTGCCCCCTAGAGTCATGAATGACTAGTACATATGTGCGAGGGGAACCTTTACCTTATCCTGAAAAATGTGTGAGTCTTTCCTAGTCCCTTCTCCTTCATTGCTCACCTGTAACATCTCAGTTCTTTTTCCTCCTTTGCTTTTCATTAAGCTATTTGACTGACCACCTTCAAAGCCAAACCATCACTGGGAGCTTCAACTGTTGCCATTTCCAACCCAGAAGTGTTTCTTTCAAGCTATTTTAAACCTAACAAGAATAATGCAGTCCTGGTATATGTGACATCCTTATTGGATACTTTGTTCCATAATGACAACTCTTATATTTTGGATTCAAAGCAGCCATTTATGTTCTTTTGTAGAACAGAACCCTATTTCTATATATCTCAGTGTGAATTTGGACATTATAATGTTTAATTCTGGAGACATACTGTATAGTACTAGGACATTGTCAAACTCAGACTGGAAAGTCTCTCATGAATGAAGGCAAATATATGTGTCCCAGGATAATGTTTCAGGATCCAAATGGATCCTGGAAAGTCTCTGTGTTCCTGTAGTATAAATCTAAATTGTGAGATATGAAGCAGCTTTCAGCATATGTCTTTAATTCTACCATACACTTGCCTGTATTTCAATGTTGTGTTTTTGTCACCTTGGATTCATTCTATAGCTACTCATCCTGCTTGACATTCCTAACAAAATTTGGCAGCAGATCAAATCATATTTATGTTGGAATGTAAATGTGTAAGCCAAGGGTGGGCTGCTGGAGGTTCGCAGGGGTTTGGGAGAACGTCTAGCTAAGATTCTGTGCAGTTTGGAGAACCCCAAATCCCACTCCTAGCTGGCCCCACCCACCCTGCCTCTCCCAGGAGTCCCCACATGGCCCGTTTTGGATGCAGGTAAGTGCAGGGCATGCACAGAGGTTCAGAGAGGGCGAAAAATGGGGCTGCCAGAAGTTTGGGAAGGCTGGAAACAGGCTCATTTCAGGCTCCAGAGGGCCTCTGGAACACGGGGAAGCCATTTTCACCTTCCCGGAGGCTCGAGGAAAACCTCCGGAGCCCGTGTAGGAAAAAATGCCCCCCCATGGTGCAGGAAACCAATTAGCCACAATGGCCTTGCCCACCAAGCAACCAGGCAGAGAACCCCTTGCTAAAATTTTTGAAGCTCACCACTGGTGTAAGCTATATGAATTTCCACTGTGATTATAAAGTACAGCAGTCAAAGGATATTTCTGCCAATTCGTGTTTGGAATGTTAGGATAAAATAAATTTCATTCTAACAGTTGTTGGGACAAAGAAATTGGAAGTAACTAGTAATGAAATTATAAAAGCAAAAATTACGATCGTTAGGACTACAAAATCCAATAAAATATTAGTGTGGTATTTTGTCCTTCATGCTGTTGGAAAGACAGCAACTTTCTGGAAAAATGAAAATATTTATTGGATTGGATTTACTTGATTATATTTATATTTGTTTTGTAACAAATGCAGTGGAAATGAATTCCCATTTGGGATTCCTTTCATTATCTATTTTGGAGTCAGCTGGTAGAGGCAGAATCATCTGAATAAAGCATTTAATGTCTTCCAAAAGATAATGTAATGATGTAAAATGTTCTGAAAGAAAAGGAAGCTGCCAGCATATCTTACAGTGGCTTTTTCAGCAATATGTGGTGACAGAACAAGCAATTATTGATCCAGTGAAATTTATGGAGGCATTAACATAACTTCAGACACTGATTCTATGTGTGTACAAATCTTTTAAACCTAATCCTAAACATCTAACATGTACATAAAGGTAGAATGGAAGCTTGTTATAGACACTAATACTAAATTTGGTGGTAGTTATTAATTTGGCGAGAATTAGTGCCTCAGCACAGATTTCTGCATATCAGTAATGACTATTTAAACAAAATGTAGTGAGAAAAAAAATCTTATTTCTGGATATTTCAATACACCGACTGTCTCAAATAAATGTATTATTGAAGGTAAGTATACAAAGATATATAAATATTTCACTATTTTATTTAACGTTGTATAGATAAATTTTTGTACATGACCTGCAACTGAAGTCTTGGGGAAATTATTTTTACTTTCAACATGAAACATCGCTTTTGTGTGTCTGCCAAAGTGGAGAAATGAGTCACTGATGCCAGTCAAAATAATACTCAATTTGACAATATAATCATACATGCTTATAAAATGAGACTAACAAGCTTCTCTTCTCAATGATGTGCTAATTCTTTGTGTGATTATTCAAATAAGCTCACAGCTGTTTCACTATTTATTTTTTTACAAGAAAAAGAGAAACATATCTAAATCAAGATGTATCGTATTGATACATTGACATGAGCTACAATTATAAACAATTATAAATTAATTGCTATATTTTTCTACATTTATGTCCTTTAATATTTAGCTGGAAGGAATATCAGGTTTATAGATTTAGGAGTTTACAGCTACACAAATGTTCTTTTTACTGTGACTATGACATAGTATTTATTGACTTATTGGTTTTGTGTACTGTTAACTATTGTTAGTTTTTAGTTGTTAATTTTTACTATTATTGGCTTATGCCCTCATCGTGTTTATTTGTTTGAATTTATCTATTTGTCTGGAGCAGTGGTAGTCAACCTTTTTCTACCTACCGCCCACTAATGGATCTTTCTTGATGGAAAAATTTCCTTACCTCCCACCAGTTTTGTCCTTCGACTTCTCCTCCTCCTCCTTTCCCCACAACCCCACTCCCTTCTAGCAGTGATGATGTTACCTAGTTTGGTAATGAAATGTCTGTAAGAAAACCACCAAGCTCAGAAAGCAGCAAGGATCCCACTATCCCCCACCTCCTCTTTCTCCCTTTCATTCTCCTTTTTGTCTTTTCTGCTCCTTCCCCCCCTCCTTCTAGCACTTCAACAGCTCAGGCGCGACCGGAGAAGTTTCTCTTCTCAGAAATGTCTTCAGTGGAGCGGTGGCAGCCTGGCAGGCTGAGCCTGCGTCCCTTTCAGGAGCTTCACTGAGGAAACTTCTCCGGTCGCACCTGAGCTGGTGAAGCACAGGCAAGCACCGTCCCATCGCCAGGGAAACAGTGAGTGAGGTGAATCGCATGATTGCTCAGATCACATGGGCGCAGCCCGATAGGAGAAGTTTCTCTTGTCAGAAATGTCTTCTCGGGCTGCGGCCGTGTGATCTGAGCAACCACGTGATTCACCTCACTCACTGTTTCCCTGGCGATGGGACGGCGCTTGCCTGCGCTCCACCAGCTCAGGCGCGACCGGAGAAGTTTCCTCCCCTTCCTCTTCCCACATGTTTGCTTGTGCACGCGCTTGCGCTCGCCTGCCCACTCGCACAAAAGGACGTTTTAACCTCCGAAATCCCTAACGCACGCATTCTCGCACACGTTAGTTCAAAAGGAGGTTTTAACCTCCGAAATCCCCACTGCCCACCTGGAATCCCAAAACGCCCACTAGTGGGCGGTAGGGACCAGGTTGACGACCCATGGTCTAGAGCAGTGGTGGGCAACCTTTTTTTTCAACTGAACCAAATCTCGCCAAAACCACGATTGAAATTTACTTTGAGAGCCACATTTTTAAAACCGAAAATACATAGGATGGTACACTGTTTTTAGTTTCAATAAGTTTTTATTGAGAATATTCTGCATGCAAGTATCCACATAGGTCGGGAGGATACAAATAACGCAACTAATAAAACAAAAACTTTAGAACGATATTATTTATCGATAACGTTAAATTCCATAAAATTTGCCTTACAATGTAGAGAAAATTACATCCTGACATTGACTGACAAAGTCACAACCACTAATGTGAACATTGGCCTTGCATTTCCTTGGATAGTTTGAGTAAGTCAGGTTTGTATGTTGTTGTTTTTAATTTCATCTCTCTCCCCCACTTTCTTTCTTTTTTTCTTTTTCTTTCTCTCTCTCTCTCTCTCTGGCTCTTTGTCTCTCTCTCCCTCCCTCCCCCATCTCTGTCACTCTGTGTGTGTGTGTTTGTCTGTCTGTCTCTCACTCACTCTGTGTGTGTGTGTGTCTGTCTCTGTCTCTCCCTCTGTCTCTCTCCCCTCCCTTCCTCTCTCTCTGTCACTCTGTGTATGTGGGTGTGTCTGTCTCTCACTCATTCACTTAATCACTCACTCTGTGTGTGTCTCTCTGTCTGTCTATCTTTCTCCCCCTCCCTCCCCCTCTCTGTCTCTCTGTGTGTGTGTGTGTGTGTGTGTGTGTGTGTCTGTCAGTCTCTCTCTGATTCCCTCCCTCACTCCCTCTCTCTGTTCCTCTCTCTTTCTGTCTTTCTCACACACACACACACACACACACACACACACACACACACACTGTGGTCACCTTGTTGAGTGTTCCAATCACATTTGAAATACTCAACAACTGGCCTGCATTTATGGTATTTTGCAGCATTCTGCAGTCATAGGACCAAAATTGGTTGTCACTCGCCCGGGCTTTTGCAGAAGCTTCCCTCCGAAGCCCGAGAGGAGGGAGGGGAGCGGGCACCGGGCACACAGAAGAGCCGCATTAAAGGGTGTAAAGAGCCACATGTGGCTCCCGAGCCGCGGGTTGCCCACCACTGGTCTAGAGGATATTCTAGCAATACAGTAAACCATATAACTGGTACTTTAATATATTCAAAGAGTTTTCATGAAGAACCTGACTGTTTACTTAATGGCAACTATATAGTTTTAGAAGGGCTATGTAGAATTTAGGACTAATGGGTTTCCTTGAAGCATCAAAGCAACACTCTGGATTTATATAGCATTTCAATAGAGAGAACATGTTTTCTAAACCTACTTATAAAAGGTAACTCAGAGTATGAAAATATCTTAGAGAAGTAGCCAGTCAAACTTACTAGAGAAGTTGAAGCATAGCAAATCAATTTTCTGAATTAAAACACTGCCTTGAATTGCATAGCCCAGGCTAAGATCAAATTTTGAGATGGAATAATGGAATTATTCTATTCCATTAATGGAATAATTGGGTTCTTCACAATAATGATGCAGGGCTCAACTCACTTTTTTCTCTTATTTAATCTCTCTTAATATCTCCCCTCTCATTTATATGCATGTGTGTCAGTGGTGGGTTGCAGATCCCGTTGCAACTGATGCGGTGCAGTGAGGCCCGGCATCGTCCACATGCCCACGCGCAGCATGTGCTCACAAATGCTCAGTGTGCGCACGTGTCCTTATATCCATGATGCCTCTGCAACTCCTCCATGCGTGTAAGTGCCAAAGAGCTCAAATACAGGTCAGGAGCTCGGGTAGGTGGGTGGGCCCTCCGGAGCACCGTCCCGGAATGGTACCTGGTGCTCCCAGCAGGCACCAGTACTCCCGTACTAAAGCATACCGCCTGCTACCACTACTGATGTGTGTGGTCTTCAAGTTGCTGTCCTGATGCTTGGAAGTGTTAAGATCTGCATGGGGAAAAACAGACCTGGAGTCAACCCAAGCAAGAGTGGCTGTAGGTTCTGAAGCTGATGGATTCCCATAGAATTCCATTTTTGATCTCAGGTGCTGCCTTTTTCAGAATGAGTCTGCAATTTGGGAAACTATTTAGATTCGTATTTCCTGCTGGAAAATCAGGTAGAGGCTGTGGCCAGAAGGATCGTTATACAGTTTCACCTTGTACAGTTTTTTTTAAATCCATTCTTGGATTGGAAAGCTTTGTTGATGATTTCTCACACTCTGTCACATCCTGGTTAGGTTACCACAATTTGCTCTACATTTGCCTTTGAAAACAATCGGAGAGCTACACCTAATCCTAAAGATAGCAGCCTTAGCAATAAAAAAGTTTGGCCTGGTTTGCTCATGCTACATTGTTACTACAAAAGCTGAATAGGTTGCCCAGAGACTTCTGGGTGAGTACAAAACCATGGTTGTTGTTGTTGTTGTTGTTGTTTTTTCAAAATCTTTTATGGCTCAGGATATGTGCATTTTTGAGGCAACACTTTTCAAACAGAATCTGCTTTTCCAGTAAGAAAAGTTTCTGGTCCCTGGGTTATTATTATCAGCACCCCTTCTCCGAAGTACCATACTCTCTGTAATATGTGTTTCCCCATCCATGCTATGATGAAAAGTCTATCAAAACCTGGCATTTTCAGAAGATTTGGGGGATGGTGCAGTTTCTGAAGGTGCTAAGTAGCTGCGTGGATGGTTATACTACAATTGTCTATTTTTCTTATTTCTTTGCTTTCTTTGCTGTAGGGCCATGATGGTAAACCTATGGCATGGAGTTTGCACAGGTTTGTAGTATGTCCCCCCCCCCTGCAGCTCATTTTGGTCCCAGGAGCCTTCAGGAAGGCCTCCTGCTGGGGCCAAAATGGGGCATGGGGGGCATACTACGGGGCACCCCATCCAGTAACCCATTTTTGGTCCCAGGAGGATGCAGGTATGCCTGATTGGCCCAAAACAGGGTATGGTGGGTTTGAGTGCATGCAAGGGGGTAGCAGGGGATCGTGCCCATATGCACAGAGGGTAGGGCACATTGTATTATGGGAGTGGCCATGATTTCAGCACATAAGGACTAAAAAGTTTAGCCATCACTGCTGTAGGGTTTAAATTAATGACAGTATTGTAAGGAGATCTATAAGCTGCTCAGAGGTGAAGTTCTGATCTTAAAATTATAAAAGGGAACCTTTTAGAAGTGTCATTAATGTAACAGATAGGATGGTGAACCTATGGGTCATGACACTATGAGGATCACAAATAACTTGGATGGAGGTTCAATTTTTTAAAAAAGTTTTCAGATATTAAACAAAACTCTGAATGATAAAATGTTCTCCTGTTTTGCCTTGGTAAGCCTGCAGCAAGCTTCCCTAAGCAAAACAGGAGCTGAAGCCTGGAGCAAGTTTTGAAACTGCTAAAGCTGCAGGTCCAGCCATCTGTCAAAGTCATTGACCAATTACAGTCATGCTGTGATTGACAGATAGTTGCCTACCAGCTGGTAACATCTGGATGGTGTGTGGTAGTATGTCTGTAATTTTTGGAGTATTTATAGAAGTGTGTTAGTAAAGTTTATAATTTATATCCATTATTTTAAACTTATAGCATTTTTTAAAATGCAAAAATACTGGGTTTGCACAGCTAGGAAAGGAATGCCTTGCAGACTTTCCCTTTTGCTGTTAATTTTAAATGGCCTCACCAGCCTATGCTGATGGCTCTGGGAAAGATAAAAGGAGGAATTTTATACCCAGCAGGGAGACATGAGAGAGGTGTGGAGAAATATTGTCCTATGGATTAAAGCTGGCTGAAAAGAAGCTGACGTTTTTAGTTGAGAACGCTGGATTCCCCCCCCCCCCCTTTAAACTACAGAGGTGGAAGCTGAATGGCAAAATAGTCAAGGGAAAATCAGCAGTAGCTAACCATGCCTGAAGCTACAGCAGCAGAAGGAGGCAGAGATATGACATTCTCAAGGCCAGGGGGAAAAAATGGTGCACTAGCAGCCCTATGATGGACCAGTAGCAGTAGGCCTTCAAAAAGGCTCACTGAAGGGGAAGTAAAAAGTAGCCAAGAATAGGAGGAGAAAAGCAGCTCAGCAGCAGAGGCCTAGGATGAAGTTTAATAGCAGCAAGCGGATTACCAGCTGGGACCTATTATAGAGCAGTGTGGGTATCATTTGGTCTACTAATGAAAAATTCTACTACAGAGCCTACTGAAGACATTACAGAACAGTGACCTATTAAAGAATTCTGGAGACAATAAATTACTGCCAGCTACTAGACTGTCTGGCTCGTTATGAGATGGTACATGTAGGTAGGAATTCGACACACAGACTATCTCCTCTAAGCTCAAACTATAGGCTCAGTTAGCTTCAGCATTTATGCAATATAGCAGTCTGTGGAGTGACCCTATGCAGAAATGGTGTCAGTTACTATGAAGACCCATCAATTAAAAACACTTGTAGCTACAATATTTATAGAGAAACTCAGAAACTTGAAGATATAAGGTTAAACTAGATTAGCTTGCAAGTTAGTATCACCAAAGTATGTTTCTTTAACATTCCAGAGTAAAAAAAAAAGTTGATTTCTATATGTTATTATATATTTATAGATTGCATGTAGTTTATAACTAGAAAGGGAGAAATTGTGAAATTTGATCCTCATTACTCATTAAAAGGAGAGGAGTGCACACCTTTATGGCAAGGGTGAAGGAAAAGAAGCAGGAATTAAGCTGGGAAATGAGACTTCAACTTGGAAAAGAAGACTGTTGCAGTCATTTTGTATGATTAACTCTAAATAAACACACGAGGCTACGACATATTTTTTTCCCCAGCAATCCATACAAACTGCAAAATAAATGCTACTGTGTTAAAGAGTTGTTAAATATTAAATAAGTTGTTTTAATGAGCTGACATTGCAGTCTTCTGAATCAACTTCTAGGCATGCACTGCCCTAAAGGACAAAAGAGACTAGTAGAAATTGAACATATGATTGAAAAATTTCAACTTTAATAAGAATAAAACAATTTTAAATATCTTTACTTCCGTGGTTTGTTTAGCTGTTATCAAATGTTAAGTATTGTGAGTCAAGAATTCAGTTTAATTGAATTGGTATTTTTCTGAATAGTTACATTTTCATAATGTCATCTTAAGTACAATTTATGTGACAGTTGTTTCTCAGGGGCTAATGTGAGTCTTGCTTTATATAATGGCACATGATTTATTCCTGATTATTTGTGCAGATATTTAACCTTCTTCCTGATTATATTACTTATGCAGATATTTAATTCACAGTCATTCCTAAACTATAATCTACTTTGTCTTAGGGACTTTCCCTACTGCTGAGAACATCTGCTATCCACCTACTTTAATTTGATATAAAACTGTATTGGCATGACATTTTATGTTCCCATTGTTGATTCAAATGGTGATAAGTATATGTGTAATATGTGGCTTCAATTTTTTTGTAATAAAGAGGTCTGATTTTTATTTATAATTTAGAACAGCAGCTTCAGGGGTGGGTTTCATCCAGTACGGACCGGTACGGCCATACCAGATGGTGAAATTTAGTGTGCTTTCCCGTACCTGTTGGTCAGGAGGTTCCATACCGGAACACTCCCTTCTCTCCTCTCTTTCATTCGCCCCGCCCATCCTCACCATGTTGCTGAAAAGTTCTCAGAAGAAGAACCAGAAGAAGAAAGAACTGGCGAGTGGCTGGGGTGGGGTGGGGAGGATGTTGGGGAAGAGGAAAGCGGCAGAGGGCTGCTATATATAAAAAAATTATATCTTCTTTTTGTAGGTCATTCTTTGGGGCAAAGAATTCAGTGACATCGACTTGGCCACTTCCACTCAGTCACATGACTGCCAAGCTTCTACTACCCAGTCATATGGTCACCAAGCCACTCCCACCCAGTCACATGACCACCAAGCCACTCCCACATAACAGGGCACATCTACAGAATAGGTTCTAAAAAACTTTGAAACCAACCACTGAGCGGCTCCCAATTTTTTGGGCACCAGGGACCAGTTCTTTGGAGAGAGGCTTTTCCGTGGACTAGAGGCATGTGGTTTAGGGTGCTACTGCATCCCACAGATGGGGTTTTGCTTTTTTTGTGTGACTTTGTTTCTGGCATACCACAGCCTGGTGCTGGTCAACAAACCGTGGGCTGCCTTAGAAATAATAGTCATATGGCATATAATTTCAATAGAATCCAGTGGGACCTGTAGATATACAGACATGTTTTTTTTAAAAAACTAAATTAAATACATTTCCCAAAGATGCTACTTTGAAAGACAACTGGACTTTGCTTGAAGATATTCATCTAATAAGCTTCTTGGATGAGAAATGAAATGTGTTGAAGCAAAACAAAATACACTTGCCTTCTGAAAAATGTTGTCTACCTTTGGGACAACTGTGACCTGGATGACTGAGAATCTCCACTTGATTATAATAAAAGATATTGGCAATAACTGAATTATAACCCTAAAATAGGATTATACAGTCAACTTCCTGTATATTTGTTTTTCCTTTGTTGTTTTTAAATTAAAAAGGAATTGACTTCCATAACAGTCTAAACAACTGATTGTGAGCATGTGCAAAGATAAGTATACATAAGAGTCAAACCAGTATGCCTTATTTGTGGAAAGAGAACTGCTGTACTATGGAAAGTAAAACTGGGTAATCATTATTATATCAAGTATGAAGTTTAAAAATATTAATTAGAAAAGCAGACTAGGGTGTCAACAACTTGAGAATGACTTAAGCTTACTACATTAGGAAAATGCTAGTATAGTGCATCATACCTATACTGCTATAGAAATGCATAACTGTAACTATTTAATTGGATTCATGCAACATGCTAATAATACAAGATGATCTAATGCTTAACATACTATATGTTGTTTAGTTTTGGTACAGTGTATTAACCAATGTTAGTTTATCAACAAACCCAGGATAAAGAAACCATGGGTTAGGAAAGAGTTTAAACTTTAGATGCAACATTGGAGAAACTTAAGTTGTAAATAAATATTAATAAATATTAATATATTAATTAATGTTAATAAATATTACAGTAATTGGAAGACAGCATGGTCAATATAGGTGATGGAACTGATATCTAGAAGATGATATAAAGATAAAAGCACCAAACCCTGAGACAGGCTGTTCACCAGGGATTTTAGGCTGCACCTCACCTTACCTGTCAACATTAAATGAAACCACTCATGAAGAAAGGAGGGGAACCATCACAGCACCATGCTTCCCACTTTCAGACATTATGTCCACGCCAGAAGAATATCATGAATTATGAAAAACCAAAACCAAAACAGTTGCATCACCCCTATTCAGGCTCTTGATAGATGTGATTGATACTTCTTTTGTGGTATGCCTTGCCTGAAATCCAGCTGCAAAACATTTAAGTAATCCATTTCCTCCAGACCCTCTGAAGCTATAGTCTAATTTCTCCAGAACCTTAACTAAAAGAATGTTGGGTAATTGGATGCCAATAGAAATGCTTCCAACGCTCCAGATCACCTAGAAGACTGTGGTTATTCCATAAAATATCATACAACAACGTACATTAGGAATAATTGCAGAAAAAAAAAGTTGACTGCTGCTAAGGGACATTGCATCTGCCTCTGCACTCTATAAGGAAATCATTTTTCAATTATATAAAATATATAAGCCATCAATGCAGAGTTGCAATAATGACATCATCTTAAAAGAAAAGCAACTGTTGGACCAGCTCATTTTGATGTTGACTTCATTCACAAATGAAGTTAGTTTTCTAGTTCAGTTTACCCTTGAAGCTTAGTGGTGTAGGCAAATTAGATGACTACAAAAATATTACGAATGATTTAACTACATTGCAAATGCTACATTTCTTACAACTCCCTTTGACTTTTAAAATACTTTGAGGCACTGAAGCATATTTTTATATTTTTGATTTACGGAGGACAACTTTGTTTTTGTTTTTGTTATTTTATACCAAAATGCTTTATGTATAACATACTCTCATGAAGAAATAGCGGTCAACATTTTTATTTTCCAGGACAAACTTACACTATCTCTCTGCAGTACATCAGAATGCCTGCTGGGTTGACGTTAGCAAAGAAAGGACATGAACCACTACTACAAAAGATAAACTCTGCTAGTAATAAAGACAAACTTCCTTCTGAGGTTGTGTGTTTTGTAATATGCAATGAAGGAAATAAAAGCTCTGGGCCCTCTATGAGAAGATAATTTGGCTCCTCTGAAAACCTTCTGAAGTTTCGGACTTCAGCCTTATGAATAATTATGAGTAAACATAAAGAGGGTTATGGTATTAATTGAATAAGAAGGATATGTAGATGTGAATTATGGTTATTATTGATGAAGCTCATGCTTTTTTTTAAATTCCTGAACCTTTCATCATTCAACTATATAGCATAAAATGCACTTTTACAACACGAATGCTTTCTGGAAGCCACATAAATAAAACAAGTGCAGAAATAATGGTTCAATTGCTAGGGGAGTATATAGCCCAAGGTTATTTAGTAAATAAAAGATACACTTTGTCATATGAAATTCCCTGTGGCATAGCTCCCTGGAATCTAAATTATAACAGTAAATCTATATTTTATTTACTGTTATAATTTATTTAAGGCATTTGACTGCCATTTGCTCTGTTCTAGTACCAAGCCTTTTAGAGAATAAACCTTACTGAACGTTTATTTGTGAGTAAATGCATATAACAATATCCACAGAGGTGAATGAATCAAAAGCTAAGATGGTAGTCCTGTCTATGCATTATACGGACTAAGGGAAGGAGCTGTAGTTTCAAATGCCATCTTGACTTTTTTTTGACTACACTGTATATACTGTATACTGAATATATATGTGGATTACATGAAATTGGACTACAGAAGCGAAGAAATCAATATAAATTGGATCAATACATCATGTTTCCCTTTCTGAAATCCTGTAATGGAAACATATATTTTCACATGTAATGACTATTTCAAAATACAGCAAATATTGTAGAATTAAATTAAAGCACAATATAGTTCTTAGGCAAAATGCTATAATATGGATTTTAATTCTGTATGTGATTGAGGCTCAAAATATTTTATTTACAATAAAAAGTTCCACTTTTTTAATGGAGGGTATACTCTGGATATTAAAAGCAGGTTCTTTACAATAATTCAAAACAAATGTATTTTGTTTTCTTTATAAGTAATTTTATTGTATCTGGCATTAAAGACAAAAATATACACTACTGTGCAGAGTTCCCATATCTAAAAGTAGCAGAATATTATATTTCTCCAAAGGGAGAAATGGAGAAACATGTTCTTAAAGACAGAAAGCAGACTCAATCTTTCTTAATAGCTCCCTCTCCCCCACAGCTATTTTGTCCCCATTAAGAAAGATTGGGCCAGCCTATCTACAAAACAAAAAACCTTCATCTCCAGGGTGATGGGACATGACCATTTAGGATCTGATAAGATTGACCCACTGCCATTTAGCAGAAGACATAGAACTCACTACATCACACAATTTCCTAAGGGCATTTCAGACATCGTACAAGCAGCATTTCAAGACCTGTATAAAAATCCTGGCATTCATCTAGCTAATTGTTCAGCTGACCCAGAACCACAAACCCTGGTGGTTCTGTTCACTATTAAATGGACCTTATTTCCAATCAGCCTCCACCAGTGGTTGGTTGCAAATATTTTTTCTACCGGTTCGGGCATGCTCCCATCCATGTGCGCTTCTGCACACATGCAACACTTCTCTGTATGTGCAGAAGGTGGGTGGGTGGGGTCTCCCACTGCTGCTACTACAGGTTCTGCCCAACTGGGCTGAACTGGGAACAACCCACCCTTCACCCTCCATGTTGTTTCCAGCATCTTTCTCCCAACTTGAAACTGAACCAGATGGATTTTCCTTCTGACATTCCCAAATAGTAAGTTAACAGGTGCTTGTTATTTACATAAAATACATAAAGCTGCAGAAAGGCTGCAAACGTTGTAAAAGTGGTAGTGCATGGTGGTGAGGATCATAAATTTCCTCAAGCAAACACTATCTACATGCACAAATTTCCAAAAAGAAACATGCTTTCACCTCTGCTTAGGTACAGCGTTCAATGTGCACCACGGTGTGTACAAATTCTCTGAGATATTGAAGACCAATGAAACTTTGTGATGATTTACACATTTGAAGTCCCAAGGCAATCACGAGCATTCATTCACACACATAACCTTTTAAGGTTGCATTCATCCTATCCAAGAGATTTAGTTGATATTCTTTGGTGGCCTCTTTTTGAATATAATGCCCTTTAGGGCTTCCCACTATCTGGACTGTTTAATATCTATCATTTTATTTAATGACAGTAGGTTGCCAAACTGCATATTAAGCAGACTGTCGCTTACAATGGCATGGCATGGAGCAGCAGGTTATCAAATCTGTAGATTAGCCGGTGATGGACGACAGCTGATAAGGATGGGCAAAGCACTTTGCTTCCTATATTGGAGGGCAAATAGTCTCTCCTTGAAGTGTTAAGGCAGATGCATCATTAGGAAATTTTGACAAACTTAATTGAAAGAACAAATGTATTTTTTAATTTATTAAATCCCTATGCTGCCCATCTCACTGATGCAGTGACTTCTGTCACCAATATGCATTTCTGATAGACACAGAGCAATTTATATGGAACAGAGATGGATTTCTGCTAGTAGAGAAGCATTTTCCTGGAAATGGAAATAATTCCCAAGATGTTTCATTTTTAGCTCATCAATAATGAGCTCTAAATAGGCCATTCTGAAGATGTGGCAAAGGAAAAATGGGCCATTTTTGGGTTGGTGATTTCAAAACCTCATTTTCTGAAGCAAACCAAAGTTTCTTCCTGCTTAATAACAGCCTAAAGTTGGCACAACTAGTTTCCATTATACTGGAACAAATGGAAAAAAACTAAATATCCAAAGATACACTGAGGATAAAACATTGTACTAGATGATTTAACAAATGAAGACTAATCTACCACCAGCTGTGCATAGGAATTTACTACTGTTTGAAAAAAAAGCTATTGAAATCATGCCTAAAATTGATGAAGATCTGATTGGGAAAAGTAGGTTAGTTTCTAACTTATGCAGGAAGTCTCAACTTATTAAATAAGCAACGTCAAAATAATTTTCAGATTACATGTGTTTTCATGAGCTAATAAACATTTTGTACAATGATACTGTGTTTCCCTGAAAGTACGACCTACTCAGAAAGTAGCTTGATTTTTACACATGCGCCCAATAAGCCCTACCCCCAAAATAAGACCTAATTTTTACCTGTGCACCACTCTGGGGTGCACAGGTAAAGATTAAGCTAGGATAGGGATGGATGGGGTGGAGCTGCCCTACTACTTACCTCTGGATAGTTGCAGCCAGGCCCCATACACCTCTACCCATTTCTTTTGCTGCAGCCTGCAAGGCTTTTCTGGAGGCCTCTGTAGCCAATAATAGAGCTCCGGAGCTTTGCTGGCCTTGCCAGATGAAGAAGTTCCTGAAGGCCTCTAATTGCAAAAAAGAGGCTGGGGGTGACATGCACAAGTGAGGTGAGTCAATGGATGTCCCCCCCCCAATATGATATAGTGCCTTTCTGGTGGCATAAAAAGAAGACAGAATTCCAAGTAATACCCCTAACGAAAGAACACTCAGAGGCTTGAGTTTTCTCCAAGTTCCATTTTATTAGAGATGTAATATTGGCACATCTGGGAAAACCCGAATCTGAAAGTTTCCAGGTTCTCTCCATCCAAATGAAACTTCAAGTCCCTGCCCAGCACCCTTATGTTCATTACATGGTCCAATCAGGCAAAACTGGAGATGCCTCCTAGTTACGCCACTCCAGGTGCAGGGCAAGATGGTCTTGACTCTCTGAGAAAGGAATGTTATTTCGACTATAGATCTCCTATACTCCATATAATCCCATCTCCCATTTTCCCACAGTAGAAAATGTGGCAGGCCTGAAGGCCCAATGTAAAAGATGGCTTCCAGGTCTGGCGAGGGTTTTATTTTGGGGGAAACATGGCATTACAGTTAGTCCTCAACTTACAACCATTATTGAGCTCCACATTTATGATGCTAAACAAGACAGTTGTTCCATAGTTGTTAAGTGAATGAAAGCCGTTGTTAAATTAGCAACATAGTTGTTAAGTAATCTGTCTTCCTCATTGACTTGTTTGTCAGAAAGTTGCAAAAGGAGATCACATGAATCAGTGGTCGGCAAGCCGCGGCTCGTGAGCCAAATGCGGCTCTTTACACACTTTAATGTGGCTCTTCTGTGTGCTGGGCGCCCGCTCCCCTCCCTCCTCTCGGGCACTTCAAAACAAGCGTCCCTTTCCTTTTTTTCTTTTCGACCCACAATGATTAGGGAGGATCCTGAAGTCAGGCGGGGATGAGAAGCGAGGAGGCAGAAAAAGAAACGGAGGCTAAGGAGCTTCCCCCCCGCCTCCTCCCAGCAAAAATCTAACCGGGGAGCCGGGCGGGCAGTAGCAAATTAGCCGATCACGCCGCGTGATCAGCTAATTTGCTACTGCCCGCCGGCTCCCTGATAAGATTTTTGTGGGGGGGGGGAGCTCCTTGGCCTCCGTCTCTTTTTCTCCCTCCTCGCTTCCTGGGGCTCCACCAATGGGGGAGCAAGGCCCGCCCAGCGCCAGGCTTTGGGCTAACACAGAGGTCTGCAAAGTTGGCTGTTTTAAGACTGGTGACTTCAATTCTCAGAATTCTGAGAGTTGAAGTCCACCAGTCTTAATAGCCAATTTTGCAGATCCCTGGGCTAATATGATTGATGCCCTTGGTGGACTTCAATTCTCAGAATTCTGGGAGTTGAAGTCCACAAGTCTTCAAGCTGTCAGGTTTGAAGACCCCTGGGGTTTTTTTTCTAAAGGGTTAGGGGTGCAAGGGTCTTGCAACTTGACAGCTTTAAGACTTGCATGCTTCAATGCCAGAGTTTCTGAGCCAACATGACTGGAGGAGGAATTCTGGGAGTTGAAGTCCACAAGTCTTAAAGCTGTCAGGTTTGAAGACCCCTTGGGGTTTTTTTCCTAAAGAGTTAGGGATGCAAGGATCTTGTAACTTGACAGGTTTAAGACTTGCGTGCTTCAAATGCCAGAGTTTATTGAAACTAAAAACAGTGTACCATCCTATGTATTTTCGGTTTTAAAAATGTGTCTCTCAAAATAAATTTCAATCGTGGTTTTGGCAAGATTTGGCTCAGTTGAAAAAAAAGGTTGCCCACCACTGACATGAATCCCCCCCCCCCGTATTTTGATCACATGATCACGGGATGCTGGAAGGGCCATAAGTTTGAAAAAGGTCATAAGTCACTTTTTTTGAATGCTGTTGTAACTTTGAATGCTTATTAAATGAACTATTGTAAGTCAAGGACTATCTGTACTGAATTGTGTTATTTCTTATAAAGGTTTAGTTACAGCTCAGTCATAATATAAGTTAATAAAAAACCTTTGAGTTCATAAAATTAAATGAAATAATTTAAATAATAGTTTGTGAGTCAATTAATTGTCCCTTCACCCTTCCCCATTATTTTTGAATGGAGATATCACATTAACAAAATATCTCTAGGTTGCTTCAGAGTTCATGGATAGATGCTTAGCATTATACTGTATGTGTAATTATCCTGTCTACACTGAATAGTGATACCACATTAACAAAATATCTCTATTTGCATTTGAGTTCATAGACAGATGCTTAGTATTATATGTGTAATTATCCTGTCACAAAGTTAGCAAATATTACTATCTCATAGACAGTTCTGCACACAGAAATAACATATTCAAGTGTTATATTCATCTAATTAATTAATTTGTTACCCGCCTTTATTATTTTTGTAAATTACTCAAGGCAGTGAACATATCTAACATAGCAATAGCACTTAGACTTATATTCTGATTCATAGTGCTTTTACAGCCCTCTCTAAGCAGTTTACAGAGTCAGCATATTGCCCCCAACAATCTGGGTCCTCTTTTACCCACCTCGGAAGGATGGAAGGCTGAGTCAACCTTGAGCCAGTGAGATTTGAACTGCTGAACTGCAGCTAGCACTCAGTTGAAGTTGCCTGCAGTACTGCACTCTAACCACTGCACCACCTCGGCTCTGAGGAACATATCCTCCTTCTCCTATTTTCCCGACAACTACTCTGTGAGGCGGGTTGGGCTGAGAGAGAATAACTGGCTTACGGTTACCCAGTTGGCTTTCATGGCTGAGGCAGGACTTGAATTGATGGTTTCCTGGTGCCTTAACCAGGAGAGCAAAAAGATTCTCATTTTGTTTGGAGCTTCACTTTTTTTTTTGTTTATTCACAAATACAGCCCCAGAGGCAAATAGGTTACAGCTAAAATCAATCTAACCTATTTCACAGACTTGATTAGAATGTGTGTTACAATTGTGACTTTTTTTAGTGGCATGTAACTGTGGTTCATGAACATAGATTACGTTTTTTTTGGTTTGGTTTCTTCATCTTCTTGGTTTGCATTTCTGACTACCAACAAGGCAGACAGAACATTAATCAAAATACACGCATTGGTCTCATAATATTTGTAAACTGATGATGAATGTATACAGAATGTGGTTTTATCAGCAAATGTCTCCATTTGTTTATTGATCTAAAGAAAGCTTGCTTTATTCCAAATGAAATTAAAAATGAATGATCTAATCAAGGTAAAAGAGTGCATTTTGCTACTTTCTCTGCAAGCCTGCAGAATTTTTTTTTTTTTTGGAAGTTTTATTAACCTTGCTTCAAACTAATATATTTGGCACCCCAAATTACTTGTGAGGTGAGAGCTTCCTCATGCTGACCTAATTATAGGATTTATATTCTTTCTATTTATATGTCTTTTTCTTCAGACTTTGATTCATTCCAAGCAATAGTGTCTGTAGGCAAGAAAAAAAAATTATCACAAACTAAATAATATTACAATTTGTGTTACATTATTTACTAGTAAGAAATGTTCCATTTGAAAGTTATCCAAAATACCTTCATAAAAGGCACTAAAAATCTTTAGCTAAGGGCTGTAGCTGTAGTATTTAGATAAGATAGAAGTATACTTTAAAATACAAAGAATGTAGATTACAATTATATTCTTCTACTCCTTCTACATAGGGGATGTGATTAATTTTCTCAGGATGCAAAAACGAATGAATATGGTTGCCAGAAAATAAAATTGACATTATTAATAATATAATTTGGTGAATGACAGTTCTCTGTTCTTCTTTTATCATGAGTTCTGGAAAAGATGATGTACTGTACAGAAAAAAAGAAGTGATAACCATAATCATTGCAGTTGGCTATAGTTTCCCCCTTAACTTAGTCCTCAAGAAATTGCCCCCCTCTTCATGTTTTTTTAACATTTATTTATTTTTAATGTGAGACCTGTGATGGTGAAAGAAAGGAAGAAAGACTTCCTTTCTTTGGTAGTCCTGAAACTTCACCTCAAACTTAATACTCCTCTACTGCACCATTCTACTATCACTTTGATGTAAGGGTAAACTACTGTGTTGTTTTGATGCCTTTGAGTCAGTATTGACTTCTGGTGACTACCTAGACTAGTTCCTGAAGTTTTCTAGGCAAGATTCCAGATGTAGTTTCCCACAGCCTCCTATTTAGGGCTGAGAGGGAACGAGGGAATGACATCTTGCTTCATGCTAAAGATGGACTAAAATTCACTGCCTCTCGGTTTCTAGCCTGATGCCTCAACTGTTATACTGAACTAACTCTCAGATTACTCCAGCAACCATAAAATAAGAGGAATGTCATGTGGTTCTAAATAAAATGATTTATATAATTTTTTCTTATCAGGCATAGTAAGGCACATGGTAGTCCGCAAGCCAGATATATTTATAGCCACCACATTCTTGCTTTAGCTACTAGGTACAAAGTTTCATCTTTAAAAAGGGGGAGAATAAATAAAAAAACAATTTTTTGCCACTCAACTCAATATATTACTAAAGTCAGATCCAGTCTTCAGCTAAACCAATGAGTTATTGTAATTGCCCCAAATATGAAAATTAGTTGGAAACAGATGAACTATTTTCTAGACAACTTCTGGACATCAATAGTAACTCCAACAGGTGTAACACATCTACAAAGTTTCACTTCAAGCAGAACTTAATATTACTCCATCAAGAAAGACTTCTCCACACATTGAGATTCTTGTTTCTGTCTCCTTCTCCATTATCATATTCATCTTGCTCATTACCAGCCATAGCAGAAGGCTTTGCCTTAAGTGGATTTTTGAGGTCCAAAGCGTCTAGGAAATACTGGACTTATTTTTAAATGCACATTAGTGAAAGTTGGCAGAGCTTTGGTTGTTTTGGATGATGTTGGACAAAGTTGTTATTCTGTTTCCTGTTTGGAATAATAATTTACTTTAGCATACACAGCAAAATATTGATACATTTGACACTTAAAAAGAAATAATATTTAATTCTGAATTATCTTTGCAAATATTATGAATAATGGTATATAATGTAGAATATGTAAATTATGTAGAAATGAACAATAGATAAAGTGTTAATTGGCTAATTGGTACATAAGCTGTAAAGATTCAAAACATAGCTTGACATTCTGTAGCAATAATTTTAAGTCAAAACTGGTGTGTCAAAAATCTAGTGTAATCCCATGTTCCCCTATTTGATAAAAGCAAAAGATTTTTAAGAACTAGCCAAACAAATAAACTTATTTGGTAGCTTTTCATTGAAATTGTATATTTATGGGGTATAGAAGTAGAGCTAGGCCTAATTAAGTTTCTGGATAGTGAGGTGGGAAGAATAAATGCCTTTAGGAGCAATTGAGATTTCATTAACACTATGTAATATATTCCATTTTTACTTCAAAAATTAATTAAAATTAAATCAATAATTGAATTGCTTTCCTTAGTAACATTTGGCATGACAATATTCAACAAGAAAAATACTCTGCATTGTTAAAAAGGCACTTCAGATCTTGTGAGGAAATAATACAATAATACAATAATACAATAGTAGAGTTGGAAGGGACCTTGGAGGTCTTCTAGTCCAACCCCCTGCCTAGGCAGGAAACCCTATACTGTTTCAGACAAATGACTATCCAACATCTTCTTAAAGACTTCCAGTGTTGGGGCATTCACAACTTCTGGAGGCAAGCTGTTCCACTGATTAATTGTTCTAATTGTCAGGAAGTTTCTCCTCAGTTCTAAGTTGCTTCTCTCCTTGATTAGTTTCCACCCATTGCTTCTTGTTCTACCCTCAGGTGCCTTGGAGAATAGTTTGACTCCCTCTTCTTTGTGGCAACCCCTGAGATATTGGAACACTGCTATCATGTCTCCCCTAATCCTTCTTTCTCTTAAGCTAGACATACCTAGTTCCTGCAACCGTTCTTCATATGTTTTAGTCTCCAGTCCCCTAATCATCTTTGTTGCTCTTCTCTGCACTCTTTCTAGAGTCTCCACATCTTTTTTACAACGTGGAGACGATGTGGAGACTTTAGAGAAGAGCAACAAAGATGATTAGGGGACTGGAGACTAAAACATATGAAGAATAGCATGGCAGAGAAAAAAAAAGCTACGCTAAAATTCTATTAAGCAATGACATAGGTGGGGCAATTAGATGTGTGTCTTTTATTTAAGCAGAGTTCTGGACTCTTTTTCCAGCACACATGGAGTATTTCTTATTCTTTCCATCTTCACGTCTTCCCAAACATAGAGGAAGAAGAGAGATAGGAAGAAAACAGCCAGCAGTAATTGCTTGGAAAACCATTAGAGTTTTTGCTTCAATGCATACAGCTATGTTTAGGCAATAGTTAACTCAAATACACTAGCAGAGGAGAAATGGATCTCCTGTGCTGCTCTTCTTTCTTTACATGTGCATTGGCTCATATTCTGACATGTGTTTGGACTACTATATCTGGAAAGGAAAAAAATATGACCAACAGTAGACATGGGTGCAGAAATACAGAAAGCACCGTTTTGTGTTCAACTAAGTACGTTGAATGGATTCTACAGCCCATATCTGATAACTCTTCTCTACACATTTTAGTTTCTTGAAGGTATGAAGCAAGGTGTGGTTCTCAAGCGAGAAACCTGGTGGATATTCTGGGCATCTTGGCCCAGAATTAATGATGCCTGTCACCCTTCATTATATTTAGATCAGTGCCTAGGGACTGCTAATTTTCTAAGCCGGGGGAAAGTTAATACAGGAGAGTGGATCTTACCTTTCTGAATTCTTAGTGGTAAGTGGTAAGAATGATATGCCAAACACGAGACTCACATTATATTATTGAATTTAGACTGTAAGAGGGAATGGCAATGAAACATTTCTTGAAGAATAGACTTCCCTGCAGCCTGCACTCCATCTGTTTAGAAGATTAATGGGAAGAGAAGCTTGAGGTGAACAAAACGTTTTTAAAATCTGCTAGTGTAAATGTCTAATGAGTCTAGATTTCAATGCAACAGTGAGGTTTTGTTGTTTCATATTAAGATTAGTAATTAATTTACTTAATTCCCCCCCCCCCCCAGTTTGTAGTCTTTGATAATAAAACATCCAAATTCCACTATTGGGTTTAACAACTGGATGCTAGCTGTTGTATCTCACCATATAAATATACCTTTGACTTATCACATCACGATGAAGTCATTTATCGTAGGTGACAGGTTTTGACTCTTCCCAGATATCTAAAATAGATTGTACCTTAAGTTGTTTCAAAGGCCTTGAACAGCTAAAATCCATCTCAAGGTGGTACTGAGCAACCATATCCTAATAGGTTATTATCCTATAGATGCTTAAAATATTCTATAGTCTTGGATGTATTTTGCCAGATTCTTCCTCCCCAGGAAAACCTTGTCACCTTTAACAGGTCCATCAGTCAGCTATCCCAAAACACAATCAGAATGGGAAAAATAACATTTTGCTGCTCTCATCATAAACTTAATAAAATATTTTGCCCATGTTTGGTCAGGTTTAGTTTTTATTCTCCTCCAGCAATGCTCTGGGCATCTCTTCTTCCACTTTATATCCTGAAAGGGAATGAAAAAAAAAGAGAGATCTCTGGAATTACATGCATGTGCCTTAAAGGTGGTATTTAGCCAGTTCTGACAGGTTCTGGAGAACTGATAGTGGAAATTCTGAATAGATAGGAGAACTGGCAAATAGACTGTCTCCGTCCCTGCTGCCTCCCATCCTCCCAGCTGATCTTCTTTTGTTGCCCTGAGCAGGAGAACGGAGCGAAAGCAGGTTAGTGGGGTAGGGAGGGAATGGGGATTTTGCAGTAACCTTTCCCTGCCATGCCCACAAAGCCATGCCCACAATACTGGTAGTAATTTTTTTTTGAATCCCACCACTGTGTGCATGATCTGATCCAAGGCTCTAGCCAGTATCTAATTCAAGGCAGTGACAAAGCCTTTGGAGAAACCATACTTCAAAGCATAGGAATAACCCCAATTCTCCTCTGAAACCACACATCCAGCACCCAGGGCACATTGATCCAATAGGTCCTTCTTTCCTAAATCATGAAATATCTACAAGGTTAACAAAGAATGGGCTGACCATAACAAGGGATATATCCTAACTCCAGCTCACATTAAAACTGTCCCCAAATTAAAGCCAGCACCAATGTTTGACTTCCGCTGCAAGATAGGTTTTCCATAGTTAGGTTCATGGGTGCCATGAGGTGGCTTAAACCACTCTGGTTTGAATCAATACAATACAATAATACAATAGTAGAGTTGGAAGGGACCTTGGAGGTCTTCTAGTCCAACCCCCTGCCTAGGCAGGAAACCCTATACCGTTTCAGACAGATGGCTATACAACATCTTCTTAAAGACTTCCAGTGTTGGGGAATTCACAACTTCTGGAGGCAAGCTGTTCCACTGATTAATTGTTCTAACTGTCAGGAAGTTTCTCCTCAGTTCTAAGTTGCTTCTCTCCTTGATTAGTCTAAGGAAGGCAGACTAGTTTTACACAAGTTTTACACAACTATAACTTTGGGGAATTCCACTGCCAGCCTGACCCCAGCTTCTTATGTAAGGAAGTCACTATTCAACAAGGAGTACCAGTAGCAGCACTCCCATCAGAATTTTTTAAATTCTTTTAGGGGTTTAGGGGTTTAGGGATGGGTGGGTCAGATCAGGAGCGATGACAGAGCCAGGTCACCAGGTGGGGTCTTGAGCAGAAGGAGCAGAGAGGAGGAGGGGGGAGAGGATATCATTCCTATACAGGGCTCCTTGATTCCAACAGTCGTAGGGAGGGGCAGATACGAGGACAGATTAACAACTCGCAGTCGGTTGGGAGACCGTGGGTGCTGGTTACACCCGGTCGCTTGTACCAACCCCCGCGTTCTAGGTGGTCAGGATCTGCAGGCCCAGGGCCTGAGGCTGTTGTTATGCAATGCGAGGTCCGTTGTCAATAAGGCCCCCCTCATTCATGATCTAATTTTGGAGGGGGAGCCGGACCTCGCGGGAATAACGGAAACCTGGTTGGGCCACAAGGGAGGGTTACCCCTCGTGGAAATGTGCCCACCAGGTTACCAAGCATTTCACCAGCCCCGGGCCCGGGGAAGGGGCGGTGGGGTAGCAGTGATTATCCGGGAGGACTTAGAGCCGAGGGAGTCCACTGTGCCACAGACGCCCGGATGTGAATCCCTTGTTGTGAAATGGGGCCCTGGGAGGCAGTTGGGCCTGCTGATAGTATACCTGGCTCCCCGCCATACATCAGCAACCCTGCCTGAGCTCCTCGAGCTGATCTCATCGGTGGCGGTTGAGACCCCCAAACTTCTAGTGATGGGGGATTTTAACCTGCCGTCGGTGGGAGAAGCATCAGAGGGGGTTCGGGAGTTCATGGCTTCCATGATAGCCATGGACCTGACTCAAATGATTCAAGGCCCGACACACGAGGGAGGTCACACCTTGGACCTTGTTTTTGTCTCTCGCCAGTGGTTGAGTGATCTGGGAGGAGTGAATTTAACCATCACTCCTCTGTCATGGTCAGATCACTCACTCCTCCGACTTGACTTCCCTGGTGCTACCCCTCGCTGCGGGGAGGCGGAACCGGAAAACACTAGATGGTTCCGCCCCAGGCGCTTGATGGAACCAGACAGGTTCCAGACGGAGCTTGGGCCACCTCCTGCAGCCCTGACCCGCCCTCGGGTAGAGGACCTGGTGGCCGCGTGGAATAATGCGACTACCGGGGCCTTGAACCGGGTGGCGCCTGTGCGGCCTCTCCGGCGGCAACGATCCACCCTGGCTCCTTGGTTTACTGAGGAGCTAAGGGTGATGAAGCGCCGCAAGAGATGCCTAGAGAGTCGTTGGAGATCCTCCCGATCCGAATTTGACCGAGCACAGGTACGAGCCCATTTAAGGACATACCTAGTGGCATTGAGAATGGCCAAACGTCAATATTGTGCCGCTCTCATTGCATCCGCAGAGAACTGCCCTGCCGCCCTGTTTCGGGTGTCCCGCTCCCTTCTGTTTCAGAGGCCGCGGGAGGCCCCTCTACAGGGTAGGGCAGAGGAGTTTGGGAAATATCTGCAGGATAAAGTCGCTCAAATCCGGAAGGATTGGGTCCCCTTCAGTGGCCCAGTCGAGACGCCAGTGGCGAGTCTTGAGAAACCTTTTTGGGAGGAGTTTGACTTGGTTGTCATCGAGGATTTGGACAGATTGCGTGGACGACTGCGACCTACCACATGTTTACTGGACCCGTGTCCCTCCTGGCTTGTACTGGCATCCTGGGAGGTTACACGCGACTGGCTCCTGGGCCTAGTGAACGCTTCGTTGGGTGAGGGGTCTCTCCCGGCCGCCTTGAAAGAGGCGGTGGTGAGACCTTTGCTCAAGAAGCCTTCCCTGGACCCTACGGAGCTGGCAAATTATCGTCCTGTCTCCAACCTTCCCTTTTTGGTGAAGGTTGTAGAGAGTGTGGTGGCTTCTCAGTTTCCACGACATCTGGAGGAGAATGATTATCTAGACCCGCGCCAGTCCGGCTTTCGCCCTGGGCACAGCACAGAGACGGCCTTGGTCGCGTTGGTAGATGATCTCTGGAGGGCCAGAGATAGGGGCTGTTCCTCTATCCTGGTCCTATTAGACCTCTCGGCGGCTTTTGATACCATCGACCATGGTATCCTGTTGCGCCGACTGGAGGGGTTGGGGGTCCGGGGCACCGTTTTGCGGTGGTTCGGCTCCTATCTCTCTGGCCGGACGCAACGTGTGTTGGCAGGGGAGCAGAGGTCGACCCTATGCCCCCTTACTTGTGGGGTGCCACAGGGGTCGGTCCTCTCGCCACTCCTGTTCAACACATACATGAAGCCGCTGGGTGAGATCATCCGTGGTTTCGGGGTGGGATATCATCTGTACGCTGATGATACTCAGCTGTACATTTCCACCCCGAACCACCCCAACGAGGCCGTCGAAGTGATGTCCTGGTGTGTGGAAGCCGTACGGATCTGGATGGATGACAACCGACTCAGGCTCAACCCTTCCAAGACGGAGTGGCTGTGGGTTCCGGCTCCCCGGTTCAACCAGATAATTCCATCTCTGGCCATTGGGGGCATTCAACTCGCCCCCGTGGAGCGGGCGCACAATTTGGGCGTCCTCCTAGATGCCAGGCTGTCCATGGATGAACATGTGACAGCCGTGGCCAGGGGGGCGTTCCACCAGGTTTGCCTGGTGCGCCAATTGCGCCCCCTATTGGACCGGGACGCCCTACGCACAGTCACCCATGCGCTGGTGACGTCTCGCCTGGACTACTGTAACGCTCTCTACATGGGGCTTCCCTTGAAATGCACTTGGAGACTGCAGTTGGTCCAGAATGCGGCCGCGCAGGTGATTATGGGGAGTACCAAGTACTCCCATGTGACACCTCTCCTGCGCGAGCTGCACTGGCTTCCTGTGGTCTATCGAGTGCGTTTCAAGGTCTTGATTACACTCTTTAAAGCGCTCCATGGCTCAGGACCTAGTTACCTGCGGGATCGTATTCTGCCCCATACATCCCTACGACCCATCCGCTCGCACAGAGAGGGACTTCTCCAGGTGCCGTCCACCAGACAGTGCCATGGGGCGGCGCCTAGGAGCAGAGCCTTCTCTGTGGCGGGCCCAGCCCTGTGGAATGACCTCCCCCCGGATATTAGGACCACTACTGACCTCCGCTCCTTCCGTGTCAAGCTCAAGACCCACCTTTTCCAAATAGCTGGCCTGGCTCAACCATAACTTCGTATCGCTCCTGATGGGTTTTTTAATTTAGTAATTTTATTTAAGGGGATTTTAAATTGTGTTTTTAATTGTCTTTCACTTATAAGTCAACTCTCCTCCATGCACATATGTATATGTCTCTGTTCTTTTTGTATATATGTTTGTCTTATGTGTATTTTTATTTGTTTTGATTGTACGCCGCCCCGAGTCCTTCGGGAGAGGGTTGCGGCTAATCAAATAAAAATTATTATTATTATTATCTGATCTCTGGACTGGTACCCCACCTACCCAGCAGAGTCTCAACACAAGTTATCTGCAGGATAGCACTTCTAAAAGCCACTAGAGTTTCTCAGATGTCAATAGCTACCCTGTTGCCCCTGCTTTAGGGTTACAGCTGGGGCCAAACCGGAAGCCTATATGACTATATTTTTGAAAGAACAACTTCCGTACACAGACAGTCTTAATAATGCATGCCAAGTTGGAGAATGTAAAATATGACTAGGGCAATTTCTCTTCTCTTCGCTGAATTCTTCACAATTATCCTTTCTTTGTAGAAATTGCTACAAAATTATTAACTAAAGTTTATTTCTATTATGCAGCAAATATGACCATGAGTATGTGTGACAATAACAGTTGTGTTGAAAATTTATATATATGGTCATAAAGGTAAGAATTATATTTCCCAAACCAGCTAGCTTGGAAGAAACATCAATTTGCATGTTTTTAATAGAAGAGAGAGAAGCCTCTCTCGTGGCCTTTTCTTAGTGACTGGGTATTACAGAAAACCTTTTTTTATCAATTTGGGTCAGCCTGGAATTCAGGTTTTGAAATAATTCTGTTCAATTGGCAGTATAAAGTACCATGTGTTTATAGCTCTAGATGTGTCAGATCATAGGGGAGAGTTATTCAAGTGTGTGGGAATTAGGTTGGGAATTACTTTTAGTCATGTGTCATAAAACACACTTTCAGAAAAAGACCTCTCATATATAAAACTTTATAGTTTGCTGGAAAATGCACAAAACATGTGCAGTCAGGAACTGAAGTGAAATGAAATAATTAAACTTTGAAAACTAATACCTGGGTCACTTTGTCAAATCAATCCAATAGGATACAGAAGCTTTGCTTCTTTGCTTTCTTATCTCAAGACTAATCAATCTCAACTGGGCTTATCTCAGTACTCATCTAATTTTCCTCATTTTCTATTTTCCGCATGAAACTTTCCATGTAGAAAATTTCCATATTGGAAATTTACATTTTCTTCTTCCCCCTCCCCTGATTTAATCTGGTTGTGCCACGGCTACCACATCTGGCCTGCAAAAATTTAGGTGACCACTAGGTAGCATCAAAGTGACCCACAGAGGTTGAGTTTCCGCCATATTATGATCATCTAGATTTTTGCAATCCAGACCTGATAGTGCTATTTCTGCAGAAAAGGCAGAAGAAAGGCTATGGAAGAGAGAGAGAGAGAGAGGGAGAGAAGGAAGGAAGGAAGGAAGGAAGGAAGGAAGGAAGGAAGGAAGGAAGGAAGGAAGGAAGGAAGGAACTTCAGATTTGGGTTCTCCATCAGTATCCTGTTGTTTGAACAGGATATTGAACAAGAACAAGATGGCCTATTTCCCATCATATATATGACTTTTTTTCACCACGTGAGGAGGGAACCACTAGGTTAAGAAATGCAGAAGAATCTCTGCAGCATAGTTATTTCCTCCCGCTCTTTATGGTCCTTCTGACTGAGAACTGCCTTGTGGAAGGATTATTTCTGCAATATAGAAAATCACCCATACCTGCCTATTATTACAATGCCTATTGCTATTTTGAAGAGATGAGTCATCTGAAGCAGGGAATGCACTTCTGAAGTTCCATGTAACCAAGAGTTGGATTCAAATGTATGCATAGATTCAACAACTGATAGAACCATAGAGTCATTCATTCAAGTTATTTTATTTTAATATTTTACAATTATTATTCTTTGGGAATTATATTAATCAGAAATCATGGTGACTATTCGCAATTGGCGAATAAATTATACCAGAAGGGGGTGTGGTTTAGATGGTTGATGCCTGAAGGTATGCTGATATTCTGGGAGGAGAAAAGAATTAGAATTAACACATCCATAGAGGCACAGGCCTTTATGGAAAAAAACAAAGCGAACCTAGAAAAAACAGAAGATACCACAATGGTCACACAGGACACGGGAGGGGCCGGAGCTCTGCCAGCAGGGGGAGAAGGGGCAATACCAAGAAAGCTCAGATCACAAAAATGAATAAGAAAGCCACAATGTTATAAACAAACCGAAAGTAATAATGAAATTATATCTAGATTATATATTATAACAATATAAGCTGACTGAAAAAAAATTTTTTTTTCTAGAATTAATAGGCTGATCTTTTATGACTATGGATTAATGCTTGATATATGGATGTAACCTATGAGATTGGAGGGAGGGGGCCTCTGTCACACTTGCTACTGCCAAAATCTGTAACCATTCCATTTACCCTTTTCCCTATAAATGTTTTAAAAAAACCAATAAAACTTTTTCTCAAAAAAAAAAAAAAAGAAATCATGGTGAGGTTTAATACGTTTTTTGCATTTAATGTGCTAATGTTTTACAAATGTAAAATGGAATCAGGGGTTGAGGAAATGTATTTTTGTGGGGAAATCATAGGAGGAGAGTGAGGAAATGTTTGAAAAGACCACCAGTTTTTAAAGAGGGTGTAGTCCATTCCCTTTACAAGATATTTACCTATATAGTTTTAGTGATATAATTTTCTCTATCTACATTTATATCTTTAAAGCCTCACATGGCATGGTCCAGGCTACTTAAGGAACTGTCTGTCCCACTGAGATAGGCCTACCCCACTCACTCTAGCAGAGCAGGCATGCTGCAAGTCCCATCGATATTCTGGCCGGCAGCATCCAGGAGAAGGGCTTTTTCTGCCATTTCTCCTGCTCTTTGGAACATCTTGCCCCCCAGAGTGAGGTCTGTTTCAGCCTCCTGACCTTCCACAGGGGCTTTAAAAAATCTGGTTTTGTCACTTGATTAGGATTTCAAATGGGGTGGGGGAAAGATCCGCAATGGGAGTGGTTGATAGATTAAGAACAGATTCCACATCTTCCCCTGCTTATCCTACTTCCTCTTGCCTTATCTTTTACTTAGGGTTGAGAATTTGTATGTTTGTATTGTCAATAGGTTTGGTATAATTTTATCTTAATATTGTAAGCTGCCAACAGAGTTCCTCAGCTGTAAGATCAGGAGCCAATTAGTTAATTAAACAAACAAACAAACGAACGAATGAATGAATAAAACATGATTTAGCTGTGAACATCCTTTTTTCATATCTATACAAACATGAGAGCAGAGACTCCAGTTATACCAACCTCCATACGTTAAATACATTTACACTTTACAGGCTACCAATAGGGGGAAAGAGACAACGAGAGTGGGAAAGCAAGAAGAACATTTCAGCTGATGTTGATACAGAACTCCTTCCCTTATCTAGATAGTTTAGATCTGTGATCAAAGCCTGGGGAAAGTGAAATCCAACCCCTGCATGGAGGTTGCTCGTGTATGCATGGTGGGGGTCGCTCACACATGCACAGGTGGGGGGGTCACTCGTGCATGTGCAGGTGGGTGGGCACATGTGCACGTGCAATAACGATAGCGCCTGAACACATAGTTTTGGCATGCCTTTAGAAAAAGTTTAGCCATCACTGGTTTGGCCCGTACATTATGCTTCAGATGAACAATAAAAAACACTTATTCTGCCAAGATTTTTATAATTCCCAATTCTTCTTTCTGATTCAGTCATGTGCTTATATTAGAAGAAGTATGTCTTCTTTTTTAACTTCTCTTTTTGAAATTGTATGTTGCAGCCAGTTGACCCACCTTTTGAAACATACCAATATCCATATTTGTATCAGAACAGACTTCTGTAGAGACCTCCTTTTTTCCTCTTTTTTATTCTTCTGTAAGAAATTGCAATCCTATTAAGATAGTCATCTCTGCATCAGTGTCATCCATCTCTGCCCTTCTCCACTACATGTCAGCTTAAAAGGTAAAAAGTAATCAACACCCCAGCTAATTCAGTTTCTTCTTTCACACATTTTCCCTTTATTTCTCTGTTTTCTTTGGTGTCTACTGTTTAGTGACCTAAGGGCAATAAGCTACAAGACTATAATCATACAAGTGAAAAACACACTCCTGGTCTGCCTGTCTATCTGTCACTCTTTCTCTCTCTGTGTATGTATGTAAAAGAGAGACAGAGTAAGACCAAGGGACAGAGAGCAAAATCATATAGCAGTAAATGATTAGTTAGAGCCTTCTCATTCTGGTAATGGAAGGCTTCTTCATTATTTAAATGTGAATTTGTGGGGCATTTCTGCTTTTTTCTACATGCTTAGTGCTCTTGTTTCCTATTGTAGTAAATTCTATGTTCATGTTGCTGGTTGCTGTAATGTGGAAAAATAAATATGCAAAGCAAGTGGGACTCCAGGGCCCACTTATCCTTATCAGGGAAAACTAGAGAAGCAAAGGGAAAGAAATGGGGGGAAAACAGTCTAGAAAATGCTGCAATGTGACACATGTTAATTTTATTTTGGAGAGCAGACATTTTTGTTCATCGCAAAATAAAATGAGAGGAGAAAAGGAACTTTTCCACTGAAAAGATTGCAGTTTGCAAGAGATATTTCTTGAAACTATTGTGCTTCAACTCC
Source organism: Natrix helvetica (assembly GCF_964273705.1). Lineage (NCBI taxonomy): Eukaryota > Metazoa > Chordata > Lepidosauria > Squamata > Natricidae > Natrix > Natrix helvetica. Next base: position 46,787,990 of record NC_138552.1, read on the forward strand.
CAACTCTTTGACTTTTTGATGTCACCCATTATGTATTTGAATCCAGCTTGCCTGATGGATAGTGTAGATCAGTTTGATCAATCTGTATTAGTTATATCCATACCTATCCACCACCTAGCAGCTATACTTCTCATTCTCAAAAAAGTGGAGGGCCTCTGGCAGGAATTATGCTAAGATTTATAACAGAAAGCACAGCCATAATAGAATCTTCTGACCAGGGGTGGGTTCCTATATCGGTTGGCACTTGTTCACTATGTGTGAGCTTGGTGCCTCGTGTGCCGGCCGCACATTGCTGACACATGCGCAGTTGACTAAAAATTGTTCTGCGCATGCGCAGAAACATGCCAGCAAAGTCATAAGAGAACGGGGAACTGGTTTGGGGGCGTGGCCAGCCTGGATCACTGCTGGTTCTGCGACCCAGGCAACAATTCTACTACAGGTTTGGCCAAACTGGGCTGAACCAGGAGCAACCCATTTCTGCTTCTGACCCATTAAGCAACAAAATTAGTTCAAAAAGAAAATCCACTGAACAGAAATCAGAAAAGCACCCTGAGCAGGAAAAACTTCTTTGTATGGAAAGAAATCTAACAAATTGCAAAGCAGATTTCAATATGGCATGGATACTGTGATATATAAAGGTAAAAAAAGGAGTCCCTGAGGTTTTTAGTTCCTAAGTATTGCTGACTATAGGGAATGGTGCTCATATCCATTTCAAGGTCATTGAGCCAGCATTATCCGAAGGCTTTTCAGGTGGCCAGCATGATGTGATGGAGTGCTGTTATCTTTCCACTGAAGTGGTACCTATTTATATACTCACATTTGCATGTTTTCAAACTGCTAGGCTAGCAGGAGCTGTGTAAAGTAACGGAAGTTCATCAGGGATGAAATTCAGCAGGTTCTGACAGGTTATGGAGAACCAGTAGCAGACAGTTTGAGTAGTTTGGAAAACCGGCAAATACTACCTATGGGTGGCCCTAGAGTGGGGTGAGAATGGAGATTTTGCAGTATCCTTCCCCTGCCATGCCCACCAAGCCATGCCCACAGAACCAGTAGAAAAATAATAATAATAATAATAATAAAGTTCACCACTGTACCTCATCCCATTGCGTGGTACTCAGGTCTTGAACCAGGATTTCCAGCTTCCCAGCATACAAGCCCACTATTTTAATTGCTGAGTTACCACACCGCCAACTGTATCATGTAGAGGATATAAAGTTCTTCTTACAGAATCTGTCAATCCGACGCCCTTCAGTTATGTTGAAGGTTGGGATAGCTGCTCTCCAGTTGCATCACTTAAAGCTATCAGAAACTGAATTCCATTAAAAACCTGTGCTTCAATTTATAAATTGATGGCCTTCACAGATGATCTGCTTATATTTCTACAGGACCCAAAAATAATATAGAATATTTGATGAGGAAATTGAATGAGTTTGGGGCTTGGCAGGTTTCAAAATAAATAAACAGAAAACAGCAATGGTGATCAAGAATATGCCTTCTCAGGATAGCTATATATTGAACAAAGTTGGGATTCAGGATTGAGAAAAAAGTGAAATACTTTGGGGTTATGTTGACAAATACAAATTTAAAACTGTTTCAAAACAACTATGTCCCTCTTTGGAGAGATATTAAACAGGATTTACAAATATGGGATATCACTATTGGGTAGAATCTCTGTAATCAAGATGAATATTTTACCAAAGATGATTTTTTATTTCAGATGTTACCAATACTTACAACTGATAATCCATTTAAACAATGGTAGAAATATATTTCTAAGTTCATATGGCAAGGGAAAAAAACCAAGAATTATATATAAGCTACTGCAAATTGCTAAGGAAAGATGGGGTTTGTGTTTACCAGATATAAAATTGTATTTTGATGCATGCTGTTTGAACTGGGCAAAAGAATGGGTGAGTCTCCAGAATAAGAACTTACTTGAATTAGAGGGCCATGTATTAATGTTTGGATGGCATGACTACTTATCTTCTCTCTATATATAATAAAGACTGTATGTATATATGTATGTATGTATGTATGTATGTATGTATGTATGTATGTATGTATGTATGTATGTATGTTCCAGCATAAATCTGGAGCACCTGGAGCAATTTCAACCAAACATGGTACACAGATGACTTACCCTCTGGAAACAAATACTGGGAGAACAGTATTTTTGGCAGCTGCTGCACACTGCTGGCTCATGTTTAAATGGTTGTCCACTAGGACTCCAAGATTCTCTCACAGTTACTACCGTTGAGCAAGGTACCACCTATACTGTACCTGTGCATTTCGTTTTGGTTGCCTAAATGTAGAACCTTACTCTTTTCACCATTGAATTTTATTTTATTTTATTTTATTAGATAGTGCCCAATGTTCAAGTTTGTCAAGATCCTTCTGTATCTTTAGCCTGTCTTCTGGAGTGCTGGCTATTCCTGCAAGCTTGGCGTCATCTGCAAATTTGATGAGTTCCCCATTTATTCCATCATCCAAATCATTGATGAAGATGTTGAAGAGTACTGGGCCTAAAACAGGCTTGGGGTACTCCACTGCATACTTCCCTCCATAAAGATGCAGTTCCATTGAGGACTAAACATTGAGTGCGGTTGGTCAGCCAGTTACGAATCCATCTGGTGGTGATGTCCAACCCACATTCTTCTACTTTATCTAGTAGTAGGTTCTGGTCTACCTTATCAAATGCCTTACTGAAGTCCAAGTAAACTATATCGACGGCATGGTCCACTAATTTTGTCACATTATCAAATAATGCAATAAGATTAGTCTGGCATGATCTTTTTTTGACAAACCCATGTTGGATTTTGGCTATTACTTTGTTTGCTTCTAGATGTTTGCTAATTCATTGCTTGATTATCTTTTCCAGAATCTTTCCTGGTATTGAGGTCAGGCTGATAGGTCTGTAGTTTCCTGGATCTGTTTTTTTTCCCTTTTTTGAAGATGGGAACCACATCAGCTCTTTTCCACTCCTCTGGTAGTTCCCCGGTGCTCCAGGATCTCTGAAAGATATAATTCAGTGGTTCTGAGATTTCGCCTGCTAGTTCCTTCAGAACCCTGGGGTGTAATCCATCTGGTCCTGGTGGTTTGAACTCATCTAAGGTAGACAGGTGCTCAGTTACCATTTTCTTCCCTATTTCAACTTGTGTTCCTAATCTGATTTTTGTGGTGCTGTTTTTGATAGATTGGACTGTTTTATCTCTTTCTGTAAAAACAGATGCAAAACATGAGTTAAATAGTTCTGCTTTCTCCCTGTTGCTTGTCACCTTCTTGCCACTTTCTCCCAGCAATGGACCAATTGTTTCCTTAACCTTTTTCTTGTTTTTAACATGTTGGAAGAAGCTTTTTTTGTTATTTTTTACTTTTGTGGAAAACCTTTCTTCATTGTGAGCCTTAGCTTTCCTCACTCCATCTTTACATGCTCAGGCTATTTGCTGATATTCCGCCTTAGTTATGTCCCCCTCTTTCCATGTTTTATACTTATCTTTTTTGTCTTTCAATTTGCACACCTGAAAAATGTGGCATGGTCTTATTATCAGGACATGTTGTATTTTCGGGGAAACGGGGTAAATAAACTGACAAACATTTATCGAGTACTAGCAAAATATTTTTTACTGTTTAAGATCTGGCACAAAGATGCAAACCATTCTCAGACATTGAAGGGCAGGTAAATTTGCTGACTATGGTTGGAGTAGATGTGTGAGTAGGCTTGCATTCACAGAGATCTGAAGTGAAAATAATTGAATTCATTGCAAACAAAATTAAAACCACTGTGTTTTCCAGGATTATTGCAAAGAACCTAAAGGTGTGTTTAATAATAGATGAAGCCTCAATGCTATCAATGAGAGCAGTTCTGATAGTTTTTGTTAAAGTTGAGGATTCAGAATGCCCAGAAACCATTTTTGTTGAGCTATTGGAATTAGAGAAACAAGATGCGAAGACCATACATTCTGCTGCGATGGGAAGAGCTTACATAAAGTTGCGTTTACCACTGAATATCTGCAGAAGAATTTAATAGCTTTCTGCTCCAATGGTGCCAAAGTTATGCTTAGGAGAAAATCTGGAGTCAGCACCAGAATAGCTCAAGACTTCCCAAACATTGTAATCTGGCACTGCTTGAACCACCGCCTCCAACGTGTGTTGGATGATGCAATAAAACAAATAAAACAAATTAACCACTTCAAGTTATTCCTTGACAAGGTACACACCACTTTCCAGAAATCCTGCAAGAGCCAGAATGACCTTTTCCAAATCTCTGAACAACTGGGCATTGAAATTGTGAAGATTACCAGAGTTTTGGGACCAAGATTGACTGCCTGTAGTTTAAGGTCAACCATAGTTGTGTGGCGTGCTTATCTAGCACTACATCAGTTTTTTCTTGGTAATGAAAGATTCCCAAGCATGGCTTCCTGTTTTGAAAATTTAATTTTTTTGAATGATTTAGCCCTCACGATTGATATTCTAAATGAGATTTCTCTTCTGACAAATGCCTGCAGGGGAGAAACACAGATATCATCAAGGCTGAAAAAATAGTATTGCTATCAATTAAAGCATTTGAAATGCTTAGAAGGGGAAAGGGCCCATATGAAAAAAAAAGGTTGATGCAATGCTAACTTAAGAAGCCTTCAAAAACATAAAATCAGTTCCAAATCAATGATTTGTTCCACTTCCTCGTAAAAACCTTTTGGTAAGCCTCATCACCAATTTGAATAAAAGACTAATGGATTGCGACCATCTAAAAACAGGTAGCCAATTGCCAGATGCAAACAAATTATATTTTATCATACATTTGGAGCCAGATTACTGGAACATTAAAGATGTAGTCATTCCATGGGCAGAAGGAAAGGCAGCATTGATTAAATTTGGCAAAAATTTTTTTATAATTTTTATTTATTTTTATTAAACAAACAACACACACAAAAAATAATCATCTTGCATTACATCTTGTAGAAAGTGTGTCAATTGGTTACAATTAGCTTCCATGCATCTCTTCCACAGTCATTACTTACATTCATATCAAATGTCAAAGTTCTTAATAAGTCTTACTTTCAACATATCATAGTTCTCATTTGACTGAAATTGTTTTAGTGTCCTTTTACCTAGAATAATCCATAGTTAAAAATGCAACCACCTAATGGCATTTCATTAATTATTACAAAGTCATCCAAAAGCCTTAAACCTTTATAACATACTCTAAACAAAAATTAGTTGACAAGATTTTTAAACCTTTCCCCCCCAAAAATCATTGTTTACAATTTGTCTCCAGGTTCCTTTTGTTATGGTAGTACATATATGAATATATGTCATTAACTGTATCCCTTATCCTTATCATTCCATTGTTAATTGTTAGAATTACTATTGATTAACAAAAAACCCCTTTATTGTTATATCTATTTTCTTCTCATCAAACCTTATCATTCCATTGTTAATTGTTAGAATTACTATTGATTAACAAAAAAACCCTTTACTGTTATATCTTTTCTTCTCATCAAACCAACATATATGTATACCTTATTGCCCTTATCTATTATTTATTTAACATAACAATCTATAAGTTGCTAAATTACTACTTACTAATTATAAAACTTAGTTAATTTTTTGTTATCTACTTTCATATATCCAATAGCATTACACCTTTATAACATATTCAAAGTAAGAATTAATTAATTAAATTTCTAAACCTTTTTTTCCCAAATCATTATTTGCAATTTATATCCAAATTCCTTATATTAAACCAGTGCATATATATGTCATTAACTATACCTCTTATCATTTCATTATTATTATCATTAATATTTGTTAACGAAATCATTTATTACTTATATACAGTTTCCTCACCTCCAGCCAACATAGAAATATACTTTGTTACCATTATCAACTATTTATTTAAGCAAGCAGTCTAAAAATTACTAAATTCCTACTTGCTAATCATCAAACTTAGCTATTATTATTTTTATTATCAATTTTCATATATCAACCTGTGTCCTTCCAGAAGGCATGTAATCTTATTTCTTTTGCCATTTGTGGAATTAATTTTCTGTTTATTTCCTTGGTAAAGTTTTTATGGACATCTTTCCGCACCTTGTTGTCTGTTGGATCTCTCAGGTAATCTTGGCGCCCTTTTGCTGCTTTAATTGATTTATCTTTGATTGTCAATCCTGTTTCTGATAAAAAATTTCTCTTTAAAACCCTAATTTTTTCTCTTTTTTCTTATTTTATGCCTTGAAATTTGGGCTAGAGCTCCAGACCATCGAATTCCCCCCTCCAAACTCCTGTTTCTTTTGCTTTCAACTACTATCATTTCAGAAATCAATTCATTAGTTTTCTTATCTTTGTGTTCGTTTTTCTCCTCAGTTTTTGGAGCTTCATCGCCCTCATTTTTTTCTGATATAGACTCTTATCTTCTTATCAATTCTCAAAGTTACATCCAATAACTTTTAAATTGCATCCCAAATCTTTTGCAAAATTAAAGTTTCCTCTTCTGAAAATTGCTCCATGTTCCAAATTATAAATTACTGCCACTGTAGCTTTAATCTTCACAAGAGAGAGGTTCGTTTTCCCCCTCCTCTCCCAGTGCTGATAAGGCTCTCAAGGAACAGCTGTGGTAAACGGTTTGTGCCTTTGACTCTTATCACTTTTAGTTACCAAGCTTTGAAGCACGAAGACAGTGAGATCAAAGGAGAAACAGGGACAAATGCGTAGTTTCAAAAGAAAAACAAAAGTCTAGCCTGTAGCCTTCGAGCAACAGGACTTCAAGTATTTTTTCACTTTCTTGTGTTGTCTCAGATTTAGGAGGGACAAAGTTCTTAAATGGAATTTAATAGCAAATAATAGACGATTTTTGTTAGAGTAGAGAGAGAGATTTTAGTCCTTGAGTTGAAAAATAAAGCAGGAAGGAGCCGAAGAAGAAAAACCAGTCCGTTCACTTTAAGAAGAGGGGAGGGAGAAAGAAAAAAAAATTGCAAAGAGCATTTCAATACAAGAAGACTAACCAAAATAAACCAAAGAAGATCAGTTCCGCCGCTAACTTCTGCTTAAGGATTTAATTTAGCATGAAAAAAAGAACTGTTTTTTTTTTAGGGCAGTCTTTTTCAAAACAAAAAAGGATTCCTCACCAGATGGACACACTTTCTCTTTCTGTTTCTTCCGTTCCTTAGCCGTCCCCACTTCATCAGCCTAGGCTGCCTTTAGGCGCCAGCTTGAAGTCCTTCTCTTGTATCAATCAGAGACTTGCGTTGTCCCCGATATCAGCAAGATGTGGTCTTCCTGTTCACCGTCTCTACGGGACGGTTTAGGTCCAATTGAACTTCCCCAGTGACAAAAGTATCGGCTGCAGTCTCAAAGCATCGAGACCGCATGTCCGTACGATAGGGACATTGGCTCCTCCTCTGAAATTTGGCAAATTTTTAAATTATGAAATTGATTTGAACAATTACAGAGATTTTTGGAAAATGTGATCAAACATCCAAAGACCTAGAAAATTCATGACATTATCAATAAAGCTAAAGATATTGTCAGGACAATTGCTGTTAGTTCAGCGGAGGCAGAAAGGGGGTTCTCAAAAATGAACCTCTTATGTTCAGAGCAAATAACCCGCCTAATTGTTCCAAACATTAGTAATGTGATGGTGATAAGCATTGTTGGCATGCCTGTTGAGAGATGGGACCCAATTCCTGCAGTGAAAAAGTGGCTCGGAACACATCATCACATGGCTGATGATTCATGAGTAAAGACCAAGAAAAGTGCAACTGAGAAGTGTGGAAGCCTAAGAACAATCTAGAAATATCTTCAACCACAAAACCAATAACACAAGTAAGTACAGTACTTGAGTGTATCACTTTCATTGTGTTATTCTTGTGTAAGTGCATGCAATCAAAGTCTTTCTTTCCGTGTCTCTTCTTTGTGGAGGTTATTGGAGCAAGGTGGTGAGGTAGTGGTGTGGAAGACCAGCAAGGCAGTCATCTTTCCTCTGTAAGTAGCTGTTTTATTGCTTTCTGTGCTGGTTTCATCCTTAATGTAGTAGTGCATGCAATTGAAGAGTTCATTTCTCTTCTTTGTGCAGGCCATTTACTGGAGGAAGATGGTCAGTGATATTGAAGACTGGCAAGGACAATCAACTTCAGTCAACAATAAAAGAGTAAGTGGCTCTTTTATTGTTTTATGCTCTTATTTTAATTTTATTTATGTAGTAAGTGCACAAAATAATAAATGTCCTTTTTTATATCTTCTTTTTGTAGATCATTCATTGGGGCAAAGAATTCAGACACATCGACTTGGCCACTCCCACCCAGTCACATGACTACCAAGCCATTCCCACCTGGTCACATGACTGCTAAGCCACTCCCACAAAACAGGCCACACCTACAGAATAGGTTCTAAAAATTTTTGAAACCCACCACTGCCCTGAAGCCAATGTTAGGATACTTTTCAATATTTTGGAAATAGAAAATGTCAGCTGTTTACTCGCTTCAAGTCGCCATAGGTGGATTTGGGGTTACCACCCCAGGATTCATTGTTTGGTAATGGAACTGAAAATTAGAGGCAGATTTATCCTTTTGTAGAAAATCCAATATTTGCTCCAGTTATTTAATTAAATTCTCTGCAGTACTTATCAGAATGCTATTGGAATGTTTTTATTCTAGTTTAAGAAGAAAACCAATATAAGTATGAATTCATGTAACAGCAGTTTTGTCCAGCTATTAAAATTATAGTGTGGTAAGATATATTATTTGAACAATGTTATAGAGACATATACAGTATATATATAATCATTGTTTGAAGCTTTGTGTCACCTGAATGCTATAATTCCAGAGATAGTGGGGGTGAGAGGTAGAGGGAGGAGAGGGAGGAGAGGGAGAGAGAGAGAGAGAGAGAGAGAGAGAGAGAGAGAGAGAGAGAGAGAGAGAGAGAGAGAGAGAACTGTGTTACTCTTCCTCTGATCTAAAAATATAAGTATACTAGGAATGAAGTCATTGTCTTTGCAAAAATGTGGCCAAAGTAGGCTTAAAATGTATAGGGTATTAAAAACTCGTCACTCAAAACTCCAATAGATATCTTATTTGACTGAGTAAAGACTGAATATCTTCCATTGAGTTGAAATAGCGAATTTTGAAGGGGGAAAAAATGGAAACTGGAATGGTGGTGAATGGTACGTAGTGCCTAAAATTGTGACAGGTGGCCTAGCATATTACAACAGGGGTCCCCAACACCCAGGCCGAAGCCCACTACTGAGTCTTGAGACATTCAGAACCAGGCCACGGAAGTGGTGGGCAAGCGACATGCACACGTCAACTTGCACATTTAGTGGGTGAATGCAGAACCATCCCCTTTGCCCTCAACTATCGGTCCGCAAATCCAAAAAGGTCACAGAAATCTGTATTACAATTTCTTTCTTTTCTTTTCTTTTCTTTTCTTTTTTTTCTTTTTTTTCTTTTTTCTTTCTTTCTTTCTTTCTTTCTTTCTTTCTTTCTTTCTTACTTACTTACTGTCTTTCTGTCTGCCTTTCTTTCTTTCTTTCTTTCTTTCTTTCTTTCTTTCCTTCTTCCTTCTCTCCCTCCTTTCTTTCTTTGTTTCTTTCTCTTTCTTTCTCTTTCTTCTTTGCTTTGATTTTCTTCCTTTCCTCCTCCTCCTCCTCTTCTTCTTTTCTCTTTCTGCCTCTCTCCTTCTCCCTTCATCCCTTCCCCCCCCTTCTCTCTCATTTTAGTCAGATCCATTTTCCAGTTGGCATGGTCCAGCTAAATTTTTAAATAACTTTTCATGATATCATTTGAAAGATATTTTCTTCCACTTCAAGCAAAATCTTCATAGATTTGTTCTGCACCTATTAAAAATTCAGTAGGAGAGATAGAACTATTTTGGTACTGCAGAAATAAAAGGGATAAGTAGTTTATTGCCAAGAAGGCACTTTAAATCATGCCTTTACTCAAAAGCACTTTAAACTATTTTTTCATTGATTTCTTCTCTGTATTTGCTTTTTTCTAATCTGAAGAGCAATCTTGGATGTTTGTAGAAATAATTATGTTTACTAAAGTTTTGCAATTAGATGCCCAGGACAATAACGACCTATAGATTATCATTGTTTCCAATTGCAGGAAAATGCTTAAAACAGTTACAGTCTTAGACAAGATATTGCAAATCAAAATCCATAATTGCCAGGAAGAACTAGAACTACACAACACTTAGCACTTAGACTTATATGCCATCCCACCCTACTTTACAGCAGTCTCTAGACAATTTACAGAGTCAGCATATTGCCCCCAACAATCTGGGTCCCCATTTTACAGACCTTGGAAGAATGAAAGGCTGAGGCAACTTGAGTTGGTCAGGATCAAACTCCTCAGTTTGGGCAAAGTTAGCCCACAATACTGCATTCTAACCACTGTGTCATCATCCAGTATGATTCCATATAGTATTGCCTTGGATCTCTTAGAGAAAAAGGGCCAGTGACGTGCGGTCAGGGGAGGCAGGGGAGGCAGAGCCTCACCACTGTCAATCATGAAAAGGGAAAAAAATGTAAACGGGAAAAGACGAGTGCTGAAGTGAGGTTAGCTAGCTGCTGCCTCACCGTGAATGACTGCCTGTTTAAAAAAGCCTCTAAAGCTCTGAGCTCTGCCATGAGGGAAAGAAAGTGCTTTAGTCAGTGGGGTGTTGGGGGAGAGGACAGAATGCTCAGGCATTCTCTCCTCCTCTCCCCCACACCCCGCTGACTAAAGCACTTTCTTTCGCCCGCCTGAGCTCTTCCGCGGGCGAAAGAAAGCACTTTAGTCAGTGAGGTGTTGGGGGAGAAGAGGAAAGATTCGACACATCACTGACTAAAGCGCTTTCTTTCACCTGCCTGGGCTTTTCCACGGGCGAAAGAAAGCGCTTTAGTCAGTGGGGTGTCGGGGGAGAGGATAGAATGCTCAGGCATTCTCTCCTCCTCTCCCCCACACCCCGCTGACTAAAGCGCTTTCTTTCGCCTGCCTGAGCTTTTCCATGGGCGAAAGAAAGCGCTTTAGTCAGTGGGGTGTCAGGGGAGAGGATAGAATGCTCAGGCATTCTCTCCTCCTCTCCCCAACACCCCGCTGACTAAAGTGCTTTCTTTCGCCCGCCTGAGCTCTTCTGCGGGCAAAAGAAAGCGCTTTAGTCAGTGAGGTGTTGGGGGAGAAGAGGAGAGATTCGACACATCACTGACTAAAGCGCTTTCTTTCGCCCGCCTGAGCTTTTCCACGGGCGAAAGGAAGCGCTTTATTCAGTGGGGTGTCGGGGGAGAGGATAGAATGCTCAGGCATTCTCTCCTCTTCTCCCCCACACCCCGCTGACTAAAGCGCTTTCTTTCGCCTGCCTGAGCTTTTCCATGGGCGAAAGAAAGCGCTTTAGTCAGTGGGGTGTCGGGGGAGAGGATAGAATGCTCAGGCATTCTCTTCTCCTCTCCCCAACACCCCGCTGACTAAAGTGCTTTCTTTCGCCCGCCTGAGCTCTTCTGCGGGCGAAAGAAAGCGCTTTAGTCAGTGAGGTGTTGGGGGAGAAGAGGAGAGATTCGACACATCACTGACTAAAGCGCTTTCTTTCGCCCGCCTGAGCTTTTCCACGGGCGAAAGAAAGTGCTTTATTCAGTGGGGTGTCGGGGGAGAGGATAGAATGCTCAGGCATTCTCTCCTCTTCTCCCCCACACCCCGCTGACTAAAGCGCTTTCTTTCGCCTGCCTGAGCTTTTCCATGGGCGAAAGAAAGCGCTTTAGTCAGTGGGGTGTCGGGGGAGAGGATAGAATGCTCAGGCATTCTCTCCTCCTCTCCCCCACACCCTGCTGACTAAAGCACTTTCTTTCGCACACCTGAGCTCTTCGGACGCTCAGAGCCCCTGGAGCCCTTCCGCCGAGCAGGGTGCTCCCTCACAGCTCCTGTCATCCCGTCTGGCAGGCGCCACCCGCCCGGGCAAGCAGCTAAGCTGGGAAGTTCCAGCCGGCAGTTTGGCTTCCAGAGCAGGCGGTGCGGGCGCCGGTGGGCTCCTCTGGGCTTCCGCCTTCCCAAAGCGCGTCCCTGTTTTTGTGGAAAGCAAAAGAATGGAGAAGAAACGGGGTAGCTTCGGGTGGGAAATGAGGCCATGGAAGAGAGTTTTGCCCTTTGCTGGTGAACATGGATTGGTCTTGTGTCCATCCTGGAGAGATCCCACCCTGGGCTGGCTTTCAGAGATGTGAAAGGCTCTTTCCTCAGGCGGGCATCTTTTCCAATGAAATAGATTGAGACAGGAAGATCATTTTATTACATTTGAACGTTTTGACTAAAACATATTCTCTCATTCAAGGAGGGAACCCAAAGACCATCTTTCATCCCTTTTATCAAAGAAAATGCCATTGGACAGGGCAAAAATAACTCCTCCTTTGCCCTGGAAATCAGCTACATGGAATTAAACACTATAATACAACTTCTCTCTGTGTGTGTGTGTGTGTTTGTGTGTTTGAGAGGGGGGAGGGGGAGAGAGGGAGGAAGGAGGGGAAGGTAAAAGAAAAAGAAGGAAGAAAACTTATTTAAATAAGTTTAAAGCTGTTGCTTTAAATCAGAACTGAGCATGCCTGGCTGTGGAATTCTGGGATTTGAAGTCCACAAGTCTAAAAAAATTGCTGCCTCACCAGCCATAAATCTCACCGCACATCACTGAAAAGGGCATTACTCCTTATAATTCACCACTCTATGGTAAATACATTATTGTGATTTTCAACTCTCTAAAACAATATAATCGCACAATTGGAAGATTTTCCAGCACAATATCACTTTATCAAAAGCTTCACTCTTGCTATGCTTACTTCCAGAATGAGTCATTGTTCCACTTGCTGAAAATTTTCTCATCTGAAAGCAAACTTGACTATAATTTACTTGCGTGTTGTTGTAATTTGGACTGAAGACAGTGGTGGGATTCAAAATGTTCTACTGTCGATTCTGTGGATATGGCTCGATGGGCCTGGCAAGGGAAGGATACTGTAAAATCTCTATTCCCTTCCCACTCCAGGGGAAGGTTATTGCAAAATCCCCATTTTCTCTGATCACCTGGGACTCAGGAGGCAGAGAATAAATGGGGGCAGGGCAGTGACGTGCGGTGAGGTTCATGGCTGGTGAGGTCATCAGGAAGGCAGGGAATGGGACCACATGTGCAGGAGACTGAGGCAGCCTCAGCCTCCTGCACACATGGTCCCATTCCCTGCCTTCCTGAGTCAACATGAAGAAGATCGCAGAGCGCGAGCCGGCGGAGTGTGCTCCGGGGTTTTTTTTATTATTCACACTTATAGACCGCCCCCTCTCCCGGAGAGGACTCGGGGCGGTGTACAGTCACTAAAATACATTGTAAAATACATACATAAACAATTAAATTAATACTGGTGAAGGAGGTTATGAGACTGTAATCGAATAATAAATATAATACGTTAAAAGCCTATAAAACCCTTAAAACCCAATTAAAATAAATAAATCCCGGGAGGTAAAACTAAGACAGTGCCAGGCCAGCTGATTGAAATAGGTGAGTCTTTAACTTTTGCCGGAAGGAGCGGAGGTCGGTGGTGGTTCGAATGTCTGGGGGGAGGTCATTCCAGAGGGTTGGGCCCATCACAGAGAAGGATCTACTCCTAGGTGTCGCCCGCTGGCATTGCCTGGCAGACGGCACCAGGAGGAGCCCCTCCCTGTGTGAGCGGATAGGTCGCAGGGACGTGTGTGGTAGGATGCGATCCTGCAGATAACTAGGTCCTCTGCCATGGAGCACTTTAAAGATGGTAATCAATACCTTGAAACGCACCCGAAAGGCTACAGGTAGCCAGTGCAGCTCGCGCAGGAGAGGTGTTACGTGGGAGTAACGAGTACTTCCCATAATAACCCGCGCGGCTGCGTTCTGAACTAGCTGCAGTCTCCGGATGCGTCCCAAGGGAAGCCCCATGTAGAGAGCATTGCAGTAGTCCAGGCGAGACGTCACCAGCGCATGAGTGACCGTGCGCAGGGCACTCCGGTCCAGTAGGGGGCGCAATTGGCGCACCAGGCGAACCTGGTGGAATGCCCCCCTTGCCACGGCTGTCACATGGTCCTCCATTGACAGCCGGGCATCAAGGAGGACACCCAAATTGCGCGCCCGCTCCACAGGGGACAACTGTTCGCCCCCTATGGCCAGCGATGGAGTCAGCTGGCTGAACCGAGGTGCCGGCAACCACAGCCACTCGGTCTTGGAGGGGTTGAGTTTGAGTCTGTTGTCCCCCATCCAGACCCCGACGGCCTCCAAACACCGGGACATCACTTCGACAGCCTCGTTGGGGTGGTTTGGGGTTGAAATATACAGCTGAGTATCATCAGCGTAGAGGTGGTATTCAACCCCAAAACCACGGATGATCTCACCCAGCGGCTTCACATATGCGTTGAACAGGAGAGGCGAGAGGACCGACCCCTGTGGCACCCCACAAGTGAGTGGCCTCAGGGACGACCTCTGTCCCCCTGTCAACACACATTGCTTCCGGTCAGAGAGGTAGGAGCCGAACCACCGCAAAACGGTGCCTCCGACTCCCATCCCCTCCAACCGGCGCAATAGGATACCATGGTCGATGGTATCAAAAGCCGCCGAGAGGTCTAATAGGACCAGGATAGAGGAGCAACCCCTATCTCTGGCCCTCCAGAGATCATCGACCAACGCGACCAAGGCTGTCTCGGTGCTGTGCCCGGGTCGGAAGCCGGACTGGCGTGGGTCTAGATAATCGGATTCGTCTAGGTGTCGCGGGAGCTGCTGCGCCACCACATTCTCAACAACCTTCGCCACGAAGGGAAGGTTGGAGACTGGACGATAGTTAGCTAGCTCCATTGGGTCAAGCGAAGGCCTCTTGAGCAAGGGTCTCACCACCGCCTCTTTCAAGGCGGTTGGTAAGTAACCCTCACCCAATGATGCGCTCACCAGGCCCAGGAGCCAGCCTCGTGTCACCTCCCAGGCTGCCAGTACCAGCCAGGAGGGGCACGGGTCCGTTAAACAAGTGGTGGGTCGCAGCCGTCCACGCAACCTGTCCAAATCCTCGGGGGCAACAGAGTCAAACTCCTCCCAGAGTGGTCTCTCAAGACTCACTGTTGGCGGCTCGTCTGGTCCACTGACGGGGTCCCCTTCATGTTGACTCAGGAAGGCAGGGAATGGGACCACGTGTGCCTTTTCCCTTTTCCCTTTTTTTTCTTTTCAGGATGAGAGCGGTGAGGCTCTCTCTCCCCTGCCTCCCCTGACTGCACGTCCCTGGGGCAGGGTCACTCAGAGGTGGTATTTAACAGTTCTCTGAACTACTCAACATTTCTGCTACCGGTTCTCCAGAACTGGTCAGAACCATCTGGATACCACTTCTGATTGAAAACCTTTGTATTGAAAGAAACAAAGTACTAGTTTCTCCTATTCCTTTTCTGCAAACATCTGTACTAAGGCAGTCTGTATATTTATCTCCATTTATTTACCTGGAATGTTTTCAGAAGGTTATACATTTTCCAAAGTATAATTCAAGCCCACTTCTTTCTTAAATACCCTTAATACTAAGACTATTTCAGTTGATCTAATCCCAACTGTCAGTAGATCATGTTCAAAATGGGGGGAAAGTAAAAAGTAAAAAAATGAAAAAAGAGGAAAAAAGGAATAATTTTCTCATATAAATTATATACAATTTATTACCATTTCTTGAAATACAACAAATAATCTCTTAAATCATATCTCACCTTAGTCTCTATAAATATATCTATAAATTTTCATCATCTACCCTAACTGGGAACGGGCCACTAAGGATTACCAGAAATACCCACATATCTATAATAAACTATTGTAGACTCACTTACCGTAATTTCCTTCCTTTATGTTCTTGAACAAATCCTCAAAGTATCACCAATCAAACACAAGCCATAAAAATGATTACCAGAAATAATAACAAATATTTCAAATCTAATTAGATAAATTTTAGATATAACAAATAATTAAACTAAAATAAATAATATTTTCCCATGTAACACTTATTATTTTGAAGGATTTAATAAATTAACTTTCTATGGAGATTTTCTGTCATTCAGGCCATGGTTATCCCAAAGGTACTTTTCAAAAGGCAACTGGACTTTCTTTCTTTTTTGTTTAAAAATATTAAAACAAAAGAAGCTTTTTCAGGTCTGAATGAATTGTGGAGAATAGAAAGATTTATATTCCTTGCAGTCATCTGGTCCTTTGCATTTTTTCTGAGAATCCTTGAGGCCACTTGGAGGTTTATCAGTCTTCAAAAGAGTGACTTTGCCTTTCAAATGATAAATCTTGTTTTGATGGGTTTGTTCTCCTATGTTGTGCCATGTGTTTGTAAAATGGTTGTTTTGTTTCTCCAATGTACAGATCTGCACATGCATACATCACCTTGTTCAGTTTGTGTCTGGGTGCTTTATCCTTGGGGTGGACAAGCTTCTGCCTTAGTTCTGTTCTTTGTTCTAATTTCTGATCTCTAATTATATTTTCTTGTGATGTTTTCTCCCCACACCTTGAAGCAAATAGTAACTAAAGGTTATCAAATTCCAGAAGAAGCTTCATATTCACAAAATACATTGGTCTTTAGTAATCACTTCAAGTTACAAAAGAGAAGAAGCATGTCATTAGATCTTAACTTGAAACAACAAACTAAAAAGTTTCCAACTTGTGAATACCAAATGTCTTTTCAGTTCTATTAATTTTATCCAAACACTTATTATCAGTATTCTGTAGCCAAAAGAGCAGTAGCTTGTCAAGCATAAAAAGTGATTCTCTTCATTCCCCACCAATGCTGCAAGTGCCAGTTCAAAATATTGTGACATATAAGCATGATAAATTTTCCTTCCCCTGCCAATATCTTTGCATGGAGGACAACACCACAGAAGGCAAACAAGGACCAGCATATAAAATCAGATTTCATAGGAATTTGAGAAACAATGGAGCTAGATAGTAATATTGCTTTCAAAACCGGCATTTCACATCTTACAGGTACATACATAAATATATTCAGATGAAATGTCAAAGATCATTGTTAGAATATTTTCCTTATATGTTCACAATAGGTTTAAAATGAAAGATCAATGAGTAATTATATGGGGAATAGTAATACCATTTTATAAAACAAAAAAAACTGGCTCCTGTGATTATAAAAAAAAAAGTGCATCATATAGCAAGGAAGGAAGCATATTAACGAAAACATATATCATGTATAGAAAAACATATATACAGATAAAATGCCTATGTGTTTTATTCTAGATAGGGAAATATTTGCAATAAGCTAATGCATTCCAGTCTAATGCTAATGATTGATTAAATACTTAAAATAAAATAAAATCTATAAAAATTTCAATTTCAATTCAATTTCAATTTATTAGCGCTTATAGACCGCCCCCTCTCCCGAAAGGAGAGGGGGCAATTCCCGAAAGGAAGATGGAAGGGCAATTCACCATGGACAGCACCTAATGTTATATGACAACCTTGGGTTGAATAAACATATTTTATTGGATTCTCAGCTTGGTAACGAACTGCAAGAAAAGAAGATGTCTGGTCCTTCTGACACCATTAAAGCACTGACTTTATTGACTGAACATAATTATGCAAAAACAATTCGACAACAAAAGCTACAGGAATCTTAAAATTAGGATATTCCTTTTACATTAATCTCAAAACAAGCACATTATGTTTCTCAGACTATCCTACTGGCAAACCATCTGTTAAAATATGAAATATAAAATAGGCACCTTTGAGTGACAATGTACATTATAACTGCAAGATAAAGTCCTTTATTTTCTGTCACTTCTCCTACATATGACTATTATTCTAACATAGTGTAGCATAGCATAAAATCATCCTAAGAATAAGACTAGATCATTAGAAATAATTGTGACAAGTTCCACATAAATAAGGTAGATAACAGTTTAACAGCTAGACTGTTAGAACTCAAAAAAATTGTCAGAGGTATAATTTATCTTCCTCAAGTTGCTTTTACTTCATATACAGTATTTATTTAATAAAATTTGATCTTCTATATACTGCTGAATAGAATCTGTTCAGGGAAAACAAACTAACATGAATTCCTTAATTTATTCAAAAATAACAACTTTCAAAACAGGTTATGTTACATTTTCGTTCCAATAACAGGCTCCAACACACTCCATATTTGGATTATATATGTTTATGTGGTATTGAACATTATGTGCTATTGTAGGGAACACTTCAAGGACCAGGAAACATAGTTGGTTCCATCAAACCGGGTAATCATGGAGAGTGCAGCAGACTGTTCTTGTGCCATATTCACAAAAATAAACTATCCAAAAAGTGGTGCTTAAAAAAAAAAAATTATGGTTAAGGCAGGGCGTCTGGGCCCATAACCAATGTTAGGTACTGGTGCGATTAAGCACTAGCAATGAACCCCAGGTCGAGGTTATAACAGAGCAACCCTGTAAAGTATACGCAGCGTGCGATAGATAAAGCAACCACACTGAATAATGGATAGTAAAGTAACAAAATAAACTTTACTTTTTGAAGAATATAGCAAAATCCATAAACACAGCCAAAAAGTCATACACAGAAAAAAAACAGTCCAATACTACCAAGATAACTTGGATACAAGTAGCAAATAACTTACACACAGTAAGTAGTAGCAACAGTAGTAACAGTTAGACAGCAGTTATCATACATCAATCAAGAGAGAGAGAGAGAGAGAGAGAGAGAGCAACAACATCAGCTGCAATTTAAATGCTGTAATCTACTAATTAGCAGAGTTCCTCTCTTAAAGATACATAACATGCCTGGTGCAATATATTGTCTACCCAACTTGTTGGTTACACCCTAACATTCTCCCCTTTGGGTAGATCAATATATCCACTCACAATGTAAGATGATAACCTTCACATGATGAGGTATGTTTCACTGAACTTTGTGCCTTAGTGAAGTTGTCTGCTAAATTGTCTTCAGTTAAACAATATTCCAACTTTATCAGGCCATCCTTAATGCTTTGTCGAACATTAAGATACCTCAAATCAGTATACTTCGATCTCGTCTTAATAGCTAAACTAGTCGCCATTTTTATTGCTGCCTGATTATCTTCATAAACAGTAAAAGGTTCATTGATACTTAATCCCATATCTATAAGCAACTGCTTATAATATATCAGCTCAGTACATGTCAACGACAAACATGAAAACTCAGCTTCCATTGTGGATAAGCTTATGTGTTTCTGTCGTATCGACTTCCATCCAATCAGTACACCACCTAGCATAAAGGCTATGCCGGAAGTTGACTTCCTATTATCTATAGCAGCTGCAAAATTCGCATCAGCATAAACAGTCAAAACTAAATCCCTATTCGGTTCTAAATATAATGCATAGTGGATAGTTTTCTTCAAATAACGCAGCACACGCTTTGCTGCTTGCCAATGCCTCTCTGAAGGACTATCATTGAATCTAGCCAGTTGGTTCACACTAAATGATATATCTGGTCTAGACCAATTACTTAGGTACATTAGGCTACCTATCAAAGATTGATAGATTCCCTTATCAAAACCAGTACCCTCAGTAACCTCAGGTTTAAACTCCAATGCCATTGGTGTCTTTGCAGTCTTACATAGCTCCATGCTATATTTCTTAAGTAAATGATTAATTTTACCAGCCTGCGACAGCTTAAAACCTTTACTGGTTCTAACCACGTCTAAGCCCAGATAATGCTTAATTTCACCCAAATTCCGGATTTTAAATTTACTCTCTAATTGTGAAACAATGTCAATAGCTTCCTGCTCAGACCTAGTAATAATAGCTATATCGTCCGTGAACAAAAGCAACAACGAGATCAAACCATTTTTCACCCGTCTAAATAAACAAGGATCAGCCAAACCTGGAATAAATCCCATAGCTTTTAGTTCATTTACTGGTCCCTTTATGACGTATGAACTTCAACTCCCAGAATTCCACACATCATAAAAGAATCATAATTTCCCACCCCTGTTTTAGTGGGAGGTGTTTGCAGAGCCTTACAGTGTGAAAATAAAATCTCATGTACCAATATAACAGTATGATGATGATAATGATGACGTTATTCATTCAATCATGTCTGACTCTTGATGATTCTATGGGCCAGCTCTCTCCAAGTCTTACAATTTTGCACTACTTCTTTCAATTCTCTGCTCTGATGTAGCAGTATAGAATTGTTTATTTATTGGAAGGCTTATCTAACTCTGGACTGTGACCTTCCTCTCAGGAGATCCAAAGAAAACATGAAGGAGATCACAAAATGGGAGGTTTGCCAGAATCAAGTAGGAAACTTGAGGAAACTCATTAGTTCTATTCAAATTCAAATGCAGTTATCATTTTCACATAATTCTTCCATTTGAGAATCCCCAAGTCTGCATTGACATCTCATCTTTTCTGTGAAAGCTAAGGATATTTTCTCTTATTTTTCATACACAAGTCAGGGTACTGAGAAAGAAAATAAGTGCCCCCACTCACCCACTGCACAGCAAACTACATGGCTGACCTGAGACTAGAACCTGGTCTTTATCATCTATCTTTGATTCCTTTCCCATACATTACACTGTCCATTAGGATCCAACTTTATTGGAAAATAACAAGTCATATATTCCTAATAAAACTACTGTGGGTGAACAAGTTTAACAGTCTTTGGAGTATAAAATTAGCAAAACAAAATGTACCATATTTTTCAGAGTATAAGATGCACCACCCCCTCTAAAAGAGTGTGGAAATGTTGTTGCATCTTATACACCGAATACAGCCATTTTTGGCCTCCCTAAGCCCTACCCCTGCATCCTACTTTTGGGGAAAATAGGCCATTTTTCACAAAAATGGAGGCATTTTTGCCTCCCCTCAGCCCCCAGAAGCATTCTGCAGGCTTCAGCAGGGCTGGGGG
Organism: Natrix helvetica; assembly: GCF_964273705.1. Taxonomy (NCBI): domain Eukaryota; kingdom Metazoa; phylum Chordata; class Lepidosauria; order Squamata; family Natricidae; genus Natrix; species Natrix helvetica. Next base: position 46,808,867 of record NC_138552.1, read on the forward strand.
AAGGCAAAAATGCCACTGTTTTTGCAAAAAAAATGGCCCATTTTTCATAAAAAATAAGGGCATTTTGCCTTTCCCCCAGCCCTGCTGAAGCCTGCAGAGTGCTCCTGGGGGCCAGGGTGGATAAAAACTTTTTTTCTTACTTATCTCTTTGAAATCTTGGTGTGTCTTATACACCGGTGCATCTTATAGTCCAAAAAATGTGGTAGCTACATATCAATGAAATACTTATTTTTAAAAACCTTGTGTTTCTATCTCTCACAGTGCCTTTCTGCCTTTTAATCTTGCAGCTCAGCATTAGCAAACAAACAGGACTGTATGTGATGGGAAGGCATTTTGTGTTAATTTGCTCACTCTCCAAATCTTATCGCAGCTCAAACTCTCCTCGGTGGAATTAAGATGTTTTGCTAACGTTTTGGCCTTCTTCAGAATTGTTGGAGATAAGGTGATAGGAATCCATAATATGTTTTGAGGTTAACGTTTACTGTAGGAAAATGGTTTTATCTCAGTTGACTGACCTGGATTAGAGATACAGTTGGCATTTTATCATTGTATGTCTGCAGCTGGTTCCCAGGTATAAAGATTAAGCCAGCTGAGGAGCCTTTCAAAGATATTTCTGGCTGTCGTTTTGTGGCATCAGCTCTAAAGTTTAATGGATCACTTTTGTTGCCATAACAAGCCAAAGCATTTTCAGTGAAAACCTTTTAGCCCACTGAGAATTTAGCAGACAACTGCTTGAGGCCTGCTGATAAGCTAAATATGGATTTCCAACCCAATGAAAGCAGAACAGTAGTCATTTCACCAATTATCCAGCAAGGAAGGTGTTATACACTTCACATCAAGATAAGCATACATTTATTCTTACATACTCTAAAAACACTTTAAGGGTTTTAAGAGACAAATGTTACTTGGGGAAAATAGACTATTTTTCTGCTCCATAGGAGAACAACAATTTTCCTTCTGCTTTATGCAAGGATTATAGCAGGTAGATTTGAATACTTAACAATCCTTCAATATGAGATGCATTACTGTGCTGAAGTTAAAGACAGCAACCTCCAAATCTAGAAGCAAATCCTGTTTTTTTATCTATAAGTCTCATCAGCAAGATAAAAATACTGATTTTGATGTATTGTGTTAGACTCTAATAACAAACCAGTAGTACAAACTGGTACTATTAGGGCTAGTACTAGTAGTGCCAAAAAGAATGAAGTGAGTCAAAGCCGAAAGGACACTCAGCTGTGGATGCACTTGGCGGTGAAAAGAAAGTCTGATTCTGTAAAGATCTATACTCCGTAGGAACCTGGAATGTAAAATCCATTGAATCAAGGCAAGCTGGATGTTGTCAAACAAGAGATGACAAAACTGAACATCGACATCTTAGGAATCAGTGAACTACAATGGACAGAAATGGGTGAATTTAATTCAGATGACCATAGGCTCAAAGATCACCGTAGATGGGGACTACAGCCAAGAAATTAAAAGACGATTGCTCCTGGGAGGAAAGCAGTGGCAAATCTAGACAGAATACTAAAAAACAGAGACATCACCTTGCCAAAAAAAGTATGTATAGTCAAGGCTTTGGTTTTCCCAGTTGCAATGTTTGGCTGTGAAAGTTGGACCATAAGAAAGGCTGAGCGCCAAAGGCTTTTGAACTATGGTGCTGGAGAAGACTCCTGTGAGTCCCTTGGGCTACAAGGTGATCAAACTGGTCAGTCCTAGAGGAGATCATCCCTGACTGCTTCTTAGAAGGCCTAATGCTGAAGATGAAATTCAAGTACTTTGGCCACCTAATGAGAAAGAAAGACTCACTGGAGAAGTGCCTAATGTTGGGAAAGACTAAGGGCAAAAGAAGAAGGGGAGAACAGATAATGAGGTGGCTGGATGGAGTTACTGAAGCAGTCGGCATGAGTTTAAATGGACACTGGGGGATGGTAGAGGACAGGAAGGCTTGGAGGAACGTTGTCCATGAGGTTACAATGGGTCAGACACGACTTCACGACTAACAACAACAACAAACAAACAAACAAACTGGATGAGACATATACAGAGGATTGCTCTTGACACATTTCAGAGATTTTATATTTTCTTGTGGAGGACAAAAAACAAACAAAACCCAGACTATGTGGAAAGGTATTTGATAAGATTCCAGAGATTCTGGAGCTTTTCAGAGAGCCATGGGCTACTGTGGGTCACATGGATAAAATAATATTTAGAGTCCTTGATGTAAGCATAATACATAAAGTAGGAAATATTTGCTAACAAGTGTAATACTCTGCAGAAATTGTCTTCCTATAGTTTAAAAGTCCTGTGATTTCATTTAATTTTTCCACTTCCTTACAGCAGGTGAAATAACAATTAATGCATACTCCTTTAATTAATGCATATTTCCAATGCAACTTGAAGAGATGTGGAAAGCCTGCTTAAGGCACCCTTATTTATCTCATAGGAAATTGATATATGACAGAAATATAAGAGAGAGAAGGCTAGCAGAAAGCAGAAGAGTAAAGAATTTCCTGCAAGTGATTGAGCAGCTATGTGAAGTTGAGGTAGATGCCCAGATATGAGAACTTTGAAGAAAGTTTCTTGTACGCAATGGAACAATGAAACAAATTCTTCAAAGAATATACTTTGAATTGATGACACCTCATTTCTTGCTCACATATATGCATTGATTGCTACTTACCCCCTTCCAGTTTGGTCTCGTGGGGACACCTTGAGAGAGAAAGGAAGAGAGACACAGAAGGAATGTAATGGCTGAAAACCTACAGAGTTCTTGGCAAGAAGAAACCTTATATTGGGCTAGTCTTTCACTGGTTGAAGACCATGAAACCCATACTCCAACACCTCCAGAGGATAACAAGTTTGAGAAAATGTGTGCATACCCTGGACAACTTGATTGTAACAGCCTTACAATGAAGTAGAATGATGTACTAATCTCAGGTTAATTAGTAATTTTTAAGCAGTTCTTTTATCTAGCCACAGGATTTGTGCTTTTATATCTATATATTGGTATTTAATTTCAGTTGTAAAAACAACAGAAGCTTTTGAATTTCTTGTCAACTGAAATTGACATTCTTTATCAGTTGCTTTTTTTGCCCCACAACTGAACCAGGACATGAGGTGTCCTCATTCTTCTATTACAGGTTTTTGTAGGTTTTAGTCCTGTGAAAATTTCTTCCCTGTGTGAAAATTTTCTTTCTTCATGAAAAGGCTCCTAACACAACTTCTGAATCTCTTTTGAATTCTCTTTAGCAATATGTTAACTTATCACTGCAGTGTGTCTGAAGAGCTGGGCTACCTTTTTACTAGCACTGCACAACCTTCTGTTCCTCTGAAGTTTTTCCAACTAACCTGATTTCTGAATATGAAAAACCTTCTTTATGACATCTTCCCCTGGATTTCAATTGAACAGTTAAGTTTAGGAAAACATTTTTTAAAAGGATCATTCGGCAAAGGCAAGAAACTTAAGGTAGATCTAGGGCAGTGTTTCTCAAACTTCTCAATTCCACAAAAACTGGCTGGGAAATTTTGGGAGCTGAAGTCCACACAACTTAAAGTTGCTAAGTTTGAAAAATACTAGTTCAGACCATCACGTGTCGGCCACTTCAAATGCAGTTAGAAAATTATTTGCAAATATTGTATTGATTCTCACTGACCTCATAGTGCTAAGAACAAGAAATCATCACCACTTTATCATATTTAACAGTTTTGTTACTTTGTGCTGTAACATACAAAAAATACACAAAAGCAGATAGTAGGAAAAATAGGGAAGGGAGAAGGGAAGGGAAAAGTAAGGAAAAGAAGGCGAAAAAAGAAAGCATTGACTTCTGATTCCCTTTGGTGTAGTAGAATAAAACATTAACATCAAACTTAAATGTTTTACTTTTACATAATACTGTAGTTTAAATTAACCATTTTTATAACAACAAATTTATCTAATTAGTAAAACCCAAAATCAAAGATTCATTTTTTTCCACCTCAAGTACAAAATCCAGAAGTGGTTTCCAAGTAGAAATAAAAATATTTGTTTTTTTTTCTTTGATCAAAGCACTCAATAGAAATCATCACCCTTCTACTTACATCAATCCTTTCAGAGGCCAACAGCTGTTCTTTCACTCCTTTTCCTCCTCCACAAAAAAGAGCAAAAGCAAAAGCAAATGAAGCAACCTGGAGCTTTGCCTGCAACTGGTCCATAACCTCCCAAAAGAGGGGAATAGATAGAACCTTTTTGGTTTCATATGTGTTCATTTTACATGGCCTGAGGGGAAGATGCAGAGCCAATACCTTAGCTTTCTTCTTAGTTGTAGCATACAGACTGGCTAGAATGTGAGGCAAGAATTCTTTCTCAGGAGAAAACAGCTTGTGATGTCTACAGGGTTCCGGTGTTTCTAACTGGATATTAGCTTGAGAAGTAGTCTTATTCTGCAGATGGGCTGAAGTAAATTGGCTCAGCTACTGAAAAGAGAGAATCAAAGAAATGTGAAGCCATTCTGTAAGTTTGTGTGAGCATGTTTTGTAGAAGGGCATTCCCACACACCATCCCATCTTCTCAAAATTAAAATCAACTAAAATGAATTATTTCATAGCATAGATGACAGCAATAAACCATAATGTCCATAATGGTCAGCCTGGCTTTGCTTAAAAAAAGTGATCAGCAAAAAAAGATGTATTGGGTGACAAGCGCAAAATATGCATCCTTGTGCATCACATACCTCTAATATGGGAGAAATATGCATCCCCAAAGAGCATGCATTTTGTAAAGGAGCAAGCAAAATAACATTTATTAATAGCAGTTACCCTTTTCTGTTCCTATTTTTTTAGAGTACATTAGGGACATTTGCATACGGAATTCCATATATTACACAAAGTTACGAGTGACATTGAATGTAAATTTTCCAGTACTATTTTAAAGCCCTAACCAGCAGCAACCATGACAGCAGCATCCATTAGACAATGAAATAATATAACCGGCAGCACGGACACAGACCAAGCTGAGATTGAACTGAGAGCTCTAATTTATACACATACATACACAAACTGCATGGAAAAGCAGTGAGCAGTTTTGTCCTCTCTCCCTGCCAATTTACTGCCTTTCCACAGTGTGCACTGAAAAGCAGCACCTCTTTTCACCACACAGCTTGTAAACGGCTGGGAACTGGGAATGGAGGAAAGAAAGAACCTGTCTCCATAGCCCAAGAACCGTTGAAGTGGCTGTACTGCTTAATGTGAAAGTAGTTCTTTGTTTTACTCCATGGCATAGGAATACAGGCACTTGCCCTGGTTTCTTTTCCCCCCTCCATTATTTTATCTTGCCTTGCCTTGCCTTGCATTGTGGAGAGAGATGGACAGTTGCCTAGGTTTCCATTCTGCTCACTGAGAATGGAGAAGTTGTTTCACATGAAACAATGTGGAAAGAAGGAGGGAGACACAGGGCAGATCTAAGGGAGAATCCAGATGGGTTAAAGCCAGAGGTGGTATTCAGCAGGTTCTGACCAGTTCTGGAGAACTGACAGCAGAAATTTTGTGTAGTTCAGAAAACCAGTAAATACCTCCTCTAACTGGCCCCGCCCCCATCCATTGTCTGCCTCCCGAGTCCCACCTGAATAGGTGAAATGGGGATTTTGCAGTAACCTCCCCCTGGAGTGGGGAGGAATGGATATTTTATAGTATCCTTCCCCTGCAGTGGGGTGGGAGCAGAGACTCCCACGTAACACCTCTCCTGCGCGAGCTGCACTGGCTACCTGTGGTCTTTCGGGTGCGTTTCAAGGTTCTGATCACCATCTTTAAAGCGCTCCATGGCACAGGGCCTAGTTACCTGCGGGATCGCATCCTCCCACATACATCCCTGCGGCCAATCCGCTCTCACAGGGAGGGCCTTCTCCTGGTGCCGTCCATGAGGCAATGCCAACGGGCGACACCAAGGAGTAGGGCCTTCTCTGTGATGGGCCCAACCCTCTGGAATGACCTCCCCCCGATATTAGAACCACTACTGACCTCCGCTCCTTCCGACAGAAACTGAAGACACACCTGTTCCGACTGGCTGGTTTGGCATAATTTTAACGTCTACCTCCTGGCATACACATTCTTACTGGTTTTTAGAGGGATATTGTTTTAAATTTAACTTGATATTTTAAACTTTTGTATTGATTTATTTATTAGCTGTACAGTTTGGCATATTTTACCCTCCTCTTATACGTGTATTTATATAGTTATTTCTACGTTTTAATCTGTTGTATTTTAATACGGACTGTACACCGCCCCGAGTCCCTTTCGGGAGAGGGGGCGGTATATAAACGCTAATAATAAATAAATAAATAAATAAATAAATAAATAAATAAATAAATAAATAAATTTCCCCAAGCCATGCCATACCCACGAAGCCACACACACAGAACTGGTAGTAAAAATATTTGAATCCCACCACTGGTTAAAGCCTTTGGTTGTAAGGGCTATCCAAATATTTAAATGATGGTTTTCTTGCAGCATTTCAACAAAATTCAATTATCTACATTTTATAACTTCTAAGAAAAAGAGTCTCCACAAATGCAAAGTACTGGTAACAAAGAACAAAGAACAGCTTGCCTTCAGAGGTTGTGGCAGTTCCTCACTGGAAGCTTTCAAGAAGAGACTGGACTGCCATTTGTCAGAAATGGTGTAAGGTCTCCTGCTTGGGCGAGAGGTTGGACCAGATGACCTACAAGCTCCCTTCCAACTCTGTTAATGTATTATATTACAGCTAATCTTTGACTTATGACTACAATTGGCACCCAAATTTCCAATGCTAAGCAAGGCAGTTGTTAAGTAAGTTACACGTGACTTTATGCCCTTTTTCACCATGATTGTTAATGAATCACTGCAGTCCTTAAGTGAATTTGGCTCCCCCCCCCCCATTGACTTTGCTTGTTGGACAAATGGCAATTGCATGACCCTGGGATGCTGCAACTGGATGAGGGAATAAATGGGGAACTCATCAAATTTGCAGATGACACCAAGCTGGCAGGAATAGCCAACACTCCAGAAGATAGGCTTAAGATACAAAAGGATCTTGACAAACTTGAACATTGGGCACTATCTAATAAACTGAAATTCAATGGTGAAAAGAGTAAGGTTCTACATTTAGGCAACAAAAATAGAATGCACAGGTACAGTATAGGTGGTACCTTGCTCAGTAGTAGTAACTGTGAAAGGGATCTTGGAGTCCTAGTGGACAACCATTTAAATATGAGCCAGCAGTGTGCAGCAGCTGCCAAAAAAGCCAACACAGTCCTAGGCTGCATCAACAGAGGGATAGAATCAAGATCACATGAAGTGTTAATACCACTTTATAATGCCTTGGTAAGGCTACACTTAGAATACTGCATTCAGTTCTGGTCACCACGATGTAAAAAAGATGTGGAAATTCTAGAAAGAGTGCAGAGAAGAGCAACAAAGATGATTAGGGGACTGGAGACTAAAACATATGAAGAACGGTTGCAGGAACTGAGTATAATAATAATAATAAATTTGAATTTATTAGCCGCTCCCTTTCCAGACAGGACTCGGGGCGGCGTACAATGGAGCATATAGAATATAAAACATGTGTACAAACACATAAACATACATATATACAAAGACACACATGCACGGAGGAGGTAACAAATTACATCACATTTAGACAGTTAAAAATCACCATTAAAATACCCCCAATTGTAAGAAACCCAATGTAAAATTAAAATTTAAAATTTAAAAAGACAGTCAGGAGGAGTAAGAAAAATTACGGTTGAGCCAGGCCAGATAATTGAAAGAGGTGGGTCTTCAGCTGTACACGGAAGGAGCGGAGATCGGAAGTAATCCTGATGTCACGGGGGAGGTCATTCCACAGGGCTGGGCCCATCACAGAGAAGGCTCTGCTCCTGGGTGTCGCCCCCCGACACTGTTTGGCGGACGGCACCCGGAGAAGTCCCTCTCTGTGTGAGCGAATTGGTCATAGGGATGTGTGGGGCAGGATGCGATCCTGCATGTAACTAGGTCCTGTGCCATGAAGCGCTTTAAAGATCATAATAAAAACCTTGAAACGCACTCGGTAGACCACAGGAAGCCAATGCAGCTCGCGCAGGAGAGGTGTTACAGGGGAGTATCTAGTCCTCCCCATAATCACCCGCGCGGCCGCGTTCTGGACCAACTGTAGTCTCCGAGTGCATCTCAAGGGAAGCCCCATGTAGAGAGCATTGCAGTAGTCCAGGCGAGACGTCACTAGCGCATGGGTGACTGTGCGTAGGGCATCCCGGTCCAATAAGGGGCGCAATTGGCGCATCAGGCGAACCTGATGGAACGTCCCCCTTGCCACGGCTGTTACATGGTCATCCATGGACAGCCGGGCATCTAGGAGGACGCCCAAATTGCGCACCTGTTCCATGGGGGCTAGTTGCACGCCCCCGATGGCCAGAGATGGAAGCAACTGGTTGAACCGGGAGGCCGGAAGCCACAGCCACTCCGTCTTGGAAGGGTTGAGTTTTAGTCGGTTGCCATCCATCCAGACCTGTACGGCCTCCAAACACCGGGACATCATTTGTTTAGCTTAAGAGAAAGAAGGACTAGGGGAGACATGATAGCAGTGTTCCAATATCTCAGGGGTTGCCATAAAGAAGAGGGAGTCAAACTATTCTCCTAGGCACCTGAGGGTAGAACAAGAAGTAATGGGTGGAAACTAATCAAGGAGAGAAGCAAGTTAGAACTGAGGAGAAATTTCCTGACAGTTAGAACAATTAATCAGTGGAACAGCTTGCCTCCAGAAGTTGTGAATGCCCCAACACTGGAAGTCTTTAAGAAGATGTTGGATAGCTATTTGTTTGAAACGGTATAGGGTTTCCTGCTTAGGCAGGGGGTTGGACTAGAAGACCTCCAAGGTGCCTTCCAACTCTACTATTGTATTGTATTGTATTGTTGTAAATACAATTTCCAAAGTTGAGGTTTCCAAGCACATCGATTTTGATCACTGTGGAGATGCTAAAAGAGTCATAAGTGAGGGCACTAATTGTAAGTAGATTTTTCAGTGCTGTTGTAACTTGGAATGGCCACTAAATGAATGTTTGTAGGCTGAGGACTACCTGTATGTTTGGTCAATGTTCTACTGACCCAAGTGAGTTTGGAACAAGAATGAGAAATGGAAATAGTTTACAGATAACAAAAGCCACATTCTCCGTTGAATTTTTTTAAAAATGAAGAGGATAATGAACGGCATCAAATGTTCCATTTAATCAATGCGGTTTAATATAGGAGAAAGAAATTTCATTTCTTGAAAGCTAGTTATGATTAAGGGCACTTTTGATGGGTTTTTTCTCTCTCTTAGTAAGAGCAGAGTTTCTCCAGCAAGAGCTTTAGTATCAGAATTCAGTAATCAGTTAATTTTCTAATGCAATATATTTAGTTCTAACTCCTATTATTCACTGCTTGGGTGCTGACCTTCTGAAAAGCATAACTTCATTGTGTGATTTGTCATTCCAATAATATAAATATGAAGTCTACAATGGAGAAATTGTATTTAATAGAAATTATAATTTGATTGCGTTTTTTGAGTGTTCAGAAGCAAATTCCAATTATGTATCTTGTTATTTTGAAAGAAAGGAAAATAATTGCACGAAAGAAGCAACCTGCTGATTTGTCAAGGCTCATGTGTTTTGAAGGTCTGCAGAATTGCGACTGCTTCAACAAATAATTGTGCAATCCATTGCAAATAACACAGAACTTTTTTTAATTTCAAGTAAAATAAACTGTACATTCTTGACAACCTGAAAAGCCTTATTTTATTACTGAATTTCATTTTGAAAGAAAACAATCTTATACCACTTCAAGCTCCACCACCCTGCCCCAACTGTGCACCTTCTTAAAAGAATGCTGAACTTCACACAACATTACTTCAACTTCTTTTACTTACCAATACTTTTCTCCTAGTGGACATTTTGGCAAGACATTTTTAATTAATTATCTTATACCTTCAGAATCCAGGTAGTCTCCAAGGCAGACTAGGGCTGGTAAATCAGTTTGAATCAATACATGTAATCAATTCTTGAGGCTGTGCCTGCCCATTACAAAATGTTAACAATCAAAGATTGTATTAGATGGCCCCTGAAACATTGTTGGGGGAAAAACAAAAACAAAAGAGTGTTTTGCTCAACCTAATCTACTCTTGTGACTTAATGTGAGATTATGATGGAAAGAATGAGCCTTTTCTTTTTCTTTTCTTTCTCTCTGAAGCAGTAGAAATAGTCAAACCACCTCTATGTTCCGGCTACAAAAGATTGCTTTTTGAGTGTTTACCGGGTATGATAAAAAAGATCAGGATTTTCACAACACCTATTTTGTGAAATGGGAATTAAAAATGGATGGAATAGGAAAGGGAAAGTTGAAGAAAGAGACAGAGGGACTAATTCTGGCTGTACAAGATGAAACCTTAAGAACAAAAATGCTTACAAAGTCAGATCTGAGAAGATAGCAACAGACAGCAAACGCCCCTCTGCAAAGAAACTGAAGAAACAGCAGACCACTTAGTTACTGCACGGCAATCTCACAGACTGACTACAAGCAACAGCGTGACAGAGCAGCAACAAGAGTACATTGGATTATCTTCAAGAAATGTCATTTGCCTGCAAGCAAGAACTGGTGGGATGACAAAACAGACACAATAATAGTGAATGAAGCAGCTAAATTTCTCTGAGACTTTAAACTGACAAACATCTGCTATATAACATCCCATACTTTACAACTGCCAATAAGAAAGACTAAAAAGGCTACGTGCAGTAACTGGAGACAGCAAAACAGAAGAGAAAGAACTAGAGAAAAGAACAAAATACAAAGACCTGCAAATAGAAGTAGAACAACTATGGCAAAAGAAAGCAATAGTAAATAATACATTGTACTGTATTTTGGGGAGTATAAGACGCACTGGAGTATAAGATGCACCAAGGTTTTGAAGGGGCAAATTTTTTTAAAAAAAATTTGCACTCTGCAAACCTTCCGAAAATGGCCCATTTTTTTTTGCCAAAAAAATTGCATGCATAGCCTTTAGGAGGCTTATAGAGTACTCCTGGGGGATGGGGTGCGGGCAAAATTGAGCAAAAAATGTCCTGTTTTTCACTCATTTCTGCCTTCCCTAGCCCCCAGGAGCTCTCTGAAAGCCTCCTACAGGCTCTGCATGGCCATTTTGGTGAAGAGGACAGGGGTTTGGGAGGCAAAAAATGCTGTATTCAGTATATAAGACGCACCCAGATTTTCAGCCTCATTTTTGAGGGAAAAAGGTGCGTCTTATACTCCAAAAATACGGTAATTAATGCCTTGTGTGCAATTACATAACATCTGGAGCACCACTTACGCTCTCAGCCAATTGCAAAGGGCACTTTACTTGGAATAGCTTACATCCTGTGATGCCACTCTAAGACAGCAATATCTGCCTATCCCAGGTCTTTGGGAAGGATTCAGTAGGTGAATAAAATGCCAAATACAATCTAAATATCTGGATGATTGTGAGACCAACCGTAATAGTTAAACAAAAAATATGAAGACTTGACTTTGGCTGCTATTCAGTCTAATTAGTGCTAGTTGTACAAAGAATAAGAATGAACAGTAGATCATATACTAAGCTCATGCAGGAAGATCACACAAATTGATTGTAAACAATGACATAAGACACAAATAAGAATGTTTCAGTAGAACATTTGTAAAAATTATCAAGAAAAAATAATCTATGGGAATTTAGAGTTTAAAAAAAAGTAATAAAAATGAGCAGGCTAAAATATTGTGAGATTTCCAAAGACAGACTGATAACATTTAGCTCATAATGTACCAGATTTAACTGTACTTGAAAAGAAGAAAGTATGATAATTGTTCTCACCATATCTGGGGATAGTAGAATAGAAAACAAAGAATTAGAGAACATGACAAAGTATCAAGATCTGAAAATAGAAGTTAAAAGATATTGGCATAAACTGGCCATAGTAGTCCCAGTGATTAAGCCACATATGGTGCCAAACCAAAAATTGGCAAAATTCCATCTGTCAATTACAAAAGGCCACATTGCTTGACTTAACACTTATACTATGCTGACATATTACAGATTCCAGAACCACCTTGTAGGGAAGATGGGTGGCATAAAATTTAATAAATCAATAAATACAACATCCTAGATTTTTTAAAAAGACCTGATACATTTAAAAGCCAAGATGAACTAAGGAATTAGCATGTGTCATTTTTCATTGCTGCGTATGTAATAATAATAATTCAGACAATAACATCTGTTTACTGTAGGTCATTGGAAGGACTTGGTAGGGGGATAAACTGACTGTGCAACCACTACTATGAATAATAATGTATTATTAACTTTGTAGATTGCCCAATTCAGAAACTCTGAATGGTAACATAATCAGCTGCCAAGTTATATCAAGTTGTGTCAGCAACAATCTGCATAGCTGATACTAAAGTCCAATGATAAAACCAGGTCTTTAAAACCTTACAAAAAGTTAGCATGGTTAGGACCAATCTAATCTCCAGGGGCAATACTCCAAAGGGCAGATGCCCCAATAGAAAAGGCTCCCTTGCTGCTCCACATCAGATGGTGTTCCCTAGCAGATGGGATCTAGAGCATACCTCTCCTGCCAACCTGATGGGATGTTGATGTAGATCAGGCACATCGAACTTGCGGCCCACAGGCTGGATGAGTCATGTGCTGGCCACGCCCATGCTTAGTTTAGGGAAGGGGGAAAAGTCATTATATATCACGTGATGATGCCCTGATACACAAGTTTGACACGCCTTATATAGATGTAATGGGGGGAGAGGCAGTCTCTCAAATAACTCATTCCATGCCATGAAGAGCTTTATCATTATCATTAAAAACCAGAAAATCAAAGGAAAACAACATATGACATTAGAAGTAAACTAAGGTAATAAAATGGAGATCAGCACAAATTGTACTAAAATTGTCAGATGTGAAGAATCAGGACCATTTGTGAGGTTGCAGAATAGAAAACCTATTCAAGCCTATATACAAGAATCTAATCAGATAAAGTTCACTACTAAATTGGTGCCTGATGAGGGCCCACGGAATTCAGGATGGGTTGAATTTGGAACACTTGTGGGAATGCAACAACTCTAAACTGATGACATACTTAGCTCTGCCTCTTGGCTCTGCCTGCTCTTCTCCTACAAAATATGCTATATTAAAGTTCTAGGCATAAGATCTAATGATCGTGAGACACACAAGGTGTATATTGTTTGATTATATGTCTTAACTCTTGACAATCACATAAGATTTTCTCCATGACCCTCAAATCCTAACCTGGTGTTTCAGATCTTTTAACAGTGCAATCGTTGCCATTGTAACTGAATCCATCCACCTCATTGCTGGTTGTCCTTTTTCTTTCTGCCTTTCTCAGGTTTAGAGCCTCCTTAAAATAAATAGATCTGTGCATATTATCCAAAGTAGGATAGTATATACATTTTTGTACGACTTACTTACTGGGTGAGTCTCGCATGTTTCTAAACCAAAATCTGATTTCTTTAGGTGTTACACCTTACCAGTCATTATAGATATAATCATAGATTATAATTTAATTTTCTGCATGAAACAGGTCATTGATATTGTACCTAATTTAGCACAAAATGTGAACCTAGCCACTGATTATATTAATTTTAAGCATGTTAGCACTTAAGACATAGCAGTTTTCTGAAATCCTGGGAGGTATCTAAGATTTAGAAAGAGATTGCGGAAAAGATCGCTTTATGGTTAATTTGCAAGATCACTCTGCATATGCTTTTTCACATCTTATTTTCATCACATTTGCACTAAGCATTGGCTGAATGGATCTTGTGTTTGGGAGTTTTTGGTCATAAGCTGGGATGTTTTTTTTCTTGCAAACACTTCTTATGGTGGAATTTCCCCCCCCCCCCGATTTTGTGTCTACTGATGGATTGGCATCCCCTAAAAAAGACCCATCTGTTTTTCCTTCCAGGGCATATCTGGGGAGAGTATAGGTTGCTGCCAAGCTTCAAGAAGAAGTGAAGCAAAGCTTGCCTGCATGATGTTGGCTTTCACCCAATGTTTAAATTGATCCCTACGGCTGCCTCTGTTTTGAAGAATGTGTGCAGATAATAAACAAAATAGAGATTAGGCGAGGTATAAGGCACTTTAAGAAAGATGAGCCAATATCCACACATACAGTATGTACAATTAGCAAAAAGCTGAAAAGCAAAAGAAAATGCTCTTAGGGCAAATCCGAAGTGCACAACAACAATATGTGTATTAACCTAATTGGAAAGAAAATGTATTCCCAATACAATCGATTCCAGATGTGCTAATTAATTAATCTATCATTCATGTGCACTATTTGATTTCTTATTTTCTTTAACTGTAAAGTTTTACAATTACCCATTGAGATACTGTTTGTAAACCTCTTTCTCACACTCTTTCTAGAAATCTATTGAGTTGATTGTAAATGATGCTCTAATTAGCTAATGTAGATTATCCCGTTTATCTGTGTAGAAAATAGAAACCACATGAGAAGGAGAGGAAAGTTGTGGTGAAGGAACACCTGTCTCCTTTTGAATAAATATGAGCCCCAGAATCAGTGCCTATGAATATGCTCTAATGAAGGGATCAGAGTGGGATAGTTGGAGAAGAGGATTGAGGGAGATGGTCTCTAGCACGAGGAGAAACTTGCCTAGAAAGCACCTGCTAGAATACCCTTGCCAGTCTAAATAAATATGCATGCAGTCTCCCCCACTTACCTATCTCCCCCTAATCACAAAGGTGACTGGACTTTCAACTGGACTTTCTGTTTTTTCTTTGAAGACATTTTGCTTTTCATCCAAGAGGCAACTTCAACGCTTGGATGAGAAGCTTCTTCAGCTTCTTGGATGACCATGACCTGGATGACTGAGAATTTCCATAGACATCTTCCCCAATAATTACCTTTTTGGGTTCCGCTTTGGGTTATCTCACCATCCCTACTTTCCTGCCATCCTGCACCCCTGCCACCCTGCAGTTTGCCATCCTCAGTGGACCTTTGCTGTCTTCTTCTTTTGCTGTTGACAGGCACTCAACCTGGCTCTTCATGAGGCAGCTGCTGTTGGTGTTCAGCCTCCCCAAACCCTTGTTTTATTTTTCTTTTTTTAATCCCTATCACTAGATCTTCAAGTTTGGGAAGAATGAACTTCAGAAGGTTCTCTATATCTTTCTAGAGTTCAGTGTTTCCTTTCTCTTACTTGTTTGTCAGCTCTCCACCTCTCTGTCCAAAAGGATCTCTGCCAGACTACTTTGCGATGGAGGCATTGGTAATAGATTATTGCGTGTATGTCGAAGACTTCTGTGTACATTACTTTAAGCTCTCAAATGAAAGACAAATAAAAATGCAATAAATAAAAAGTACACAAAAGGCTGATGCAAGCCAGAGGAGCTGTTAAATTAAAATTGCCGGATGGAAAGGAGATAGAATCCTTAGAGATGGTAAGGTGAATAAACAGAGAGATATAAGGAAATGATAAAAGAGTTCTTGTTTAAAAAAATCAAGATGGATGGAATGACTGCACGGTTGAAATTCCACGCTTTGCATGTGTAATGGAGCAATATCTCTGATCACTATAAAAATATTTTCCAGAAAATATAAGAAAACATTGCACATTCCTTATTTCACTAAACTTCAGAACTCTTTTCTGTTATTCTTCAATTTATTTTTTTCCTTTTTCCTCTTTCTTTTTCCATTATTTAACTCTGATGAAAGTAAAAATATCTGTGACCTATTCCATGGATTCATAGTAAGCTATAATTTGAGTAGCATACAATCAGAAAAATTATGGCATCTTCTGGGAGATAAACATTTCCAATATAACTTTTATATTTCTTTTGATTACATTTTTAAGGTCATTCTTCTGTCTTAAATTCCTTCTTTATTGGTTTTGGATGTTATTCTGTGACTATTTATATTTCTTAATATACAATTGTCTGTACTATTTATTTTGAATATAAAACTATTTCAGTCATTGTTTTTATGTTCTAAGTCATTTTATTTAAAATGTTTTATGCTAAAATCTCTCATTTGATACAGTATCTTGATCACATTCAGCAATTTTGCTAACTCATTGTTCTTGATTCTTAATATATTCTTAATATCTCATTTTGTGCCTTTATAAGAGCATGGAATAGAATGGAATGGAATGACAAAGTTGAAAGTGAAATGAAATGATGAAATGAAATTTAATTTGTTAGCCGCACCCTCTCCAAAAGGACTCGGGGCGGCGTACAATAAAACACATACAATATACATATATATATACAATACATATACAAATACAAATAAACACATACACATACATGTACCTGGAGGAGGTAACACTCATAAATATATATAAAAATAAAATTAAAATAACTATTTAAAACACCCTCAGTTACAATTACAAAATTTAAAAATTTAAAAACCCGTCAGGAGCAATAGGATAAAATTATGGTTGAGCCAGGCCAGCTAATTGGAAGAGGTGGGTCTTGAGCTTTACATGGAAGGAGTGACCTTGGAGGTCTTCTAGTCCAACTCCCTGCTTAGGCAGGAAGCCCTATACCATTTCAGACAATTATTGTCCAATCTCTTCTTTAAAATTCCAGTATTCACAACTTCTGGAGGCAAGTTTTCCCACTGATTAATTGTTCTAATTGTAAGGAAATTTCTCCTTAGATCTTGGTTGCTCTGTCCTTGATTGGTTTCCATCCATTGCTTATTGTCCTGGCCTCAGGTTTTTGATAGCTTGACTCCCTCTTCTTTGTGGCAACTGCTGATAATCTTCATGGTTAGTCCTTCTATAGGAAAATAGTAAAGTGATTATTCCTACTATCACTTAGTCTTTGGCAGAAAACTAGCTTCTGGATGTCTGATTGAGTATGACAGGTTTGCTGCTGTTTTTAATAGAGCTAGCAAGGCACATACATATAAACAATTCAAATAGCAATGGTTTTATTATTACAATAGGCTTTGTACAAGACTATACTTGCATTGTTATGCTAAATATAGTGAAAGAGAGAATTATTGATAATATCCATGGAGTGGAGATGACTCTTCCATTTGGAGATCCTAGATCAGAGAAAAGCTTCGTCCAACATGGCTTTTTAAAAAAGAAATATATATATTGAACATTTCATGACTCAGACCTTTGTTCTGGTCTAAAAAGGCCTTGCAGCATGCCAGATCAGGTTGACTGTTTTATTTAGGATTAAAAATTTACCCATGAGTTAATTTAAGGTCAATCTAATGAATGGCCATTTCAGCCCTTCAAATTAGATGAGATTACCAGTAGGAATCCAATGTCATGTATATTAGCATTGCAGTGACGTGCGGTGAGGTTTATGACTGGTGAGGCACTGACACAGTGCTGGATTTCAAATATTTTTAGACTTGTGGACTTCAACTCCCAGAATTCCACAGCCAGGCATGTTCAGTTCCGATTTAAAGCGACAGCATTTGTTTTTCTCCTTTGCTCCTTTTTTTTCTTTTTCTTCTCCTTCCCCTCCTTCCTCCCTCTCTCCCTTTCTCTCCCTCTATCAAACACACACACACACACACACACACACACACACACACACAGAAGTTGGATTGAACTATCTCTCCTACCCCTTCCCTCTCTCACTCACTCTCAAACAAACCCCCCACACACACACAAAAGTTGGATTGGATATCTTTTCCAGTGGCTTGAAAGCAGCTCCTCTGCCACCACCACTCCCATTCCCCTGCTGCCTTTCCCAAACACCTCCACTATTGCAAATGCAGCCTGCTGTCTGGGTGGGAAATGCCTGGAACACAATAAAGCCCACCCACCACCTCCTGCTGGCAGGCTGGGGTGAGAGGAGAGGCAGAGAAGCCGGAGGGGAGCCAAGCCGAGCCTTCCAAAAGAAAGAGGCTGGGGGGAAGTGTGTGTACTACAGCATGGCTCTTTGCCTGGCTTCCTGCCTCCTCTTGTGGTCTCCTCAGTGCTCACTTGTGCTCTCCCTCCCCAAGTGTAGTTTGATTGCAGGTGGAGCCACGTTGCCTTTTCAAACTTGTAATCAGTGAAGCTGGGCTAGATTTTTATATAGTTTTATCCAGCTGTATGTGTGAGAGAGAGAAATGAATGGGGGCCTGGGGAAGAAGTCACTACACTTGGGGAGGGAGAGCACCAGTGAGGTTAAGCAGAGTCATCCACGGTGAGGCAGCAACTAGCTCAGCTTTTTCCTTTTACTTTTTTTTTTTCATGATGAGAGTGGTGAGGCTGTGCCTCACTTGCCTCACCTGACTGCACGTCACTGTAGCATTGCTTTTTTGCAAAGCTATAGTACTAGAACAACTTTTCCAACTATTCCAAGTTTTATTGTAAGAGATAAAGTTTGTGAAATATAGCTCCTTCTGTGCATCTAGCCACTCTGGATCTGATGAAGTTAAGTGAAACTCACAAAAGCTTATGTCTTATAACAAAATTGTTAGTTGAAGAAGATGCCATCAGATTTTTTTAGACTAACATGGATCTCCTTTAATGTGACAAAAAGTTAATCATGCCTTGTACTAACTACTAACTATAAAGAAAAGCATAGGCTTAGCTCATTTAGATGCATGGAATTAGCTCCCTCCCTCTATTTGGTGATCTGTAGTTTTGGAATCATCTATCTGGGTAGAAAAGATTTCCTATTCCTTTGATTGTTACACAGGGATAAGAAAAACAACGGTGGGATGCTAACATACCAAACTCAAAAAAATATTCAAGAATGGGATAACTTGAAAGAGCATATATAAGCTTGAAGGACATCCAGTACAAAACCAAGTACAACAAACATGAAATTAAAAAATATAGCATCTTAAATATGCGGCAAAAAGAGCAATTTTGAAATGGAACAAGAAAATGACACATAGAATGAACACCAAAGAAGTCAGCAATCTAGATAAAGCCAAAAGTGATCTTTGAACAACAATGAACAAAAATGAAGCAACAGATCCTTTAGAGACCAGATCAATATGCTTGAGCATCTGCAAAGGCATAGCCTGTGACTAATTTACAGTATCATAAGTAGACTCATCAGGAAATAAGACATCTGGAACATAATGAGCAAGTACCAGAGTAAAGCACTAGATCCAATTTACATAGACTTCTGCAAAGCCATTGATTTAGTGGTACCAACAAACTACTATTAAAACTACGTTCTTATAGCATTTCTAGATCACTGCACAAATGGATAGCTGCATTCCTGTCAAACAGGCAACAAGTAGTCAAAATAATGAGTGCCCTATCAAACCCTACACCAGTTAACAACGGTGTTTCCCAAGGTAGCATTCTAGGACCCACTCTCTTTGTAATCTACATAAATGACCTTTGCAATCATATTATAAGTAATTGTGTCCTCTTCACTGATGATGTAAAACTATTTAACACCACTGACTGCTCTGCAGAGCAATTTTTTTATTGTTCAAATTTTTATTGATTTTTATAGTTTTACAGGGAAAAGGGATTATAGGGTTATAGAACATTTTGACAGCTACATCGTGTGGGGCGAGAAGCCCCCAAGGTCTCACAACTTTTACAAACAAAAATAGAAAAATATCAACATTTACATAAGTATTAGCAGTTTTGAGTTTAACACAAAATCATCAGTATGTTTCAATCATTTGTTTTGTATCACTTCCATAAAGGTACATTGTAACAACAATTGCAGTAATGTTTCAAGTCACTTTTGTGATCTGAGTCTTCTAGTTGTCGCATCCTCCCCCCTGTCCATTGGCAGGGCCTCAGCCCCCCCTCCTTTGTTTCTTGTGTAACATCCCCCATTTCACCTAAGAGAGCACTGTGTTTTTTAGTGAAAGCCTCTGCTTCCACTACTGTGTTGATTCTAATTCTACTGCCACCCCAGAAAATCAACATGCCTTCTGGAAACAGCCACCTGAACCAGATCCCATTATTGTATATTTTTTTTGCTAAGAAGGAATATTTCCTTCTATTATGTCTTACTTTCCTTGGGATCTGTTTAAGAATGGTTATTTCTTTATCCTTATATTTTAATGGTCCTCCCCTTTGAGCTCCTAGAACCTCATCTCTTGTAGGTTTTCTAAGAAATTTAACATGAACTTCCCTTGGAACATTGTGTGTTCTTGCATAGGCTGAATTAACCATATAGATCATGTCAATATCCCACCAAAGCTGTTGTTTATCTCTGTTAATATATTCTGCTAGTATTGTGATCATAATCTCCTTAAGATCTTCATTCTCAACTTCTGGCAAGTTTTGGAACCTAAGGAAAAAATACATCCTTTCAAAGTCCATTTTTAGCATCTGATTTCCAAATTCTACATTCCCCCTTTGGATTGTCTTCATCTCGTCTCTCATGCCAACCGCACCCTCCTCCAGTACACCTATCCTCTGTTCATTCCATGTGGTTTGCTGTTTCGTCTCTCTGAGCTATTCATTTAAATCCTGCAGTTGTTTTTTGATTTCGTCCTGTCCCTTTAAGATGACTTGAAGCATCTGATGAATAGACAAATCCTTTGCACTCTCTTCAGAGGCTTTAGGTTGTAGAAAAGATCCCAGTTGTGACTGGTGAGCAATGGGGCTGGACGTGGAAGATGTTGGGGCCGATGAGGCCTTACCAGGCAGTAACTTCTTTGGGCCCATCATGAAGCTCAGAGATTGTTCTATACAAAGAAATGGTGTCTGTGGGAGAGCACAGCCGGCAGGGATCATCAGGCAAGCAAGTCCAAAGGAGAATAAATCATCTGATACAAAACTAAAGCAAATAGGTGGGTCAAAATATTCCAAATCCAGGGGAAAAACATATTTAAAGAGGCTCCTGGAGATCTCTGAGGTGGAAATTAGTTGAAAGCCATAAAGTTTTCCAAGGGAAGAGTCTCATTCATAAAGACAAAGAAGAAGGAGGAAGTTGGCCATATTGGCTCAGCCAGTACAGATGGTCAGGAAACAACAAAATCAAAGTTCCCATAGATAGTTTAGAGAAGAATCAGTTCAGTCATCCTTTCTCTTGCAGTTGTAGTCAAGAAAAAAAAAAACCCATTATTTAAGGGAAGTGAAAGTAGATTTTAAACTTTCTCTCTCCCCCATAAAAGGGAGAGATTTTCCAAGTGCCGCTTTTCCAAGGGGGGTGGAATTTCCCCCCCTCCAATCTGAACTCCTCCAGAGGTTGAAACAAAGTCCCAAAAATCTGCAAAGCAATTTTGACTATGTGTCAGAATGGTCAAACAATTGGCAACTTCAAATCTGAACCAACAAATGTTCTTCATTACACATTGGCAACAAAAATCAGAACACCAAATGCAATCAGGGCAGATATGACCTCATAGATGACCCTCACTCTGTCAAGGACCTAGGAGTACTCATTTCAAAAGATTAAGCACCAGAGCTCACTGTAACAGCATTGCCAAAAAGGCATTAAGAGTTGTTAACCTAATTTTGTGAAGCTTCTTCTCCAGTAACATTGTACTGCAAACCAGGGCATACAAAAGCTTTGCCAGACCAATTCTCAAATACAGTTCATCTGACTGGAATCCATACTGTAAGGGAGCATGTATAAGCACACCAACATGCCTACCATCTCTGTCCTACTCTTCCCATTTATTTGTACTCATTTCATATGTATATACTTATACCTGATTATACTTATATGTTTATATGTTATATTCATAGTGATACTTGTTTACTCATACATGCTTGACAAACCAAATAAAATAAAAAGAAAGAAATAAAAAAGAAAGACTAAAAAAGAAAGTACAGGGAGTCCTCAGCTAACTATGGTAACTGGGACCAGAATTTCTATCACTAAGGGATGTGATTTTAAGTGTGATAACACATGACTGTCCTTACTGATGGAAATTCCAGCACTCTGGTTGCCACCATTAAGCAAAACACGCTGGATCATTAAAGGATATCACCATCTGTGACCTCCTATTGGCTTCTCCTTTGAGTTTGTTTGTTGGAAGCTAGCAAAAAAAAAAGGTCATTTGTTCAGCATCCTCATAAGTTTAAAAGGTCCCAAAGGTTCTTTATCAGGAGGCAACTAGACTTTCTTGTTTTATCTTTGAAGATGTTTCGCTTCTCATCCAAGAAGTTTCTTCAGTTCTGACAGGATAGTGGGGAATGGAAGGATTTACACTCCTTGCAGACAGCTGGTCATTTGCATCCTTTTAGGGAGTCATTGAAGCACTTGGAGGTTTATCTGTGTCCTCAGAGTCATCTTAGTAGTGCTCCTGGTTCCTGTGGTCTGCATTTTTTTCTCTGTAAATCCATTCCTACTCCCACACCATTCAAAGGGCATTCATCTCAAATTGTATAGCTAAAAGACTGTAGAGATTCTTAGTCATCCAGCTCTGAGGACAAGGATAAATCTCCAAGGCTTCAATGATCCTCTAAAAGGATGCAAATGACCAGCTGTCTATAAGGAATATAAATCCTTACATTACCCACTATCCTGTCAGAGCTGAAGAAGCTTCTTGGGTGAGAAGCGAAATGTCTTCAAAGACAAAACAAAAAAGTCCAGTTGCCTCCTGAAAAAGTACTTTTGGGACAACCATGACCTGGATGACCGAGAATCTCTACAAACTAAAAGGTCACTGAATGACTAATGATTAAGTGAGGACAACCTGTAAGTCTAAGACCTGAAGCATTGGTAGATGAATAAAAGAGAATTAATCAGCTGGCCAATACAAAAAAGGAAAAAAAGCTCAATCTGGGCTTCTTATTTGTTCAGAGATACAATGAAGTAGAAGTTCCCATTGATGGGAAATTTCTACCTTGGAAGTCTTGAGAAAATCCTGTAATCTTTCTTCTGGAGCAGAAGCTGACCTGAAAGCTGCCTTCTCAAGCTCTGTTGAAGCCTATGCAGGGGTAGGCCCACAGTGAAATAATGTTTAGCTTTCTACTTAAAGAGTAAATCTTGAAATAATTCACACCCATAGGACTTAATTTACTGCTATAACTTTGACATGATTTTGATTTGTTTGATCAGATAAAATAGAAACTGGTGGATAACTTTCAGAAAATCTGGAAAATTCCGGTTCCGGCCGCCGACGGCGACGGGCAAGCCTTGCTCGCCCCCCGCATCCCCGGTGGGCTTCCCACTCCTTGGGGGGCACAGGACACCCCGTAGAGGCGTCCTGCCGAAGGGGCAGCACTGCGGGGGATCCCTGGATTGGCAGCGGCCAGCGGGGGGGCCCCCCGCCTCGCTCCAGGCACCGGGGAGTACGATGGGGAGACGCTCCGGCGTCTTCGCTGCGATGCTGATCGGAGAAAAAGAGAATAGAAGGATGTGGCTGCTGTGCGGTGAGGCATGAACTCCCTCCATTCCTTTTAACAACTTTAATAACTTTAACAAAAAAGTCAGTTGCTTGAACTTTACTTTCGGCTTGAATTGGAGAGGCGCGGCTGGAGGGAGGGGGATTCCCCCCCTCCCTTAGACAGGCAGCTGAAAACAATTTAGCTCTTAGCCCCAGGGGAAGGAGGAGGAGGGGGAGAGCCAACCAATGATGTCATGCCCCTACTAACTGAATCTTCGCATTTAAACCTTAAAACAATGATGATCTGGAAACTTTGAACATTGAACTTTGAAAACTTTATTTGTTGCCTCTAAACCCGAAGCTGGCAGGGCAGGATGGCACACTTCCGTTGTCTTTATGAAATGTGAAATCTGACTCCACCTTCAAAACCTCAGGCTTCCGGTCTTTGTCTCCGTGCTACTCAGACAAATCTCTTGTTGATTGCTACCTTTTGATCTCCCTGGAGTGAAAAACTCTGCTCTATTGCCAGGTCTAGTGGAAACAAAAACTCTCTTCTGCCTGGACCTTCTGTCTCTTGGACTCTCCTGGCTGTCCTGCCTTTCTGATTGACCATTCTCTATACTGACTGAACTTTTTATTCTACAAAGAATGTCACCTAAAAAACCACCTCCTGGAAAGCCTGGCTTTGCTGCCTCTGCCCCGACATCTGCAACCTCCAGTCCTAATACACAATCAACGATAACAGCCTTGATGCAACCTAAACCTATGGAGATGGAGTTTCAACAAATGTTTCAGCAACTCCTGCAGGGACAAGAGGAAATAAAGAAACAACTGCAGGAGATGAAAGAAGAAATTAAAGGGAACCAGGCCAAAATTAATAAGAACTCACAGAGATTGGACCTTTTGGAGGGTGGGGCGGCTGAGATGAGGGAGGAGATGGAAGGGATGCAGAAGGGAAACAAAGAACTTGACACCCGCAGATGAAAATAGAGTTCGAGAGAATGTCTTTTTATCTTAGATTTCAAAATGTGATAGAGACAGATGATGAAAACATAAGGGACATCATGACAAACATTCTGGCTGACTACATCCAGAAAGAGAAGCAACAGATGGGGTGGGAAATAGACCTGGTTTATAGAGTAAACTCAGCCTACGCTAGAATACACAATGTCCCCAGGGAGGTACACATTAAATTTCTCAGAAAAAAGCACAAGAGATGAAATTTTGAGCACACAAAGGGGGCAAGCCCTGATATACAAAGATAAGGAGATAACCATTCTGAAACAGATCCCCAAGAAAGTGAGGGGAAAAAAGAAAAAGTTATTCGCAATTAGCAAATAAATTATACCAGAAGGGTGTGTGGTTTAGATGGTTGATGCCTGAAGGTATGCTAATATTCTGGGAGGAGACAAGAGTTAGAATTAATACACCCATAGAGGCACAGGCCTTCATGGAAAAAAATAAACTACTCCTAGAAAAACCTGATGATTCTCCACCAGACACACAGGACACGGGAGGGCCGGAGCCCTGCCAGCGGGGGGAGCTGGGGCAACACCGAGAAAGCTCAGATCACAAAAATGAGTAAGAAAATTCACCTGACATAAACTGATCGAAATTACTAATTGAATTTATATGCTGACTATATGCTACTCCTTAATAATGAATTATATGTAAATGTATACCATGAGTATGGAGTGGGGGGGCGCGCCTACCGCACATTGCAGTTGCCAAAATTTGTAACCTTTCACCTACCTTTTTCCTTTGCAAAATACTAAAAAAACCAATAAAACTTTGTTTAAAAAAAAACTTTCAGAAAATCCTCAGACAATGCAGCAATCCATGTGGTTAATAAAAAATTGGGTATGCAACATTATTACATGAATCTCTATCAGCAAAGTGAAGAGTGTATATTTTAAATATTGCAATACCACACTGCACTATTAAGTAAGCTGAGAAGTGTATCATTACAGTCCATGGTATTTGTGGCATCATATCCATGATAGTATCTGTTTGAACCATAGTTCTTTGCTTAACATTGTCTATTATTTAAGGTACACCTTTTCTGTGATAAATGTGTATGTATTCATTGCCAATTTATTTATGACCAAACAAAATTTCTTTATATCAAAAGACTCACTAAGACAAAGATGATTACCGCATACAGTAAATTATCACTACCGTAGCCATCCCATTGAAGAAAAATAGCTATGGCTTCTAGTTTTTATTTAGTGTGTCATAGATCAGACTTTTAGATACAGCAGTTTTATTTGCTGTTGGGCTTTAGAGAATTAGGTTGTCCATATACATTTCTTATCTTCCTGAAAGAGAAAGAAAGTGGAATAAAGAAGCAAAATATTTGCTAACTCTAATTAAAACCAACAAAGCCTTTTGGAACGTGTGGTTAATTTAAATATAGGAATTTGTAACTGTAAAATATATTTGGGAATTATGTTGTTTTACATGATTCAATAACTTGATAATCTTTAACATTTATTTGGCTAGGCATATGCCCTTTTCTTATAAATTACAAAGGAACGAATAAATTTTGCCGTGTAGATGCGGAGTCTGCTTGCTTCAATCGTATTAGGTGTCACACTGTGTTGGTCATTGGATAAAAAGACCAGAATGTATGTTTCTAACTAATCATTTAGTCAAGGCATATTTTTGAATACAAAAATAAAGATAACAATGATTACTCAGTTACTGGTCTTCTACAGGTTCTCTCTGTATCTCTTCCAATCCTTTTTTTTATATTACGCTCCATCATTAATTCCTTATGAAAACAAGATAAGATTGGAATGTTCCTAGGATTTCTCTGGGATTATTATCCTGTTATTTTTTTTTCTATTTTTATACTTTTAATTTCAGGTACACCTTTTCATTTCTTCTTATCTGTCATAGGAAATTTGCATCATTAAACTATTTGGTTTTCTCTAGATCTCCTCTGATTTTTGTCAACTTTTCTCCCTTAATTATTTCTATGGCCTTAGCTGATGTATTCATTATTATCTTGTGACTATTGTTCTGCATTTTCCAGATCCCTTTTTTTACATTTACTGGTATTTCCTCCCACAAATTGCTTCAGTTGCTTGAATCTCACCCACAATCATCTTCAATTCTAAAAATCTCAATACCAAGAATTTGATAGTCAGTCGGTGTTTATCTTCTTCCTCAACTCCTCCTTTAATGTACAATAGGGGAAGGCAAAAACTGTCATTATGCAGCCAGCCAGCCCCCCCCCCCCAGAGCTACCCCAATTATGGAGCAACACAATACAGTACTCCTACATTAAAAATAAAATACATTTTATGGCACTCATGCATACACAACCCAACCTTTTTCAGAAAATTTATTTGTGTGTATTATCTAATAAAGGTAAAAGTTTCCCTCATTCATATGTACTAGTTGTTCCCAACTCTAAGGGGTGGTGCTAATCTCCATTTCAAAGCTGAAGAGCCAGTACTGTTTGAAGACATCTCCATGGTCATGTGGCTGGCATGACTAAATGGCAAAGGCACAAGGAACTGTTACTTCCCACCAAAAGTGGCCCCTATTTTTCTACTTGCATTTTTACATGCTTTTGAACTGCTAGGTTAGCAGTAGTTGGGACAAGTAACGGGAACTCACTCCATTATGCAGGGCTAGGGATTCGCACCATTGAACTGCTGACCTTTCGATTGACAAGCTCAGCATCTTAGCCACTGAGCCACCACGTCCCCTATATTATCTAATGGTTCCCCCTCAAATTCTCAGACTGCTATAAAGGGAAGTGTGAGTTCTGAAAATTTATTGTAAAAAAAAAACATAATTCTTTAACGGCTTTCTATCTTTCTTGCTGCTATTCCTTCTTTGATTTAACAACAACCACAATTTGTCAATTGTGATGGGGAAATCATAGCATGCAGCTACTTTTGTTACCAGGCATATTACTCATAGCTAGATGTTCTTTCTTCCATGTTGCCATGGCACGATTGCATGGGGTGGGGAGTGAGATTTAAGTTAAAACTAATGCATACAGGGACAGACTGACCTCAAAGAGAGAATAATATAGTGGCTGCTTTGAGCTCAGGAACTTGGACAGGAGAAAGGAGTTTCCACCAGCGAAAAAACAATTACTACTCATGAAGTCTGCAGATCACATGCAATTCAAAAAACTCCCAGATCGCTATAGTTTAAAGTAAAACCAAAGTAGAATCAATGCACAAAGTCAGCTCTAGAAAACAAATGACCGTGCGATTAGCTATTGAGCTTGAGTCCAAATGATGCAAAACACTGGGGGGGGGGCTTTTTTGAGAAAATAAACATTTTACTATCGGCCTTAGTGATATTTAATTCAAGTACTTAATTTTTTTAAATGTGTTAAAGGATTTGTTAAAGTTTCTTTAATTTCTGATCTCCCAAAATTATATCAAATTTTCAGCATTTCAAATATGTCACCACCCTGCTGTTTGCAAACCCTGGACCCATGGAGGGGGAGGGTGTATTAATGAATACAAATGTATTCATAAAACACAACATCTTTTACCTGCTGTTCTGAGTCCTCATAAAATATGGAAAGCAATTTCAGGATTAGATATTTCAGTTTTTTGTTCAAGGTTATTTCTTTTCTCTGCCATTATAATGCTACTTTCTGTAGGTAATTAGAAATATGTGGATTCTCAGCAATTCACCATTCATTTGCTTCTTTCAGAAAGACAGTTTTTGAATCCAGTAAAGATACATTTAGATGGTAAATTATATATATATTTAAAGGTACATACAGATTGCTTGGGGAATTACCCAAATATAACTTTCAGTTTAGGAAATCTGTGTGCTACATAAAGTGTTTATTACAGGAGCCTTTCTCCAGTTCTTCTCCAGGACTTCCCCAGAATGATTGGTGGAAAAAGAAGAAGGGGCAAGCAAAGAACACACTGGTTTGATCACATCAAATCTGATGCAGAGTTGAATTTCTAACAATTGAAAGAAGCTGTGCTTGATAGAGTAGCATGAAGAGCACTTGCCTATAAAGTCATCAAGAGTCGAACATGACTAAAAGGTTAAAATCAGAGTCATCAACATCTGCCACATAGATGAGGGAGTCAACCTATTTTCCAAAGTTCCTGAAGGCCAGACAAGGAATAAAGGATGGAAACTGAACAAGGAGAGATTCAACCTAGCAATGAGAAATTTTCTGACAGTGAGAGCAATTAACCAGAAGTTGCCTTCAGAAGTTGTGAGAGCTTTATCACTGGAAGCTTTCAAGGAAAGACTGGACTGCCATGTGTCAGAAATGATGTAGGCTCTCCTGCTTGGGCAGGGGATTGGACTAGATGACCTACAAGGTCTCTTCCAACTCTGTTAATCTGTTAATATACCTAGAGATAATTGCCTAATTAATATTACTCACTGGATTTTTACTTATTTTTTATGAAATATAGTCATTTCTAACATATAGCGCATGGATAGATACAGGATATAAATACTTAAGATGGGGAATTACAATATATTGAGGACCTGTACATTGTACGAGTCAAAAAGAGGGCTGTGACAGTACTTACAGACCCCTTGCATCCTGGACATAAATTGTTTCAACTCTTACCTTCAAAACGATGCTCTAGATCACTGCACCCCAAGACAACTAAACACAAGAACATTTTTCCCAAATGCCATCACTCTGCTAAACAACTAATTCCCTCACCACTGTCAAACCATTCACTAAGGCTGCATTCCTATTACTATTACTATTAGTCGTCTCATCATTCCTATCACTTATCTCCTCCCACTTATGACTGCAGGACTGTAACTTTGTTGCTTGTATCCTTACAATTTATATTGATATTGATTGTTTCCTGATTGCTTATTTGTACTCTATGATTATCATTAAGGAAATAGGGATAGCTCATCAGATATCAGTTGCAACAACTTTATATACAATGGTAGCA
This sequence comes from Natrix helvetica, assembly GCF_964273705.1. Taxonomy (NCBI): domain Eukaryota; kingdom Metazoa; phylum Chordata; class Lepidosauria; order Squamata; family Natricidae; genus Natrix; species Natrix helvetica. The sequence continues at coordinate 46,838,043 of NC_138552.1, forward strand.
GAATAATGCATTGGAAGCAGGCTACTCCTTTGATGTTTTTTCTTTTGTGCTCTACATTATAGTGCTCTATATTATAGCTACACTGTGCAAACCCTTCAAAAGAGTTGGTTCAGAACATTCAAGGAGCTATCAGAAGTACCCCTCTGAATTGTTAAAAGTAGCCAAGTCTTTTCCAAACTTGCATGGCTGCTTCAAAAGTTGCTTCCAAATGACTTGGATTGAATGGCACACATATCCATTCTACATTGATCCTCCCCAGACCTGGAGGCACTTTCAAAGAAGCTGAGCAGGACTGGGAAATAGAAATGACCATTTAATTACCTTTTTAAAGGGGTATTTTTGTATACACCACTGGGTGTTGCAAATCGTCTTTGTTTGAAGAATATTGACAGTCCTAAATTTTACACAGTATTATAAATATTGGGCAGTTACAAAACTGCTCTTGGAAACCATTCTGGGAGCACTTTAAAAGACGAATGGAATAATAAATCACACAGGAGCACACAAATTTGTATCTTAACATTTGAGCACAGATTTCCTCTTGGTACTTCCTATCTGATAGAAATAGCTACAATCTGAAAATATATCTATTCAGAAATAAACTCATTCAGATTCAGGTAAGTGATTGTAGGATTGCAGCCTTATTACATAAACTGTCCTGAGTTGCTTTGGTTATTAAGATTGCCACATATAAATGTAATCTTCAATGTATGTATGTATGTATGTATGTATGTATGTATGTATGTATGTATGTACAGTATGTATGTATGTATATTCCAGCATAACTCCTGAGTGTCTCAAGCTATTTCAACCAAACTTGGTACATAGATGACTTACCCTCTGGAAACAAATACTGAGGGTTAAGACACCCTAGGGTGTTTGTGTGAGTGTGTGTGTTCCAGCATAACTTTGGAGCTCCTGGGCTGTTAAGAAGAGTAAGTACGGTGTCCTAGAGAGGCAATTGTTTGTGATGTTATGGGAGGGAGAAGGGAGAGTCTGGGCTGTAAAGGAGAGTGAGTGTGGCATCCTAGAATGGCAATTGTTTTTGATGTCAGTTCCTTTGCAGCTTCTTCTTGAAAACCAGCCATTTAGTTTGCCCTCCGGTGGACCAATGGGGAAGCGCCTGATGGAATTGGGGCAATGTGCCAGGATCGTAGAGAGGATGGGAAAGAGGAGCGCATGGGAAGGGAGAGGGCAGGGATGATGGGGGAGAAAAAGGCCCCTTTCAATGGCTTCCTGTCAGATAAATGCTTTGATGTCTATAAATACCCGGTCAATGCCGGATTATCAGCTAGTTATATTAGTTCTCTGGGAATAACCACAGAGTTGAATTTACTTCTAAGTAAAAATAAGATGGTATTGCAATACTTTCCATGATCCATTAAAAAGAAGATATATCTCCTTTTTGGGGGGAATAATTTGAATAATCTAAGGGGAAAAAATTCCCACACACCTTGGAAAAGACCTGCTCTCCAAATATGCAGAAGTAAAAGCACGCTTACATTTTGCTCTCATTACTTCTGCCAGCAATTTAAGCTTACCAAGCATAAAAAAACTGACACATTCTCTTATCATCTTGACATGATAAAACCTGCGAGAGAAAAAGCAGTTGACAGTCTCCCAGAAATCCTTCTAAAGAAAGGCAGTGTCTTTTCAGCATGTCTGGTCATTCCCAAAGATATTCCAAACTAATGAGTTGACAGGATGGTAAAGTAATTTTCCCAAGTCTCAGGAGGCATTGTTAAATTTACACTTCAACAAAAAAACAAAGAGCTGGCTGGATTTTTTTTAACCCCATTAATTATTACTGTTCCATGACTTGACAAGAATTTCTGATAATCACCTTGCTTTGTAATACATATAAATATAAAAATACTGTTATTACTAGCTGACGGTTCTTTGCAGTGCCACTTTGGTGGCACGTTAACAGTATAGATAATTTAAGAGTTCTAGAAATCTGAAAGTGATCTCTAATTAATAGCAACATATTAAATAATATTAGGAGCTATATGGTACAGGCGATCAACTGATAAGCAATTGGAATTTTTTGGAGAATTTGGCCCATCAGTCAATTACCTGAGAGGGGGGAAAAAGAGGTCCAAGAATAGTACCTTGAATTCTATGATACAAAGATCAAGCAGCAGCTTGGAGAGTCTCAGGGGAACTGGGGGAATTTCAAGGGAGAATGCAGTGTTTGTTTATAGAAAACAAAGAAAAATATAAGTTTTTCTTGCAACAAAGAAAGTCAGAATGTTTGATGTTTCATATCACAACAAAGAGGGAGAGATGTGTATGAGCTCTCATATCTAGGCATGCATGCATGAGCTAGGAAGGAGCACCTTTTACACTGGAATTGCTTTCCTTGGAGCAGGAGAAATAGAGAAAAGCTGTGGCATCTATGGGTTGGTGATGTCACACTCTTGCTGGAAGTACAGTGCTTGCAGTGAAATGTTGTGCCACTGTTTTCATTTGGATGACAAAATCAATGAGAATCTGATGGATTGAAAAGTGAGAGGGAAAACAATTACCTTTCCTTTGTGGTGCAGGACTATTCACATACTGTACATGTTTTATTTCTCAAAATTGAGCATTATTTGGATCTTGCAATAGTTGGAGTAGAAGGAAGATGGAAGGCCCTACTGTATCAATTATTGCTGTCCAATGCTCTTTGACTGGGTCAATTCAGGGTACTCTTTTACTTCCCAAAATCATGGTTCCCCTGGATCTGTGACTCAGGTTATCCAACAGGTATAACTGTATCACTCCATCTATACATAAATACATACATTTATACATACATACTAAAGATAAAGGTTCCCCTCGCACACATGTGCTAGTCGTTCTCAACTCTAGGGGACATCTCCGTTTCAAAGCTGAAAAGCCAGTGCTGACATCTCCATGGTCATGTGGCCAGCATGAGTCAACCCCAAAGGCGCACAGAACATTGTTACCTTCCTACTAAAGTGGTCCCTATTTTTCTACTTGCATTTTTTACTTGCTTTCGAACTACTAGGTTGGCAGAAGCTGGGACAAGTAATGGGAGCTCACTTGGTTACGCGGCACTAGGGATTCAAACCACCAAACTGCTGACCTTTCTGATTGACAAGCACAGCATCTTAGCCACTGAGCCGCTGCATCCCCTGGATATGCATGCATGCATGCATGCATGCATGCATGCATACACACATACATACATACATACATACATAAGCTGTACAAAGGAAAATTCAACAGCCAAACCAAGAAAAAAAATACAGTTCAAAATTGCATATTGTAATCAAACTACATAAAATCAAACAGCATGTCTAAATTTATTTATTTTTAATTACATATTTTATATGAATATGAAACATGGTGAATTAAGTGGTACTACTTGTATGGTGAAAGTTAAATGACCGAAAGAAAGCACAACAGTGGGTTTTTGAAAAATAAATAAGCCTAAAGGACAGCTTTCTGACTGTCATTTATAGTAAGGGCTGTATGGTCATGGTAATTATAGGGTAGGGGTAGCATCTTAAAAATTACCCAGAAACTGATTGTCAACCCACACTTATTCAGCAAAACTAATGTTATATGATCCTAATGCTAAGAACCAGAAAGTACGCAGGCCACGGCAAATTGGATCAATTGCATTATACAGCCAGGCCCAGGGAGAGCACATTACAGAAGTCTAACCAGATGGTGATAAGGGCATAGACTAACATAGCTTACAGAAAGGTTTCAAAGAATAAAGGGGGAGTCAAATGATAGGCAAATGCCTATTCCTGTCACTAACAGAAGGAAAGGCCAAGGAACAGTTCATGGTTCTGCAACATTACCTTCTTCAGATACCTTTTTACTGCATCTGTCTTTTTTAAAATCAAGACATAGAAATCAGCAATGCAAATAAGAAGCACTGAAAAGGGATGTTTGCCCAGCCTTAATTTGAAAAGGTCATCCTGGTCTTTTTTAAAATATTGTTTTTATTCCCTCCTGATCAGAGGTGGTATTCAGCAGGTTCTGACCAGTTCTGGATAACTGGTAGAGGAAATTTTGAGTAATTCGGAGAATGGGTAAATACAGAGGTGGGTTTCTACTGGTTCGGCCTGGTTCGGCTGAACTGGTAGTGGTATGCCAGCCTGTGTCGCAGAACCAGCAGTGACTCAGGTGGGCCACGTCCCTTAATTCGTTCTCCTGTTGTCACCGCCATCTCTTTTTTTTTTGCGCATATGCAGAACAATTTTCATTGAACTACACATGCGCCTGTGTGCAAAGCATGCCAATGAGCGAACTGGCAATAACGCCAGCCAGACCCACCCCTGGATAAATATCACCTCTGATTGGCCCCCCCTATCTATTCTCTGCCTCTTGAGTCCCAGCTGATCGGGAGGGAATGGGGATTTTGCAGTAACCTTCCCCTGCCACGTCCACCAAGCCACACCCACAAAGCCACACCATGCTCCCAAGCCATGATCACAGAACCGGTAGTCAAAATTTTTGAATCCCACCACTGCTCTTGATTGTAGAATTGCGGTATGCAAGGTCCCATTGAAGTAGCTCTTGAATATAGCCACTTTTCCTCAAAGATGGGTTCTTTTCATAACTATTATGCTGTATTTATGTTCTCCTTTATTAAATATCTTTCCTTTTTTTCTTTTTACCTTTCAGTGTCTCCATTGCCAACCTTACTGAAATGCACTACTTTTGTTTAAAATGTTTTGTTCGCCTTTGCAATGGATGAAAGAAATGTTCTATGAACTTTTTAAATCTAGAAAAAAGAACATACCTTAAACTTTTCTTAACCAATCCTTAGAATTTCTTTAGGAAATATATATATATATATATATATATATATATATATATATATATATATATATATATATATATATATATATATATATGTGTGTGTGTGTGTGTGTGTGTGTGTGTGTGTGTGTGTGTGTGTGTGTGTGTGTGTGTGTGTGTGTGTATGAAAATATATGTAGTTCCTTATGCTAAAACATTATACACAATTTATTGCACTATACACATGCTACATTATTTGAAGGATTAAGATATTTTTAAATTTTTCTGTCTGATATCCTGAATATAATAAAATTATATATTTCATCATAGTAGAATAAGAATTGTTCAAAATGTATCATTAGCAGCTGATTTTCGTGTTTATTTCTCATTTGGTTAGAATGCAGTACTGCAGGCTATTTCTGCTGACTGCAATTTGGCAGATCGAATCTCATCAGGCTCAAGGTTGACTCAGCCTTCCATCCTTCCAAGGTGGGTAAAATGAGGACACATATTGTTGGGGGAAATAGGCTGACTCTGTAAACCACTTATATAGGGCTATAAAGCGCCATGTAGTAGTATATAAGTTTAAGTGCTATTGTTATTTATATTTTAGTATGGTTTTATTATTTCAGGCCAATAAATAAAACTCTTTTTATTGTTCATTATCTGCCAGAGATCTTTAATGAAAACTTTTGGGCTTATTGTAATTGAACAGTATGAAAAAAGTAAATAACAAATGTTTCAGAATACAAAGAGGAAAAACACAAGAGACGAGATGTATGTAAACTATCCTGTTCTATTTTCAGTGTGAATTTCCTATGTAGTTTTGTTTAGTTTTCAAAATTCTTTCGCTGTGGCATTTGACAAACAATGCATAGTTTTCAGATCAATTCTATGATCAAATACACAAATGGTTGAGTACCATCTGCTACAGTATAGTACCACGGGGTCAAATTCTTGCTTTACCTACACATCATATTGTTGGATTCTAATTTTCATAAATTCAAGGCCTGCATGTCAATGACAGAGATTATAGAATTTGAAGTTCAACAAATGGGAAACACAGGTTTCTCTGGTTACGCCACTCTTTTAGGAGAAGCCACTGCAAGCAAAGCACTGGATGATCTTGGGAAAGGAATGGAATAACTGGGCAAAAGAAAAGGAAAGTGCAACACAGTTCTGGAAAAGTGGTAACCTTTGTTTGCAGTAACTTCTGCAGGTGAAGTCAGACTAATCTCTCCTTTATTTTGTTTGGTATGTGATGGGTCAGAGAGAAACTCTAGCAGGCTTTCAAGATTATGTTATTATAAGCTACAACAATAAAGTAGCATTCCTAAAAATTTTCTGGTGTCTGTTTCCTTACCTGGCCTACCTTAAAAGTCTGACACTGAACATAGGATGAAGGAAAACTTAGCACCTTGCTTACGCCTCAGTCATATGTAGGACTAATCTATACAGTATATATAAAAGCCAAATACCACACAATCATCATGAAGTCTCCATAACCGTAAAGCCCACAAACTTGAAATTTTGCATGTATGTGCCTCTTGGTTTCTAAGTGCTCACTAAGAAAGATTTTTTGAAATGACCATCAGATCATTAGCATTTTTTATATAGTAATTAACACACTCTGATACTAATGAGTTCTACTCTCCCTCCACATCAGAAAAGAACTCTGTTCCAACTACCACTTGCCTCACATTCTGTTACCTAAGTCCAAAGTCTTCACCCAGGAGTGATCTGGGGCTCCTTACAGTACTAAACGTCAGTACCTCACCAAAATGTCTAGGCCTTCTACCTATGGAATTGCTTCCAGACTAAAAAGTGGTGGGAGCTATATTCTCTTATGTGTTTAAATCCCTGATCCTCACTGAGCCAACAGATTGTGAACTGAATTTCTCCTGCATAGACCAACCCCATAGTTTCGTTGCAAAGCATGGTATCCAGCTAGTGTGTCTATATAATAAACAGAGATTCATATTATTGTCAACACACTAGTGCTGGTTGAAACACTGGTTTCAAGTTGAAAGCAAGTTGGCTTCACTTGTATAGGCATCTCCATATGAACTCCCAAAACACAAAGCTCTTGACCTCATGGAACCTCCAATGTGCATGTAAAATCAGCTTCCCTTTAGACTTTTATTAAATGTACAGAGATGGGAAAATAACCAAGAAGGAATATACAATATGAGGTGGGGGAGAAGATGGATACTGTGCTTAAAGGCAAGTCCACTTCCCTTACATACATTATTTTTTCAATACCATAAACTGAAAAAGGTTGAGAAAATTGTGGTTTGAAATTACCCATACATTCCAAGAATCACGTATACATGATTAAACAAATCAACCCAGAGTTTCTGTTGAGGCATTAATGATTAAGATTAAATTATTTTATTTTGGACACAATAATGCAAAAACCTACTACTCTGGAAAAGACTATAATGCTGGGAAAAGTAGAAGGAAGGAGAGGAAAAGAACAACCAGCAACAGAGTGAATAATTCAGTTAATCAAGCAATCATATACTTCCTATATTTAAAAACCTACATGGTAACAAAGAGGTAGACAGAGAACTGAATTGAATCAAATTGAAGTGAATTGATTGTACTGGGAAGGCAGAAAAATATTTAGTGTATATTGTGAGGTGCACATTGCCTTATTTTATATTGTATGTAGTTGCTCTGTCAGTGGCATATATTAAGTAGTATTATGCAATGTATATCACGGTATTGAGAGTAGGTCATCCATTGATAAAGGTTAATGGTGTTATCCATCTTCTGGAATGCCTCAAAAGAATCCTTCCTACTCTGCTTCATTGTAGATAAAACCACCTGGGACCCATGAGTTGGATAAGATTTTATTCCTTTATGCATCTTCTATGTTGACATTTTGTTTTGAATTTCTAACAGGAGTTTGCAGTAACTCAGTAACTGCTAAAATCAACATTTCCAAGCACATTTCCTATTAACTCAGTGGAAAGCTTAATGATTTGAAGGCTTTCTAAGAAAAAGTCAGATTTCTTATTTATCTACCAAAATAACTCAACAAAAGGTCACAATGAATTTATAATAGCAGATGTTTCCAGTAGCCATACATATTAAGGCAATAGAATGCCATATTTAAAACTATTTTATACTCTGCCAAAAAGGTCACTCAGAAAGTTAATTGTAGCAAAAGCACTAATTGCTGCTTGAAAAAGCACAGCATAAAATGGCAGATCTACACAAAAAGGCACTTAAGCACATGACTCTAAGAATGTAAATAATCCCCACTGCTACCAGTATAATTAGAATGAATTTGAATTGAACATGGAATAAATAAGAAAACATTGCAAAAAAGTAAATACAAGTTTAATTAAAATTTTAAAAGTGAAGTTAGTTTAAACAAATTAATCAGGTGACGTGTCATGCCAAATAATTTTTCCAATGGTCTCTTAAAATTGGCAACCATCTCTGCCTCCAACCTGATCAAGCTACCCCTGTAACGTTGTCCCCCTCTCTTGAAATCTTGAAAATCCTCCTTAGTGGTTGTATTAACCTTTCATGCTAAACTGTAATATGATTTGTTTTGCTTGGACTTCATGTTTAGTACAAATTCAGTAACTGTTATTTATGAAACATGGTTTATCACTTAGCATTATATATGTACCGAACCTCTATGGCTTCCTTAATAAAACAATATATGGCACAGTGTGATGCACACTGCATGATATGATAGTATTTAATATGCATGCTGCTACTTGGAAATTGGAAAGTGATAGAAACTCCATAGTTCCTTGAGTAGTGAAATATTTCTGAAATCATTGAGTGCTTCTCAGTCCTCCCAATGGCAACCATTCCCTATTACTAATAAAAACAAAATAAGCAGTTGGCTAACTTGAAATCCAACCATGATTCACAGACACTCCATCATGGCTGATGCGATGCCATTTTCTCTTGTCATGTAATTTTTGTGTGGATGTTACTGAATGCATGTATTTTTCATGCATGTATGCTCAGAAATGCACAGTGAAGTTTGTTTCCCTTTATATGCCACACGTCTGTTAAATTTCATTATCCAATTAAAGGGCATGTTGCAAATACAACTAATAGGAAGGAATGAAAAAAAAAGAAGGAAGAAATCTTTCTCATATTATTTAGTGTGCAATATGAAAAAATGTAATTTATGGGACGAACACTACTGGAAATTTGGAAATTGCAGTGGATGACAAGCTTCTTCTGGTGTTAATTAAATGGAGCATGTAACGCCTCTTCTAGCAAAGCTTTGCTGTCTTCATTAGATTTCTGGATAAAATTCAAAGTTCATCCTCAATGGCTTGGCTGTGGCTACCTGGAAGGATGGATTCTTTGTGCATTATTAATCTGAAGATCATTCTCAAAAGAATTGCTGCATGTTTTTACTCACAACTGCTTGAAAACAGTGAGAATTTTCTTTCTTTCTTTTTTTAATGGAAAGTCTTTCCATTACAAGTTCCATTCCCTCCCTCTCAAGTCATATAACAGAAAAGGTTAATGGGTTATGTTTTATACTTTAATCTTTCTCATTAGGGAATTCATGATTTCATTGCTGCAGCATATAGTCTATCACTAAAGTTATTTTAATTTTAATAATTGTCAGTGATTTTATCATATCTTATACAGGAGTGAGTTCCGGCAGTCACTACTACTCATGGACGTTTTGCACATGCGTTGCACGTGCATTCACAGTGCAATAAAAATTGTTCTGCGCCTGCACAGAAGCAAAAAGCAAGATGGTATCACTTATGGTGGTGCCCGAAGAACCAATTTGGGATATGGCAGGCCTGGGTCACTACCGGTTCCAGCAACCAGGCCGCCAAACCACTACCGATTCAGCCGAACTGGTCCGAATCGGTAGGAACCCACCACTGATTTGATATCACTTTTGTTTCTTTATTGCTTATGGTGATTATTGTTGTAGCTTGAATCTATGCTATTACCTGCCATGGACTGGTTGCCCATGCATTAAACAAATGCATTAAAGAAAATGCAAAGTGAGTAATACCAAAAGGGGAAAAGTACAGACAATGGTCTTTGCCTGACATGTGGACGATGAATCAAAATTAAGAAATAACCTCCAGGTCCAGCAGACAAAGGATGAATTTATCATCTGGCTGGGGAAGGAGGGCTGAGAATTCCAAAAGTTTGAAATAGACAGGTTTTTCTCACTGTGAAACCAAGTGAATATAGTAAAGACCAACTCATGTACTTTTAGTCATCTATTTTGGGTTTCCTTGCCCACGTGTCCATTAGTGTGGACACCTATTCGGGAGGAGAATGACTATAACTTGAACATTATGTTGGTTCCACAATGGATGCTGGCAAATAAGACCGTAGATTTGGAATGTACACCTCTGGCAAGAATCCACTGGGTGGAAGGGTCATGGGAAACCCTACAGCCCAGTTGCCTGGGATTTCTCCATCTAATGATGGCAGATAAACATGTGATCTGCTCTGTTGAAAGGTCTGTCCTGTCTCGGATTAGATTTTTCATCCTGTAAATTATTTGTAAATGCATAGACTGTGGATCTGGGTCTTCTTTGTCATAGTAGCAAGAGACCCGGGTGTCAAGTATTTAACTGTTGTTCACACACTAGAAAAATGTGAGAGATTTTTGAGTTGCTCATCTCAAGACTTGCAATTTAGATTTCAGATGTTGATGGGATATGTCAAAGACACTAAATTATTGCTTAGTGTGACACTTAATATGTTTTTAACACCATGTAACAGTGTGTCTTGACCTTGGCAACCTTGGAATTTAATTCCCAGAATTCCCCAGACAACCAATTAATATAGAGTACTGTGAGAGTAGTGGTTTGTACTTCAGAAAATCTGTAGTTCTGGTAATTTATTAGTTTGCACCACAGCACCTCATATGGCAAGAAGCTATGCATAACTAACAATGGGTAAAAAGTATGTATCTTTACTGGATATTAAACTCAATTATTTTCCCTCAGGATTAATATAACTTGACAAATTGTTCTAACCAGATTAAAAATCATTATAGTAGCACACATTGGGGATATTACTTTTTAACCTGGAGCCATACATAAATTAGAGTTTATGGAACTTATTGATTTATAGAATCCTTTAATATGCTGGCTTTGCTTTCAAATAATCCTTTATTTATTTAGAACATTTCTACATTGAGAAAATATAGTCTTGTCACTACCAAAACAAAACAAGCATAGAAATAAAATTTTCACCCGCTAAAGAAGCATCAGACTGAAAACAGAAACAAGGGAAAGATGGTCCCCAAAACCCCAGATACTATTTAAAGGGGAAAAAAGAGATCACCTTGCAAATAAACACTGCAGTTGTGTGTTGTGTGAATCCTGGTTTGCTTAAGCTTGTTTTCTTAAGCTTGTTTTCACAGCAAACTGAACTAAAAACTAATCATACGGATGAGGTTGGTACAACATACTAAGTTAAAATTTGGTTAGCTTGTTTGTGAATGAGCCATGCAATAACAATCATAATAGGGAGTGTCATTACAAGCCAGTTTCTTCATTTCATCTGGTGGAGAAAATTAAAAAGGGTTTTGAAGATGATATTAAAATCAAAGAAAAGTCCACATGAGTGTTTCATATACAACAGACAAATACCCATTTATCTGTAGTTCTCTAGGGAACTACTTCATTGTGCCTCTATTTCAATCCAGCTTGACTCTGGTCCTAGTGAAAGTAGGAACCAAACAAGACCACCTGTCATGGAAGCCGATTCCCATTTAATCATATCATTAATGGAAAAAAAGTAGGTGCTACTGCTATAGGTTCAGAACTATTAATAGAAAATAGACAGGAATTTGGGGCTAAGGGGTTTAGTGTTAAGGAAGTTAAATTTGTGAATGGGAAGCCCCCAGAAGGTGAATTATTCCTATTTATTCAGTTTAAAATTCACCAATGTTATTTTCCCCAAAATGATCCAAAATTGCCTGGCTGAAAATTAGCAGCCAAATGGTTTAACTTTGATGATTAATTTTGGGGGGTCGGAAGACGTTAAGGCTGCAGATGGCAAGAACTTTTTTTATGAGAAGTGTCCCATTTTTATTTCCAGCCTTATTTATTGGGGAAAGGGAAAAATCCTGAAGTCCCATGTTATTCATTTGATCACTGAATGTTGACATCCTGATCTTGGCATGAAAGTTGTTGTGTCCTGCGGAGGCACGGGGACACAGGAGAAGCCCTGATTGGCCCAGACACACCTGCCGGCTGGTGGGACAAATGCAGCCCTCCCATTGGTTCCCCGTCTGACAGCTACAGTATAAATAGCTGTCAGACAGGGCTTGTTTTGTTCTGTATTTATTTATTTATTTATTTATTTATTTATTTATTTATTTATTTATTTATTTATTTATTTATTCAATTTATAGGCCGCTCCCTCTCCACCAAGGGACTCGGGGTACCACAGTTGGCATTAATAAACAGTTATTGCAAGAAGCTGTCTCCGCAGTCATTGACGCGTTAACAGAGACCATAAAACTGGCGATGAAGGTGTCTTCCACAGAACCTCCGCACTTATCTGCTATGGCCGGCGCTACAGTTTTTGCAGCCTACTGCCCTGAGGCTGAATCGTGGGATGCTTTCCTTGAACAATTCGAATGCTTTTTCCAAGCTCACGATCTTACTGATCTTCCCCTGGAGCAAAAGCGCAGCGTTTTCCTCAACTACTGCAGCCCTGACATGTTCGACACAGTGCATGCTTTAGTCGCACCTACCCCAGTGCACACCATTCCTTGGGATCTGCTCCTCACACTATGCTCCTACCCCGTCCCGTTTCGCCCGGTGACAGCAGTTTCGAAAATGTATCCAATTTAAGGGCGAATCCATCAGCCATTACATTGCCTCCTTCAAGGCTGCTGCCATCCACTGCTTCGGCGACTCAAGCAATTCATTTATGGGCTCAAAGACTTAAGGTTACAAAGAGGCATCCTTGCCCACTCTGAGCTCTCCTTAAAGATCACTGTCGATGAAGCTCGCACCTCAGAAATGGCCGAGCAATCTACCTCAGAAATCCGCCATTACCAACTTGTCACTCCGGCTTCCTCCCTGACTTCCTCTGTCCAGTACCAACATGACGCTGCCTGAATTAAGTCAGACGTGGACCTTGCCATTGATCGCCTCAAACTATTTTCCCACAAGGACAGTTCCTTTCCACCCAACAACCGAAGCTGTTTAAGCTGTGGGGGAAAACACCTGTGCTCCACCTGCAAATTCAAATCTGCTGTCTGCCACAGATGTGGCAAAAAGGGACACATTGGATCGGCTTGCCATTCCTCTGACCCAGACCACCGTTCAGGTGACATCTCTTCGTCCACCCGCCGCACTCCATTCCAACCACCTACATGCTGCCAAAATTGTTTTGCCATTGGTGATACGGAAGACCCCATCGACTCTGCATCCACCCCCTTGAGTGGTCGTGGTAAGCTACACCTCCAGATTGTTTTAGAAGGCCAGCCCTGCTCCATGGAACTGGACACTGGTTCTGCAAAATCAATCATCTCTTGGGACACCTTGCGCAGCCTCCTTCCTCGTTTCCAGTGCCACCAGTTGCTGCCTTCCACATGCCGTTTAAATGACTATCAAGGGAACCCTATTCCTGTCCTAGGCTACCACAAATTCCTTGTCTGCTATGGCCAATTTCTGGGTTGCCTGCCTCTCACTGTTGTCAGGGACCCTCTCGCTTCCTTACTGGGGCTAGATTGGTTCCGGGCATTAGGTCTCTCTATTACTGGCATCCATTCCACCCTCCTGGGTGATGGATTTGAATCCTTACTTGATGAATTTTCTGATGTGTTCCACCACTCCTTAGGCATTTACAACAGCTCACCTATTTCCCTGAATCTGGTCCCTCAGGTGGCACCCATACGCCTTAAGGCTCGCGGGGTCCCCTCGCATTAAAAGGAAAGGTCGATGCTTAGATAGATAAGCTCCTGGCCCAAGGGGTTTTAGAGCCAGTCGACCATTCCAAGTGGGAGACGCCTATTGTGATTCCCCTTAAGCCAGATGGATCCATACGGATCTGCGCTGACTTTAAATCAACATTAAATAAGGCTTTGCAGGATCACCCTTACCCAGTGCCAGTCGTGCAACATGTTTTGCACTCTCTGGGCCAGGGTAAGGTGTTTGCCAAGCTAGACCTTGTGCAGGTGTACCAACAACTCCCTGTTGACGACACCACCGTGGCTGTGCAGACTATTGTTACTCACCACAGCACGTTCAAATGCCGCCGCCTTCAATTTGGCATTAGCGTGGCACCCGGCATTTTTCAAAGTTTAATGGAGCGTTTGCTCCATGGCATCCCCGGGGTCGTCTCGTATTTCGATAATGTCCTGATCGCTGCTCCTGACCGATCTGGACTCGTCAACAAACTACGGGCCATTTTAACCCATTTCCACACTTCAGGCCTCCATTTAAAATGATCCAAATGCCAATTAGGGGTGCCATCAGTTGAATTCCTAGGGTTCCAAATTAACCAGTCTGGCATCCACCCTACACTGTCTAAAATCGACACAATCATCTCTGCATCTACCCCCCTTTTTTTGGGTCTCTTAAATTTTTATTCCTCCTTCCTACCCCACAAGGCTTCTGTTGCGGAGCCTCTCCATTGACTGCTGGACAGCTCCACTCACTGGACCTGGACAAGCCGGGAAGCGCATGCGCTCATGGCTGTCAAGCATTTGCTAACTTCCGCCCCCATTTTAGTTCAATACAATGACACCTTACCCCTCGTTCTTGCCTGTGATGCCTCCCCATTTGGGGCCAGAGCCACTCATACCCTGAAGGCTCAGAGGCCCCTATTGCGTTTTACTCCCGCACTCTATCCAAACCAGACCATAATTACAGCCAGTTGGATAAAGAAGCCCTAGCTGATGTTGCGGGTGTAAAACATTTTCACCATTATTTGTATGGCTGTCCCTTTCACCTCCTAACCGACCATAAGCCCCTTTTAGGTATTCTCGCTGGAAATCAACCTACCCCTCAAATTCTTTACCCATGCATGTCTCGTTGGGTAGAATTCTTAGCCGCCTATTCCTATACTTTGTCACATAGGCAGGCAAACACATGGGGCATGCAGACGCTTTGAGCCGCTGCCCTCTGCCTACCCTTGTCTCCGACCCAGCCCCTTCTATGTCAATCTGCCTCATTGAGGAATTACACCTCCCCTTGACTGCCACCGACATCTCCCAGCTCTCTTTGAAGGACCCTGTCCTTTCAAAGGTGCTGGACGCTGTGCGCAGAAGTTGGCCTCCAGGTCTCTCTGACCCTGCTTTCCTACCTTATCTCCATAGACGGGATGAGCTCTCTGTCATGCAGGGCTGCCTACTCTGGGGGCTCCCGTGTTGTTGTTCCGCCCGCTCTCCATCCATCTTAACCCGCCTCCATGAGGACCACTCAGGCATTGTGCAAATGAAATCCCTCGGCCGCAGTTATGTCTGGTGGCCTTCCATGGACGGCGACATCTCCAGGTGGGTGCAACAATGCCCTGCTTGCCAGTGTGTGCATGTGGCACCTCCCGCTGTTCCACACAGGGACTGGGAAACCCCCATAGCACCCTGAAGTCGTATTCACATTGACTTCATGGGTCCCCTCGAAGGGCACACTTTCCTTATTCTTGTAGACGCCCTGTCAAAATGGGTCGAACTCTTTCCCATGCTCTGTACCACCTCAGGGTCCACCATTCAAATCTTAGACAACCTTTTCACAACCCACAGCCTGCCAGACATCCTAGTCTCAGATAATTGGCCTCAATTTACTTCCCATTCTTTCCAAACATACTTGGCAGGCCTGGGCATTCACTACGCTCAGGTCGCCCCATTCCACCCTGCTGAAAATGGCTTGGCCGAATGTGCTGTTCGCTCTGCCAAGGAAGCCTTCAAACGCATGGGCCAACTTCCTTGGTCCACCAAAATCACCACCTACCTTCGCACTCAGCACTCCACACCCTGCCCTACCACGGGCACTAGCCCTGCAGAAATGTTAATGGGCCGCAGGCTCAGGACCACTTTGGATCATCTCCACCCTGTTTACCACCCTGTTGATCTCCACCTGGGGGTCCCCCCTAGGTCTTTTCTGGTGGGTGAGGGGGTATTTGCTCAGAACTTCGCAGGTGATCCCAAATGGCTGCCAGGCTGCATAACAGAGATAACCGGGCCCTGTTCTTACAGGGGCCAACTCGCTGATGGGAGACTGTGGTGTCGCCATATAAATCAACTGCACCGCCACGAAGCTGAGAAGGCCCCTTGCCTGCTGTCCGAACCTACTCCTGCCATCAATCCGGACGCCGCCTGCCGGCAAAAAGTTACCAAAACTTCCTCGACTCAACCAGCATCGCCTGTTGCGATCTTGTCGGCCGTCTTACCATTTGCTGCCACTCCTGTGGTGGAGGCTGGTCCGCCTGTCCTCGCCGTGGTTCCTATTCGCCCACCTCACCAGCTTGCCACTCCTCCTCGGCCGACAGACACGCCCACTTTAAGATGATCTGTGCGCATGCGCCGGTGTCCTACTTATTTACAGGACTACGTGTGCGCAATCCAGGGGGAAGTGGTGTTGTGTCCTGTGGAGGCACGGGGACACAGGAGAAGCCCTGATTGGCCCAGACGCGCCTACCGGCTGGCGGAACAAATACAGCCCTCCTATTGGTTCCCCGTCTGACAGCTACAGTATAAATAGCTGTCAGACTGGGTTTGTTCTGTTCTGTTTTTACACAGTTGGTATTAATAAACAGTTATTGCAAGAAGCCGTCTCCGCAATCATTGACACGTTAACAGAGACCATAAAAAAAGTAAATACAAATAGGATGCTGTGAAATTATTTGCAATCCACTGGTAATTAGTTACCAATGCTTGTAATGAACTGATAATCAGTTTAAGTTTGGATATTGTGGTACAAGTATGGATCATTTGTCATATAATGTTTGAAAAGCCTTCTCAGTGAGCTTACAATACTTTGGAAAATGTTCACCCCTTGTCAGACAAACCTAGAAGAAAAGTCAAAAGGAGCATGAAAATTACTATTATAAAAAGATGAAATATAACTATGCAAAAGAAATGATCTCAGATTGCTATTGCTTTTTCAAATAAACTGTTGCCCAGTGAAATGTTTTGGCTTATTGCTTTATCTAAAATATAGTGAAATTAGAATCAGGAGCACTGAGAAATAATAGTGCTTCAAAGGATGAAATTATGTTGAAATGGATAATATGGCTAAAGATTAAAGTGTGAGTCTTAACTGAAACCCAGCTAAGTAGTATTTATAACTCAAATCAATATACCTAATGGAAACCTACTTTTGCTAAGAAGTCTGCAAAATTATAGGTGATTTCCTACAAGGTCTTTATGCTGTTGTATCAGAATTGATTTTGTTGTGGGAAGGAAATTTTATTGCATTTGTTTTACAGATATTCATCTCTCCCATCATGTGGTTGGGTGGGCAATGAACATCATACATATTTAAGCTTGGCACTGCTTGAAAAGGAGACAAATTAAGATGGTAACAAAAATAAATGAATCTTTTAAAGGAAACATAAATGCGAATTGAATGAATGGAAAGGAAAACTTTAGAAAGAAGACTGTAAAGGTACAATGAAAACTTGACAAAATCAATGAAGAGGAAACATGAACCCTGAACAGCTAGGTTTCTTTCTTGCCTCCAATGAGATCTCTCCAATAAAAAAAATTTTTTTTAAAATAGCAGCCTGTAGTAAACCATTATGTAAGAATCATAATCCCCTCATTTCTTTAAGCTCTCTTAAGTATTTTGGTAAAATATTCAGTGACATGAAGATAGATATATTTAAAGTCAGTTCTTTTCTTCCTTCCCACTATTATCCTGCCATTTTTCATATATAGAAAGTAAATACATGGTGTCTATCTTTCTATAAACTGCTAATCCACTCACAAAGCAGATATGCCTTTTTTCTGAGAGTTTCAGTTTCAGTTTATTAAATTTATAAACCGCCCCCTCTCCCCGAAGGGACTCGGGGCAGTGTACAGACAGAAATAAAATATACAATAGTCAACAAAAATACAAAACCCCAGACAAAACAAATTAAACACACAGTCTGTACAATAGTCATGAACTAACTGATGATTAAAACCAATTAAAACCAATTAAAATACCCCAGAATTTAAAAATTTAAAATGCCAGCCAGGAAGGTCAGGATTAGATTATAATTATGATTGCGATTGGGCCAGGCCAGCTAATTGGAACAGGTGGGTCTTGAGTTTCTTACGGAAGGAGCAGAGATCAGCAGTAATTCTAATATTGGGGGGGAGGTCATTCCAGAGGGTTGGGCCCATCACAGAGAAGCCCCTACTCCTGGGCACCGCCCGCCAGCATTGCTTAGCAGATGGTACCTGGAGGAGTCCCTCTCTGTGGGAGCAAATTGGTCGCAGGGATGTGTGGGGTAGGATGCGATCCCGCAAATAACTAGGTCCTGAGCCATGGAGCGCTTTAAAGGTGATAATCAACACCTTAAAACGCACCAGAAAAGCCACAGGTAGCCAGTGCAGCTCGCGCAGGAGCGGTGTTATATGGGAGTACCTAGTACTCCCCATAATTGTCCGCGCGGCTGCATTCTGGACCAGCTGCAGCCTTCGGGTGCATCTCAAGGGGAGCCCCATGTAGAGAGCATTGCAGTAATCAAGGCGGGACGTCACTAGGGCATGAGTGACTGTGCGAAGGGCGTCCCGCTCCAGTAGGGGGTGCAATTGGCGCACCAGGTGAACCTGGTGGAACGCTCCCCTAGCCACGGCCGTCACATGGTCATCCAGCAACAGCCGGGTATCTAGGAGGACGTCCAAATTGCGCGCCCTATCCACAGGGGCAGTTGTTCACCCCCAATGGCCAGGGATGGAACCCACTGGCTGAAGTGGGGCGCTGGTAACCACAGCCACTCCGTTTTGGAGGGGTTGAGCTTGAGTCTGTTGTCTCCCATCCAGACCTGGACGGCTTCCAGACACCGGGACATCACCTCGACGGCTTCGTTGGGGTGGTTCGGGGTAGAGATGTATAACTGAGTATCATCGGCATACAGATGATACTCAACCCTGAACCCTCGAATGATCTCGCCCAGCGGTTTCATGTATGTGTTGAACAGGAGAGGTGAGAGGACCGACCCCTGCGGCACCCCGCACGTGAGCGGCCTCAAGGTCGACCTCTGCTCCCCTGCCAACACACATTGCGTCCGACCGGAGAGGTAGGAGGAGAACCACCGCAGTACGGTGCCCCTCACCCCCATCCCCTCCAGCTGACGCAATAGGATACCATGGTCGATGGTATCAAAAGCCGCTGAGAGATCTAATAGGACTAGGATGGAGGAGCAACCCCCATCCTTCGCCCTCCAGAGATCATCCACCAACGCGACCAAAGCCGTCTCAGTGCTGTAACCGGGCCAGAAACCAGACTGGCGCGGGTCTAGATAATCAATTTCCTCCAGGTGTCGAGGGAACTGTTGCGCCACCACACTCTCAACAACCTTCGCTAGGAAGGGAAGGTTGGAGACGGGACGATAATTGGCTAACTCTGCTGGGTCCAGAGAAGGCTTCTTAAGCAGGGGCCTCACCACCGCCTCTTTCAAGACGGGTGGCAAGGACCCCTCGCTCAACAAAGCATTCACTAGTCCCTGGAGCCAGCCTCGTGTAAACTCCCAGGCTGCCAGTACAAGCCAGGAGGGACACGGGTTCAATAAACATGTGGTGGCCCGCAGTCGCCCACGTAACCTGTCCAAATCCTCGGCGGCAACAGAGTCAAACTCCTCCCAGAATGGTCCCTCAAGACTCGCCTCCGATGTCTCCCCTGGATCACTAAAGGAGACCCATTCACTCCGGATCTGAGTGATTTTGTCCTGCACATATTCCCCAAATTCCTCTGCTCTACCCTGCAGAGGGGCTTCCCGCGGCCCCTGTGAAAGGAGGGAGCGGGTCACCTGAAACAGGGCGGCAGGGCGGTTTTCTGCGGACGCAATAAGAGTGGTGTAGTATCGACGCTTAGCCACCCTTAGTGCCACAAGGTAGGTCCGTAAATAGGCTCTTACCTGTGTTCGGTCAGATTCGGAGCGAGAGGATCTCCATCTGCTCTCTAGACATCTCTTGTGGCGCTTCATCATCCTTAGCTCCTCGGTAAACCAAGGGGCCAGGGTGGTTCGCTGCCACCGGAGAGGCCGCAAAGGCGCAACCCGGTCCAAGGCCCCGGCCGCCGCATTGTTCCATGCGGCCACCAGGTCCTCCATCCGGGAGCGGGTCAGGGCTACAGGAAAGTTAAGGGTTCTTTCCAAAGAAACCTAAATGATCTGAAATTGAATATTCAGCATAATGCAATACTTCTGATACACTCACACATTGAGCCATATTTCTGAATAACAGCTGCAAGACTATGTGATGCATTTTTTGTCTTTCTTTTTTTATTTTCAGAACAAACACAACACAACACAAGGAATCTTCCTTCTTTACATACTGTAGAAAGTGTATCAATTGGTTACAAAAGGCTTTCGTGCATCTCTTCCACAGTCATCAAGCATAATTCATATTAACTCAAATATTTTAACTCAGATATTTATACATGTTACCATCATCATACCTCCATTTACATTTGACTATAATTGTTTAAATGTCCTTCATCATAAAATATATCAAAATTTAATACATAACCACATACTGGCATTTCATGTACTGTTTCTAAAATCCTCCAATAACACTGAATCCTTATGTCGTATTCTAGCTAAACAGCCATAATATTTAATAGCAAAGTTTTCTAATCCTTCTTTCCAAATCACTGTTTACAATTTACATCCAGTTTCCTTATATTATACCCATACATATATATTGATCATTATCATTATCTTTTCTTTATTTAACTATATCCTATATCAGCGATGGCGAACCTTTTTTGGCTCGCGTGCCACAAGTGGGGGGAGGGCAGGGGGGTTGTGTGCGGGTGTGCCGAACCCAAAATGCAATGCGTGATCCCCCAGTGCGCATACGTACACAACGCGCCCCCCAATTTTTGCATGCTTTTTTCGCCCTTCCCAGGCTCCCGAGGCTTTATAGGAGCCTGGGGAGGGCGAAAAGAGCCTCCCCCGTCCCCCGGAGGCCATCCGGAGGCTTCAGGGACCGTCCGGAGGCTTCCCTGAAGCCTTCGGAATGCTTAAAATGACCCTCCAAGCATCCCGGAAGTCACTTCCGGTTTGCTCGCAGGGTGGTTTTAAGCGCTCCGAAGGTGTCAGGGAAGCTTCCGCACGGTCCCTGAAGCCTTCGGAACGCTTAAAACGACCCTCTGAGCAACCCGGAAGTCACTTCCGGTTTGCTCAGAGGGTCATTTTAAGCGCTCCGAAGGCATCAGGGAAGCCTCCGGACGGTCCCTGAAGCCTTCGGAACGCTTAAAACGACCCTCCGAGCAAACCGGAAGTGACTGGCATCCTATAGGCATCCTATAATGCCTCTGGAGCCTGGGGAAGGCGAAAAATAGCTTTTAAAAAGGTGAACTCAGATGGTCAGCACGCGGATGCCCTGACAAATGGCTCCGAAGGCATCAGGGAAGCCTCCGGACGGTCCCTGAAGCCTTCGGAATGCTTAAAACGACCCTCCGAGCAAACCGGAAGTGACTGGCATCCTATAGGCATCCTATAATGCCTCTGGAGCCTGGGGAAGGCGAAAAATAGCTTTTAAAAAGGTGAACTCAGATGGCCAGCGCCTCACGTGCCCTGACAAATGGCTCCGCGTGCCACTTGTGGCACACGTGCCATAGGTTCACCATCACTGTCCTATATCATAACATTTCCCCCTAATATTCAAAACTTAACTATATCTAACTTAGTTCTTTCTTTCTTTCTTTCTTTCTTTCTTTCTTTCTTTCTTTCTTTATTTATTTATTTATTTATTTATTTATTTATTTATTTATTTATTTATCTTTATATATAATCCAAGACGGTTTCTAATCTTGCTTTCATGGGTACCATTCAATATTCATATCCCATTATTACTTATCATGACACTACACATAGTATACATTATTATCATTATCAATTATTTGTTTAACTATATCTATTCTCACGAAATTTCACTAAGTTTAGCTAGTTTTAATTATATTCTTCCATCTATCAACCTGTATCTTTCCAGTAATGAAGCAATCTCATATCTTCTGCTGTTTGTGGTATCAGTCCTCTTATCTTCTCTTTAATCAACTTTGTATGGACTCCCCTTAGCAGCTCTTTGCTTATACAGTCTCTCTTGTAATTCCGATGCCCTTCTTCTGTTTCCTTAAACAGCTTATCTAAATTGACAGTGGTGTTATCAAAACTATTGCTGAAAAAAAATTCTCTCTTTAGGTACATAAATTCTTTTATTTTTTCTTCTTCTGTTTCTTGCCACCTGGAGTAAGTTTCCCCTCCATTTAATTCCTCTTTCAATATTCCACTCTTTCCATTTTCAGAGACGAATCCATTACCATAAATATCAGCAGTTTTAGTTTCTTTATATTCATTTTCATTTTCATTTTTTTGAATTTTAACTGCCACTTTCTCCATTTGATGAACATCTTCAACTTCCCCGTTATATTTTGCTGTTAAATGGACTAAATCATCCAACTTCTTCTCAATCGTCTCACGTGTATTTGATAGTTTCTGTATTTCTGAAAATATCTTTTGCAGACTTAAAGCCTCTTTCTCCTGCTGTGATAGCACCATTGTTTTCAACTATGTAAACACTGTTATTCTAATTTAGTAGCTTTAGTAGCTTAAGTAGCTTAAGTAGCTTTAGTAGCTTAATCACCTCTCTCTGGTTAGAAATACCTCAAAGGAACATCTGTTTCTTTTTATCACTCTCTGTAAACAAGCAATAAGACCTTGAGGTACCAGCCGAGATAATCCGTGAAAAAAAAATAAAGGTGTTTTGTTTCCAATACAGAAATCCTAACTTCCGCAGTGCCGCATTTTTTTTTACTTTTTAAAAAGAAAATGTCTTTTTTGTATTTCAAGTTGAAGAGAAAGTCCAATTCTTAAATGAGTTAGAAAAACATCCACAGTAATGACAGATGAGAGTTTTAGATCATAGGTTATAGAGAGTAATGAAAAAAAAAAGAAAATAGAAGAAGAAAGCTTAGTCCATTCATTTTAAAGGTCTTACATAAATTCCGTCCATGAAGATAGCATTTTTTTAAAAAAGATAACCCCCTGTCAAAAACCATTCCAAATTTAATTCCACTGCTTATTTCTTCTGTTCTGCAATTTGAATTTATTTTAAGTTTTTTATAGGTAGTCACTCTTAAAACAATAAAATTTCCTCACCAGCTGGAAACACTTTCTCTTTCCATATCCTTCCATTTTGGAGCTGCCCTGACTTTGTCAGCCAAATGGCTGGATATTTTGTCACCAGCTTGAAGGCTTTCTCTTGGATCGATCAGGGACTTTGCGATGTCCCTGAGATCAGCAAGACGTATTCTTCCTGTTCACCGTCTCTGCGAGATGGTTTAGGTCCATTTGGACCACCCAGTGGCAAAAGTGTCAACTGCGATCTCAGAGCATTGAGATCGCATGCTGTATTGTCATGACTTCGGTCCCGCCTCGTGAAGATGCATTTTAGAAGTCATGAAGAAGTAGTAAATAAGGAAGGAACGTAAATGGCAGTCTAAGGCACTGAAAGACATGTTTATGGTATTCAGTAGTATTATGTATGGGATGAGCTGTGAAAAATGTTCAGCGACAGCAACTGTTTGCTAGAAGACAATACACCATAAGGAAAGGTTGAAGAATCATGCATGTAGTGTTAAGCAGGATAATCTATACATATTAGGAAAGCAGGAGAATAGTTGTGCATGAACACTTACAAACACCCCGACACATTACAATTGTGTACATTTATTGCATAGGAGATTGGGGCATGCAAGTTTTAGAGTACTGCAGAAGATGCCAGACCTAGCTGAAGGACTTAGGATAAAGAAATGCAATGTGTATATAGATTGTGTTCCTTGTAAGGAGACAGAATCCAGGGAATATCCTGTGAGTAGGAAAAACTCAAGTCAAACAAACAGGGTTATATCTAGGAGACCTGAAAGGTATAATAAAGGTATACCTCCTGAGCAGTTCACTGCAAGTGGGGTTAGAGTAGATAGTATTTGTAATGAGACAAATGAGATATGGTCCTGGTGATTGTCTAAGGAAAAACAAGATAAATGGAAGAAAGTAAAGAGAATTTCAGGCAGACAGATAAACCAAACTGAGGAAACTGAGCTAGTGAAAAGAGAAAGTGAAAGTATTCAGCAAAGAGATGGTGAACAGGATGTAAGGAAAAATAATGAGACAGAATATATAGAACCATTAGAAAATGAAATTAGGGGACTAGGGGACTGGAGATTAGGAGATTAGGGGACTGGAGACTAAAACATATGAAGAACGGTTGCAGGAACTGGGTATGTTTAGCTTAAGAGAAAGAAGGACTAGGGGAGACATGATAGCATTATTCCAATATCTCAGAGGTTGCCACAAAGAAGAGGGAGTCAAACTATTCTCCAAAGCACCTGAGGGTAGAACAAGAAGCAATGGGTGGAAACTAATCAAGGAGAGAAGCAACTTAGAACTGAGGAGAAATTTCCTGACAGTGAGAACAATTAATCAGTGGAACAGATTGCCTCCAGAAGTTGTGAATGCCCCAACACTGGAAGTCTTTAAGAAGATGTTGGATAGCTATTTGTCTGAAACGGTATAGGGTTTCCTGCCTAGGCAGGGGGTTGGACTAGAAGACCTCCAAGGTCCCTTCCAACTCTACTATTGTATTGTATTATTGTAAATTAGGAGCAGTTCCAGCAGCAGCAGTAGTAATGGCACCAGTAATGTTTGTAGCAGTGAGAGTAGAAAACAAAGCAGGAGGCGTGTAAATTGACCTAACATCTAGGATTATTTTAATTTTTGGCAGGCTGGCCCTTATCAGTGTACTTTAATTAATTTGCTCTTATGCTAAATAGTTATTCTTTTACTCTAACAATTATTTTCTATCTTGTATACCCAGGGTTCAAGGTAACAGATTCAGTACCAAGTAGAAATTAATAATCAATTATAATAATCCATAGCATAATCAAATTGATCCCATAATATAGCCCACCTATTTCAGTATTATCTTTTGAAATCTATGTTAATAAATTGACTCAGCGTGAGTAAAGCTTTATACAGCTTTTTTAATGCTTAAACAGTAAAGTAACTTAAACAGATTTTCAGGACAATAGGCACAAAACACTAATTTCACTAATTTGAATTAATATATTATTCAGTTCGACACACTTAAAAATGCATGAGCATACTTTTAAAGTACTACATTACCTGTGTCTATGTTACCTTCAGAAATTTTTCTTTCTACCATTATTTAGATATTATTGTAGGACTACTGGGGGAAAAAAAACTTGCTGCACTCAAATATCTTCACCAGGGACTTGGCACTAGTCAAACACTTTTTGGTTTTTCTAGATTTTTTTTTACTACGATTAAGGTCTATCCCAGGGGTGTCCAAACTTGGCAACTTTAAGATTTGTGGACTTTAACTCCCAGAATTCCCCAGCCAGCTCTGCTGGCTGGGGAATTCTGGGAGTTAAAGTCCACAAATCTTAAAGTTGCCAAGTTTGGACACCTCTGGTCTATCCCATTTTTGTTCGTAATGTTTTGCCCTACTTCTTTGCTGTATCATGTTGCTGGCCTTTTTGACACAAGCATCTTCTTTTTGTATTTGTTATGAACCAATGAAGTTGGAGGGATAGAGAAGGAAATGTATCCCAATAAAAACGTGAATGCAGATTTCTTCTCTCTAAAATGATTTAGGAATAACTTTGAATCTACCCTTTTATATGTTGTAATCATAGATTGTGTAGCATCCAGAGTATCCACAGTTATGAAAGATAATCCAGAGAACTTTGGTGAGTGACATCTGTCATGAGTTCTTTTTTTAACCTGTATCCAATTAGATTGATTCAGACACAAAATAGTATTTTTATATCTCTGTATATGGGCTGGGAAAATGTTTTGCTTTAAAAAAAAACACATACACAGTAATATTTGAAATTTACAAGTCTAAATACCTGTTTTCTATTGCCTCTATTCTATATTATATCCTGCTGCTTTTTTCCTGTATTACTACGCTAATTGCAATTCAATTGCCATTTCAGTCCTCTACTCTATAGTAATAACATTTTATAATGATGTTTTCTTTGTACAAACACTGTTTGGTCTTAATTCCTCTGTAAAGAATTTATCTTGCTTTTTTCTTCTGTTCCAGGCCAGCACATAGAGTACTTACAACTTTCCACACTGTGCTTTTATACATGCACTTTTTCTTGCTGTGCTTCTATACTTCTTTTGCTATGGACTATTCTCTTCTTTTGAAGGAAAACCATTTTCTTTTGTTTGGCTGCTTTCTTTTCT
This sequence comes from Natrix helvetica, assembly GCF_964273705.1. NCBI lineage: Eukaryota > Metazoa > Chordata > Lepidosauria > Squamata > Natricidae > Natrix > Natrix helvetica. The sequence goes on from NC_138552.1 coordinate 46,864,221, forward strand.
GGTCCCTGCAGGGATTTCAAAACACACACCTCCCCCTCCCACCTGTTTCAAAGTTGCCTCTTTATTGGCAACCCTGCTAATGTTGGGCAAAAGAACCAATGTGAGCAAAATATCCCAGATATATTTTCTATAAACGTAAGAAAAACTAAACAAGGAGATTATAGACAACGAAAAGCTTTATTCATCGATAAGAGGGTCTTATCAATAACTACCATGTGCATGATAGGATTCTCAAAAGGAGAGAATAACTACAAGGCACACAGGTGAGACCTTAAATACACAAAATGAAGTCTCATGAGTATTATCAAAAGCGTGACACACTACAAATATAAAAATACATTTGCGTGATCGATAACAATGTTTGGCAACAATTAACTGGCATTAATTATGTGAACATACAGAAATAAAATTCCCTGAAATATTTCTGGAAACATCAGGTGAATTCCTGTAACATGAGTGTCAAGTGTCATCCAATTTTTCAGATTGTCCCCAAAAAACAATTCCTTCCTATTTTCCCAGAGTTAAACAATAGCAAGCTAATGGCCATCTTCCTGAAAAATATCTCTATTGCAGAGGGAACTTCCAAGAGCCATTATGCTATTTCTAGCTGGGTCACAGTAACTTTTGAAATTGTCCCAGGCAATAATTTTCCTCCCAGGCAGTAATTGTCCAAGCTAGCAAGAAAGCTAGATACGTGATACATTCAAAATGGAATTTCCTTTATCCAAATAATTTTGGGGTTCACCCCTATTCTCACAACCAAATAAGAGGGGAAGAAGGCAGCACAGAGGTTTGCGATTTTGATTTACATCATCATGTATATTTGTATCTAATATTATTTTGCTTTTTTACAAGTCCACCATGTTAAAATGTCCCTTGAAGTTTTTTTTTACAATTCCAACATTGACTATAAGTGCCTTTCTACTTCTTATACAATTTATCTGGAGTCATATTTCAATGGTACGCCATTTTGTAAAAATTCTCTCTCAAATATAACATGAATTTCATTCCATGCATGATTTGGTATGATCGCTAATACTTTGAGTTTAACTTTATGCCTATTATCTAGCAGCTCATGTTCAGCTACCACAGGTTTTGCAAGTTGTTCTAGCTAGCAATATCTTTCATGTTCTAATAGTCAAGTGCATTCATTAGGTTTTGTAGTTCCAATATATTTCTGGCCATAGAACAATGTATTATTGAGATTTATAAGCTTCCTAATAACTTTGACAAGAAGGAAGAGAATCAACAAACGTTATGTAGATTCTTCAACAGTCTCAGGTGAAAAATCATACCCAGTAGGTTGTTTCACAGAAATATTGATAAAACTTAGCTGCCTTGAAACTCCTTCAAATCAAACCAACTGGTAAAGTGCCAGGCATTAAATTTTACACTAGCTAAAAAGATCAGAGTAGCAGAGTTTGGCATGGCTTCTTGAGAAGTAAGGTGTCAGCTTCCTTAAGTAGAACCAGGAATGCTAGCTTTATAAGAACATGGTCCAGACTCTGTTTCCTTTTCTTCCTAACTGACAGATGTTCCTGTGATGTTTTTATTTCGGTTTCTCCTGCTGCTCGATGTGTTTAGTCTTTTGTTTGACTTATGGATCAGCTTTTGTGGAATCTTCTGACACTTAACCCATGAACCGTCTTGGACTCCTCTCAGTATTCTCGCTGCCTCTGAACTCTTCAAACTAGATACTGGCATAATTTAAAAGCAAAAGCCTTGTCTCTGAACTCTCCAAGTCTTTTTATTCTTTAAACTGGTGGCCCTTATCTCTGTCTTGATTATTAGTTGAAGATTAACCAAATAAGTGGTCCCTGATTAGTAATTGCGTAATTTTTTGTTTGTACCAAGAAAGCATTACAGCACGTGGTAGAAATATACAAAATTATGCATGGCGCAGATAATAAGGATGAAATTATATTTTTTCTATTTGACTCACATTAGTAGAGATAGAGATCATTGATCAAAGTTAGAAGAAGGTAGAATCGGGAAACATAAATGAAGGATTTTTTAAAATATATAAGGCATAATTTATTGCTACCAAATCTGGACCATAAAAATATAGGTGGCAACAAAGATCTACAGAGCATTGATTTGTTCAATTATATTCAGTTTAAATAATTATTTGCTGATAATTAGTGGTCATCCCAATCTGTACATACTACATCTGGTAGACCTACATATTTTACATTTAGGAATTAATTAGTATTAGATGGACTGAACATAAACTGGTTTAAAAAGGAACTAAACAAATTTATGGAGGATAGCAGAAGCAAATAGGCTGCTGAATATATAATTTGCAGAAATTATATATTCAACAAATTGACTATTTTAATCAAGTTTTGACTACCTCCCTTCAGGGAGGTAGGGATTGGTTCTTTTAAAGGGATTCAAGGTGCCTTTTTCTGTGTGAATCCTTTCCATCATTAGTATGAAAAGTGGCAGTTTTAATCACTGTACAAAGGGAAAACTCTTGCATTCAGCAGTATAAAGCCAATATGTATCAATTTTAACACCCTTGTTAATTATTTCTTTACACACTGATTCAATATATCTTTTTTTTTTGCTACATCTCTAATATCCATAATGAGATTTTATTTACAGAATGTTAGAAATCTAGTATTAATATATATGGCCTTGCATTGCCTAATGGAAACTTGCAGTGTAGAATTATAATATAAAATTAGACAACCTGGGTCAATCTTTAAATCTCCTTACGTAAAGAAAGAAACAGAATGACCACAGACAGATTGTTTTTGTTTTTTAAATTAAAGAAGAAAACATTTTATTAAAGAAGAAAGATTGCAGATTACTGTACCTATCCTGACCTTTCTCTTCACATAGCAGAAATTAGTGATTTCTCTAGATAATAGGAGAGCACAAGCATAGACTTTGGCTATTGCACCAACATGATAAGAAATATTGTGCCATACATGTCACATATATTTTCCTTTTTCTTTCTCTGTTGACATCTTCTTGTTGAAGGCGGATATTGCCATGTTGAGAAACTGTTGCAGTAATACATGTCTCTCACAATTTCCTTGAGTTGATCTTCTTTTTCTTCCTCCGTGTGTTCTTGTCTCCTCATTCTATAACTTTCCTTTTCATTCTGGAGATGTATCCTCTCCAGAATGCATGAAAGGATGCATCCTCTGTTTCTTCATCTGTCCACTTCATTGCTGCTTCCTGATAACATGTGGTGTCATCTTTTGATTAAGACACCTTACTTCTCTTTCAATGGGGCATAATTATGCTGATGATATTTTAATTTCACTTTTTTAAAACAAATATTGTATTTCTTTTGATGTTGCATGGGTCCATTATCACCTCAGAAAAAGTTAAGAATCTGTGCTGTCTTCTCCATTGAGTTGTGGGGAGCTGCCATGGACAGTTAAAAAAAAAGGTTGTGTGATCATAACTGACTGGTGGGACACATCAAGAGCACATGAGTTACCCAAGCAACTTGCAACATTTCTTGCAAAGTTCTCTATTGATTTTCCTCCTGTAAGCTTCCTAGGAAGGAAGCTGCAAGTCTATTTCTGCTGCTACACTCCCACTGTCAGTTGCAGTGGCATGATTTCCATTGACTTTATCCTGGCAAACTTCCCAGATTTCCTCATTGATTTCTGGGAAAGTGTCAGGCAATGTTGACCACAAAAGTATAGAAGATCATGTGACCACAAAAGTACAGTGCTGGTGCTGAATTGTAGCAATTTAGCCTTACTGACACAGCAAGAACTTTCCAAAATGTCATTCCTACTGGGAGTAATGGGCCCTGGCATCCTGTAAGTTTGCTTGTTTGAGACACTTGTTTGAAAAAGTTTTGTCCCATGACAACCATTTCACTCAATTAAGGGTTACAGACACAAGAATGTTAGTAATATACAGATATGCTTCTTCTCTGTTTCATTTACCATAAAACATAACAACAACAAAAATATTTATAAATAAAATCAGCATGCAAGTACAATAATGATATTTTTTTAAAAAAAACACCTATGATCCAGTTGCCACTGTGCCCAACAGGTAAAGGAAATTACCTGGAGTTATCTGTAAACCTGAAGTTTTCTTAGATGATTTGTGGGCTCCGATAAGCTTTAACTGTAGAGAGAGAGAAAATTAAAAAAATGGACTATAAGAATACCAAGATCTATTTTTATTTTCTGCCTATAGTGCAGATGTCTTCTACCTTCAAGAGAAAGCTGAAAGTTGCTCAGCTTTTAGTGCCTATTGTGAAGTGTCAAAAAAACAGTAGAATGAATTAGAAAGATTAGTCAGAGTTAGATGGAACTAAAACATGACCTTAAGGAAAGCATTGTATTTCTTGAGTTGTTCTCTGGGAGATTTTTAATGTTGGCTGAAAGCATTGCATTTGGTTTATTATATATAAATAAAATCAATATTACAAGGGCAACTTAACTCAAGGGGAAAAAATTGCATGAGGAGTCATTCATGAATAACATTCAGTGAATGGATACCTGTTAAGTTATTTACACAGACATTGCAAGTAATAAGTAAAGCTATGGATACTTTATACTTTATTTTGTTAATTTATGTTTAAAATTAGAGTTCTTTGACTGATTTCACACATGCTTGATTTAAAAAGAACAAATTGAGAAACGTGTGCCCCATCTCCATCAACTGTAAATTACTAGCTTCTTAGACAGGACAACCCTGAAATGAATCTGGACCTTCTCACAAATTATTCTGACTAACAAAATATTTTTATGCAGGCATGTAGAAAGTTGCAAAGTTCTGTATTCTTCAATAAGCACAATATGTTTTCTATGTTTGCTTGGAAACAAATTGACATTTGTGACCCTGGACTAGAAACATCCTATATGAGGGAATTTAGTGCTGAACCTCTGGAGCCCCTGTGTCAAACAAAGCAATAGTCTTTAGTCCTAATATCTCCTAATATCTATTATTAACACATTGTGTCAGCTGCCAATCGTCACTTTCTTGAAGCTTGCTAGCAACCGCCATAGCGAGGGAAGGAGGGGTCATTTGGCAGGAGAAGAGTGTGGAGGTGTGAAAGAATGCTGTGGGAATTTGGGGAGTATGGACACTAACAGAAACAGAGGTGCCAAACCGAGCCATCTTCCAGTCTTCAAGGACCCCGGTCCTAGGACAGAAATTTGTAGCGGTGCCTTGGGCACCCAGTTCCCAAAGCATCAGAACAAAACCTGATTGTACTACTCTCATATGAGGGAGGATTTTGGACACTGGGGATTGCTTTCAATATATGATTTTCACATGGTTTTTCTTCAGAGTTTGTCTCGTTACACCACAGTCAGCATCTCTAGTAAAAGTATATTTTCTCTAACACCTATGGAGTCAAAGGTTATTCTTTCCTGAAGAGTAAGCTGTGGCCAGTATGATACATAGGCTTTAACCACTATTTCAAGACAATGATTTCAGTAAAATAGCTAACTGAAACTAATTGAGTGAGGCTGCAAACCTATTATAATTCATATTGGTGGGTTGAAACCAGTGGTGGGTTTCAAACTTTTTTAGAACCTCTTTTGTAGATGTGGCCTGCTTTGTGGGAGTGGCTTGCCGGCCATGTGACTGGGTGGGAGTGGCTTGCTGGCCATGTGACTGGGTGGCAGTGGCTTGCCAGCCATGTGACTGGGTGGGCATGGCCAACTTGTAAAATGTGGTGAAACTCACTTAACAACGCTCTTGCTTAGCAACCAAAATGTTGGCTCAGAAACTCTGGCATTTAAAGCACGCAAGTCTTCAAGCTGTCAAGTTACAATACCCTTGCACCCCTAACCTTTAGAAAAAAAACCCAGGGGTGTTCAAACTTGACAGCTTTAAGACTTGTGGACTTCAACTCCCAGAATTCCTCCTCTCGCTCTTCATCTTGATGATGTGCGGACGGGCGGGGGGAGGGAGATGGAACCGGTTCTAAATGATTCTGTAGATTTGTGGAACCTCTTCTATAGTAGAGGTTAGAACTGGCAGGAACCCACCCCTGGTGGGTTGTATGTGTGTGCTCTGCTCTGCTTTATTTTGCAGATAGAGACACCTTTCTTTTGAATGTACTATTTTGTTTCAGAAACAAGTGTTGCTAGTAAATTGCAAAAATAACTGTTAGTGTTAGATTAGATTGGTTTACAGAGGTATAGCATGTGTTTATACTTTGCACATACTCTTATGTCCTGCCGATACAGAATTTATAACTGTGAAAACTATTTATGTCCCTTTGATCTGTGTGTAGATCACACTTGTTCATGTGCTCTATTAACATTGAGCTTTTAAATTATGGTTTCAAAATGAAATAATCTGTTATTTGAACTTGCTTAGTGGGTAGGCACGTCACACTGATTGCTATTTGCCATGTAATTTACAGATAAATTGGCAAGGGAGTGATTTTTAACTTATTTTGAAGCAATAAATTGTAATATAATTGTATAATTTTTCAACTATGTACCAAAATATAGTTATTTCTGGCATGTGAAAGCAGAAAGAGGAACCAGAAACTATTGCTGATAGCCCTGTCAGTTTCCTACATATTTCAAACTCTTGTAGTTATTCCAAGAATAACTGCAAAGAAGCTTAAGACAGACATATAAAACTTCTTTACATACTGTATTATTCAATGAGCTACACAACATCATAAAATTGATTACAGAATAGGCAGCATTATATCCTGAAGCTCATTTCTTGCTTTTTGGTGGGAATGGCATATAGAATGCATAAAAAGGATCCCATTATCTGGAATAGTTCCCCAGACAGAAGCATTTTGGAAGAAAGGTTTGAGCACCACATTATACACTGACATTCCAGATTGTGTGAGTTACTATTACATGACTTTAATTATGAAGAAGCAGCTTGTCTTAATGATCATAGCCAGCAGTGATTAGACCCAGGTTAAAATAATGAGGTGAAAATAGGAGCGGAAATATTAATTGAAAAGAGTTGGTTAGTGACATTTTCAGGCATGGTGACATATGGTTTCATAGGAAGAATCTTGTAAAATGGCAACATTAGGTTAAAGGGAAAATATTATTATGCAAACTAATATATATTGTATTATGGAATGGCTTAAGGATGGGAAGACAGAAAATATATGGAGAGAGGGCAGCAGAGAGAGGAGAAAAGGGGCATATATCACTGAAACCTTTCTTACCTGAAAACTAATCTCACTCAAAAGTACATACTTTTTTGTTGATAGAAAGATCATGCTTGACGTTGACATGTCAAGGATCACATTCCAAAATGAGCAGAGCCCAAAATGCTATTGGATCCTAGAGGATAAATGTGGAAGCTCAGTCATTTAAAGGTGTATTTAATCTCTCTAAAATAACCTTTTTTGTCCTTAAATTGTCTCTAAAATAACCTTTTTTTGCCCTTAAATTCCTGGTCTCTCCACCCACCATATGTAAAATGTGTGCACTCTGGAGGCACATAAAATGGCCTCATTCTGTAGGTCTTGCACTCCTGTGGGACTTCCATTACTAAAGGTTGTCAAGAAAAGACCGGAATATAAAGCAGGACCTTTTTCAGTGCATGTCCAGAATGGTGTGAGAACTCTCTGGGCAGGAAATTGGAATAGAATTTTCAAGGCCCCTTCCAACTCTATGATATCAGAAATCTCACTTCTTCCTGTTGATAAGGTATGTAATGAATTAAAGGCAGCGAGTGTTAAAATTAAGGCTTAAGTTATTTCTCGACACTATATAGACCAGGGGTGTCCAAACTTGGGAACTTTAAGACTTGTGGACTTCAACTCCCAGAATTCCCCAGCCAGCATGGCTGGCTGGGGAATCTGGGAGTTGAAGTCCACAAGTCTTAAAGTTCCCAAGTTTGGACACCCCTGATATAGACCATGCCCTGAAAAAGTTTCTGCTTTATATAAACAGAAGGAAAAACTGGTTTCCTTATATTGGCAATGTAACATGAGATGATTATTGTCAAGTTTGTTTAGGAATGACTTTTCCCTGATTTCCAGATAGGAAAATGTGCATGCACTGAATGGTCCCTTTACATAAAGATCAAGGTAAAGGTCTTCCCTGTCCAGTTGAGTCTGACTCTGGGGGGCAGTGCTCACCTTCGTTTCTTATCTGAGGGAGCCAGCCTTGTTCAAAGACACTTCTGTGGTCATGGGGCCAGCATCACTATATGCTCAAGCGCATGAGACACTGTTACCTTCCCACTGAAATGGTACCTATTTAGCTACTCCTGTTTGATGCTTTCAAACTGTTTGTTGGCAAAAGCTGGGGCAAGTAATGGGAGCTCACCCCATTGCAAGGTGCTCGGATCTCAAACCTGGCCTGTCAGCTTCCCTGTTGACAAGCTCAGTGCCTTTAACCACTGTGCCATCATGCCCCCTTTACATAACCAACTCAGTAATGAACCATTTGCAAGCAAACAACCAGGTTCAGAGAGGACAAAGAAATCCACATTCTTCTCAGCATTTCCTCATTTTCTGCAAGGTAAAAAACAAAATCATAACCTGATGGAGATTTGTAATGAGCAGCCTGTTTTGAAATAATATTCTATTATACTGATGACATTTACCTTAGTTACTCTTTGCCATTCCGCTTCAAACAAACAATTTGAGGGCTTGAATATTGTTTGAATTTGAATGGGCTGGGTAAGAGAAAAATCAGCTGAAATTAAATCTAGACTTGTTCTTGGTGGCCACGAAACTCGAGTCGTGGATTGAAATTCAGCCTGCCTTGAATTGGATTACACTACTGAAGAAAAAAAAGCAGATCTGCAATTTGGGAATGCTTTTTGATCTGCAACTGTCCCTGGATTCAGAGATAGTGGCTCAATTGAAGATAGCTTTCACACAAGCCAAGAGCCTCCCTGAGCCAGTCAGACTGGGTGATGTCCCATCTTGATTACTGACATTTTCTGTGCAGTCACTGCTGGCTACAAGCCAGCAAGAGAGCAAGCTGATGGCTGTCACAGTCCAGAGATAGGGAAAACTTTTAGAAACAAGCAGTCCTTTTTATACCTATAACCAAAGATAGCAACTGTTATGATCTCCCTCAAGTAGAGTTAAGATATTGGCTTCACTATAGACAGAAGCATCCCTTCAGAATTATTATTCTCTGAAGCCCCTGAATCAGAGAATCAGAGGTTGTTCCTCTATCCTGGTCCTATTAGACCTCTCGGCGGCTTTTGATACCATCGACCATGGTATCCTGCTGCGCCGGCTGGAGGGGCTGGGGGTCCGGGGCACCGTTTTGCGGTGGTTCGGCTCCTACCTTTCTGACCGGACGCAGCGTGTGTTGGCAGGAGAAGAGAGGTCGACCCTACGCCCCCTTACTTGTGGGGTGCCACAGGGGTCGGTCCTCTCGCCACTCCTCTTCAACACATATATGAAGCCGCTGGGTGAGATCATCCGTGGTTTCGGGGTGGGATACCATCTGTACGCTGATGATACTCAGCTGTACTTTTCCACCCCGAACCACCCCAACGAGGCCATCGAAGTGATGTCCCGGTGTGTGGAAGCTGTACGGATCTGGATGGATGACAACCGACTCAAGCTCAACCCCTCCAAGACGGAGTGGCTGTGGGTACCAGCTCCCCTGTTCAGCCAATTAATTCCATCATTGGCCATTGGGGGCATTCAACTTGCCCCCGTGGAGCGGGCACGCAATTTGGGCGTCCTCCTGGATGCCCGGCTGTCCATGGATGACCATGTGACAGCCGTGGCAAGGGGGGCGTTCCACCAGGTTCGCCTGGTGCGTCAATTGCGCCCCCTACTGGACCGGGATGCCTTACGCACAGTCACTCATGCGCTGGTGACGTCTCGCTTGGACTACTGTAACGCTCTCTACATGGGGCTTCCCTTGAAATGCACCCGGAGGCTACAGTTGGTCCAGAACGCAGCCGCGCGGGTAATTATGGGGAGTACTAGGTACTCCCATGTGACACCGTTCCTGCGCGAGCTGCACTGGCTTCCTGTGGTCTATCGGGTGCGTTTCAAGGTTTTGATAATAATCTTTAAAGCGCTCCATGGCTCAGGACCTAGTTACTTGCGGGATCGTATTCTGCCCCATACATCCCTGCGACCAATCCGCTCACACAGAGAGGGCCTCCTCCAGGTGCCGTCCACAAGACAGTGTCGGGGGGCGGCGCCTAGGAGTAGAGCCTTCTCTGTGGCGGGCCCAGCCCTGTGGAATGACCTCCCTCCGGATATTAGGAATACCTCTGACCTCCGCTCCTTTCGTATTAAGCTTAAGACCCACCTATTCCAAGCAGCTGGCCTGGCTCAACTTTGATCTAACCATATCGCTCCTGACGGGCTTTTACTGGGTATTTTAATTATATTTAATTATCTAGGGGTTTTTAAATACTGTATTTTAATTGTTTTATTTATCAGCTGACCTCCTCCTTGTGTATGTCTCGGTATATGTCTCTGTTATATGTTTGTTTTGTCCATATTTATTTCATATGTTTCATTGTACGCCGCCCCGAGTCCTTCGGGAGAGGGTGCGGCTAAGAAATAAATATTTATTATTATTATTATTATTATAATCATCTTCCTCCTCCTCCTCCTCCTCCTCCTCCTCCTCCTCCTCCTCCTCCTCCTCCTCCTCCTCCTCCTCCTCCTCCTCCTAAGATTAATCCAGCAGGGCCATAACAGGAATGTCTCTATATGCGGGATTACTTTGAAAAACTTGCAGGAATTGAAATTGGTGCGAAATTGAAACAGCGTGGAAGCTAATAAGTTCAAAGTATTGAAAAAAAACTTGCCTTGATTGCTAATTGCTTATCAAGCTCAATTTAAGATGACGGTATTAACCTTAAATTACTTAACTTTAAATATCTAAAGTAACATTACTCCTACTATGAACCTGTCTGATTATAAAGATCTCATGAGAATCCTTTTGAAGGCATCCCCCATTAGATGTTCCATCACTGTAGAACATTAGGGTTGGGAGCTTCTGTTCCCTTGCTCCCAAGTTTTAAAATGTGTAAAACTGTATTGGGCATTACTCTATGGCTTTTAGAAAATAAACAACTATGCATCTCCTTTTTGTCACTTTCAATTATTCATTATTTTTAGGATTAAAACTATTTGGTTTGCTCTATTTTACAAAAAACTATTTGGTTTGTGAATTGCTTTGAACATTTCATAGAGCAGAATTGCACAACATAAACAAAATAAATCCATTGGATGAGATCTCATTATTTGTCTTGCACAATATGAAAATATATCGGGTTGCACCCATATCTGCATTTAGTGAGTGGGGTGTGTGTGTGTGTGTGTGTGTGTGTGTGTGTGTGTGTGATAATTATAGTTAAACCATTTATGGATTTAAAGTTAATACCATCCTCTTGTAATTCAAAGACAGATGCAAGAATGTGATGATCAAATCATATCTTCTTCCTCCCTTCTGTCTGGATATTATAATTATACACTTGCACTTGTTTAGATAGTTTTATAAGGCAACTAGACAAATTTATGTAGGGTTTGACTATCAATGGTCACAATTGCTGATGGTTGTATGATTCTGAATATCAGTTGCTGGGAAACAAATGGAGAGTGTAGTTTTGCTCATGTCTTGCTCCCAAATGTCCTCTAGGTATTTGGACGTCAGGGAAGGAAAATGTTAGATCAGATATGTTTCTTCTTAGCCAGCTGAACTCTTTGTACATTTTTTTTAATGTCATTGCCTTAGAAATGAGTAACCTTTCCCTTGCATCTGAATTTTATTGCACTGAGGAAGAAACCAGGGATTGTTAAAAGGATTTTGACAGTGGAGTTCAACAACAAAAAAGAGAAGAAATAAAGAGCTGTATTTTCTGTTAACTGTTGCTCCAGATCATATCGATAGCTACTAATTGTAAGAAAGCTGATGATTGGTCATTGTGGGAAAGAGAAAGCTGATGATTGGTCATTGTGGGTAATTGAGTGATTACTGTAGAAATAAAATTGGACAGTATAGGTCTGGGGGAGATGATCTCTAACGGACCTTTTTTCTAGGTGGATATTAGAAAGAACATAACAGTAAATGGACAGAAATCTCTTGGCAATCGTAATCTGCAGTGATCGATTTCCATTCTTATTTGAAATCAACAAAACATGTATGCAGAAAATGCACATTTGCTACAGTTAGTTGCCATATTTCAACTCTTAAGAAATGATTAAGATGTTTTGGACCAAAGAAAGATACTGTCGAGAGGAACATTTAGCAGCTGCTTGTTAAACATTAACAATCAAAAACAAGAAAGATTTTTTCACCACCAGAGCTTTAAAATAAGTTTTAAGAAAACCTTCTGAGGCTGGTATAAAACAAGTAGCAACCCAATAATAACCTGCAATAATAGACAAGACAGTGAGTCCTTAAAAGCTACATGTTGAAAAAAGATAAAGACAAAAGTTCAGGAGTTTGATAATTTATTCCTATGAGGAATTAATGTGTTGACTAAATCCATTGACTTCTAAAGTATGGTTTTTGAACAAAGATCATAGATTTGTCAAAATCCAAGTTTTAATTGGGTAAATGACATTCATCCATTGTTGATGATAAATATGGATATGGATGTATTTCACTGGACAGCTACAAACATATCGTGATAAATCTAGAAAGTAAGCTCAAGTTTCTGAAGACTACAGAAGTTACCTCATGAAATCTGCTCATGAAAGAACAGATACAGAATATTGTAAGTCAGTGAGTGGCCATACAATTATGTTATCACAAAACACTTTGTTCTGAAAATGTGACCAGAGTGATCTAGATGATAAATTAGATTGTTGACACATGGTAGGCTGAACCACATAAGATTTTTATGTTTGAAGCTTGACAAATTTGATTAGGAGGCATTTAAACTGAATTCTGTAGAGATTCGAGATTGAAAACTAGAAGTAGTGATCCCACATAAAAAAATGTGTTTTAAAAAGAACTGGGGAGGGTCTATTAACTCACTCTCTGGGAAAAAACTTTAAAAACCCCTTTAATTCATAAAATACAAGACCTCCTTTGTTTATAAATGTTCACAATTTGGAAAATAAATAACCAACTCTATAGAAAACAGCTTGATTAAAAAATAAATAGAGGAATAAATAAAAGCAACCTATTATGACATGGGAATATATTTGTAGAAATGAAAAACTAAAATCCAGTATAAACTGAGTTTGGGTAAATAGACTAAGAATAAAAAGAACTGATTTATCTCTGTTCAAATGAAAATGTAAATTAATTAAAGAAAAATCAGTTCCGGTTTTGGCTTCAGGTTCTCTAGAGAGAATATGGCATTTGTGAAGAGCTGATAAAAACAGCAGGATTGAAGTTTGACATTGATAAAACATGATCAGAATGTATCAATTTACATGGAACGGGCTTCATTTTCTACTGTCAGTTAAACTGCATTCTGTGCTTCTAAAGAAACTAAGTGATGGTTTTACCAAAAGTTTAATGCTTTATTTAAAAATCCTAGCCTATTGGTGAAAAACCAGACAAAAGGCAGAGGGTAAAAGTACTGGTTTTTAAAGGAAAGTATAGTGCATCAATTTGATTTAAATATTTGGTGTGATTAATGTATTGTAAAACCATAAAAAAGATACTTTAGTCAGCATGGATTCAGCAAGCATATTATTGATTGATTAATATGTGCCATCAAGTCACTGTTGATTCTTAGTGACCACTAAACAGTAAATCAATTTTCTACATGACAATCTATCCCTAACCTTGTTCCATTGATACACTCATCACCATTGTAACTAAGTCAATCAATCCATCTATGCGACTTGCTTGTTCACAATTATTTATTAATTTATTTGAATTCCTGTAGCTACCCATCGCACTGTCATGTGACTTGACATGACCATGATTGCTCCTCATCCCTATCTTCTCTTTCTTTTCATCTTTCTCAGCATTAGAGCTTCTCTACAGAACTAGTTCTTTATGTAATATGGCCAAAAATAGGATAATTTGAGACTGCTCATTTGATGATGTAGTTGTGTGTTTTCTTGGCTGTCCACAGTATTCTCAGGAGTCTTTTTCAAGTATTGTCCTATTAATCTTGGACCATTTGATCACAATTTCTTTCATAGATTATTGGCATGCTGTAGACATAATGCATCAACTTCAACCAATATTTGGCAAAGTACACTGTGACATTGTTATTAGTTTAAGCATCCCTTCTCAGTTTGGGCTGGATGACATGTCTACTAAATGGATCAAAAGGTAGGGTGAAAATGATACTTAAATTGCTTTCATCAATCGTTTCTCATTATATTGTACTAAGTTATAAAGCAATGTGGCATACAGTTTGATCCCTGGCTCAGTGCTTTTTACATTTTCATTAGTCTGCAGATGAGACAAACTGGCTCATATCCTAGAAGACGAAACCAAAATGATCTTCATAGCTTAGCAATGGGTTGAAAATAAGATAATTAAATTTAATGTAGATAAAATAAAACTTAGGAAAAATTGAGAATTGCATGAGATAAAGAACACCTGACTTGGTAATAATAAATATGAATTTTAGAAAGATTGCTGATCACCAAGTTAAATATTAATCATGTGTGACATTACTAAAAGGCAAATGCAATTTTATACTACCCTACATTTTGAGATTTCGAGAAATTGTCTTAAGCTTATGCAAAGAAAGGCAGGCAAAGAGATGATTAAGAAATTGAAATATAAGTTTGATTTGTATTTCTTGGTTGGTGAGAAAATAAACATACTTCACTAACAATTTACCAAAAACATGTCTGTGGAGAGGCACTTCCCTTTCATTGCTAATGCATTACTAAGATTGACTGTAATTGGGATGAAGTGTTTCCAGCATAAATGCAATGTTTTCCATCCTATGCTGGCAGAACCTGTGGCCACTTTATGTCCCATGGGCATAGAGTATAGCAATCTGTTGAGTTCCAACAAGCTTAGTTTTAGTCTGTGTCTCCAGACCACTCCTTCCCTCAGTGGTCTGTTGCTGTTGTGACCAAAGAGCCTAGACATTTCATTGGCTCAGCCTATTTCTTCTAATTTGGGGAGGAATATCAGCCTCGTGTAGGTCTTGCAGGAAATCTATATTCCCAGTGGGACACAAATCTAATTTGATTTTTGTAGAATTTGCATCATGCAAAAGGTTTGGCTTACATTAGGGATGTACATGTGATATATGGAATACTGCTCTGAACATATAAGAAAGCAGAATTTTAGGAATTTTACATTAGAACCAATTATGCAGTGACCTTTACTTTACTGAATATGTTCAGGCAGAAAATGGACAGCCATCTGTTGGGAATATTTTCAATGATTTAAATTGTCCATTCCAAGTCTATGATTGCATTATTCTGCCATGTGATTGATTTGAAAATGGAACAATTTCCTTTGCTGAATAAATGTATTTTCTATTATAAGATATACCAATGGTGAAACCTACATATAAGATGCTTGACATTTTAAAAAAATCAAACTAAAAATGCAGACCACTAAGGCTGCAGGTCGAGTGCATGTAGGCTGGTTAGCAACAGCAATAGCATTTAAACTTATATACCGCTTCACAGTGCTTTACAGCCCTCTCTAAGTGGTTGACAGAGTCAGCTTATTGGCCCCAACAATCTGGGTCCTCATTTTACTGACCTTGGAAGAATGGGCAGCCGAGTCAACCTTGAGCTGGTGAGAATAAAACTGCCGAACTGCTGGCAGCTGGCAGTCAGCAGAAGTAGCCTGCAGTACTGCTTTCTGACCACTGTGACACCACTGGCTCTTAGACTAGTGAAGAGCAGACCAAAGCCTCAGCATCAATATAAAATTAAACTAAGATGTTGCTTACAACAGTGGTCCCAAATCACCTCCAGCTATGCAGCCCAGTTCCTAACAGGCCATAGACAGATACCGGTTCATGGTGTGTGGATTGGGAACTGTTGGCCTACAGAGCATGTTTTTAGAAATTTTGCAATTGATTTTACAAAACAGTTTCAGGATTTAAGGAATAAAATTGAACTGTGAAGCTAAAACAAAGGTCACAGAATATCTTTCCCTATGTTTATGAAATTAGGTGCATTATTTGATATTTTCCAGCTAGTAAGAATAACATTTTCTGCCTTCTCCAATGTCACCCAGTTTGAACGTAATCTGTCCAGAAGCTAATTTTCCCATTCCTATGCAAACACTGTTTCATATGGAAGGTATGACATGTTGATCTAATTATTCAATGAATATCAAAGATACAGAAGCTCTTTTCTGTTGCTGGAAAATGCAGCTGAACTAAAGAAATTGCTTGTCAGACTTATAATCCTCAAACCATTTTTCCAAAATATTTGTATTGAAGCAAATCTGTAACTTTTTTTTATCTGGGGTTTAAATTGATGGCATCTGAAATACATTTATCTTACGAAATAGATTCATTTTTATTATTGCTATAAATCCCAGCTAGGAAGTTTCAGGCTTTTCTACCTTTCAAACTTTTGTTTAATTTCTTTCTGTAATTTATTATAATTATTTTAACATTTTATTGATTTAATTTATATAACCCCCCACATCTTATGAGATGTGACACTGAGTGGCATACAATAGACAATAAAAATACTACATGTTTAAAAACAAATGTTTAGAAATGGAAAATTATAAATGAAAAATGGTATTAAAATGGAAATGATTAAAACAAAATATATACAAACCAGAGGTGGTATTCTACAGGTTTCGACCGGATCGCCTAAACCGGTAGCGGAAATAGCGGGTGGCTCCACCCACCAACGCCTGGCCCTATGGCATCCCATTTAGGCCCTTTTTTCACCAAAAGTCCATGTGTGGAAGGATCTGCATGTGTGCGGAAGTGGCACGTGCTAGCGAAGCAAGCCCGCGTGTGTCCTCACTGAAATTTGCAAACCGGTAGGGAAGCTAAGTGTATACCACCCCTGATACAAACCCCAAGCAGAAAGAGAAAGTAAATCCATCTCAGTTATGGAGCCATCTAAACAAGCCTCCAGTTGCCTGGGATATCTAGGCTTGATAATCTGCTCTTGAGATTCTTCTGGGACCCTTAAAACATATCTTTATTATATCTTATGAAGTAAAGTCCTGGATATCTCATTGGACATTTTGTTATTGAACAGCAAATCTATTTTTCCCCTTGGAAGTTACAGTAAGTATCTTGTACTATCTTTGTTTCCTTTTTTGTAATTTTTGTGTCCAGAAAAGCAACTAATATCTTGGATTACTTTCATCATCTACTATATGGAACTTTATGGTTTCATGGTTAATAGTGTATAATCAATAAAACATTTCATTGTGTGTTCTTCTTGTTGAATTTATCTGTTCATTTTTATTTTTTTGTCATATTGGCCTTGACCTCCATGGAAAGTACAAATAGTAAAGAGAAGAGTGAATCCCCCTATCTTCTGACATTGGAGGCTGAAATAATTACAGTGTCTTATTCATTGTAATTTTTGCTTTTTGCAATTGATATATGCACTTCAGCTGAGTTTTGAATTCTTATCCAGAATTAATTTTATTTAACACTTTAAAAAAAACTGTCCTCTCTTCTTAGCACTCGCCTAAGGCAGTAAGAACAGAGGTAAGAAATTAGTAGTTAATGGATTAATTTTTTTAGGGTTAGCGATGTTCTCTGACAAAATCAAGGCTTCCATTGCGAAAGCTACAACAAGGTTTGCTGTTTTCTATGCAGTTTTATGTCATAGGAATTTATGTAAAATTCTCACATTTACTATACAACATGGTTTTTATCACTTCTCTTAGTTGGTTCTGGTATAATATTTACTATTCTCTCTCTCTTTTCACTTTTGAAACTTTAGCACATAGCCACCCATCAATGTTCCCTCTAATTTTTTTTTCAGTGTGAGCAGAAAAGTATAGTGTTTGAGCGGCACATTTTCATGCCTGAGCACCTGATTTTTTTTCACAGATGTCACCTAAGACAACAACGAAATCATTATTATTTGAAACTCAAAGTTATGTTTATTCAAGGTACCTGCTTAATTAAAAGTGTTATATATCAGTATCACTTAACAACGCTCCTGCTTAGCAACAAAATGTTGGCTCAGGAACTCTGCCATTTGAAGCGTGCAAGTCTTAAAGCTGTCAAGTTACAAGACCCTTGCACCCCTAACCCTTTAGAAAAAAAACCAGGGGTGTTCAAACTTGACAGCTTTAAGACTTGTGGACTTCAACTCCCAGAATTCCTCAAGTCATGTTGCTCTTTCGCCTCGGCGCCCCTCTGGCTACCTCCGTCTGGACCTGGCAGCTGCGGCAACATCACCAGCCTAGATCTGCTCCATCTTCAGTTTTTTCACCGGGGACAGAGCCGCTGCTGAAGATGCCAATCAGCCCCCGCTGCCACCAGAATAACTGCTGCCGCCTCCTCCTCCAACAGCACCACCACATTTGCTGCCCGGCGCTGCAGCTGAGGTGAAGCTGCCAAAGCTCCTGCTGGCGCCCCTGCCCGTGGCAGCAATGGCGGTGCCTCCCCCTCCACTCAGAGCATCTGAGCTGGGCCCCACGTTATCCCTGCCACCTCCTCCTCTGCCACTGTGCTTTTGAGGAGCCATGAAGCCTTATTTTTCCTGCTCCCACCCCCTCCGCCGCTTTCCTACTGGCTCCTGCAATGGCGCCGCCATCGGGTTCCTCCTCGCCACATCACCTTTGCCAGGGCTCTAGTACCCTTTTCCCCTCTCGCAGTTGGTCTACACCTGCCATACAGCTTCCGCCCCGCAGGAACAAAAAGGCCTCATGGCTCCTCAAAAGCACAGCGGCAGAAGAGGAGGTGGAGGTGTAATGTGGGGCCCAGCTCAGGTGCTCTGAGTGGAGGGGGAAGCACCACCACCACTGCTATGGGTGGGGGCACTGGCGGGAGCTTTGGCGGCTTCACCTCAGCCGCAGCGCTGGGCGGCAAATCCAGCAGTGCTGTTGGAGGAGGAGGAGGAGGCGGCAGCAGTTATTCCGTTGGCGGCGGGGGCTTTGGCAGCTTCACCTCAGCTGCAGCACTAGGCGCAAGCGGCTAGAACTTGCCGCCCACAAAGGACAGTTGCTGAGTTATGGAGTTCTATTTAAAAAGAATACAAATATATGGGTTCTATCACTGAACATCAGTGGATACCCAGAGATAAGATGTTATCTCTGTGCAAAGACCTAGGAAGTGCCATGAACCATCCCACAAATGCTAAATTGCAAAGCATATAATTGCAAATTAGCCTAACCTAATGTGTTGCACATATCCTGCCAAGAGTGCTCAGCTAGTGGTTCAGTGTTTGAAAAAGTCTAATGTGTAATTCAAGGATGCCTGTTAAAAGAGCAACTCTTATTTCCTAAAACCACCTGCATTTATCTCAGATAAATGAGTAGCAGGATTTTTAAATGGCATTTTATATGTAGCATTATTGTTCTTGTTCTTTGTGGATTACAATTATCCAACTAACAACCATTTATATTTATGGTTGTTCAGCAGGGGTGGGTTCCTGCCAGTTCTAACCTCTTCTATAGAAGAGGTTCAACAAATCTACAGGACTGTTTAGAACCGGTTCCAGCTCCCTCCCACCTCCCCGTCCGCACATCATCAAGATGAAGAGCGAGAAAAGGAATTCTGGGAGTTGAAGTCCACAGGTCTTAAACGTGTCAAGTTTGAACACCCCTGGGTTTTTTTATAAAGGTTTAGGGTCTTGTAATTTGACAGCTTTAAGACTTGCGTGCTTCAAATGCCAGAGTTTCTGAGCCAACATTTTGGTTGCTAAGCAAGAGCGTTGTTAAGTGAGTTTCACCACATTTTACAAGTTGGCCATGCCCACTCAGTCACATGACTGCCAAGCCACTCCCACTTGGTCACATGGCCAGCAAGCCACTCCCACAAAGCAAGCCACACGTACAGAAGAGGTTCTAAAAAAATTTGAAACCCACCACTGTTGTTCAGGTACCTTGAACTCTACAGAAAGAAAGAGATGTTTTATTCTAGAGAATAACATGTTTTGGAGTATGAAAATATTTGATTGCAGTTTGTTTTCCAAGGTGATTTGATTGAATCTTCAAATCAAAGTAACTTTTCAAATTAAAGCAGCAAATAAGTTACAACGATTGAGTCAAGTTTGATACACATCAGTCAATTCATACAGTTTGAAAGCCACCTGCATATTTCCAAAAGCTTTTAGAGTCTGTCTATAGGGCTGAATCAAATCAATTTGACAATTCAATAAGGATATTTGAGTTCATTTAAATGTGAAGTGAATTCATTAAAACTAGTTTTTTTCTAATTCATTCAGGTCTACTAAGTTCCCTCTTAAATAAAATAAATATGTACATAAAATAATCAGAATGAACTGAATGAGATTTATTTGTAGAAATCATATATTCTACCAAAGCAGATATGTTATGCAGTATCTCCAAGAAAATTTTTGTGTGTCTATTATGTAGAAATCAATACTGATTTAATACCTAAGAAAAAGTGGGGAAAAAAGAATTGATCCAGTCATTAGTTACTTAAGCTGGCAAAAAATATATATTAAATTTCTTGAAAACATTCACACCAATCAATAACTTTTTATGTACTGTTTTTATATGAGTTATCATTTTTATTGGTTGTATAGTTGTTGTACCAGTCAGTTTTGGGTGGCCACATGCATCCTTAAAATAAATACTTCATGAATATTAATAAAAATTAATTAGAATAAAGAATCTATAATTATCTGTTATTAAGAGATTACCTTACATGGGACTTAATTCTCTAAAATTGGTTCCAAATATTCACCAGTAAGGTTAATGTCACTATGTATTATAAAATATACAGCAATAAAAATATATATCATAATTAATGCCACCTGTTCTTTTTGTTCTAGTGTCTCTGAATTTGCAAAAATATATTTTACCTAGCAGATATCTAATTATTTGAGAAAGGAATAAAATACTGGATTAAACATAAAGACATGTTATTCAGGTGAACTATGATCCACGAAATCTTTTGCAATTCTATGTATTGTACTGCTGTATTTAAGTTATTTCAAGACACAGATATAGGATAAGAAATAATATATTTCAGTTTCATATTTAAAATAATGATGATAAGCCATCACAAGGGAAGAAGGGAAGAGAAGATGTTCACCCTGGTCAGAGGAAAGCCATTGCCTACAGGAGAGGAAAATGCTCAGTATATCTTGTGCTGTCCGAAGTTGGAAAATATTATTTAATTCAAAATAAGAAAGGTTGAGCAGAAGTTCACTCTGCAATGACCTGAAACAGATTGAGGCTATGCCAAGCACTCATATCTATGCACTTGGGGAAGCCAGAAATTTTGGATCAAGTCCCTAGCCTCATAGTAAGGTAAAGGTAAAAGTTCCCCTCGCACATATGTGCTAGTCCTTCCCAACTCTAGGGGACAGTGCTCAACTCTGTTTCAAAGCCAAAGAGCCAGCACTGTCCTAATATGCCTCTGTGGTTATGTGGCTGGCATGACAAAACACCGAAGGCACACGGAACACTCTTACCTTCCCACCAAGGTGGTCCCTATTTTTCTACTTGCATTTTTTCTTGCTTTCAAACTGATAGGTTGGCAGAAGCTGGGACAAGTAATGGGAGCTCATTCGGTTACGCAGCACTAGGGATTCGAACCGCCGAACTGCCGACCTTTCTGATCGAAAAGCTCAGCGTCTTAATCACTGAGCCTCATAGTAAACAATACAAAATCTGTTTTGTGAAATTTATTCTCCCTCCCTCCTCCCCCTCCCCCTCTCTCAGAGATGTACTATGACACTCAGTATAATGAAGCAAAATTGAGCATCTACCTTTAATTAGTTTGAAATAGCTTGTCTCCTGAAGTGAGTATGGCCCATTTCACCCTGAATATCTGGCTAAGCCCAAAGGCTTTGGGGGCTGAAGATGTATCATATCTGTTGGGGGTGGGAATCAGAATAATCAAGATAGTGGCCACAACACTTCCGGTTCCGGCGGCTGATGGCGATGGGCAAGCCTTGCTCGCCCCGCGCTTCCCCGGTGGGCTCCCCACTCCTTGGGGGGCACAGGATGCCCCGTAGAGGCTCCTGCCGGAGGGGCGGCACCACGGGGGATCCCCGGGATCGGTGGCGGCTGGTGGGGGGCCCCCCGCTTCGCTCCAGGCACTGGGGAGCATGATGGGGAGACGCTCCGGCATCTTCGCTGCGAGGCTGTGCGGAGAATAAGCGAACAGAAGGACGCGGCTGCGGTGCGGTGAGGCGAAAACTCCCTTCCATTCCCTTTACCAAGTTGGAGAAACTGTCAGCAGTTTAAATTTCTTCCTTTCGGCTTGACTTGGAGAGGCGCGGCTGGAGGGAGGGGGATTTCCCCCCCTCGGACAGGCGGCTTGAAACAATTTTGCTCTCAGCCCCAGGGGAAGGAGGAGGGGGAGAGCCAACCAATGATGTCACGCCCTTACTAAAAGTGATTTTTCGGATTTAACTCCATAATATAATGATGATATGGAAACTTTGGGAACTTTGAAAACTTTATTATGCCTCTAAACCCGAAGCTGGCAGGGCAAGATGGCACACTTCCGTTGTCTTCATGAACTGTCAAACCTGACTCCACCTTTAAAACTTCAGGCTTCCGGTCTTTGTCTCCGTGCTACTCAGACAAATCTCTTGTTGATTGCTACCTTTTGAACTCCCTGGAGTGAAAAACTTTACTCTATTGCCAGGGTGATTAGAAAAATCCTCTACTGCCTAGACCTTCTGTCTCCTGGACTCTCCTGGCTGTTCTACCTCTCTGACTGATCACTCCCTGTACTGACTGAACTCTCTATTCCACAAACAATGTCTCCTAAAAAACCACCCCCTGGAAAGCCTGGCTTTGCTGCCTCTGCCCCGACATCTGCAACATCTAGTCCTAGTACACAATCAACGATAACAGCTTTGATGCAACCTAAAACTACAGAGACGGAGTTTCAACAAATGTTTCAGCAACTTTTACAGGGACAAGAGGAAATAAAAAAACAACTAAAGGAGATGAAAGAAGAAATTAAAGAGAACCAGGCCCAAATTAACAAAAACTCACATAGACTGGATCTTTTGGAAGGGGGGACGGCTGAGATGAGGGAGGGGATGGGGGGTGCAGAAGGGGAACAAAGAACTTGATACCCAACAAATGAAAATAGAATTTGAGAGAATGTCCTTTTACCTTAGATTTCAAAATGTGTTGGAGGCAGATGATGAAAATATAAGGGACATTATGACAAGTATTTTGGCTGAATACATCCAGAAAGAGAAACAACAGATGGGGTGGGAAATAGATTTGGTTTATAGAGTGAACTCAGCTTATGCTAGAACATATAACGTACCCAGGGAGGTACACATTAAATTTCTCAGAAAAAGCACAAGAGATGAAATTCTGAGTGCACAAAGGGGGCAAGCTTTGACATACCAAGACAGGGAAATAACCATTCTGAAACAGATCCCCAAGAAAGTGAGGGGGAAAAGAAAAAGCTATTTGCAATTAGCGAATAAATTATACCAGAAGGGTGTGTGGTTCAGATGGCTGATGCCTGAAGGTATGCTAATATTCTGGGAGGAGACAAGAGTTAGAATTAATACACCCATAGAGGCGCAGGCCTTTATGGAAAAAAATTAAGCACTCCTAGAAAAACCAGATGATCCTACAACAGACATGCAGGACATGGGAGGGGCCGGAGCTCTGTCGGCGGGGGGAAATGGGGCAATACCGAGAAAGCTCAGATCACAAAAATGAACAAGAAAATCTACCTGACATAAACTGATCGAAATTATTAACTGAATTCATATGCTGACTATATGTTACTACTTATTAATGAATTTTGTGTAAATGTATACTATGAGTATGGAGCGAGGGGGCACCTACCGCACATCGCAACTGCCAAAATTTGTAACCTTTCCATTACCTTTTTCCCTGTAAATTTTCCAAAAAAACCAATAAAACTTTGTTTAAAAAAAAAAGATAGTGGCCACAACCATACAATTGAAGTTCCATCCATTTTTAAGTTTGTCATGGCCACTTTCTTGACTAAGCATGTAATGGCTGCTACAGAAACATCAAAAACAGGGCAGCAAAAAAGAAAGAAAGAAGCTTGTCCCATCTTGAATCTCTTTGTATAAGAGAGAAATCTTTCAACATGCTATCCTTATGGTCTATATCAATAAAGAAGAACTCAAGCATTTTCTGTGTCTCTTTCCTGATGTAGTCTACTAGGATGGAATGATAAAGTTAGAATTTTGTAGTACTTGATAAGATACAGGGATGTAAGTATTTAAATGAGTAGGTGTATTTATAATTTACTTTGTTGTTTTATTGTATTGTTAACTTTGAAAGCTGTCTAGAGTCAAGCAGAATGAAGCTGCATAAAAGTTTTCATATTTAAATTAAAAGAAAAAATATATATAATCAAGCATGGGAGAGTTTTTTCTCCCCTTCCTATTAAAAATGAAAATATATTACATAACACAGTAGATTTGAACCATTTCCATTTTATTTTTATCTTTTATTTTTCTTTCCCCAACATTTGGCATTTCAATTATTAAAGCAGCAAGGAGTGCTAGTTTTCTAATTAAATTTAAGCACATTTTAAAGTGCAGCTTGATTAATTCAATTAAATAGAATTATAAATTACCCATGATATTTTGTTCTGCAAAATATATAAAGATAAACATTCTTTAATTCTTACTGGTATGTATTCTACAAGTTGTTACCTCTTTGTTTAGGACAGTTTTGCTCCTATAGCATTTACATGCAAATTGGGCATTTTGTTTGTCAGTTATCTTTTGTTACCAGAAGACAACACTTCTGTCATCTTTATATTAGACTTTTTAAAGTTATGTAAAGATATGCATACATTGTGTATAGAAAGTTTACACATCCCTATTAAAACATCATTTTTTGAGATTTAAAAAAAATCAAACCGAGATAAATCTCATCTGAATTTTTCCATCTATAATATAATATATAAGCTATACAAATCAATTGAAAAACATACTAAAAAAATTTAGGAGAAAAAATAACAATGAAAAACTTATAATAATATGGTTGCATATATATGCATACCTTTAAATTAATACTTTGTTGAAGCACCTGTTGATTTGATAACAGTATTCAGTCTTTTGCAGTAGAAGCCAATCAGCATGGCACATTTTGCCTAGGAATCTTTGCCCACTCTTCCTTGCTAGAGTCATGGTAGCACATTGGTAAGAATGTAATATTTCAGACTAACTCTGCTCACAGCCAGGTGTTGATCCTGACCAGCTCAGGGTTGACTCAACTTTCTATCCTTCCGGTAAAATGATGGCCTAGATTGTTGGAGGCAATATGTTGACATTGTAACATATTGCCTCCAACGAGTGCTGTAAAGCACAAACTTATATACTATACGTTTAAGTGCTATTGCTGTTGCTACTGCTTGCAAAACGACTCCAAATCTGTCAGATTGCAAGGGCATCTCTTGTGCACAGCCCTTTTCAGGTCATCCTACAGATTTTCAGTTGGATTCAGGTCCTGAATTTGACTGGTTCATTCCAAAACATTGGTCTTCTTTTGGTGAAGCTATGCTTTGGTTGATTTGGAGGCATCCATTGGATTGTTGTCCTGTTGAAAGGTAAATTCCTCAGCAGCAGCAGCATTTTTGCAGAGGCTTGAAGGTTTTGTTCCACATTTGGAACAGTGGTATCTGGAACTCATAATTCCCTCCACCTTGACTAAAGCCGCAGTTCAGCTGAGGAAAAGCAGCCTAAAAGCATAATGCCACCATGCTTCACTGTGGGACGTATGGTGTACTTTGGGCGATGCACAGTATTGTTTTTGTGCCAAACATACTTTTTGAAGCTATGGCCAAAGAATTCAACGTTGGTCTCATCAGACCATAGCACATTTTCCCACATGTTTTTGTTAGACTTGATGTAGATTTTTGCAAAAATGTGCCCATATTTGGAAAAGGCATCCATCTTGCCAACCTGCCTGTTGTCACCTGTGTCATGTAGGTAGGTGCAGGCACTAACAAGGTCTTTGATTCCACTGCTAAATCAGGACAGCTGACCCTCTAGGGGTGTTGGTAAACCTCCACTCCACTTTTCCTCAAAAAACATACACCCACAGTCAATGTAACGGTTGTTAGGTAAGTTGCTATCACTTGCAAATTCCTTTTCTGTGACAAGGATAAAACTGCTTCATCAGCATGTAGCATTCACTGATCTACTTGCAGGTGTGGGAGTTTTGGAATGAGCTCAGATAGAGATCTACTAATCCACTAATCATGCTATACCTGGGACAAAGAACCCAGGATCATAAGCAGTCTCACTAACTATGGAGCTAAAATACTCCGCCAGTGCCCAAAGAAAATTTAATTGTCTAGAACCGTGATGGCAAACCTGTGACACACATACCAGTGATGGCATGCAGAGCCCTCTCTGTGGGCACATGCACCATCACCAGCTGCTTATCTGGTTTCTGGCATATGCATACTGGCCGGCCAGTTGGCCTTCGCATGCACCAGAGTGCCAGAAACCCAAAGACCAGCTGGTCAGCGTGGGTTTCCAGTGCTCCAGTGTGCGCATGCATGCACAAGCAAGTACATGCATTCCCGTTTGGGCACTTGGTACCAAAAAGATTTGACATCACTGGTCTAGAGGTTTTGTTTGAGATTGAATGAAGGTCAATTTTCCAGAACTCAGAGGCCTGTCTAAGTTTTGTTGCATGGACTAGTTTATTCCAGTTGGCCATTTGGAGTTTTTTTTTCCCCAGGACATATTTTTAGTGGTTTACTTTTTTTTTAATACATCACTCCACAAATAATGTTCTTTGTTGTTTTAAAGAGCCCTATAAACTTTGATGAATTTAGCCTTTGCATCTGCTCATGATCAATTCAGTTTATGTAGAATGCTTATTTGGTAATTTATTTAATATTGATTCTTCTCTAGTATTACTCATTAGTCATTACAGGGGTTGTCCTATTTCATAATAAAAATTGGATTTTTTTTTCATCTTATTATTTCCTTGTAAAGCACTATGAACAATTTTACAATTTCCTTGTAAAGCACTATGAGCCAGTATGTAAGTCTAAGTGCTATTGCTAGTACTAGTGCTCATCCAAGAAGCTAACAAGCGGATAACTGCCAAGAATACAAATCCTTCCATTCTCCACCATTCATTCAGAACTGAAGAAGCTTCTTGGATGAAAAGTAAAACAACTCCAAGCAAAAATTGATTGTAGAAGATGCAAAGAAGGAAGCTCCCATGCAACCACCCAATACTATATCTAATCTGCTATGTGTAGAGATGCCTATAAGTAGCAACTGGGTCCATTTATATAGTTCTTTAATGGTAAACCAGAAAGCAAATGTACAAATACATTTAATGTGTAAAATAATTGAGAACAGATGTAATTAGATATCCAATTAATGTAATTCAAATTAACAGTGTGGGAAATGTTTCAAATCCGAAATGTTTCAAGTTTCAAGAACTACCCATTTCCAAGTTCCAATCTTATGCAAAGTGTTCCTGTTATGTTTTGACCAGCTTGGAAACATTCCAAGCTTAAAATTGCTCATTTTGAACTGAAAATACATTTGAAGTGAAAAGAGAGCTGTTTTGAGTTTGAAATGCTTCCAAAACGGCTAGAAAAACATTCACAACGTTTCCCATAAGGTTGAGACAAACTGTTTCAAGCTTGAAATAACTGTTTGCACTCAAAGTGGCATTTTTAAGCTTGAAATATTTCAGAGTCAAAATATTTAATTGCCACTAGTGGTATATGTATTTTGTTGCATGGTAGCAAGATATGCTTTCTAATCTGTTTTGCAAAGCAAATGAAAATGCAGATTTTTATCTCTTAGGAATCAAGCGCATAGAGTATTAACTTTTCTCAACCATTATATTTTCTTGCCTATTAGCACCAGTTGGTTTCTCTCGTCTTCTCTCCCTCCCTCTCTCTCTTTCTCTGCCTGGTCTTAAAAGTAACAATAATATTCAGCATATCACAAGCACCCGAAACCCCAGGACTAGGAAATTATTTATTTCCTATTCCCAAGGAAATAAAGTTATCCCTTCTCCCTTCTTCCTTTCTTTCCGTCTCTTGCTTCTTTAATGAAAACATCCCCAATTTTATTCATGCTCATCAAGGTTTATACAAAATTAGAACATACATGTTACAATATGAATATGAACATAAACAATCCATAGTAAAATCCCTCTAATATTATATAACAATAATGAATAACCTAACAACCAGAATAACAATTTGCATTGGACAACTACCCAAGATAATCAACACAAAACATAATAATTAGCACTGTTCACCATCGTATCAATCTTACAAAACTAACACTGCGTGATCCCAAGTTCACCATTAGAAATACAATAACATACCCAGTAACTATTCAAGGGCCTCTGTAATTGTTTAGTTTTTAATGCTTTTTAGAAGGCCATTAGGAAAACTGGGAGCAGCCTGACATCCAAAAGAGGGTTGTTGCAAAATACTGAACCCATTGCAGAGAAATGTCTGTAGAGATTCTCAGTCATCCAGGTCATGGTTGTCTCAGAGGTACTTTTTCAAAAGGCAACTTTCTTTGTTTTTGCTTGAAGATGTTTCACCTCTTGCGTGGTGGCACAGATGTTAGAATGCAGCTAATTCTGCCAACTGCCCACAATTTGATTCTGACTAGCTCAAGTTTGACAGCCTTCCATTCTTCCAAGGTCAGTAAAATAAGGACCTAGATTGTTGGGGGCAATATGCTGTCTCTGTGTTCTGACCCAGGCTTCCTTAAATAGCAAGAAGCAGAGTGTCAACTCGCTAAGACCCTGACACAGAGTCTTGGTCCTGTCCAAACACCTTTTATTTACACGACTGTGAACTCCTTTCATTCACAGTTAGCAAGGCTTAGCAAACAGTCTTTCAGAGGAATGTTTATCAAATAAGAACCTTATCTTGTTTGGCAAACTACCAAATACTTTCCAAATGCAGGGCAAGGCCAAACCTGGCACAGAGTCTCTTATAGTTACAAACCGAACTTTCCACTCTTGACGTAACTGAATGAACGAATGGTTTCCTGCAAAAGCTCACCCCCGTTTTTCCTCTTTTGTTTCCTATGTGAGGGGCCAATCACCTCCAAGGTGTGGCTTTACTCCTAAGTCAACTCTGCTTTCTTAGTTGTTCTTGTCTTCTGGCACCTCTGCGCATGCACACACTGGGAACAGGCTGCAGTTGTTCTGCTGTCTCACTGCTATCTAACTCCCTCTTTGCCTCCAACGCAAAGCCCTGGAACTTTCCTCAACCCCAGGACTTGCCCATGTTCCTCCCCAATCTCCCCACTGTCTGACTCTACTGCCAGCTCCACTGTCTTCTGGCGAGCCACAACACTCTGTAAACTGCTTAGAGAATACTGTAAAGCACTATGAACCAGTATGTAAGTCTAAGTGCTATTGCTAGTACTAGTGCTCATCCAAGAAGCTAACAAGCGGATAACTGCCAAGAACACAAATCCTTTCATTCTCCACCATTCATTCAGAACTGAAGAAGCTTCTTGGATGAAAAGTAAAACAACTCCAAGCAAAAATAAACTAAGTCCAGTTGCCTTTTGAAAAAGCATATTAGGACATTGCAGAAAAATGTCTGCAATATCTCATGCAAATATATCATAGAAATATGAGAGTGCCAATAATTTCTCCTATGATAAATAACCCAGATGGGTTGTTCATTGGTGGAGAAATCATTTCATAAATAATTGAAAGCTGGTCTTTACAGATAGAGCATCTTCTGATTTATTAGCTCCAGTTGATTGTGGTTCTTCCACAGTTGACAAAGAGCCCAGAAGATGTTCAAAGCTCTTCAGATGCCTCTTCCAAAGCAGAGCAAACCTATCTCCAGTCAGATTATTTGATTTCCTATTTTCAAAGTTTTTCTCTTGTCTGAATCAAGCTTTTGTTTATTTGCTTTCATTTATCCCAAGAGTGTCTTCAAATATTGGTTGAAGTGTTTAACAGCCATCCCTGCTTGAATCTGAGCAGAGGGGATGTGTGCAGAAATGGCAGAAGCTAAATGGGTATACATGTATATTGATTTCATTTGTTAATGAAGATGTTACTTTCTGTCATGCCATATTTTGCCTCTATGTACTTTGTAGACCAGGAGGCTGTTTTCAGATTTTTTGCAAGTTGATAAGAAAGCCCTTAATGCCTGCTGAGGAAGCGCTAGACTTCTGTTGCAGAAGTATTTCATCATATACATTGTCAGGGAAAATAGCTTTTGTTGTACGCTTGCATAATGTACTCCAACAGCAACACTATAGATAAATGTTTCATTTACATTGTTCAAGGAAAAAAAAAGGACAAAACATTATGACTAATGAAGATTGATGGAAATTTTCTGCCACTCTTCCTCATAAAACCACTTGCATAAAATCCTGTGGCGCTGTTATAAATGATAGAAACAGGTGTAACCAGAATGGGAGAACACTGATAATCATATTACATTTTTTTTATTATATCCAAGATGATGCTTTTGAAGGCAGTCATTAAAAAATTCCCATCTGTTCACACCATTTGTCAATGCAGGCACTAAAGTGTCTGCGAGCAAAATCAAAAGTGAGGTGCACGAGGGGGGAATTGATTGGAAATCTCACTGCTGCTGATGCCATTTTCAACCTGCTAGTTTTGCATTTTTCATTTAGTGAGATGCAAGAGAAGTTTGAAATTGGTGAGACATCTCATTAGGATGGAGTCTGTTTTCAAGAAGGTGGAAGGAAATTAAATGCCAGGTTATATTTGTCCAGGTTTTTCTCCTTCTCTGTTTCCTATAAATCCAAGTTTAAATGAGGGACACTTTTTATATTCATCAAAAATAACAGGGTCAATCCAGCAGAAGCCTTTCATGGATGAGAGAGCATCCTCTGTCTCTAGAAAGCTTTTGAGTGAGCAGAGGAGATCAATTGAAAGGAAGAAAGGTTGGGTATCCAGCCTTTTATCCAAATCTTACTGTTTTACATGACTCAAAATTTTCAACACAAGATTGTATGACAGAAATACACCTTCCATTCTTATCAGCAGTATCACTCAAAACAGACAAGCATTCTCATGCCAATGAAAAATCATCTGGATCAAGTCACAAGGAATTATTTACTTGGCCACAGACTTTTTTCCTCCCTGTGAAGGATTTTCTATGTGCAAAGGCTGTGCTGATCTGAGACGTCAGAAGCTGAACCAATTAACTGTCAGCTCCCTTCCTCTCCCAGAAGAAATTATATGAACGGAGATGCTGATGCAGTATTTTGTAGCTTTGGGGTGATGAAGAGGATATTTTTAATATACAAAAGCTAAGGCTAGCTGGACTAGGAAGAATCTAGGGTTGAACAGGTTAACCAGCAAATAACCATTCCTAGAGATCATGGTGGACAATGACTTTAATGAGCTACGTGTTGAAAATTCACTCTAATGAAGTACACAGGGTCCATTTGCAGTTCAAACCTTTATTGTCAATGCACAACATGTGCACAATGAAATTGAATGAGCCTCCCTTGGTGCAGCCCATACAAGAACACAGAATATATCTCAATAAATCAATAAATAAAGAAGAAATTCCTAAACCCAAATAAGTAATAAACTAGCACACATTTCCACAAACACACACACACACACACACACACACACTATTATAATACACTGGTATATATACATAGATACATACATACATACATACATACATACATACATACATACATACATATATATATATATATATATATATATATATATATATATATATACACACACACACACGTTACACTGGCACTGTAAATCTATCACATTAAGCCTAATTGTGGTGTTATGTTGCATTTTGAATGCACACTCAGGTCCATGGAAATGCAAATGCATGCTAGGTAAATTCCATTGTTAGCTAGCAGCGAACAATGATATCCGATAGACTAAAAAAAAACTCAGCGTATGACTGATGCACATGAGTTAGGACATGAACTTCAATAACCAAGAATCACCCAAGAACAACTGGAATCCCACCTAAACTGCTTTCTAAATTGTAATAATTTTCAACATTTATGAAAACTAGCTGGTCACTGTGCCGAGGTGCTTCTTCTCCCACCGTATAATTTGTTTCTTTGATAATATTTGCTTATATGTCTTCCACTATCTTTTTCACACTGGGAAATCTTTCTGGAATCATGGGGCTGTAAGGCAATTTTTGGTATCTATTTCAATGATGACTAAATGTATATACTCTCTCTGTTTACATTAGTTGGGAAAATCGTGTTGATTAGCAATAAATCAGAAGGAGTCTGATATGACCTTTTCCAACTAACCAAGCTTTATTAAAAAGCATAAGCTGGAATTGAGAATTGTATTAAAGGGACAACTTCATTCAATGTTTTTTTCTCCTTTGAAGAAGCATGAAACAGTTTCACATTGGCAGGAACTCTCCTCTTATTCTGCCATTTGATTTCTATGATTTCCTACTTCCCACCTATAGCCATTGACGTCTAACCATCATTCACCTGTCCTTCCTAATCAGTCCAAGGAATGGCCGTGCCATTTCTTCCACACTCTGGCTAGTTGCTCCCTGTCACACACACACACACACTCCAGTGTGAAAAATTAGGGAAGAATGAGACAATCTGGAGGTCACTTTCCCCCTTTGAGGCCTCTCATTGGCTGACTGGAAAGACCACCATGAAAAATTTTTGAGACACAAGAAAATGCTGACTATTGAAGCTCTTTTATTCTGAGTAATCTGAATTTTTTAAAGCAATTGTCTAGTCATAAATAAATAAAAGAGCACAAACAATAGATTAACATGCAATGTTGGGTAAAATGCTTATATAAATCCAATATATTTGGCAAAGTATAAATATATCTTTCTAACACCCAAATGCTACAAAATGCCAGATAATTACTTATGGAAGAGGAACAGAATTGAGTTAATTGGTTCAATTCCTCAAGGAATAACGGGGCATCCCAGATTAGCACAGCCTTTGCACGTAGTCTTCAGAGAGAATAAAAATTAAAAATGGTGCATATAAATAATAAATACGCAAACAAATCCATAAAAATATTTCTGTAAATTTTTAAAACACAAGATAGAAAAGGGACAAACTGATTTGACACCTGGGGAAATAAGAACCAAAAGCTGATAGTCTCAATCATTCCAACAATATCACCAAAACCTCAACATTTCAAAATCTTATTTTTACTTTTCCCAACTTTGTTACAAAATATTATTTGGACTTTAATTCACGATTGCTATCAAGTATGCTGTGGGCCTAGCTATCATAGAGCAATAGGGTATTCTGCTGTTGTTTATTGATATGCTAAATAGTTTCTAAAAACAGTTTCTGTGGAAAAAATAGATTTGAAATGTCAGTAGTATTACTTTGACCTCCGTGAATAATACCAGCCATCAAATTTGGGAAAATAAATAGATTCAATCATTGACCTGAATGATTTATTCATCTGCAAATAAAACTAATATTTACAATGTCTTTAGACTTACTTTTCTATCAGTGTTCCAAAATGAGGGGATGAGTTTTGGAAACACTGATATAAAGCAAAGGACAGATGCTATTGAGTTATAACCAACCGCAGAAAAATGTTTAAGATTTATGCCAGTTTTCTCTGTGAAAGAAGTATTAGCATCTGTTACTTGTAGCTTACAGATACTTGAACAGATTTTGGTTCATTACAGAAGTTGTTTTTGAAAGTCATTTTGAATGTTCATTATACAACTAAAACCTTAGAAACAATCAATGCTCAAAAGTTGAAAGTCAAAGTTGATTTACAAAGTGCATTCCCCTTTATCAATCCTAGAGCTCATAAGATCAGACTTGGGTTCTAGGAGTTGCTGCAGCATTGATATATAGCGTTTCCTGGTGTGTGTCTCTTGTCTGTCAGTCTGTGTCTGTATGTGTGAAATATAGCATACCTAGAAAATGTAGAAACACTCTTAGTTCAATTACTGGGTGAAAGCAGAGCAAATGCAAGTAAAAATGGATGTTAATTCAATTTCAAAATGAATCTTGACTTTTTTCCTAAGGTCAGCAAAGAGAGGTGCTGAAATGGGCTTTTTAAATTCTCCACCAAATAGGTAGGTAATGATTCTCCCGGGCAAGTAGAAAATCTCTAATAATTTATAAATGGAACGACTCCCTTTTCATTGGTGACATTAGGACAGCTATCAAAAAAATATTAATTGAAGGAATTTCCTCATTGTTTGTTCTTCTCAAATTTAATTGAAGTGTGGGGAATCAGGGAAGCGCAGATTACATGACATATTAATTAATAAATTAAGACTGTAGATTCATGGGTAGTCCTTAGCTTTCTTGTAACTAAGGCTGAAGAATCAGACTTTATTATTTTTTTCCTTTGAACAATTTCCTGAATAACTTTTCTTTCATTAAATTTAATGAGAACAAGAAGACAACACAGAGGGCATTTTCTATCTTTGGCACTAGGCAAACATGCTACATTGAGAGGAGGGAATGATAATTAAGGCAAAGTCCCACCAAATTAAGCCATTCGTGCTATTTGTTTTATTCTTCCATCTTTCAAAGAAAGGAAAAGAAGAAAAAAGAAAGAAAAATACTGAAAGGCCAAAGCAATGAAGAATTGGGGATACCTACACCCAATAAAGTTTGCAGCAGATTCTTTTTACTCTTTTCACCAGCTTTAGGTAGCAGAGATGAAGAGGGTGTATCTATCACAAACAGTAAATTAAGCTTGTGACATTCAGTCTTGGGATCTTCATTCTACTTTTCTCTGAATTCTAAGATGTTTAGACAAGGCTAATCTCCTTGGTGAAAGTGAGATCAATAAAGAGAAACCTCTGTCACTTAGAATCTAGAAAAACCCTTAACTTCTACATATATTTCAAGGTACATAGTATCAGTGACGTGCAGTCCGGGGAGGCAGGGGAGGCAGAGCCTCACCGCTCTCATAAAAAGAAAAAAATATATAAAAGTGCTGAGGTGAGGCTTTAAAAAGCCTCTAAAAAAGGGAGGACTGTGACAAGAATGGGACCGCATGTGTAGGAGGCTCCTCAGCCCTAGCCTCAGATCAGTGCCGCAGTCCCATTCCCCTCCTTCCTGAGCCAACATGAAGGGGACCGCTCATGCTAATCTGAGGCTAGCACTGAGAAGCCTCCTGCACACACAGTCCCATTCCCCTTCTTCCTGAGCCAACATGAAGGGGACCGCGACTCGTACTGATCTGAGCTAATGCTGAGGAGCCTCCTATACAGCGTGGCTCTTCTCCGGAGTGCAGCGGAAGGAGTTGCTGTCCCTGCCACCGTGATCCTGGGGTATTTTGCTTGCATGCTTGCAAAGATCAAAGTTGTCACAGTCCTCCCTTCATGATGATCATTTGATGACGTCAGTACCTCACCAGCCATAAACCTCACCGCATGTCACTGCATAGTATTATGTTTATCTACATGATATTCAATATCTGTATAATATTAATTTTAATGTCTATGTAAATGGGACATCTAGGATTTAGAACAGTACCATTATAAGTACACGATTGATGCAGCTACAGATTCCAAAGAAGCAATTGTGGTCCTTGGTTTGAGAAAAGTTAAAATGAAGCTTAATCCATAGAAAGATGAAGTACTATTTATACTACTGTAAGTACTATAAGCTGAAATTAATATAACTTTAGGAATTTGGTCCATTCTACATTGGGGTGCTTTTTTCCTCCTGAAAAATCATATTTGGAAGTGCTCCTAGAGGCAGATTCTATTTCTGGAAGCCCAGCCAATGGGTCAATTTCTTTGGATGCAATGGAATGTATCTGCAGCCACCTTCTGTAATTTTGGTGCAGCCTCATCTGTAACTATAGATACATGTTGAAAAGAAAAGAAGCATTATAGGCAAGGAACTGCTTTTATGTTACATATGCCTTCAACTATATTCCAAACACAGCATGCAAATGATTGTACAGCAAAAAATAATGTTACAAGTATGAGAAATTCTTATCAAATTGTTCCAAGGTCTTGTGTAGAAATTTGCACATTGATGCTACATACTTGACGGCAAGTCCTAGTTTGTTCAATGATCTTATTCTCAGGTACAATGTCATCAAAACACAAATGGTAAGTCAGTCCCCTAGGGACTAGATAGCAATAGATTACCAGCTGGTGAAAATTCCCAAACTTTCATAGATTCCCAGGACATGGATGAATGTCGCTTATAGCAAAAGAATGATGAAAATTGTAAAATGGAAGTGAACAAGTAAGTATCGTCAGAAGGTTTAGGGGTTTGTTGTTAGAGGGAGAATGCTTAAAAGAAGAGTATTATATTAAAATATAATGTTAATGTATAATATTAACGTCACATTTAGAAAGAAAATTGTGTATGTGCAGGCATGCAAATGCAGACATTACATGGGTACAAACACAAACAATCTATGCCTGAGAGAATTTGTTGTATTGATAAATACAGTCAGGCAATATTTCTTGTCTTCCAGAGGAAATAACTTGATCCAATTACAGAAATGAAGCATTCAGAAAGGGCAAATCCAATAGGATAAAAGCAAAGGGCTGCTGCTGATGAGCATTTCTGTAACAGTTCACAGTGGGGGGAAAAAAACCCCTTTCTGTTTAAGGCTTCTCCTATTAAAGCACAAAGAATGTGCACTGCAGGCAATTTCCTGCCACAGTTCTGTCCTTATTGGATGAACTTTTCTGCATTTCAACCTACCAAACAAAAGTAATTGCAAATTGAAGGATTTTAGAAGTCACCCTCCCTTTTTTATATATAAAAGTAAGAGAGAGGTTTTGTTAGTTAGAACTTAATCTCTGCCCAATAAACTGAAAGTGGAATCATTCCATTGTGATAAAAATTGTTTTTATTGCTGCTTAGTACCAGTAAGTTTCTATATAACAGTATTTATGGGAATGTTCTTTGTTGTCATGTACACGGGGCTCTGGGTTGATACGAAGGCAGCCAAAGCTTCAGATAATTGCATTCACTTATTAGAAGATAATCTTTGAATATTTGTCTTATCTTTGTATGTATTGTACTGCATTTATTTATTCTTCTAGGTCAGGGTTGGTGAACCTTTTCGGCAAAGCGGGGGAGCATTGAAAACCAAAAGAGCAACTCCCCGCCACGCATGCACAGGAGCTCCGGAAACTGGAAGAACAGTTCTCCAGCTAGGGAAGCACAAGGCAGGAACTGAGCTTCCAGTTTCCAGTGTGCTTATTCACGCCGGTCACCTGGTCTTCTGGTTTCTGGTGTGTGCAAAGAAACCTCTGGATTCCATGTGCATGCCAGAATCCAGAGGTTCAGCTTCCTGGTGCACACATGCATGCCAGGGAGTGTTCTTCTGGTTTCCGGTGTTCCCATGTGCACAAAGAGCAGCTGGGTAGTATGCATGCATGTGCCAGAAACCATAAGCTCAGCTTCCTTGCACACAGATGTGTGCCAGGTTGCTGTTCTTCTGGTTTCCGGTGCTCCTGCATGCATGAAGACCAGCTGGCTGGTGTGCATGCACATGCCAGAACCCAGAAGAACAACGGGCAATGGATGGCGTGCCAAGAGAGAAGACTGTGTGCCACTTCCGGCATACGTGCCATAGGTTCGACATCACTGTTCTAGATCATATTCCTCTCCTCTCTTCTTCTCTCCTCTCCTTTCCCTCAAACGCACAGGCCTCTGATAGAAATATGAAAATTGAGAAAGCATGTACCACCCGTAGAGGTGAGAATGGATTTTTTAAAATTTGATTCATTCCACGTTTTGGGTTGTAATGCAGAATAGACTTTCCTGCCTCTTAGTTTAAAGACCCATCCATTTGTTTTCCCTCTGTGATGTTCCATGTAAATAAGAAGAATGCTTAATATCCTATGTAGTTTGGTTCTCTGTGTCTTTAGGATTGCACCCTTGATGTATGTGTGTGTGTATATATATATATTTGTGTGTGTGTGTGTGTGTGTGTGTGTGTGTGTGTGTTACAACCCCTGGTATGGCCAAATATGGGAGGGAACTCACTACTCCCCCTTTCTGTCTATCGGCTCACTGCAGGAGACCATCCAGGCAGAAAACCATATTTTTAATGTTGCTTTTTTATATTTGTGTTGTATTTGTGCTGATAAATAAATAAAGGGAGACTAGTATAGATCTATTTGAAGCTATTTAGCTCTTATCAGCTAGCCATACCCTTACTGCCCAGGTTCGAATCCCAGTAAGGGTATGGCTAGCTGATGAGAGCTAAATATCTTGAAATAGATCTATACTAGTCTCCCTTTATTTATTTATCAGCACAAATACAACATATATATACATATATATATACATACATACATATATATATTGTAACACAAATACATACCTATTTGTGTTGTGTTGTAACACAAATACATACCTATTTCCCTGGCTTAGCTGATAAAGGAGGAGAGCCTGTGGTGTAGTGGCTAACAAATCTGCCTAATACAGTGGGGCAAAAAAGTATTTAGTCAACTACTAATTGTGCAAGTTCTCCCACTTAAAAAGATGAGAGAGGCCTGTAATTGGCATCATAGGTAGACCTCAACTATATGAGACAAAATATATAAAAAAAGACCAAACTATCACATTGGCTGATTTGGAAATAATTTATTTGTAAATTATGGTGGAAAATAAGTATTTGGTCAATATCAAAAGTTCATCTCAATATTTCGTTATATATCCTTTGTTGGCAATGACAGAGGTCAAACGTTTTCTGTAAGTCTTCACAAGGTTGGCACACACTGTTGCTGGTATGTTGGCCCATTCCTCCATGCAGATCTCCTCTAGAGCAGTGATGTTTTGGGGCTGTCGCTGGGCAACACGGACTTTCAACTCCCTCCAAAGGTTTTCTATGGGGTTGAGATCTGGAGACTGGCTAGGCCACTCCAGGACCTTGAAATGCTTCTTACGAAGCCACTCCTTCGTTGCCCGGGCGGTATGTT
This sequence comes from Natrix helvetica, assembly GCF_964273705.1. Lineage (NCBI taxonomy): Eukaryota > Metazoa > Chordata > Lepidosauria > Squamata > Natricidae > Natrix > Natrix helvetica. The sequence goes on from NC_138552.1 coordinate 46,903,062, forward strand.
TGGAATCATTGTGATGTTGAAAGACCCAGCCACGTTTCATCTTCAATGCCCTTGCTGATGGAAGGAGGTTTGCACTCAAAATCTCATGATACATGGCCCCATTCATTCTGTCCTGTACACGGATCAGTCGTCCTGGTCCCTTTGCAGAGAAACAGCCCCAAAGCATGATGTTGCCACTCCCATGCTTCACAGTAGGTATGGTGTTCTTTGGATGCAACTCAGCATTCTCTCTCCTCCAAACACGACGAGTTGTGTTTCTACCAAACAGTTCTATTTTAGTTTCATCTGATCATATGACATTTTCCCAATCCTCTTCTGGATCATCCAAATGCTCTCTAGCAAACTTCAGATGGGCCTGGACATAGACTGGCTTAAGCAGGGGGACACGTCTGGCACTGCAGGATCTGAGTCCCTGGCGGCGTAGTGTGTTACTGATGGTAGCCTTTGTTACATTGGTCCCAGCTCTCTGCAGGTCATTCACTAGGTCCCCCCGTGTGATCCTGGGATTTTTGCTCACCGTTCTTGGGATCATTTTGACCCCATGGGGTGAGATCTTGCGTGGAGCCCCAGATCGAGGGAGATTATCAGTGGTCTTGTATGTCTTCCATTTTCTAATTATTGCTCCCACAGTTGATTTGTTCACACCAAGCTGCTTGCCTATTGCAGATTCAGTCTTCCCAGCCTGGTGCAGGTCTACAATTTTGTTTCTGGTGTCCTTTGACAGCTCTTTGGTCTTCACCATAGTGGAGTTTGGAGTGTGACTGTTTGAGGTTGTGGACAGGTGTCTTTTATACTGATAACAAGTTCAAACAGTTGCCATTGATACAGGTAATGAGTGCAGGACAGAGGCGCCTCCTAAAGAAGAAGGTACAGGTCTGTGAGAGCCAGAAATCTTGCTTGTTTGTAGGTGACCAAATACTTATTTTCCACCATAATTTACAAATAAATTCTTTCCAAATCAGCCAATGTGATTGTTTGGTCTTTTTTTATATATTTTGTCTCATATAGTTGAGGTCTACCTATGATGCCAATTACAGGCCTCTCTCATCTTTTTAAGTGGGAGAACTTGCACAATTAGTAGTTGACTAAATACTTTTTTGCCCCACTGTATGTAACACATCCCAGGTTCAAATCCCAGTAAGGGTATGGCTAGCTGATGAGAGCTAAATAGCTTGAAATGGATCCATACTAGTCTCCCTTTATTTATTTATCAGCACAAATGCAACACAAATATAAAAAGGCAACATTAAAAATAAAAATATGGGTTTCTGCCTGGATGGTTTTTTGTGATGAGCCGAAGGACAGAAAGAGGGAGGAGTGAGCTCCCTCCCATATTTGGGCATACCAGGGGTTGTAACACAAATACATGTGTGTGTGTGTGTGTGTGTGTGCGCGCGCGCCCGCACACACACACACACACACACACACACAGTTTCATATTTAATAATTAATTATTGTGAAAGGTACATAAAGTGAAGATTGTATTCTTTCTGGAATTGATATCCTATTTACATGTTGTTGACATCATATTATTAGAATCCCATGAAAGGAGACCAAGAGCATACTGACTGACAGTATCTCCATTATCAGCTTTTGTACTTTCTAAGCAATTTCTGAAAAAATGTAGTTTCCTTTTATTATTTAGAGTGTAGTGGCATAGTGGCATAATCACAATGGTAGTTTGCAATTTTAGAGAAGATCTTCTCTTCAGACCTTCCTCTTCCAAGACATAGAATTACATTTTCTCATGTATTTCTTGTCAATCCAAAAGCCAGAGAGTTTCAGAAATGTTCTCATCTCTATTTCTACAAAGTTGCTTTTGATATTTCGTTCTGTGGGAAGGTTTTAAGCAATCCAGATGCTTTTATAGTAACTTACTGAAGTTAAGGCGGGGGATCAATGTCAAACCTTCCTACCTGCATAAGCATTTAGCATTCACAGTGTATTTTGGAGTGTTTGAACTATTTCAAAAATACTATCATAAAAATAGTAGCAGCTATCTAATTTGAAATAATTTCCCATATATTTATTACGGTTTTCATTGCATTTGTACTTTGATCCAAAATGTAAATTCTCTAATTGGTAGCATAATTTCATTTTAAAAATGATTTAAATATTGCTTTTATAAAATTATTTCTCTAAAATGCCTTGCTAGCTACCTTGGGAGTTCTGTTATCTGGTTAGAAAGCATAAATTATAAATCATTAATTTTTATAGGTATCATTGTTGTGGATAGATAACTTGAGATTTGCTTGTGCATTATAAAACAATGTTCTGTTAATTGTTTACAGAAAATATTAAAGACAAATCCTACATATGAGGAAATTGCTATTATTTTCCCATCCCAAAATAATATCTTCCTCCCAGTAAGAGTGTATCGCTGCTTGGTGTATTAAGGATAATGCACAAGCCTTCCTGTATGCTGGTAAATTTCAGATTCTAACTGAAATATCTTATTTGAAATGTTCTATTTTCCCCAGCATTATTCATAAGAGCATATTAAATACTTTAAATTCTCATTATGTCTCTCTAATAAGACTACATAATAAAATATTTAGTATAAATTAAGAAATTCAACTTTAGACACTATTGAATGAAACATAAAAATGAATTTAAATTTTCTTTCAGACCTCTTTGTATTTCTATTAATTTAACTACATTTCCTTAACAAATAAAGGAATATGGCTCTCTCTCTCTCTCTCTCTCTCTCTCTCTCTCTCTCTCTCTCTCTCTCTGTGTGTGTGTGTGTGTGTGTGTGTGTGTGGTGTGTGTGTGTGTGTGGTGTGTGTGTGTGTGTGGTGTGTGTGTGTGTGTGTGTGTTTCAGCATAACTCTGGAACGCCTCGAGCAATTTTAACCAAACTTGATGCACAGATGACTTACGCTCTGGGGAAAAATATTGCGGGGGTAAGACATCCCTAAAAGCCCTCGGTGTGTGTGTTCTGTTAAGATACAGCCTGTTGTGCCTTAAAATGGCTTCTACTGTGCAGCACAGTGGAGCTGCCATGGTAACACCTTCACAGTACTCCACAAGGCGGCTCCCTCTGGTAGTGGCAAAATCCAACATTAGAAATTATGTTTGGTCTGGACATTTCCCTCCTATAAATAAATACCCAGGCAACACTGGGTTATCAGCTAGTTAGTATATAAAGAAGGCTAACTTTGAAAAAAAAATGTTTAATATCTATGGAGATTCTCAATTGTCAAAGTCATGGTTGTCCTAAAGGTGCCTTTTCAAGAGACAACTGGAGTTTCTTTTTCTTTTCTTTTGAAGACATTTCACTTCTCATACAAAAATCTTGTTCAGCTCTGATTGGATGGTGGGGAATGGAAGGATTTATACTCCTTGCAGATAGCTGGTCATTTGCATTCTTCTAGAGTCATTGAGTGCTTCAATTTGAGATGCAGACAACACAGAAAGTGTAAAATAGAAATAGTAAGTGTGAAAAATGGTCATAAGTCACTTTTTTCAGTACTTTGTAACTTTGAACAGTATCTATGGCAGAATGTAGTCAAGATTCCCAGGAGGAAGGGACCTTATCTCTTCATATTATTTCCAAAAAGTTTCTTCTGAATCCAAATATATATTTTTTCAAGATTTTCATGTGAGGATTGAAAATGAGAAAATGAGGTTAGAATCCAATCGATTCCCTTTAATTTCTTCAATTTAAGAAATTTGCCATCCTTTTGAACATAACATTACTAGGTAGCATTCTGAATTCTGGAGTTTCTTTCACATGTCTGGAAAGTGCCATACATTTTACAAGGGAGGCTGAGAGAAAAGGATAGGAACATATAATTAAATTGGAAATCCTGTATATACTCATAGAATTTAGTTTAAGAGAAAAGTAGTTAAAGGGTTTATATTTTTTTGATAAAAACGGCGATATTTCTGGATAATATTCCCTAGGTAATATACATTACATAATGAAATTACAATGCAGATGCAATACAAATGGATGTTCTGTTAAAACATATGAAAGACCAGGCAAGGACAGATCATTCTGAAGAAGGTCCATCTATGTCCATGATGGTGAACCTATGGTACATGTGCTGAAAGTGACACAAAGAGCCATCTCTCCAGAAATGCCAGCCATCACCCCTTGCTATTCTGGGTTCCAGTGCACAAATGCATGCCAAGCAGCTGGTCTTTGCATGTGCATGCACACCAGAAATTGGAAGACCAGGTGGGTGGCACACATGCATGCACTGGAAACTGGAAGTTCAGCTTCCCAGCACGTGGATGCTCACTGGGGAGCTGCTCTTCCAGTTTCTGGCACTCCCCCGCATGCTCCCATTTTGGCACGGTGCCGAAAAGGTTCGACAGCACTGATCTTTGTGGTTACTAAGAGCTGACAATGACTTGATGCCATATAATAAATCAATCACCTATATTAATAATTTACATTATTAAAAATGACAGCTTCAACTCAGCTGTCAATATTTTTTTTAATGACTAAGTTGTCTTCTAAGTATATCTCCTGCAGTTAGGATGCACTGAAGACTTTTCACCGCATGTACTAGAGGTGTTTTTTTTTTTTTTTAGCAATGGGAATGGTTTATTATCTAATTTACTAACTTGCCAAACCAAGAGTTTATGGTATGGATAGAACTACCTGAGCCTATTAACTTTAATAATAGTAGAACAAACATATGCTTGTCTCACATCAATATGCTTATCTTCAAAAAATCCTTTATTCAATATTTTTTCAACACTGCAAGATTATTTGTTTTAACATTCCTGATATATAGACCATCATATATATATATATATATATATATATATATATATATATATATATATATATTTGTTTTCGTAGATTTTAGCCAACCGCTACTTAAATGCACAATCCCATCACCACCCTGCACAGATCAACTCTGTAGCCAAGACCCTCATCTCCAGAACCAAATGCCTAGCCGACAAAGACCACCTGAAAACTGAATTACACAAACTCACAAATGTATTAATCTCCAATGGATTCCAAAGAAAAACAATCACCAACCTAATCCAAAAAGAGACTCCCCCAAAAAACCAAGACAAGACCCACCACCCAAGCCGTTACAATACAAAGCAACAATGCACATACAGCCTGCACCAATCAGCACCAATCTACCAATCATGATACAACCACACAACCAATCATTCCACTTACTGAAATAAAGCCAGCACCCCATCCCCTTCCACCAAGACTTACTGAAAGACGGCAGCTCCGTTCCCATTTTAAGCCCACATTGCTTGAAGATGGCAGGTGAGATCCTGCCGAAACGTTGCAAAGACAATCTCAACCTTACACGGGAAAAGACCCGAATACAACAAAACCAGCATATATATATATATATATATGTGTGTGTGTGTGTGTGTGTGTGTGTGTGTGTGTGTGTGTGTGTATGTATGTATTTTATTTATTTATTTATTACTTGAACTTATTAGTCGCCCCCTCTCCCCACAGGGACTCGGGGTGACGTACAAAAGTATTATATAGCGTACAGAGGAGGTAAAAATAAATAAATAAGTTACAATACCTAAAAAAGTTAAAACCCCAGTGAAATTAACCCTTAAAACTAAAATTACCAATTAAAAATGCCCTGGGCTGGAGAGGTTGTAGTATTATGCCAGGTCAGCTAGTCGAAACAGGTAGGTTTTCAGCTTCATACGGAAGGAGCGAAGGTCGGTTGTTGTCCTGATGTCTGGGAGGAGGTCATTCCAAAGGGTGGGACCCACTACAGAGAAGGCCCTACTCCTGGGCGCCGCCCTCTGGCACTCTCTGGAGGACGGCACCCGGAGTAGTCCCTCTCTGTGTCAGCGGACGGGTCGCAGGGATGTATGGGGCAGGACGCGATCCCGCAGGTAACTAGGTCCTGTGCCATGGAGCGCTTTGAAGGTGGTAACCAGCACCTTGAAGCGCACCCGGTAGGCCACAGGAAGCCAGTGCAGCTCGCGCAGGATGGGTGTTATATGGGAGAACCTCGATCTCCCCATAATTACCCGTGCAGCTGCATTCTGGACCAACTGCAGTCTCCGGGTGCACCTCAAAGGGAGCCCCATGTAGAGAGCGTTACAGTAGTCCAGGCGAGACGTCACCAGCGCGTGAGTGACTGTGCGCAAGGCCTCCCGGTCCAAAAGGGGCTGCAATTGGCGAACCTGGTGGAACGCCCCCCTTGCCACGGCTGCCACGTGATCTTCCATAGACAGCCGGGCATCAAGGAGGACACAAAAATTGCGCGCCCCTTCCACCGGGGCTAATTGGTCGTCCCTGATGGCCAGCGATGGCATATGCTGGTTGAACCGGGAAGCCGGAAGCCACAGCCACTCTGTCTTGGAGGGGTTGAGCCTGAGCCTGTTGTCATCCATCCATACCCGTACGGCTTCCAGACACCGGGACATCACTTCAACAGCCTCGTTGGGGTGGTTTGGGGTGGAAATGTACAGCTGAGTGTCATCAGCGTACAGATGGTATCTCACCCCAAAACCACGGATGATCTTGCCCAGCGGCTTCATATATATGTTGAACAGGAGAGGCGAGAGGATCGACCCCTGTGGGACCCCACAGATAAGGGGCCTCGCGGTCGACCTCTCTGAGCCTGTATGTATGTATGTATGTATGTATGTATGTATGTATGTATGTATGTATGTAACCGAGAGAGTTCACTGTTCCTCAGATACCCGGTTGTGAGTCCCTAGGTGTTAAATGGGGCCCAGGGAGGCAGTTGGGCCTGCTGATTGTATACTTGGCTCCTCGCTATACATCAGCGGCCCTGCCCGAGCTCCTCGAGCTGATCTCAGAGACGGCGGTTGAGATCCCCAGGCTTATGGTCATGGGGGACTTCAACCTGCCGTCGACGGGAGCAGCATCTGAGGTGGCTCAGGAGTTCATGGCTTCCATGACAGCCATGGGCCTGACCCAACTAATTCAGGGCCCCACACACGAGGGTGGTCACACACTGGACCTTATTTTTGTATCTGAACAGTGGACGAGTGATCTGGGAATAGGGGACCTAGTTATTACTCCCCTGTCATGGTCAGATCACTCATGTCTCCGGCTCGACTTCCCTGTCGCTATCCCTCACCACGAGGAGGCGGAGCCAGCTCGTCCTAGCTGGTACCGCCCCAAGCACCTGATGGAACCGGAGAGGTTCCAGACTGAGCTTGGGCCGCTACCTGTAACCCTGACCCGCGCTCGGTCGGAGGACCTAGTGGCCGCCTGGAATATGGCGACGGCTGGGGCCTTGGACCGGGTTGCGCCTTTGCGACCTCTCCTGTGGCAGCGATCAGCCCGAGCCCCTTGGTACACCGAGGAGCTGAGGGCGATGAAGCGCCATAGGAGACGTCTAGAGAGCAGGTGGAGGTCCTCACGCTCCGAGTCTGATCGAACACAGGTAAGATCCTATTTACGGACCTACCTTGTGGCATTGAGAGCGGCCAAACGTAGACATTGTGCCGCTCTTATTGCGTCCGCGGATAACCGCCCTGCCGCCCTGTTTAGGGTGACCCGCTCCCTCCTATCACAGGGGGCGCGGGTGGCGCCCTTGCAGGGTAGAGCAGAGGAGTTTGGGGAATATCTGCAGGACAAAGTCGCTCAGATCCGGAGCAGATGGGCCCCCTCCAGTGGCCCGGACGAGCCGTCAACAGTGAGTCTTGTAAGACCACTCTGGGAGGAGTTTGACTCTGTTGCCCCTGAGGATTTGGACAGGTTGCGTGGACGGCTGTAGCCCACCACATGTTTAATGGACCCGTGTCCCTCCTGGCTGGTACTGGCATCCTGGGAGGTGACACGAGGCTGGCTTCTGGGCCTGGTGAATGCTTCATTGGGTGAGGGATCCTTACCAACTGCCTTGAAAGAGGCGGTGGTGAGGCCCTTACTCAAGAGGCCTTCACTGGACCCAATGGAGCTGGCTAATTATCATCCAGTCTCCAACCTTCCTTTTTTAGCGAAGGTTGTTGAGAATGTGGTGGCGCAGCAATTTCCATGACACCTTGACGAATCCGAATATCTAGACCCACGCCAGTCCGGCTTCCGACCCGGACACAGCACAGAGACAGCCTTGGTCGTGCTGGTTGATGATCTCTGGAGGGCCAGAGATAGAGGTTGCTCCTCTATCCTGGTCCTATTAGATCTCTCAGCGGCTTTTGATACCATCGACCATGGTATCCTATTGCGCCGGCTGGAGGGGATGGGAGTCGGAGGCACCGTTTTACGGTGGTTCGGCTCCTACCTCTCCGACCGGTCGCAATGTGTGTTGACGGGGGGCAGAGGTTGACCCTGAGGTCACTCACTTGTGGGGTGCCGCAGGGATCGGTCCTTTCGCCCCTCCTGTTCAACGCATATGTGAAGCCGCTGGGGGAGATCATCCGTGGTTTTGGGGTTGAATACCATCTGTACGCTGATGATACTCAGCTGTACGTTTCAACCCCAAACCACCCCAGTGAGGCTGTCGAAGTGATGTCCCGGTGTTTGGAAGCCGTCGGGGTCTGGATGGGGGACAACAGACTCAAACTCAACCCCTCCAAGACTGAGTGGCTGTGGCTACCGGCACCTTGGTTCAGTCAGCTGATTCCAGCGCTGGCCATAGGGGGCGAACAGCTGCCCCCTGTGGAACGGGCGCGCAATTTGGGCGTCCTCCTAGATGCCCGGCTGTCAATGGATGACCATGTGGCAGCCATGGCAAGGGGGGCGTTCCACCAGGTTCGCCTGGTGCGCCAATTGCGCCCCCTCCTGGACCGGGATGCCCTACGCACGGTCACTCATGCACTGGTGACGTCTCGCCTGGACTACTGTAATGCTCTCTACATGGGACTTCCCTTGGGACACGCCCGAAGACTGCAGCTAGTCCAGAACGCAGCCGCGCGGGCAGTCATGGGGAGTACCAGGTACTCCCATGTAACACCGCTCCTGCGCGAGCTGCACTGGCTGCCTGTGGTCTTTCGGGTGCGTTTCAAGGTTTTGACCACCATCTTTAAAGCGCTTCATGGCATAGGGCCCAGTTACCTGTGGGATCGCGTCCTCCCACATACATCCCAGCGGCCAATTCGCTCTCACAGGGAGGGGCTTCTCCCGGTGCCGTCCGCTAGGCAATGCCAGCGGGCAACGCCAAGGAGTAGGGCCTTCTCTGTGATGGGCCCAACCCTCTGGAATGACCTCCCCCCCAACATTAGAACCACCACCGACTTCCGCTCCTTCCAGCAGAAACTAAAGACTCACCTGTTCCGACTGGCTGGCCTGGCATAATTTCAACGCCTATCTCCTGGCATTTATATTTTTACTGGTTTTTAAGGGGATTATTTTGTAGACTTAATTTTATTGGGTATTGGGATTTTAATGTCTGTTTATTTTAATTATTTATTAGCAATACAGTCCTGCACATCTTTTATCCTCCTCTTATCCATCTATTTTATATTTGTATATAAAAATTGTCCATTTATTAATCTTAATTGTTTTAATTTTGTTCTTTGACATGGACTGTACACTGCCCCGAGTCCCTTTCGGGAGAGGGGGCGGTCTATAAGCCCTAATAAATTCAAATTCAAATTCAATATATATATAGTCAGTCTGTTGCCAGTCTGTGCTTCTTCTGGGCCATTAAATGCTGTCAAGACATAAAAGGATGGGAGCATAAAGCATGTGTATTTTTAGCCAATGGTGAATTATATTGGAGAAGTGACACTGTGCAATTAGCAAATCTTGGCAGCAGTGGTTAAGTACCATTAAAGAAGAAGAATTGGAGGATGTTTAGAAGCCACTGCTCTTTGTGCATTAACAAAATTGATTGAAGATATGTGTGTATAAATTCTGGCATCTCAAAGCAAGAAACAATATGAAAGCACAGCATGTTTGCTGCATAAGCTTGTGACTTTCTTCCAATGTACATACTAATGGTATATTATGTACTTTTTTACTACTATACTGTAACTAAATGGACAGCTCTTATTTCTAATTCTTGTTTATTCAGAACCACTGAGCTCAGTAAGTTGAGCAAGGCAATCCTTTATATACCAAACTATGCTATGCTATGCCACCCTATGCTACGCAATGCTATGCTACGCTATGCTATGCTACGCTATGCTACACTATGCTATACATACCTAATGAGAAGGAAGGACTTACTGGAGAAGAGCCTAATGCTGGGAAACATTGAGGGCCAAACTAGAAGGGGACGACAGAGAATGAGGTGGCTGGATGGAGTCACCGAAGCAGTAGACGTGAGCTTAAATGGACTCCAGAGGATGATAGTGGACAGGAAGACCTGGAGGAACATTGTCCATGGTGTTGCAATAGGTAGGACACGACTTCGCAATTAACAACAAAATACCCTACTGTACCCTACCCTACTACACTACACTACATTACACTATACTATACACACAGAAACACACATATATTTGCCTTGCTCAATATATTGTTCTGGGAAAGTTGGACCAACCATAGGGTCAATCAACTTGATTACCATGGAAAGGTTGTGCTTAAAGGGGCTAATTGGTGACAGATTATATTGGAGAAGCACTCCAATATAATGATTAATGGCAAATAATTGTTAAAAATAAATTATGGGAAACAATTGGATTCTATGTGGATAAAATATGGGGACACATATTTTGGCCTTGACTGATATGCCTATGGTTCATCAAGCACTTTAATTCCACACAAACAAAAGTACTATCTGCATTCACTTAAACTAGAATTGATTATCCGCAATATTAATGGGCACAGGAATGGGACTTAGTAGAAAAGGAATAATAGCCTTTTAAAAAATGCTTGGAGGGTTTTTTTCCCCAAACATTGCAATGTGGCTTTTTTCTTCTTCTTCACATCTTCACTCTCACTGTAATTTCTCTAATTCCTGAATGTACTCCCTTTTCTGAAGCTGCCACAAGCAGAGTACAGAACTCTAAAAGTATTCATTGGGTCTTTTCTTAAAACTTGGTCCTAGACCTCCATGTGCTAAGGGTAAATCAGAACCCCCTGCAATGATAACATATGTAAAAATAAATTATACACAAATTCCTTGCCATAAAGGAAATTCAATTAAAGTAGAAGTGCTGCTGTCCTTAAGCAAGTTCTAAGATATATATATTTTTTAAAAAATTGCTTTTCTTTCTTAAATACATAAATTTTGAAAATCATTTCCTATGCCTCCAAATTTAATTCACAGTTATATCTTGAACTTATTATATACGTGATAGGAAGTTCATGTTTTTCAATTAATCTTAGGCAGAAGAAAGTCTTATTCTGGCACTCATTACTTGCTACATATCTAAGTTATTAAAATATTAAATATTCGTGTTATTAATAATTTTAAGGGTTATAAGTTTGGGATTTTTCCCTCCCTCTAATCCTTTGTAATGTGGCAGTTTTATGATTCATATAATTATTATATGGTTTCAAAGGTTTAAAGTTATTTTTTAACATTTAACATTTTGATAATGTTAAAATTGAACATTATTATTTGTAGCAAATGAAATATGAATATGAACGTTTCATTTATTGCCTAATTATTCTAGTTTTCTGGTTCTCAATATAAAACTTAAGTTGTAATTAAAGGAACTAAATATAGTAGCTCCAAATAATGACTGTCTTATTAGATTGGTCAAACTTTCTAAAATATTTCTTATTCCTAACCAAAATAAAAGATTGATTGATTCCCAATTCCCTCTTTTCCCACCTTGTTTAAACATCAAGCTAAGTTGTGGTTTATAATATATGATTAAATGTAGCTTCTGCCTACATTTTGTTGGCAGTTGAATGTCACATCAACGTGTCCCACTCTCTATTGCCTGTGTGTCATGATATCACATGCATGCCCCAAAGGCATAAAGCTTACATTCTGATGCCGTGAGAGTCTATAGACAGGGTTGAAAGGAAAAAATAAATCTTGTTTAATATAAACAAATCAAGAAAGACTATCAAATGAAGTCAGAATGCTGAACGGGAAACTCTAGAACCCCAATATACGACAAAATCCAGGTCACTACCAGAGCAGTGTTTCTCAACTTTGGTAACTACCAATTGTGTTGACCCAATCACCAGAATATTTAAAAATAACCAATTTGGTTTACACCCATCATACACCCAGTCAATTCCTACGTCCAGTTTAGATGCCACTCAATGTAACTAGCAAAATATAGCTTAAGTTTACTTATTAAACATCAGTAAACAAGAAAACTTAACAGTGAAAAATGGATCAAAAAGCCAGTAAAGCAGGGCTAGAAAGAACAACAGGTAAGAGATAAAAAGGCAAACACACTTAATAACTGCAACTTGCATCCTTTTGGCACAGAAATCTCCAGAACTACTAGTAACAAAACTGTAGCTAATTAACATAGACAATCCAAAAGAATGGCCTTTGGTTATTCCAGTGTTATTCCAGTCTATATTCTACTGTATGAATATAATTGCTGTAAAATTATGCACCATGAAGGAAACAATTTGATAGATGAGAGTGATCTATCCAGTAGTTGGATGGTGAATTCTGGAAATAAAATCCACAGAGCTGATAGATGTGAAGGTTGATATCCTTTGCATTAAAGAGTTCTGGGGAAAATACCTATGAGGATTATCTTATTCCCCTAACCCTTAATTTTCTCTTTGAGAAAAGAAAATTGAGCCCAATAATGAAAATGGGATACTTCCAGACTGTGGAGCCTCTGACTTTCATGCAATGTTGAAATAGGGCAACTACAGAATCTATAAATAGGTATGTCTATCAAAATTCAGTCCTAGATCTTTGACAATAATTAATTTGATGGCATGCCTAGGTAGGAAAATGCATCAGTCATTCCTTTCCTAAATAGATAACCATTGCTGTTAACAATGATATTATGTACACTCCAAAACTTTTATTTGTATAATATATACAAATCCTATCCTATATAGGAGATCACTGTTTCCTTATGTATCTCACTTCAGATAAAGGCATAATGGTTCAGCCTTTTTATAAGATTGATTCCAAAGGAATTGAATATTTCCAAAGGAATTGAACGACTTCTGCCACAAAGAAGAGGGGTTTGACCTATTTTTTCAGAATAACCAGAAGGCAAAACAAGAAACAATGGATAGAAAATACTCAAGGAAAGGAGCAACCTGAAATTAAGGAGACATTTCCTAACAGTGAGGACGATTAACCAGTGGAACAGCTTGCTTTCAGAAGTTGTTGGTCAGGGGTTTCCAATCCCCAGTCTGTGGACCGGCACTAGTCTGCAGCATGCAGAAACCAGTCTGTGCAAACAAGCAAAGCCCCATCCACTCCCATACAAAACCACAAGCACTCCAGTCCGTGGAAAACCTGTCTCCACAGAACCAGTCTCCGATGCCCAAAAGGTTGGGGCCACTGTTGTAGTTACTTCATCACTGTCTGAAATGGTATTGGATCTCCTACTTCACCAGGAGGTTGGACTATAGGACCTCCAAAATCCCTTCCAAATCTATCATTCTGTATTATTCTGTATTTTGAACGAGCAACTTCACCATTTAGTTTGGTTGTGTCTGTCTCCTGGCAATGGGACACCTCAGACTTTGGGCTAATTTCAAGGATAACACTGAAGTTCTAAGTCTCTCTGAGAGCCTAGAATTTTTCAAACTCATTGGTGTATTTTTGTATTTGGTACCCTGGATTATGGGTTCTCTTTCTGTTATTAGGAACTCCCCTTGTATTTGGTGTCTGCTAAATTGCAGATGTAAGGAAACTCAGGTGTGCCCTCAGACTATTGTCAAGAAAGTCAAGGTAGTGATCATGAGGTCATATTGCAAAACATAAAAAGGCCAGAGCTTCAATTAGGTCGCCACGGTTTCCATCTTGATTTTTTTGACACAGCCTGAGGGGACGTCAGAGGAAAATACTGAGAACATCCAGCCATATTATCACCTGAAGTGCAAGCTCTTTCTTTTTGTTTTCTAAAAACAATGATTTGCAATCTTATGATGAACATAGTATGTTCCTTCTTATAAAGTAATGCTTTTGCTTCTAGCATGTTCTGTATGAACTAACTTCCAGACAGTAATGAATGCAAACAGATCATTTATATTTGCAGCACAAAGTAAACACTTTTGGTGTGTTTTTTTTTTCCTCCTAGAGGAACTGGTTAAAATTTCTTTCACACACAGTTGAATGAACAATTGAGCAATTTCCTTTGGTAATAGGCTTAATTAATCAAAGAAAGTACAGCTGCCAATGTGACAACTTGGAGAGGGTTGTGGAGAGGGTTAGTTTATTCTCTTGGGAATACTGAAGACTAATGCAATTTACCTGAGTTTTTATCAATGAGTGTTGTGCACATGCATCATATTCCCAAGATTATAATGTTTAAAATGTGATGTCTTTGACTTTTTCAAATGAATGAAAGAATGAACAATATTTCAATCAGAATAAAAGCTTATTCGCATTAAAAACAACAGAAAATAAGAGTTGCTATTGAAATGTTACACAACTGAATTTACTTAGCCATTTACTTAGCGAAAAAAAAAGTCCTGAATGATGTCTTTATACCGTGCATCAGCTTGAGCTGAAAATATACTTACCATATTCACTTTAAAACATTGAGGTGTTCAGTTGTTTATTACTTATTTTTAGACATTCTTTTGGCACTTCAAATTTCAAATTAATGGGTAAGTGATCTACTGCTTTATTGCAACAATCCTCTATCCATAGAATGACAAAAAAACATGATATAAAGCAAATAAATGTGGCTTAGCATTTTGTTTCTACAAGCAGCAATGGTTATATTCTGCAGAATTTCTGCTACAGAATTTGCTGTGATTGGTCACTTGAACTCTAATTTATGATTCATTATGTAATTTAAGCTCCAAAAATAGATTAATCCTGGAACTAGATTAAGCATATATCATGGAGCTGTGGAATTCTGCATATCGGACAAATTTACCTATAGTAAGTTTTCCTAATACTACTAAGTAGTTCATGGTACTTAATAAATTTAGTTAACTTTATTAGATATTTCTTTGGTTCAGTTAAAAGTCAGTAATTTATTAGGTAATTTCATTGTTCCCTGTTGTCTCTTCATTCCCCATTCTCATTTTGCTTTCCACATAAAGTTCTGTGTACTAATCTGTTCCAAGTCTTTATTTCAGCTATTCGTTTTAGCATCACCAGGAAACTTAACATCATGAATTTGCCCATTCAGGTCACTGAATAACTCTTTGCAGAACAGTTAAAATATAGTAGGCCTGACTGGGAATATTTTCTCCACATTGTCCAATAGATGATAACAATCTACCTACTTTTCACATGCTACTTAGATTTAATTAGGGTAATTTGGGTTTTCTTTTATTCAATGTATAGCTTACCTTTCAACTTTCTGACATACAGTATTACTGCTGAGCAGAGAGCCATTGAGCTCTCCATGGTACATCGCCAGAGCTTTAGAACTGAGGGAAGCACTCAAATATCGGTGCTATTTTCTTGGGTGACTTTTACATGTGGAATTTTGGTTGCTGTTGTCATCAGATTTTCAGATGTGTTTTCCAGTATTATGAAAAATTATCTCTACCTGCCTTCATTCTTTTATTTTTCCAAAAGATTTGGCCTTCAGAAAACCACTGATATAACAGTATGGGGTACTGTTAAAAGCTATTAGCAAGTTTTCACTTTGGATTTCATTGAATGTGATTCCTGCCCCTCCCTCTCAAGCAAGGGTGAAATTCAGCAGGTTCTGACAGGTTCTGGAGAACCCGTAATGGAAATTTTGAGTAGTTCAAAGAACTGACAAATACCACTTCTGGCTAGCCCCAGAGTGGGGTAGGAATGGAGATTTTGCAGTATCCTTTCCCTGCCACGCCCACCAAGCCACACCCACAGAACCGGTAGTAAAAAAAAATGAATTTCACCACTACTCTCAAGGGAAAACAGTACATTTGCATTATTAAACAGGTTCTCTTCTCATTCTTCCCTGTACTTTCCCAAAGCTAAAAGAGATTATACTTCAAAATTGCATTAAGACAATATTGGGGACAGTTTTTTTTTTTTGTCCCAATCCAATCCAAAGATGGATTTAGCACCATCCTTGACAGACTGTATCTTGCTGCCATGGCAAGATATGAAACCTCACAATAAATGTGATTATGGCTGCAAGTGTATTAGTGATTCTAAGGACTAAAGTCAAAACCTTTGTGCTTTTCTACTCCTTGACTGGTGGTGTCCTTCTGATCAGCATTTTGTTTTTTTCATCTTAGCAATAAAATGCACTACCACCACTCTGCTTTAGAAATTGCAGGAATGGGTAGGAAGCAATGCATTTGAGGAATAACAGTACACAACTTTGAAGAAAGTTCAAAGTACTGTCTCCATTACAGTGCAGAGTGTTAGGACTGATCCTGTACTTTGAAGTGTTCTCATAATTTGAAAGGGATTTCCACATATTCTTATGAAATACTTTGGCTTTTAAGTTAAGACTTTAAGTTAAGACTTTCCATTTTAGAGATGAAAAATCTTTTTTTACCCACAAGACTCTATACAGGCCAAATTGGATCTAAATTTTTTATAAAGTAACATTTACTGTATTTTATTCATGTGTCTGGATTTACAAAGAAAGTAGGATAAGTAGATTTTTCTTTTTAAATCTTGCAGTGTGGGGCTCTTCCCTCCTCCAGTCTTCCCTGCCTTGTCTCTCTGGTCTTTATTTTAAGCAATTTATTGAATTGGTTGACTCCCAAATGCAAAATATAAAAGTTGGCATTAATATACTAAGTAAATAGCAAGCACATATAAATAAAGTATGTACATATCTGCTGATTGTATGAATAAAGGTAAAGGTTTCCCTTCTCCAGTCATCTCTACAGGGTGGTGCTCATATCCATTTCTTAGCCAGGAGAGCCATCATTAACCAAAAACATTTATGTGGTCATGTGGCCATCACAACTACATGCCAAGGCAGATGGAATGCTATTATCTTCCCAACAAAGTGGTACCTGTTTACTCACATTTCCACCCTTTTGAATTGCTAGGTGGGCAGGAGCTGGGGCAAAGAGAAGGAGCTCACTTCATTGCACAGCACTTGGATCTGCTTAAAAAGACTGTGTTGTAGACTGGAGAAAAAGCATCTTTTGGAAAACCATTACCTGGATGATTGAGAATCTCCATAGAGAATAGTTCAATTGTTTGGATGCAGCAATTATTTGGAATTGTTCTGAAAACTGTATTTGGAAATGGCCTGGAAAAATTGGCCATAGAAGGAAAATACAGTGTTTGCCCCTTCATTTAACATTTTGAAAAACTGTTTCCTCCACAAACAAATTGGCTACCTCATGGATTTTTTCAGTTCATATGTATCTACGTATATAGCATAGAGGTGTGTGTGTGTGTGTGTGTGTGTGTCCTGGCTTTATTATTATTTTGTTTACAAATAATTCAAGGCAGTGGACATATCCAGCACATGTTCCTCTTCTTATTTTCCCCCACAACCACAACCCTGTGTGAAACTATCCCAAAGTCACCAACTGGCTTTCATGCCTAAGGCAGGACTTGAACTCGTAATCTCCTACTTTCTAGCCTGGTAACTTAACCACTAGACCAAACTAAATAGCATACTTTGAACTATATATAAACGAATACTCTTATATATTGCTCAGAATGTTTCCATCAATGGAGTTTGACTTTCAAGCAGGGCATATAGGCAGTTAAGATATAAAAGTGAGAAATAGAAATTAAGTTGCTGTTAGAACGACCATTGGCTTACCTGAAGGGTCGTTTTCTGTACGCTGCAAGGAGAGTCCAAGAATGGGTTAAACTCAGCCAATCTGCCCAGGACTGAATTGAAACTTTAGCCACGCCTCTGGTTGCCTTGACTGCCAGTTTTTTCAATGAAGGCATGGAACTGTATGCGTTGAAAGGTTGTCCAAATAAATTCGTGAAATACACCTCGACAGTGGAGAAAGACCCCAGGGTGGGGTTGGACTCTCGCAGCATACAGAAAATGACCCTTCAGGTAAGCCAATGGTCATTTTCTTGTATGCTGCTCGGAGAGGCCAAGAATGGGACATACCCAAGCTAAATGTCACTAGAGTGGGAAGCTGATGAGTCCAGGGTCTCTCTGCCACTATGAATGCCCTGTAGGACTCGCCTCGCAAACGCCCCCTCCGCAGAGGCAAACTTATCCAGTTTATAGTTCTAAACAAAGGGAGATAAGGAAGTCGAAGTAGCTTCCCTGCAAATCTCTATCAGAGCCTGGGTCACCCAAGCCGTGGTGGCAGAATGTGCAGTAATCTGCCGAGGTACTGGTCTGGATTGCAGGACGTAAGCGGAAGTAATGCAGGCGCACAGCCAACATCTAATGGTAGAGGAAGAAACTTTGCAACCTTTGGATGCAGGTTGAAAGGACACAAAGAGTGACTCGGAATGCCTGAAAGCCGCTGTGCGCTTGATGTACCTATGCAGGGCTCGAAGAACATCTAGCATGTACCATCTTCTCTCCCTCGGATGCCTGGGATGCAGACAGAAATCCAGGAGGATAACCTCCTGGGCCCAGTGAAACCATGAGTTGATGTTGGGGATAAAAGTCAGGATGTTTCCATCAAGAGCCTTGCGAATTGGAACATGTAGGTATGCCTCTTTGAGATCTATGGCTGTTAGCAGATCTCTGGGCCTGATGCAGCCTAGTATTGACTGGAGGGATTGCATTTGAACCTCTTGTATGCTAGGTGGTAGTTTAGCTTTTTTAGGTCTAGTATGCCCCTCCACCCCTCGGAGTTCTTTGGGACAAGGAACAGGATGGAATAGAATCCTGTCCCCTCTTGACCAGGCAGAACAGGTTCTACGGCCCTGATCTCCCTGAAGTGAGGGATCTCCTGTTCCATGAGAGCCTTCTTGACCGTGCAAGTGTGAGTTGGTCAGCGGATAAACTGATGAGGCGGGGGTGAAAGAAACTCTAGAGTCAGACCCAGATGGATTGTTTGTAGCACCCACTGGTCTGATGTGGTGGTCTCCCATTGGGCATGGAACAGCTAAAGATGCCCTTCGATGGGAGCCATCCGCTGATGGTCACTTATAGTGCCAGAAGGGTCTGGAACCAGACACCTTGTGGAAGGGGTGCTTGGAGAAGCCCTGTTGACATCCCCTGTCCCAAAAGGACTGGCAATCCTGACACCTGTCTGCACCTTGTGGATAGGGGCGCTAGAAGGAGCTCGAAGTGGAGGGTTGTTCTGAGGAATGAAAGGACTGCCTCCTATAAAAATGGGAACCCTTGCGCTCTGATTTCTTAATAACCAAAAGCATGACCTTCTTCTTGTCCTTGTACTCTACAAATTTGGTGGCATTCAGAATGGCATCAACCGTGTACTCCATTGCCGCAATGATTTTGTTGACATCCTGTCTAAGCTTAGTGTCTCCAGCAAGGAGTTTGGTGAGCAACTGCCTCAACCAAAGAAGTGAAGCTCTGGATAGAAAGTGGAAGCGGATGTCTTAATCACCCAGGCAGCTGCCTGATGCCTTTTGTGGCAGGCCTTTTCTGCTCACTTGTCCTCCGCCTTGAGCCCTTCAAGAAGGTCAGGGGGAAGGACAGAGGAGGATGTGAGCGTGTCCACCAGAGCGTCCACAGGGGGCAACTTCAACAAGTCATCCAAGCTAGCACCTACAATGTAAGCTTCCTGTCCCTACTACTAGGGGTGGCAAGGGTGCCCAGCTGCGCCCACTGTTTCTGCACTACATTTAGGAATAACTTTGGAACAGGAACTATTTCTTGAGGTTGAAACAGCTCTTCAAAGAGGCCTCACTGAGGTCCGAGGGATCTGGATCAGGTTGTTCAGGGGCAGAAGAACGTAAGGCTTTAGCCTTACCCAATATAATCTTGAAATTGGCTTGTTTAAAAAAGCCTGCAAACGCAGGTTTGTTAGGGATGGTTCCTTCATCTCCTGAAAACTCGGGTTCCTGCCCTGGAAGAATGTCCTCCTCCCAATCTGAATCCCCGCTGTCCAACGAGGAATGGGGTGACACTGGGCTTTGGGCCTGGTCTGCCTCTGCAGGTGAGGAGGCCCCGGATTTGGCCTAGGCTGCTGTGCGCGCTTGGCCTTGCGCTGCATGCCAGCCTCAGTGCCTTGAGAAATGGCCCTGCCAATGACCTCCTGCATCTCTGAGGAAAGCTTTGGGTCCCGGTCCTCTGCAGGGTGGGCCCTTTTCGGTGGACAAGGCCTGTTGTGGGGCTAAGGGGCCTGCAGGTATGACCTCCTCCTCCACTTCCAGCTGGCAATCAAAGATATCAGCATGCTCAGTCATCGAGAGCCCTGGGAAACCGGCTGTGATCAAGGAATCCCCAGGGGAAAATTCCTGTCCAATATAGGAGGTGCGGGCCTGGCCCGATCCACCGGAGAAGCATCCTTGGCAGGATCATGAGGGGAAACTGTGGCCTGACCTGGGCCTTAGAGAATTGGTTCTCTGGAGCCTTCTGGCAATGTGAGGCATCCCTGTCCTGGCCCTGTACCTGCTTCTTGTTCTGCCTGGATGATGGCAAGGATGCCTTAAGGGCTTCCCTAGCTGTCCTGCCAGCTTGTCTGGGTAGGTCCCTGCCAGTATAGGTGCCCAGCTGCCCTGAAACCCTGGGATCTTGTTCAGCCATTCTTCCCTGGTGGGGCCCCTGAAAACAGTGGGTAGGTCAGGGACTGAATAACTCACCACCTGCTACCACAGCAAACAAGGGGCTAAAGCGCTCCCACAATGGAGACACTGAGGCCACAGATACAGTATAAGCAATGCTGAGTCAGGAGGAAGTGCCAGAAAAAATCCCCTGGTGCGAGCTGCCGCACTCCCAGCACCAGCACAGAAGAAGAGGTAAAGGGGGATGACCGGGGGAGGCCAAAAACCCCTATGCCACCCAATCCAATAATCAGAGATAAGAGCAGACCCACCGAACTAACCCGGACAGGAAAACTCCATAGGCGATCTGTGCAGACCAAGGCTACCGGCAGGCTATTCTGGCAACAGAAGAAAAAAGGCACCAAAAGGGAGGCTTCGCGCCAAAAATAAACAAACCACAATGGCGGCTGTCACAAAAAAGCCTTCCAAAATAGTCGCCGCCACAAGTAAGGCTTCCAAAATGGCTGCTGCCACAATGGCTGCCTCTCTCTCTCTCTCTCTCTCTCTCTGTGTGTGTGTGTGTGTGTGTGTGTGTGTCCTTTTCACTTAGAGAGTCCCAGGGTTACACCGGGATTTAATTGTTTTTGTCATTTCATCTATCATTTCTTATGTTTCATTAAGAATCAGGAAATCTATATTCCCTCCTTGATAGCAAAATGCACACTTGTCTCTCTGGGGAAGGAAATGCTGCTAAAATAGCTACCGTTCTAATAAAGCTAAAACTTTGCTCTGCTAGATATTATTTTCTTCTTTTAAAGCATAAACAGTTGTTATGAATGCATCCTTCTTATCACTGGCTTTTTGATCATTGAGACATTGATATACAGTATTTGTACGGTGTGAACCTGCCTTAATTTAGAAAAAGCAAGCCTTGTAAGCGATGCACTTGCTTACAGAAATTGCTCTCCTCTGCATCTGCTTCCAGATACACAAGTAGGCGAAGGCATATGGATCCCCAAGTTTAGAATGGTTTAGGAAATGAGTAGAGCACTAGGGCAGATTAGACATCAGTGGTCTCTTGCTATTGGAGAAAAGTTGATGACATTTGCATGCATCCAGTTTTCCTGGGCCATATTTTTAACCAGTGATGGCTCTTAGTCTGCCTATTCATACTTCATAAAGAAGAGAATCCAAGGAAGAATTCAGCAGGCATATCCCATGCAAAGCATAGAAATGGTTCCTTGGTCCTTTCCTTTTTCTCCTACTACTACTACTACTACTACTACTACTACTACTACTACTACTACTACTACTTTTGCCACTGCTGCTGATGCTACTACTCTTCCTCCTATTTTAGAATGCCTTACTGATTTGCAATTAAAAGCTAACTTATTGAAATAAAATACAACACTCTAGGAGAGCAAAGCAAACCATCAAACTATTCTAAAACAAAACAAAGCAAAGCAAAATCAAACCAGAAGGGGTATCCACAACCATTCCTGTCCCAAGACTTCAACAATTTCCAGCAGAAGAGTAGGAGCCACACAAATTATGGGGATGATGGTGGATAGATCATTTCAGAAGACAGGAATTTTGACAAAGTAGAAACACTTCCGGGTTCCTGCAAGATGACATTCTTTAATTGATGAAGATGGACTATGGCTGAACTACACCAGATAGGCAGACACACCCGAAGATAATGTAATGCTAAAAGCTGAAATAGAAGCAAGGAAAGGAAGCATTCATACATTTGTCCACTTGCAAGGAATGCCCACATAGTCATGGAAAGGCAAAAAAAGAAGAAAAAACCATGAAAAATAAGTACATACATTCAGGGATTTATGGAAGCTTTGAAGAACCATCAGCCTGCTATAATATGCTCCAGATGATTCTGAGGTAGCAATCACATTCATTGAATTATATAGTTCAAAAGGATCCAAAAAGCACTGCAGGAAGCTCTGTGCTTCCTGCAGAAATGTGACTCTTACTTTGAGAAACAAATAGCAGGCATGAAAGGATGCAAACTAGGCTAAGAAATGGTTTGTGTCATTTTCATATAGAGCGATTTATAGCAAGGTAGATTCAAATGCTAGATTATGGAGAAGAGTGGAATTGCCAACAAGAGTTCTGATATTTTCTCTTTTGAATAACGAAGAAAATGTCATGATCAAAAAGACCCTGCCATTTCATACACCCACGTTTTCCCCCCGGACAAACTCTAAATATAGAAGTTAGAGAGCATGGATGGATTTCAAGAAGAGTAGCAAGTGGTCTGCTAAAATATTACCTGTGTTCTGGTTCCTGTACAGCTTTTACATGCAGAATATTTATGTCCAATGCCCCTCCCTCTCCCTCCTCTCTCCCCCCTTTGGCTTCACTAAACTTTGATTATTTTAGAAGTTTTTAATAGACACCTGCTCCATGGCAACTCAGGCTATACCAAACGAAATCAGATACAGATATAAACTTTTCAAGTATTAAACTTAAAACATGCTTTCATATCATATGTTTAAGGAAAACACCTCCTACTGTGGTCCATACCAAAGTACCACTGCTTTTCTTGCAGCTGCATCAGATTCCAATTATACACATTTATTCATCTCTCACTGATAGTGGTACTATTCCCTCTTCTTCCATGGTATTTAACCCATTGGAATAATCAATTAATTGACTTTAGAAGATCATGGTAATATGGATTCAAAATTATGTTGTCTGCCAGCATTTGTTACAGTTCCTGTCAGATAGCTGTCAATGGCTTAATGTACCGTGATATTTATTTATATGACAAAGAGAATAGTCATGATTCTTTTGGATCCAGTGATGCTAAAAATATGACAAAGAAAACATAAAACCAGAATCTATATGCTCATCATTGCTGAACTACTAAATGCCTTCATTAAGGCAAATGTTCTTCTATTGCTTGATTGCTTCGTTCCTTTTTCATGGCATAGGACCTAGTTACATGCAGGATCGCATCCTGCCCCACACATCCCTACAATTCGCTCACACAGAGAGGGACTTCTCCGGGTGCCGTCCGCCAAACAGTGTTGGGGGGCGACATCCAGGAGCAGAGCCTTCTCTGTGATGGGCCCAGCCCTGTGGAATGACCTCCCCCGTGACATCAGGATTATTTCCGATCTCCGCTCCTTCCGTGTACAGTTGAAGACCCACCTCTTTCAATCATCTGGCCTGGCTCAACCGTAATCTTTTCATATTCCTCCTGACTGTCTTTTTTAAATTTTAAATTTTTATTGTATATTGGGTTTTTTATTAGACGGGGCATGTTAATGGTTTTAATTTGTCTTAATGTTTTAATCTATTACCTCCTCCGTGCATGTATGTCCTTGTATATATGTATGTTTATATATGTCTTAATGTACGCCGCCCTGAGTCCTGCCCGGAAAGGGAGCGGCTAATAAATCCAAATTTATTATTTATTATTATTATTCTTTGGGCAGGCTGTTTGAGATGCAATAATGACAACTGGAGCTGTAGTTAATGATATGGTATAATATGATATGATATGACATTTGAGATATGAGATGATGATGAGATGGCATGTAATATGATTTCCCTTTCAACTCTTTTCCATTATTTTGTTTCGTTCTTTTATTTTGTATTAACGCTAACTACCTTAGGAATAGAAAGTGAGGTAAAAATTAAACAATAAATAATAAATGACCAGAAGAAGAAGAAGCTTTAATTGGAGCAAAATTAGCAATTACATTTTATTTTGGGATTAATTACTTTATATAAAAGCAAAATGTTATTAGCATGAGGCATGAAAGTAAACATAAGCACTATAATGTTGAAAAAGAATGGGAAGCTAAGTATATAAGACCCCTGGTGGTGCAGTGCTTAGAATGCAGTATTGCAAGCTAAGTCTACCAATTGCCAGCAGTTTAATTCTCACTGGCTCAAAGTTGACTCAGCCTTCCATCTTTCCAAGATCACTAAAATGATTGTTTGGGGCAATATGCTGACTAAGCAATAAACTGCTTAGAGAGGGCTGTAAAGCACCGTGAAGCAGTATATGCCTTATTTTTCGGGGGTATAAGACACACCAGACTATAAGATAAAATAACCAAGGTTTTGAAGAGGCAAATTTTAAAAAAGGTTTTTGCACTTTGCAAATCTGTTTTGTGAAAACAGGACCATTTTCTTTTTCGAAAAGGACATGAATAGCCCTTAGGAAGCTTGTAGAGTGTTCCTGGGGGTGGGGGTGGGGGAAATCAAGCAAAAAACGGCCCATTTTTCACAAAAACGGCCTGTTTTTTGTGAAAAAAGGGCATCGGGAAGCTTATAGAGTGCTTCTGGGGCCTGGGGGGGCAAAATTGGGCAAAAATGGCCCATATTTTGCTCATTTCTGCTCTCCCCAGCCCCCAGGAGCTCTCTGAAAGCCTCCAACAAGCTATGCACAGTCATTTTGGTGAAGAGGCATGGTTTCAGGAGGCAAAAAAAATTGCTGTATTTAGTGTATAAGATGCACCCAGATTTTCAGCCTCTTTTTTGAGAGGAAAAGCTGCATCTTATACTCTGAAAAATACGGTTAAGTCTAAGTGCTATCACCATTTATGAATAAAATTTGGTTGGAATTTTAAGCATATGAGCAGTCATAGTATGAGGTTCTCTTGAGACTTGAGAAATTTGTATGAGACATTCAGATGCTAAAATAGTTGGAAATTTTGGAAAAAGTGAGGAAGGATATCAATTAAAAGGGATATTAATAAAATGGAATTTAAATGGTATGAAGGTTTGCTCTTTATGGACAGATTATACTTTAGGGGAAAGAAAATGAGAATGCAGCTGTCAAAAATAAAGGAAGACAGAAAATGAAATTGGAAAAAGAAAGAAAGGAAAGAAGGAAGGAAGGAAGGAAGGAAGGAAGGAAGGAAGGAAGGAAGGAAGGAAGGAAGGTGTTGTTTGTTTGTTGTACCTGTGTAAGAGTTAACTTTCTGGCAACTGCCTAGACAAATCCTGCAACTTGAAACATATCTGGCAAGATTTCTGAAATAGTTTGCCATTGCCTCCTGCCTAAGGCTGAGAGACAATAATTGGCCCAAGGATACCCAGCTGACTTCATGCCTAAGGTGGGACTAGAACTCACAATTTCTTGGTTTCTAGCCTGATTTTTTAATCGCTACAGCAAACTGGCTCTAAAATGAATTTTAATGTCTTTAAATCAAGCCTCGTCCATAATTAAATATGGGTGAGAATAGCTCGTGCAAATCAGCTTAGTTGCCCCCAAAAGTAATTTAAATAAGAATTGGAACAAGACTGACGAAAATAGTGTGCAAGTCAGTTTTGCACAAAGCCCAAAATGCCTTTACTTGCACCCCCCCCCAAAAAAAAACAAAAGACCATCCTGCTTTCTGAAAAAAATTGTGAGAAGAATAGAAAAAGAAGACATAAAGCAAAAACAATATTTAGAAATACATGGCTTTTATACTCTTGAAAAGAGGAATCCAAATGGGTATGATTTTTACAAAATCATTTGGATTCCTCTTTTCAAGAGCACTGATGGACCACTCCTTAACAGTAATTGGTTTTCAATATATTTGATGGCACCTGTAATACTGAGCCAAATATATGGCTTGCCTGGACAAAGAAACACCTTATCATTTCTTCAGTAGTCTAATTGGCCAAAGTGATTTTTGAAATAATGCCATACAAGAATGTATACAAAACATTTGTAATCCTTGTGAACCAGTGCTGATGCCTGCTGTGAACACCAGGTACTGTTCTGCTACAGTGCTCTGAAGGGCCCGCCTGCCCACCCTCCTTACCTGTATTTCAGTTGATCGGGGCTTTCACACACGTGCACGGAGCATATGATGCCTGTGCGATACTCCACTGAGCAGCTGCAGCATTGCAGGTGGTAAGTATGCATATGGGTGCTGCGCACGTGCACATGGTGGATGCCAGGCCCCATTGCAGCGTACCAGTTGCAACAAGATTCGGAACCCACCGCTGTTGTGAACCCGCATTGAATTGCAGTGACGTGCGGTGAGGTTTATGGCTGGTGAGGCACTGATGTCATCACAATCAGATTTACAAACATTAAAATCCTACAAATTATCTTATCCAATATTTGATTGCCAGCAGTTAAAGGGTTATGTTTAAGGTCTCATATTAGCATTCTTTACACATACTGTAGCACACCAAAAAGCACATTTCCCATCAGAGCAGATGTTGGGGAGGGGGGCAAGGAGGAAAAGGGCCCACCCCCTCTCCCTCAGACCCCCAGGAAGGAAGGAAGGGAAGGAAGGGGGAGGGAAAGGAAAGAAAATGGGAAAGAAGAAAAAGGAAAGGAAAAAGGAAAGGGAATAGAAAAGAAGGAAAGGAGAAAGGAAAGGAAATGGCAAAGAAGAAAGGAAAGGATGAAGAAGGGAGGGAAATGAAAGGGAAGGGAAAAGAAAAAAGAAGGGAAAAGAAATAAGGAAAGGAAAGGAAAAGAAAGGAAAGGAGAAAGGAAAGGAAAAGAGAAAGAAAAGGAGAGAGGAAAGGAGAAAGGAAAAGAAAAGGGAAAGGAAATGGCAAAGAAGAAAGGAAAGGATGAAGAAGGGAGGGAAATGAAAGGGAAGGGAAAAGAAAAAAGAAGGGAAAAGAAATAAGGAAAGGAAAGGAAAAGAAAGGAAAGGAAAAGAGAAAGGAAAGGAGAAAGGAAAGGAGAAAGGAAAAGAAAAGGGAAAGGAAATGGCAAAGAAGAAAGGAAAGGATGAAGAAAGGAGGGAAAGGGAAGGGAAGGGAAAAGAAAAAGAAGGGAAAGGTTTAGTGTACTTAGCGTCTGAGGTAATGAAACAGCTCTGTGTTAATGCAACAGGTTTATTTTCAACAGCAACCAGAACAAGACAAAAACTAGCACACTGGCAGCTCTTTTATACTTGCAGCTGTCAGCGCTTTAACCAATAGGAACACTCCAATTCTCCCGCCTGAACACAAATGTAAATGGACCAATTAGCTAATGCCCTGCCTGATTGACAGGCAAGGGCGGGACACCTAGGGATGTAACAAAAGGAAATAAGGAAAAGAAAGGAGAAAGGAAAGGAGAAAGGAAAGGAAAAGAGAAAGGAAAGGAGAAAGGAAAAGAAAAGGAAAAGGAAAAGAGAAAGGAAAGGAAAAAGGAAAGGAAATGGCAAAGAAGAAAGGAAAGGATGAAGAAAGGAGAACTGCGTGCCTCTCCTACCTCGGGATTTTTTAGGCTTTTAACCCTCGCTTAACTCTGCTCGAACGATCATAAAATGCCTTAGAAGTCAGATTAGACTAAATGAGGTACACAGTTCTCCTGCCTCATAATAGAGGGCACTTTTTTAGAGGCTTTTTAAAACAGTTAGGCAGTCATTCACGGTGAGGCAGCAGCTAGCTAGCCTCACTTCAGCACTCGCCTTTTTCCTTTTACATTTTTTTCCCTTTTCATGATGACAGTGGTGAAGCTGTGCCTCCCCTGCCTCCCCTGACTGCATGTCACTGTTGAATTGCAACTAAGCACTTATCAAGCCTTAAAATAAATCAAATAGAGTTGTATGCATAAGAATGCTGTCGAATCTAAACAAGGGCACTTTGCATGGTTACCTAAGAAGTAAAGTCCGAGTTTAGGGCATTTGATTTCTGAAGAAACACATGCAAAATTGTTCTAAACTTAAGACAAGCTCTCTGCAAGAAGCTTAGTTTTATAACTCTTACTACAAATACATGACAACTTCACAATAAGTTATATGCTCTTGATTTTCCAAATAGTTTGATTTTAATACATTTCTTAGTTATCACAGTAGAACTTCCCCGCTGCCCCGTCTTACTCATATTTTTTTTGTTTTGAATTTTAGCCTTTAGACAAAATAGGAAATGTTGAAATGCAGAAAGAAATTAATAATTCATACATAATTTACAAGCCCTGTGCATTAGAAGAACTTAGAATTCCAAAATGTTTTGAGTAAGCTTATATTTTTAACAGATCAGCAAGGAAAGACATACACTTCAGGGCTTCCCTAGAAGAAGGGAACTGCGCAAGAACTTCCGTTTTTGCTTGCGTCATCACATAAGAAACAGTAGGCAATTGGGGAAACTCTAAATACTTCTAAGGGGATGGAAAAAAGCGCATTATTACTTGACTTTGTCCTATTATGCCAATATTGTCAAAAAAAAAAAAACATTTTCCTCAATATGACAAAAGCACTAGTAATAGACTTCCGGTTCTGGCAGCTGACGGCGACGGGCAAGTCCTTTGCCCACTCCGGCTCCCCGGTGGGCTTCCCCACTTCTTGGGGGGCACAGGACGCCCCGGAGAGGCGTCCTGCTGGAGGAGCGACTTCGCGGGGGATCCTGGCATCGGCGGCGGCTGGTGGAGGCCCCCCCGCTTCGCTCTAGGCATCAGGGAGCAGTTTCGGAGGGCGCTTCGCGTCTTTGCTACAGGCTGATCGGACAATGAAACAATAGAAGGAAGCAGCGGCGGTGTGGTGAGGCGCTTCCCCCCTTCATTCCCTTTCTTGATTTGAAGGACCTTTCAGCATTTTAAAACTTTAACTTTCGGATTTCCTTGGAGGCGTGGCTAGAGGAAGGGGGATTTCCCCCCCCCCCTTGGACAAGCGGCTTGGAACAACTCTGCTCTCAGCCCCAGGGGAAGGAGGAGGGGGGAGAGCCAACCAATGATGCCTCACCCCTGCAAAAGTGATTTTTCATTGAATTTAGCTCCATAACTTATGGATGATCTGAAGACTTTGGGAACTTTTAAAACTTTGTTATGCCTCTGAGCCCAAAGCTGGCAGGGCAAGATGGCACACTTCCGTTGTCTTCATGAACTGTGAAACCTGACTCCACCTTTAAAATTCAGGCTTCCGGTCTTTGTCTCCGTGCCACCCAGAAGAATCTCTTGTGGATTGTTATTCTTTGAACTCTCTGGGGGAAAAACTTTTTTCTATTGCCAGACTGACTAGAGAAATTCTCTTCTGCCTTGATCTTCTGCCTCCTGGACTCATCTGGCTGCTCTGCTTCTCCAGCTGTCCATTCTCCATACTGACTGATCTCTCTACCTTATAAACTATGTCTCCTAAAAGACCACCTCCTGGAAAACCTGGCTTTGCTACTTCTGCCCCGACATCTGCAACATCCAGTCCTGCCACACAATCAAAGATCACAGACCTGATGCAACCTAAGAGTACAGAGATGGATTTGCAACAAATGCTTCAGCAACTTATACAGGGCCAGGAAGAAATTAATAAACAATTAAAGGAAATGAAGGAAGAAATTAAAGAGAATCAAGTCCAAATCTATAAGAACTCACAGAGACTGGACCTTGTGGAGGGAGGGGTGGCGGAGGTGAGGGGGGGTAGAAGCGGTGCAGAAGGGAAACAAAGAACTTGATACCCAGCAAATGAAAACAGAATTTGAGAGAATGTCCTTTTATCTTAGATTTCAAAATATCATAGAAGCAGATGGGGAAAATATAAGGGACATTATGACTAACATTCTGGCTGAATACATACACAAAGAAAAACAACAGATGGAATGGGAGATAGATCTGGTTTATAGAGTGAACTTGGCGTATGCCAGAACACACAATGTACCCAGGGAGGTCCATATTAAATTTCTTAGAAAAAGCACAAGAGACGAAATTCTGGGTGTACAAAGGGGGCAGGCACTGACATACCCGACAGGGAAATAACCATCTTGAAACAGATCCCTAAGAAAATTAGGGAAAAAAGGAAAAACTATTCGCAATTGGCGAATAAATTATACCAGAAGGGGGTGTGGTTTAGATGGTTGATGCCTGAAGGTATGCTGATATTCTGGGAGGAGACAAGAGTTAGAATTAACACACCCATAGAGGCACAGGCCTTTATGGAAAAAAACAAAACAAACCTAGAAAAAACAGAAGATCCTACAACGGATATGCAGGACATGGGAGGGGCCGGAGCTCTGCCAGTGGGGGGAGAAGGGGCAATACCAAGAAAGCTCAGATCACAAAAATGAATAAGAAAATTTCATTGCTATAAACTGACCGAAAGTAGTAATGGAATTATATGTGGAACATATACTACAATGTATAAACTGATTGAAAATATTAATAGAATTTTATTTATTTTATTTATTTATTCACATTTCTAAACCGCCCCCTCTCCCAAAAAGGGACTCGGGGCGGTGTACAGTCCACAATAAATCACAGATAAAATACAAATATAAATAGGGCTATAAATATATGTATGTATGTGGAGGAGGTTAAAATTAAGAGTCCTGTACAGAAGAATAAATAAATATGAGGCTAAAAGCCCTAAAAACAATTAAAACTAAAACATTACCCTTAAAATAACCAGATGAGAATATACTACCAGGAGTTCATAGATGTAACATTTATAATCATGCCAGGCCAGCTAGTCGGAACAGGTGAGTCTTTAATTTTTGACGGAAGGAGCGGAAGTCCGAGGTGGTTCTAATGTCGGGGGGGAGGTCATTCCAGAGGGTTGGGCCCATCACAGAGAAGGCTCTACTCCTCGGTGCCGCCCACTGGCATTGCCTAGTGGACGGCACTTGGAGAAGGCCCTCTCTGTGAGAGCGGATTGGCCGCAGGGATGTATGTGGGAGGATGCGATCCCGCAAGTAACTAGGTCCTGAGCCATGGAGCGCTTTAAAGATAGTAATCAAAACCTTGAAACGCACCCGAAAAACCACAGGTAGCCAGTGCAGCTCGCGCAGGAGCGGTGTTACGTGGGAGTATCTAGACCTCCCCATGATAACCCGCGCGGCCGCGTTCTGGACTAGCTGCAGTCTCCGGGCGCGTCCCAAGGGAAGCCCCATGTAGAGAGCATTACAGTAATCTAGGCGAGACGTCACCAGCGCATGAGTGACTGTGCGTAGGGCATCCCGGTCCAGTAGGGGGCGCAATTGGCGCACCAGGCGAACCTGGTGGAACGCCCCCCTTGCCACGGCTGCCACATGGTCATCCATTGACAGCCGGGCATCTAGGAGGACGCCCAAATTGCGAATTAACATGCTGATTATATATGATTATGTATTAATGTTTTATACTCAGATGTACTCTATGAGTTTGGAGGGAGGGGGCGCCTGCCACACTTTGCAACTGCCAAAATTTGTATACCTTTCCATTTACCTTTTCCCTTATAAATGTTAAAAAAACCAATAAAATTCTTAAAAAAAAAAAGCACTAGTAATAGACTGCACCAGGGGTGCGGATTCAGCTGGTTCAGACTGGTTTGAGGTAACTGGGTACTAATTTTGCATCTGGTTTGCCGGACCAGTAGTTGCAAGGTGTGGCTGACCCTACCCACCCCACTCCTCCCCTCCCAGGGATCTCCACACGGCCCATTTTGGATGTCAGGTAAGTGCAAGGCCTGTGTGTAGGCTCTGGAAGGGTGAAAAATGGGCCTCCCAGATGTTCTGGAAGTCTGGAAAGTCTGTTTCAGGCCTCCAAAGGGCTACGGGAGCCCTGGGGAGGCCATTTTTGGCTTCCCAGAGGCTCAAGGAAAGCCTCCGGAACCTGGGGAGGGTGAAAAACAGGTATCAAGGAAGTCCAGAAATGGACCCATTTCCAGGCTCTGGAACCCGCGGGAGGCCAATTTCACTCTCTTGAAAGTTCAAGGAAAGCCTCCAGAACCTGGGGAGGGCAAAAATGCTCCCCCTTGGTTCAGGAGGCTGTGTAGGCCACCCCCAACATGGCCATGCCCACCCAGCAACCGGGCATACAACCGGTAGCTAAAGTTTTCAATCCCACCCCTGGACTGCACCATTACTCTATTGTGCCACAATTTTATAATTATACTATTTATAATGTATTAGTGTCATTGACATAATGAATATGGATCTGGGAAAACCCTGAGAGATAGTGGAGGACAGGCGGCCTGGCATGTTATAGTCCATGAGGTCACAAAGAGACTGACATGATTTGGCAACTGAACAAAAAATTATTTCACTAGCCTAAATGGCCTTGACTCGCCTGATACCATTCCATTCTCCCCAGAAGACATGTTACTTTCCTTCTGCAAAGTGAAAACATTGTGATTGTGATACACTGGTGGTTTGTTTTTCACCATTATTACAACTAGCTGCTTAATTGTTTTTAAAATTTACAGAATTAATATAATAACAATAAAGCTCTGTTTCTTAGGTATCTAAGAAAGATACTTCTTAGATACGTATGAAAAGGACCAATGAAATGTTAAATAACTGAATAGAACAGAACAGAATTCTTTATTGGCCAAGTGTGATTGGCCACACAAGGAATTTGTCTTTAGTACATATGATTTCAATGTACATAAAGAAAATGCATCAATGATTGCATCAATCATTGTTCTGTTGTCTATTCTGAGAAAGGGAAGCTACAGCCTTCAAAGTTTTAGACATGTAAAAGGCTTACAAGATACAATAGAGACTGTTCTTGGTTTGGGGTGAGGGGGTATCAGCAATATAGAGAGGTAAAATTCTTTAAGGACAAAAAAAAATACATGGATAAGAAGTAGAAAAATCTTATTTCACATTCAATGGCTGTGTCCCACTTGTTCTGATTAACTAATTCTTAGGGTTCTTTGAGTCTTACATATTACCATTTAAGACAATGGCTCTCTATTCTACTAACACACTTTGAAATTAAGAAAAGAACTAAGAAGGCTGATATTCTTTTGTACTGCATTATTATATTCCTTTAATTATTTTCTCACCAGAAAAAGAAGGAAAATGCATTATTAATTCTGGCTTTGAATTCTTAAATGCATATTGAAGCATTCTGCTCTTATGTATTTTTTTTTTAATCATCCTTTTTGTGTTGCATTTCTTCGAAAACATTATAGCACATGTCTGGTGCTGCATATGATGAGATTGAATGATTGAATTTTTCCCATTTTGATTCTCACCCAAATAGATTCAGTTAGTGTTATTGCTAGGTCAGCCTTCTTTTGTTCCATAATAATTCTTCCACAGCTTAATTTTGCTTTGTTTTCAGGAAATATTTTGTTTTCTTGTATTAGTGAGGATGCCATCAAGACTATCAATTGTCTGCAATTAGTGTTATTTCTTACTGTAATATTTGCATCTCATCTATTTTCTTCTTAAATGAAACAACAGCTTTGCCTAATTATATAGATACTGCCTGTCTAACGACTGGCAAGGCTTCATCCAGTGATGTCCATGGAAAGGAAGGGGCCAGAATTTCACAAAGTCAAGATAAAATCTGCAACTGGCGGCATATATGTATAACATCACCTTCTACCTCCCATTTCCAGCCTTGTGCATATCTGCACAATACACTTAATCTGCTCACATTGGCTTGATTCAAAGTTGGCTTAAGAAAATCATTTTCATACTGAGACTTTAGTTTAGCAATGACATGCAAGTATTCAGTTCATGTCTTTGGACACATCCTATCTCTTGCTGTCCTACCTGCCATTCTTCTTCCTCCTCCTCCTCCTCTTCTCTCTCCTTCTCTCTCTCTCCCTCTCCCTCTCCCTCCCCCCCTCTCTCTCTCATGAAGGCATGCGGGAGGGAAGATTTTGTCAGTCTGTGACCTTCAGAACAGGGGGAAAGGCAGGAATATCCCCCTCCATATTTTCAAACGGTTTGCAAAAATGTTCCATTTCGAGCCTTCAGCATATTGCAGGATTGAAGGCTTGGAATGAGGCATTTTTGCAAACGGCTTGAAAATGGGATGTATATCCCAAGGAAAGGATGGTGTGTGAGATTCCTAACCCCCCCCCCCTCGCACAAGGCAGCCACATGCCTCCACTAACCTGCTTTCCTGCTCCATTCTCCACTGCCAAGTGCAGGGCAAGAAAAGTAGTTTGTTAGTTTACTTCCAATTTCGCGAGATCATTTTTTTTTTTTTTGTGAGAACTTGGAAGGTATTTTCTGGTGTTTTTTTTTACCATAGGCACACAGTCTACTTTTCTTGTCCTGCACGTGGAACGGAGAATGGAACTGGAAAGCAAGTTAGTGAAGGGATGTGGCTGCCTTGGAGGGGGAGGGTGTGAGTGTGTGTGTGTGTGTGTTTGTTCGTTCTGCCAGGAAGAGCTCCCCCCCTCCCGCAAGGCCAGAGCAGCACAGTCAGCTGTTCCGCGGCCAGCAAGCAGGACAGGCGAAGTCAAGGATGCAAGGAGAACTTGGGTCATTGTGGCCGCAGGCAAGCAGATGGTGGGACGGAGAGGGTGGGGCTGGTGGGCTTGCTGCTTCCTGCACCTGAAAAATAATAAGCCCTCCCCCTTTAATAAGCCCAAGGCCATATTTCGTGGGTCAAAAAAATATAAGACCCTATATTTTTGCCCTATATATATATGCTGGTTTTGTTGTATTCGGGTCTTTTCCCGTGTAGGATATATATATCTGTGTGTGTGTGTGTGTGTGTGTGTGTGTGTGTTCCAGAATAACTCTGGAACACCTCAAGCAATTTCAGCCAAACTTGGTACACAGATGTCTTACTCTCTGGAAACAAATGCTGTGGCAGTAAGACACCCCTCGGGGTGTGTGCTCTGTTAAGATACAGCCTGTTGTGCCTTAACATGGCTTCTACTGTACTGCCTTAAAATGGCTTCTACTGTACAGCACAGTGGAGTTGCCATGGTAATGGCTTCACAGCACTTCAAATGGGGGCTCCCTATCGTAAGGGGTAAAAGCCAACGTTAGAAATTACATTTGGGCCAGACATTTGTGAATGTCTAAGACAGGATTGGGATAAACAAATACCCGGGCAATGCCAGGTTAACAGCTAGTACATAAATAAAAACAAAATTAAAAAAGTAACTGGCCCTTGTGTAGATTAAGCCAACAAGAGATGCATACATGAATGTAATTGCCTTTTTATAACAAGCTTTTCAAATAAGTTACACTAAAGATAAATTATGCATCATGTTTCAATGAAGCAAGGAAAACTTGCATGAAGAATATATTACCTTTGCCTAGTTATTATTCTCTTTTGTTAAGGAGTAGGAAAGGGAATGATATTAGGGATAAAAACTATGGAATATGTTTTGTTTTGTTTCCAAGAACATTATCTATCTACAATATTTATGAAATCCCCAAGGAAGAAATACTCTACAATGCCACAGCAAAAGTAAAGAATTAAAACTCAATGATGGAGAACTTTGTTCAATAAGATGGTGAATATGTACGTGCCTACATGTACACAATTATACAGTCTGGTTTTGATGGACAATTAAGATTCTTCAGACCCTGTTGTGTCATATACAACTACCTTTATAAAAATTTGTTAGAACTTCCAAAAGTTGCTAAAACTACCACTTCTAAAATTTTAATTTATGAAACTGGAGAAATACATGACATGCAAATATCAGAGAAGCCTATGTTGATTTGTTGCCTTTTAGATGTGTTAGAATTAGAAGTTCTGGAATCCCAACCAACATATCTGTGCTAGCTGGGTATTTCAATATATATTCCCCTATGAATTAGGAGGGAATCAGGTTTAGAAAGATAGATGTAGTTAAATGTGAATTTAGGATGCATACATTCAATTCTCCCATTTCTATAAAACCTAGTGGAGTGTCTGATGACTAACTCTGATCCTTATATATTTCATATAATTATTATGAGAATGAGATATAAAACTTGTGATAGTGATAGATCATACCTGCCCAGCAGAAATGAAGGTAGGGGTTTGCTTCCGATCAAGTAAATTGTTGAAGCAGAAAAGCATATGTTGGTTGATTAGGTAAAAGACACTGAATATGTAAAAGACATTAATACAAGTTAAAAATTGAAACTTACTTTACTGAATGAACAGAAAGCAAAACAAAAATGAATATTGAAATAATGTAATAAATCACAACGAAATGCTGGCAAGGAAAATCATCACATGGTCAATTTCTACAAAATATTAAGTGGAAAGTGGAGAAAGGTAACGAGAAAAACAGGGAATAGCTTGCAACTATAACATTAAAAAAAGAAACATAAGGGTTAAATTTTGATTGCAAGCTATGTGAATAATTGCTATATGAATAATTGCAATCAAGGGCAGAATTGAAAAATTATCAAATGATTCAAAATGGAAACTCTGCAGAGAAGCAGAACAGAACAGAAAGAATTGGAGAAAATCACAAACTAGAAAGACCAGCAAATAAAAGAAATAAAAATAGTACCAATAGTAATAGACACCTTGGGTGCAATTCAAAAATATCTGAAGCATCATTTAAACACCATTGGCATTGACAAAACCACCAGAAGAGGTACTCTTGGAAGAGTAAATCTGCAGCTTAAACCTTTAATATTATCAAACAACAATATTTGTGTATCACAGGTCCTTAGGAAAGACCCAATAAGTGGACAAAAACGCCAATTCTAGTCTAACTCGCTAATTGTGCAACCAACCATAATAACTGAATATATTTACATGCAGCAGAACTTTCAGCAGATTCTTAGCAGTTTACAATTGTTAAAATTGTAAGGAATTCTAGGAAGCAGGAGGAGGAAACTTAAGCTCTTAGAGAGAAAACAAATTATAGTCCATCAATCCATTTAAAATTAAAAACATGATAGGATACAGGTCCATAACCTTTATAGCCAACAGACATGTTTGGTCACTATTGTGACCACCACTATTGTCATGGCTAGATGCAAAACAACCATTTATCATAAATTATATTCTCAATTGCTCCCAGCATGCTCTCTATCACCTCTCTGAAACTCTACTACTAAAAGCCCCAGGTATGAAAACACTGGATTTGCTTTCTGAGAATGTCTTTGCGGTGTATGCATGATACAAAAGCATACTTGGAAATAAAAAGTGCAAAATCATAGATATGAATATGAAATAATATTACTTTATTTGGGAAGCCCTGGTAGGTATTTCTACCTGAAAACTATTGTCCAGGAATAATAATCTATCTGCTGTTTCTCTGTACTTGAATTTGATTTTATTCTGATAAATTAACATATTAACTTGTAGTTGGACTCTTTGCTTCTTTTAGTCTATTGGTTTTATAAAACTCATGAAAAATGGATCGTTTGTAATGTTTCCAAGTATGAATCATTATATGCAAACTCTCAAGCAGGCCTTGCATTATTTTATGAGAAATTTCTTACACAGTTGTTGTATGGTAAATGGAGCTCTTGGGAGAAAATATTTCCTGGATTACATTTTTATTTTACATATATTTGTTTCAGTTCTTTAAGAATTTGAAAACAAAGCATACCACAAGCAATAGAAGAGTTATAATCTTGGGTTTAATATACTGAGCTATGATTACTGAGTCATTGTGACTTATTTAATAGAAGCTACTAATTAACTATGTAACTATGTAAATAAGTTTACTGTTGAAACCACAAGTCATAACATATGATATACTAAAGAATGAAATTTAAGGAAGTTATGGTTGTTTCAGTATTACTGGCTGCTGCTAGGCTGCTGAATTGTTGCTACACTCATATGAGCTACATTTTCAAGATTCTGTGACAGTTTCCCAGTCAGTCTTGCAATCCCTTACACAGACAAATCTCATCCAGAAGCAAGGAGTTGATTGATCATATAGGTTTTAAAGAAACAATAACTTTAAGGTCCATGAAGAAAGGCCTTGATAGTTTTTATCACTTTATTGCCCCTTCTCTGGCACACAAAAATGCACCTGTATCTGTGCCCCATCTCATTGCCCAGGAATTCAAAACTCATACATCGTACTCTATCCTCAGATATTTTGGTTTCCTCTCGATGAAATAATAATACAAAAATAATAAGTTCTGCATGCATTAGATGCTTCCTTTGAATGAAAGAATATTGCTCCCTCAATGCTGTTAAAGTAGTTAATGTTCCTCTTTTTAAAAACATAATCCCTTGATTCAATTGAATTGTGTGGAATAAGCTGGAATTGAAGGTAGAATCTATTATCATTTTAATGAGGAACTCTGATCTTCCAAAGCTTTGCAAAAAATGCAAATGATCATGGAAGAACTCATTGTCATGATTACAAGAAGTCCACTCAATATATCAGAAGATGAAGATGTTCCTCTTCAGCACATGCAATTCTCAATACAGTCATGTTTTGCATGTTTTGTTTTTTATGTATACATTATACATAAAATGCAAGGACAAAACCATGGAGACTGTGCTGATTTATCTAGAAAACCAGTATTCCAATTTTGTTGTATTTAAGTACAATGACAATAAAGATTATACTTATACTTATTCCAGGTCACTTTAAGCTGAGGAAAAAAAGTGAAAACTTTGGAGTATTCGTAAGGAATGACAAACCCACCACAAATATTTTTGTCAAAAGTGCTCTTTGTTAAATGAAAAGCATCTACATTCGTCTTGCTACACATCTTTCTTTTTTAATAAAATGATATCTTCTTTAATTTTAAAACATCAAT
The DNA here is from genome assembly GCF_964273705.1 of Natrix helvetica. Taxonomy (NCBI): domain Eukaryota; kingdom Metazoa; phylum Chordata; class Lepidosauria; order Squamata; family Natricidae; genus Natrix; species Natrix helvetica. The sequence continues at coordinate 46,941,881 of NC_138552.1, forward strand.
AAAATAGCATTGTACCCCTGTTTATTCTGTTTCTTTGTTAAGTAAAGAAATATCTCTGAAAGGATGACCCAACAGGTCACGGGTTGTCTAGTAAAGTAATGAAAGAAGTATTAGATGTAAAAAGATTACAGTAAAATAAAGCCAAAATTACAGCTAAGAACTTATGGTAAGTTTTTTTTTCTAAGTTTAAGTGACAGCAGAGCAAGAATAGCAACCTAGTTGCTAACTCTTAGGAACAGTTTTGAAACAGTTCAATTTTTCAAAGTTGTAACCCTTAACTTTACCTGCCATTAATAATCTGTCCCTGATCTTATTGTAAATGGGGCATTGCAGGACATAATACTCTCCACTTGATCAACACCACAAGAACCAAGTTGCTGTTTGACAGGAAGCTTACAAAATCTCTGCTTGAGATATGTGGAAGACATAGTCTGCAAGCAAAGGTATGTTAAAGCTCTTCTCACTGAATCTCTTGTTATATTAATCAGGTCCCTGAGAGGCTTCTACATTTTTTATAATTGCCAATTGCCCTCCTTTCACATAGAACCATGATGAGGCACACAGAGCCCTCTATGAGGGCACACCAGCCGTCACCCCAGCCCATCTCTATCACATATGTGCACGCGCCTCCTGCCAGCCAACTGGTCTTCAGATCTTTGCTGCGCATGCACATGGGGCAGGGCACATACGTGGGGGGGGGGTTGTCACATTGAATTTTGTGGCCTCACGCAGTGCCTCTGTGCCCTGTTTTGGCTTCCAGGTTGGTTCAGGAAGCCTTCCAGGCCCAAAACGGGGTGCAGGGGGCCACATGACCCGTGTTGGGCCTGGAAAGCCTCCTGCACCAACCTGGAAGGCAAAAATGGGTAAGGGGGTTGCACATGCATATGCAGGGGTTGTGCCTGCATGTGCGGGGCATGGGGGGTGTCACACATGCATTGCATTAGGGGAGCTTTCAGCACTCAATGACAAAAAGATTGGCCATCACTGGCATAAAACAATATCAGAATATCACTGCTCATAATATACTGGGCAGTTACCAGACACTAAATAAGTTTGCTTTCCATAAAAAAGGTGCTTATGAAAGGTGATGCCCAGGTACTTAAAAGAGGGGCATTGTTCTATTTATTTGGGGGCTTACAAGCAAGAATAAAGTTGACAAGTGTTTTGTCGAGGACGATAAAGCTGCTAGGTTGCTGTGGTTTTTATCATTTGGAATGCCGCCAATATCATGAGGCAGGGGAGCCTTTTCCCATTTCAGAAATTGGTTAAGGCATCAGGCTAAACATTGTACATAAGTTCAAGTCCCACCTTAGGCATGAAAAGCAGTGCGGTGATTTGGGCCAGTCACTTTCTTCCAGGTAACCATTCAACAGTACTTAGATCAATCATACTACATTGTCATTGATGAACTAAGCAAAGTGAGAGTTGCTCCGGTAGGTCAGCATTAAATATTAAATCTATTGAGTGCAATACTTGATTTGTTTGAACTATGCAGTGCTTTTCTCGATTTGTCTCTTTGGTGGAAGGTGAAGCTATAAGCTCTGCCTTGTATTTGTCCTTTCTTATCTTAATTTGTTCTGAACAATTTTGTTTCCTTTAGTTGTCCAAAAATATATTAATATATACTGCACAGGTAAAGTATATGTGGTACCTTGCTCAATAGTAGGAATTGGGAAAAGGGATGTTGGACAACCATTTAAAAGTGGGCCAGCAGTGTGCATCAGTTGCCAAAAAAGCCAACACAGTTCCAGGCTGCAAAAACAGAGGGTTAGAATCAAGATCACGTTAAGTGTTAATACCACTTTATACTGCCTTGGTAAGGCCACACTTGAAATATTGAATTCAGTTTTGGTTTCCATGATGTAAAAAAGATGCTGAGAGTTCAGAGAAAAGCAACAAAGATGATTTAGGAGACTGGAGGCTAAAACATATGAAGAATGGTTGCAGGAACTGGGTATGTCTAGTTTAATGAAAAGAAGGACTAGGGGTGACATGATAGCAGTGTTCCAATATCTCAGGGGTTGCCGCAAAGAAGAGTGAGTCAAACTATTCTCCAAAGCACCTGAGGGTAGAATAAGAAGCAATGGGTGGAAGCTAATCAAGAAGAGAAGCAACTTAGAACTAAGGAGAAATTTCCTGACAGTTAGAACAAGTAATCAGTGGAACAACTTGCTTCCAGGAGTTGCTCCAACTTCTTTTTAAGAATGCTCCAACAGTTTTTAAGATTTTTTAAAGAAGATGTTTGATAACCATTTGTCTGAGGTGGTGTAGGGTTTCCTGCCTAAGCAGAGGGTTGGATTCTTCCAACTCTGTTATTCTATTCTAAATAGGACAAAGTTGGTGCCCATGTTTTTGAGCTACTGAAAAAGTTGCTGGTTTATCTGCATAATTTTGCCCAAAGTTTCAAAGGCTGTTTTTAAAGAGCCATCCCTTGGGTTTATAGGATTTAAATATTCAAAAATTGAAATTACAGGTTGTTCAGTTAATAAGCATTGTTGAGCAGCAAAGCCTCTTGCGAATTCTTTTGGTGATTGCTTGACTTGCTCTTCCCCCATGAGGGATGTGGTGGGATCAGGGAGGGTAATAAAGTCAGGAGTTCAATCTGATAGTTTGATTTCTCAAATGAAAAATAAAGGACAGCTGTAATAATCATTATTTTTCCATTTCTGTTTCCAAATTCTAGTTAATCCCAGTTATTGAAAGTAGGAATAGAAATGATTTATTTTGCTATTTTTACTCACCATTTATTTGTCTGTCATATAATAATCGATTTTGTGTTGCTTTGTTGGTTTTGGTAAAGTCTGGGCTTGTACTGTTGAGTTTCCTGTTCTTCCCCATTGTTTCAGAATAGAATAGAATAGAATAGAATAGAATAGAATAGAATAGAATTCTTTATTGGCCAAGAGTGATTGGACACACAAGGAATTTGTTGTAGGTGCATATGTTCTAAGTATACATAAAAAGACATGAAAAGATATATTCATCAAGAATCATAAGGTACAACACTTAATGATAGTCATAGGGTACAAATAAGCAATCAGGAAACAATCAATATCAATATAAATCCTAAGGATACAAGCAACAAAGTTACAGTCCTGAAGTCATAAGTGGAAGGAGATGGGTGATAGGAACGATGAGAAACTAATAGTAATAGTAATGCAGCATTAATGAATAGTTTGACAGTGGCGAGGGAATTATTTGTTCAGTAGAGTGATGATGTCTAGGAAAAAACTGTTCTTGTGTCTAGTTGTCTTGGTGTGCAGTGCTCTATAGCATCGTTTTGAGTTGAAACTTTATGAAAATTTATGTCCAGAATGTGAGGAGTCTGTAAATATTTTCACACATTTTTTGACTCGTGTAGTATACAGGTCCTCAATGGAAGGCAGGTTGGCAGTAATTGTTTTTTCTGCAATTCTAGTTATCCTCTGAAGTCAGTGTCTGTCTTGTTGGGTTGTAGAACCAAACCAGACTGTTATAGAGGTGCAGGTGACAGACTCAATAATTCCTCTGTAGAACTGTATCAGCAGCTCCTTGGGCAGTTTGAGCTTCCTGAGTTGGCGAAGAAAGAACATTTTTGTTGTGCTTTTTTGATGATGTTTTTGATGTTAGGTGTCCATTTTAGGTCTTGAGATATGATAGAACCTAGAAATCTGAAGGTCTCTACCGTTGATACTGTGTTGTCTAGTATTGTAAGAGGTGGTAGTATGGGAGGGTTTCTTCAAAAATTTACCACCATTTCTACGGTTTTGAGTGTTTTCAGATCCAGATTGTTCCAGTTGCACCACAAGGCTAATTGTTCAGTGTGGATATAACATAACTGAAGCTTTTATGATATTTTAAAATTTTTGGTTTCAGTTTTAGAATATCCCTTGCAGAGAATATGTTTATGAAACAAAGCTAGATAACAATTAAAATATGTAGCTAGGCTATTTATAAAATGGATGGAACAAATAAAATATCACAAGTTGCTCATCAGGGAAGCTGCTACTCTGTCTCCATCTTAGCTCTCTATCTTTGTCTTTGATTTAATCAGGGACGTGCGGTCAGGGGAGGCAGGGGAGGCAGAGCCTCACCTCTCTTCATGAAATAATAGTATATAATATTATATAATATATATATATATATATATATATATATATATATATATATATATATATATATATATATATATATATATATATATATATATATATATATATATATAATATTATAATATTACATACATCCGTCAGCCGCGCCCGGGAGCTGCGGAGGCAGAAATGTTGTTGGCGCTCCCGGATGACGAAGCCATGAAAGCGACTGGAGAACGACCTCGCTGCCCCTTTCGTTGCTTTCCCATTCAGGCGGCTGCGCTTGAGGAAAAGCAGCTCCACGGGGCCCGGCGGCAAGGCTTGAGCGGGGTGACAGAGCAGCCGCCTGAATGGGAAAGCAACGAAAGGGGCTGCGCTTTCACCGTGCTGAAGCCTTGCTGCCTGAATGAGAAGCCGTCCTCGCTGCCCCTTTCCTTGCTTTCCCATTCAGGCAGCAAGGCTTCAGCAGGGTGAAAACGCAGCCCCTTTCTTGCTTTCCCATTCAGCAGCAAGGCTTCAGCGAGGTGAAAACGCAGCCCCTTTCTTGCTTTCCCATTCAGCAGCAAGGCTTCAGCGAGGTGAAAACGCAGTTGCCTGAATGGGAAAGCAACGAAAGGGACAGCAAGGACGGCTTCCCATTCAGGCAGCAAGGCTTCAGCGAGGTGAAAACGCAGCCCCTTTCTTGCTTTCCCATTCAGGCAGCAAGGCTTCAGCGAGGTGAAAACGCAGCCCCTTTCTTGCTTTCCCATTCAGCAGCAAGGCTTCAGCGAGGTGAAAGCGCAGCCCCTTTCTTGCTTTCCCATTCAGCAGCAAGGCTTCAGCGAGGTGAAAACGCAGCCCCTTTCTTGCTTTCCCATTCAGGCAGCAAGGCTTCAGCGAGGTGAAAACGCAGCCCCTTTCTTGCTTTCCCATTCAGCAGCAAGGCTTCAGCGAGGTGAAAACGCAGCCCCTTTCTTGCTTTCCCATTCAGGCAGCAAGGCTTCAGCGAGGTGAAATCGCAGCTGCCTGAATGGGAAAGCAACGAAAGGGACAGCGAGGACGGCTTCCCATTCAGGCAGCAAGGCTTCAGCGGGGTGAAAACGCAGCTGCCTGAATGGGAAAGCAACGAAAGGGACAGCGAGGACGGCTTCCCATTCAGGCAGCAAGGCTTCAGCGGGGTGAAAACGCAGCTGCCTGAATGGGAAAGCAATGAAAGGGACAGCGAGGACGGCTTCCCATTCAGGCAGCAAGGCTTCAGCGGGGTGAAAACGCAGCTGCCTGAATGGGAAAGCAATGAAAGGGACAGTGAGGACGGCTTCCCATTCAGGCAGCAAGGCTTCAGCAGGGTGAAAACGCAGCTGCCTGAATGGGAAAGCAATGAAAGGGGAAGCGAGGACGGCTTACCATTCAGGCAGCAAGGCTTCAGCGGGGTGAAAACGCAGCTGCCTGAATGGGAAAGCAATGAAAGGGACAGCGAGGACGGCTTCCCATTCAGGCAGCAAGGCTTCAGCGGGGTGAAAATGCAGCCCCTTTCGTTGCTTTCCCATTCAGGCGGCTGTTCTGTCACCCCGCTCAAGCCTTGCCGCCGGGCCCCACGGAGCTGCTTTTCCTGGGCAGCGATTCGTGAAGCCGCTTGACAACCACACAGCCAGCACACCACCTCTCAGGTCGTTAGGAAGCAAACGCAAAGGAACCCACCGCCACGGGCCCACGTTTGTGGGCGCCGGTGGCTGCAAGCCTTGGACAGGCTCTTCTTCTTCCTCCTCCTCTCCCACACCCCTGGGAAGCTCCTGCCCCCATTTTGTGCGTCTCCCTCCCTCACCCCGATTTCTTTCTCGGAGTCGGCGGCTCGGGAGAGGCCCGCCCTGTAGGTGAGTCTCTCGTTTGATGTGGGGCCATTCCCGGGAGCCAACGGGTCTTTTGCTGGCTGCCAAGGCAGGGCTTCGCTGAGGTGACAACGCTGAAGAAGCCATGCAGGAAGAGTTAGGGGGATGCCGAAGGCCCGAGGGAGGCCTCTGGGGATTGGGCTTTGGGTTGGTGGAAGACCTTGAAGGAGTGGGGGGGAAGGGACTGGCGCCGGTGGAGGAAGCAAGGCTACGCGGATCAGTGCACTCCGCAGTCCCCTTAATGTTCACTCAGGAAGGTGGGGGCTGCCTCAGCCTCCTGCACACGTGGTCCCATTCCCCGCCTTCCTGATGACGTCACCAGCGTCACCAGCCTCACCAGCCGTAACTCTCACCGCACGTCACTGGATTTAATATACTATGCTATAACAACTGTGTCATTCTGACATTTAATAGAAGCTGCTAATTAGGCCAATCTGTGTGATTTAAGAGGCCCCTCCCACTTACTAGAATAACTAATAGCTGGATGAAGTTTTCAATAACTGTTACAATGCTTGAAGCGTTTTATGCAGGGACATGGATATTCATCATCACAAGATGGGCCTTTTGATGTCAGGGATTGTTTCCTACCAAAATGACGGGAATCAAGGCAGAATTGGATTTGAGCACAGGGACGTGGCAAGATAAGCTATCTTTGTCGCAACTGGTATAGCCTTTTAAAGGACCCAAAGTGTGAAAGTTTGCATTCTGATCACTTTCAAAAATTGTCTATTAAACATCCTAACGCTACGAGACCTTCAAAATGTCAGATTTGAAAAGATTTCATTGGGTAAGCTTATTTTCAACTCGCTTCTTTATCTGAACACCAAAAGAAAATAACTCTTTACTGATTCCTTTCATTTTTAAAAATCTATTCTACTTTCAAGGAAACAGAGCTCAAAGTCTCTGAATTCACAATATCTAGTGCTCTGTAGCTGGTCCATTCTTTCACTTTGCTTTCTAAGATTCAATATTTCTTCTGAGTCCATGTACCATCTGCTGCTGCAAATTTGGTAGAATGATGCCACAGAAGGCAGAGGACTGGAACAAAGAACTTTATTTAGCAATCAGCAATGGCTGCAACATCAAATATCTGCTGCTTTCGGCTTTAGTTCTCTGATGACTGCTACCTTCCAAACTCCTATTTGAAAATATTTCCATTTTGATGTTAGATATATATACATGGAACTAGTGCAATTTCAGAACAATTTTTTTTCCTGTAAATCATTTTTATTTCTTATTTTCTGAGGGAGTAAGTCAAACACTCTGCTGAGGCACGATGGGTAGTTATTTGAGAAGAGGCATCAGTGGTGTCTCTCCCAATGCCTTCTTTGTTATTCTTTATTATCTTCTCAGCACCAAAGAAAATGTTCTGTTTTCAAGCCTGGTGTCTTTGAGCACTTTTCAATGTATTGTGTAAAAATGGAATATTGGCCTCCATCCAGGATCTGAACGAATAAATAGAATGGGTTGTATTCTCTACCTCAGCAGCATCTGATTGAAGTAGAAAGCTAGACAAAATCCAAGGAAATGCAGCAGAGGAAGTTTGTTTTCATGAAATGGCTATTTTTGGCAGAGAAAGGTAAACAGGGTAGTAATCTATTTTCATTAGGTTTTGTTTTTTCTTTCTTTTTCTGTCCATTGCTAAATCAAATCTATTTTTTAAAAAAAATTCTCTGTACAAATTTAGAATCTGTTTGAAAGTTCAGATTCCTTCGTACCTTTTATGTAGTATGGTGACCTGCCATACTGATAGATTAATTGACAGATCTAGGTATTTGTGATATATCATTGACATCTTATGGTTCACCTAGAGAATTGTATTTTTTCTTTTTGTGATTTTCTTTTGAACTGCTAACGCTAATCTGCAAAGCTCTGTAATTTTTTCTTCTCTTAATGCTAAATGTTGGCATTTTTAATATTTAAAGCTAAAAAGCATAGTTACGTTGTGTTCTTTTTTAAAAAATAAAGTTTTATTTTTTTCAGAATCTCTGGTGGAATTAATTTGTTTAGTAATGGCAGCAATTACTACCAAGACATTACACCTAAACAGGTGACAAGACCAGTGGGATCAATTGAGTTTTTGAGTTTTATTGCTGGGAGGGACAGAAACCACAGGACAGAATGCAAGAATAGCATCCTTTGTGACATGAATTATGACAGATGTCATTCATATACATAAGGCTGAACTTTTCTATCAGTGTTGGGAGAATTGCCCTTATTACTTCTTATTTTATCACAACTTACACAAAAAATAAACAATAGGAAATTGTCCCATGAAAAGTTAATTTTTTCTAATTGAATTTTGGTGGTATGACTAGGAACCACCCAAGGTGTGTCGGTCACAAATGTGTGCTAGGAACAATATGCAGCCAGTAATAATCATTTTCTGATCTAGGACAGTGATTAAAAATAGGTACTACTTTGCTTAATTTTTTAAAAAAGTTCTGGGTATCAGACACGATCTAGTTAAGATATTTCTTGAGATGCTCATTTTCTTTGCATAAGTTACAGTGAAACATATTTGTTGAGAGGCAGACTCTCAAACAAAAGATATTTCACTTAATCAGACACTTTGGAAAAATGGTTGTTGGGCCAGTGATGCCTACAGTCTGCTGTTTATTTGGCTAATCCATTTGCTTCCATTTTGCACATGATTTTGAATGTTCCCTTTAATCTTCCAGCTGGCACATTCCACTTCCATAGAGAGCTTGGATCCAGGAAAGAAAAAGTAAATGTAGGCACTTGAATGGTGAAATAACCAAACATGACCAGCTGGATAAGCAGGAAAAAAATGCAAATTAAACAGTAATCCTGGCAAAACAGAAGCAAGCTAGTTTGGACAGATCGTTGTTTTTTTTTTTTTTTTTTTTGTTAAGTTCCCCATCAAGAACAGAACAGCTTTGGAATACATTCTGTTAATTAGCGCTTGAAAAAGCCAATCAAACCCAAATTTAAAAAGATTTAAAACCCATTTACAAATTAGACCTATTTGAGAACTAATTTTATTTAATAACAACAATAAATATCATGCTGCAGCCAACTGAGGTCCTTAAGGCTGGGTTCTTAAGAAGAGATCCTCCAGCAATTTCAGAATGCATCATCATAGCAATTAACTCGAGTTTTAAAATAAATGAGATTTTGAAGATTTTTTAAAAAGGAAATATTGGTGAAGCATCAGAAATGCCAGAAGTATGTGTATATATATATATATATACACACATACATATATATATATATATATATATATATATATATATATATGTGTGTGTGTGTGTGTGTGTGTGTGTGTGTGTGTGTGTGTGTGTGTGTGTATACTTCTATATATATATATTCATATACATACATACATACATACATACATACATACATACATACATACATACATACATACATACATACATACACACACATATATATATATATTCAGCTTGGCCAAACACCCAGGGCTAAATGCCAGAGTGCCTGCTAACAATTTGAGACAGGCAGCTAAACACTGTGTGTTTCTACATGGCAATTCTTCCACTGTATTTAAATCATGAGACATCTGCACACCAAGTAAATCAAAATAGAAGTTCTTTTTGTATTGAAGCACAGATGCTGTTTTCTCCTCCATGGGGCTAAAGAGCAGTTGTATGGCAGCTCCACAGACCCATTTCTACATAAGTGTCACCACCCCACTCAAACCAGGGCCTGCTCTTTGTAGATTCTTGTTTCATTTCAAAAATGAAATGTCACTTGTGTAAGAAAGCAGCTGTTTGCAAGGACCGCGTGGTTGCTTTCTGGTCTCTGGCCAGGAAACCATTATGTTTGGAGAAAAACTTCCATGAATTCCTAGAAGTAGTATTCTATTTGGCTGTTTATTCATAAAACTGTGAAAGCCCTTTCCACTACAGGCTGGACAATAGACAGCTTCTGTTTACGAGACTGCACAATTTATAAATCCACTGAATCTCTTCAAAAAATAATAAATGAACACTTTGAAATCTTTTTCTGCTTTTTCGTTGTGGTAGAAAGCAAAGTACTGTGAGAAGTTTTGTATCCAAATATATTTTATTCTTTATACTGTTTCCATCTTCCCTTAAAATATTAACACTGTTTTGGATTGAATAATATAGTTGTGTTAAGCACTGCTAAAGTGAAACTAACCTTTAGATTACTCTAACGGTTAGCTCCAACTGTTTTGGAGGGAAACTTAGAACATTCATATTTGGGTGGTTTTTTTTTTTTAAGTATTATGATTGGTTAAGGCCCTGTGGGCCCAGAGTATAAATTACAGGCATTTGCCTGCAGTTCTTGAGTTCCAGTTTTGAGTCAATAAATGCTGTTGTAACTATGCTGGTTTGGTTCTTGTGTACGGAAGCCCACTACACAATAAACAGAATGGTCTAAGTCTAAGAATCAGTGTCCACTATTGACAGTCAAACCTAAACTAAGTTAATCAACTAAAATTACCAAACTTTCTCAAACCCCTAAATAAATTGCTCAGACCTAATCCACATATCAAAGGATAGGGTCTGCAAACACGAACAGAGTTAATTAAGTTAGGTCTCCCAGTGGAACTGCATGCTCACAAGAATACATATTTACACATACACACACACACACACACACACTCTTCAAGTGTCACCCGAGAATCAGCACATAAACACTTCCACACCCCGGATAGCCTCCCCTATAAGAGTCCGCCACTGTATCCCATTTCTCTGCACCCTGCCCCTAAACTGTGTTGCTTTTAGGAATAAATATTTCTTCTTTCCTCACAGCTGTCTGGTTCTCATTTTCATTTATTCTTGCACAGCCCCAGCTCAAGTTGGAACCCCAAATTATTCTTATGACAGTACCAATTTCTCAGAAGACTCCGATCTTCGTATTCCCTCCCTATACTACTATACTTTGTCCTATGTCCCACATTTTGTCCTTGATCGACTTGATGCTTAATCTGTCTACCACTCCAGGGGAGTACATATTTTCAAGAACATGGAATGAAGAAAATTGTGGCTTTCTTTTTAATTAATGAATCCCTAATGTTAAATAGTTTGGGGCCATATTCTGTAACAGCCACAGAGAGATTGGATACACGGTGATAAACCATCTGTTGGCTCCAAATGATTCCCCCCACCCCCCACCCCCTTGCTGGTAGCTGTTATGCCACAGTCTCCAATTATCTTTTTTTTTCTGTTGGGGGGTGGGGGAGATATTTTCTCTTTCCTTTACTGTTCTTTATGAAACTTTTTTTTTAATTTTTCAAGCTTTCATAGAAAGTTCCACACAACAAAATCAGCCTCATCTAGGCAAAAAGGGACTACTACATTTAGGCTTAAGAACATGTGTTTTTAGCAGAGGAAATAGCAGGGAAATAGAAATCGGGGTGTCTCTCTACAGCCATCTATTGGTCGTCCAGATTTTTGTAGCTCAGATCTGGTTAGGAGCTAGAGAAAACAACTACAACCAATGGCAATCAAATACGTAGTGGGGAAAATAAATCAATACAAGCTTCAAAATGTCTCAGACCTTCAGCTAAAATTAGAACTACATGCTGCTAGAAAATGGAACGACATTTTAAAACAAGTTACTCTTGTTATTTTCCACTTCTGTTAATTTTAAAGAGTCAGCTCTTTTTCCACACTTAAGTTTTGGATCCAATGCATTTATTCAGGGTGCATTACATTATGATAGCATTTCTTAGAGGGAGTGATTAACTACTTTGGTTACCTACCGTGTTTTCCCGAAAATACGACAGGGTCTTATATTTTTTTGACCCACGAAATATGGCCTTGGGCTTATTAAAGGGGAGGGCTTATTATTTTTGGGTTGCCAGGCGGCTGCTCCCTTGCGACTGGGTTCCCGAAGAGTCGGGCACAGCCTCAGGGTCGAATGGCTGTGTTGCGCTGTCACAGCAACAGCAGCAGCCATGAGGTGACCAAGCTTGTGAGCAGCTGCCCGGCAACCCCCCTTTCCAGCCGGGTACAGCGCCGCTGACCGACCTAGCAGTACCCAGAAGGCGCCAAGCAACACGAGCGCCTGTTTGTCGCCCTCTGCCTCCCGCTGCTCGGTGCCTTCGGAATGCCCCTAGGTGAGTGAATGGGGCTCTGCATGGCTGGAGAGGGGGGTTGTACAGCGGCTTTTCCGCTCCCTGCTCACGCAAAGGGCACCTCCGCTGCTGGCGCTGCCCGCCGCCTGGTTTTTTTTTTCAAAGCATGGAGGACGGATGCCGCTCTGGGAGTACGCTCACTCACCTAGGGGCATTCCGAAGGCACCGAGCCACGAGAGGCGGAGGGCGGCGAACAGGCGCACACATTGATTGGTGCCTTCCGGGTACTGCTAGGTCGGTCAGCGGCGCTGTATCCAGCTGGAAAGGGGGGTTGCCAGGCGGCTGCTCACAAGCTTGGTAACCTCATGGCTGCTGCGTTGCTGCTGCAACAGTGCAACACAGCCATTCGACCCTGAGGCTGGCTCTTCAGTAGCCCGCTCGCAAGAGAGCAGCTGCCCAGCAACCCCCCCTCTTCAGCTGGGCACAGCGCTGCTGATTGACCTAGTGGTACCCCGAAAGCACCAAGCAACGCTAGCGCCTTTTCTCCCACCTCGTTCCCGCGGCTTGGTGCCTTCAAGATACTGCGGTGCTCTGCCTGGCCAGAAGGGGGGGGATTGTCCAGGAGGCTTATTTTTGGGGTGGGCTTATATTTTTGCCCACGTGAAAAATGTGGCAAAGCTTTAGTTTCAGGACAGGTTGTATTTTCGGGGAAACACGGTAGTTTGTCAGTTACTAACAAGTGCAATTGTAATGGAATATATTCACATTTCCGTAAGAGGTATATAGAAACTTGGATGCCATGTGAATTTAACAGTAGGATTCAGTGTTATGTTCAGTTCTTTTTTCTTCTCCTTGGAGATGGACTTCATTGGCTTAAGCACTGTCATCTCTTCAAGGTAGACAAAGCCAAGTAACAGACAAAGCAAGGATTACTGGAACACTATTTTTACAGAATGTTATAGGATATAATAAACAGAATCTTGAAAGCCTGTCAGAGTTTCCCTCTGTTTTCTCTTATGCCAATTAAGAAAGGATTATCTTGAATTTCTTTCTTACCCACTCTTCTCCCTAAGGCTAAGTTGATAATTCTTGAGTCTTGCAGTCCTTCTTCAAGGCTATCTCTAAATTCTACAAGTTTATAAACTTTCAGCTTTCTCAGAGTTAAACTAGTTTTAATTCCTTAGCTTTTTTTTCCTCCATAGGATAAAAAAAACATGTTATGTCTGTCTGAAGATTTTAGCTCTTCCCAAAAGATGATGTCTATGTGCAAAGTTGTTGATCTTAATTGAATGAGATCTCTGATTTGGAAAGCTGTACATGTAATCCTTGATTTAGGATTGGTCACTTATTTATTTATTTATTTATTTATTTATTTATTTATTTATTTATTTGTTTGTTTCGAATTATCAGTCGCCCCCTCTCCGCAAAGGGACTCGGGGCGACGTACAATTAAATCAAAATACAAGTGTGGCATGGAGGAGGTGACATCAATATTTAACAGTCAAATACAAATGGAAGCCACTTGGTTCAAATAAATAACAATAAATTAAAACAGTTAAAACAGTTAAAAACCCCAAAATTTACGATTAAAATATTAAAATATTAAAATTGCCAGGGAGGTTAGAAGGTTCTAGTTAAGCCAGGCCGGCTAGTTGGAACAGGTGGGTCTTGAGTTTCGTGCGGAAGGAGCGGAGATCGGTCGTTGTCCTGATATCTGGGGGGAGGTCATTCCAGAGGGCTGGGCCCATCACAGAGAAGGCCCTATTCCTGGGCGCCGCCCTCTGACACTGCCTGGTGGATGGCACCCGGAGGAGTCCCTCTCTGTGAGAGCGAATTGGTCGCAGGGATGTATGGGGCAGAATGCGATCCCGCAGATAACTAGGTCCTGTGCCATGGAGCGCTTTAAAGATGGTAACTAACACCTTGAAGCGCACCCGGTAGACCACAGGGAGCCAGTGCAGCTCGCGCAGGAGAGGTGTTATATGGGAGAACCTCGTTGTCCCCATGATTGCCCGCGCGGCCGCATTCTGGACCAGTTGCAGTCTCCGGGTGCATCTCAAGGGGCAACCATTCAAAATTAGCAACCATTCAAAGTTACGACAGTCCTATTGGGAGGATACTTACCACCCAGATTGAAAGTTCAGTTGGTCACACACCCCTGCCTGTGGTTATATGGCTGAACTTTGTATGCCCAGCAACTGGACCACATTTAAGAATGTTTGAAGCATCCCACAGTCAAGTGACCATATTTCACAATGGTTTTTTTTTTAAAAAATGGCCTTTACTTCTGGTTTTCTGTACCTAGAGCAAGCCATTGCTTTGCTTGATGCCCACAATAGTTGCTTAATGCTGCTGCAAAAGACATCATAAAATTGGGTCAGTTGTCTGATTCATCTGTTTACAACCATCAGAACTTACAATTCTGATGGGTAGATCACATTATTGTTATAAGTCAAGTACTGCCTGTGTTCCAGATCAGGCTTAAAGTTCCCAGATTTGTTTACCTCATATATTGGTACACATTTTCCATTCTTATCCAAAGCATACTCTTAAAATTTTCCCTGGCACTCACAGTCAACAACTCTCAAAAATTCAAAGTATGTAGCTCCAGTTTTTATTCTAATGATGTGTCCTTGACAGCTCCATCGTGTTAGTGCCTTGCAGAGCCAATAAGAGCTACAATTAGCAAGTATTTGCCTTATTTTACTCAGTCAAGATGCGGGATACCCTCAACCTGGTGAAGTGATACTGCATCAGGTATTCAAATACGTTCTGTAAATTTAAATGGGAGCATACAAAAACTACTGGAAGTCTGCTGCTATCACTTCTTGGTGATAAGAAGTCAATTCCCAAGATCTCCACATATGGAAACCATGTATCACTGTAACAGATAATCTAGCTTTTAGCCGGCATTAAATGCTCTAATCTTCGCTACTGGTTCGGAACAAGTTTGGAACATTGAACATTGGAAGTCTGTGATGACATCTGGGTAGGTGGACACAGCCTCCTGCCACCGCCACATTGCACTAAACCAAAATCCTACAAACCAGAAGTAGTATTCTGCCGGTTCGCCCCAGAACCGGCAAAATACTACTTCTGGTTTGTAGGATTTTGGTTTAGTGCAATGTGCAAATCCATCCATTTGAGTTTATCAATCATGCCTTGCAGTTTTATCAGGCTTCTAACAATGTGCACATTGCTAACCTAGAAAGCTGTCACAAGATCCAGTTATTTGTGCTTCCTTCCATAGAGAATAATTAAATGAATGTTTCATTGCAGTCTCAGACCAAAATACAAACTAAAAATACCATTGATAAAACACATAGTAATATATAAAATAATAAAGAGTCTATATGTGTGTGTGTGTGTGTGTATACACACACACCCACACACACACACATCAATGACGTGCGGTGAGGGTTATGGCTGGTGAGGCTGGTGACGTCATCAGGAAGGCGGGGAATGGGACCACGTGTGCAGGAGGCTGAGGCAGCCTCAGCCTCCAGCACACGTGGTCCCATTCTCCGCCTTCCTGAGTAAACATTAAGGGGACCGCAGAGTGCATGATCCGCGTAGCATTGCTTCCTCCACCGGCGCCAGTCCCTTCCCCCCCACTCCTTCAAGGTCTCCCACCAACCCAAAGCCCGATCCCCAGCTCCCTCGGGCAAGGCTTGAGCGGGGTGAATGGGAAAGCAACGAAAGGGGCTGCGCTTTCACCCCGCTCAAGCCTTGCCGCCTGCAGCCTCCGCCCACCCTCGCTGCCCCTTTCATTGCTTTCCTGTCTGCCCTTGCTGCCCCTTTCGTTGCTTTCCCATTCAGGCAGCTGCGCTTTCGTGCCTTTGTCATCCGGCAGCGCCGACATTTCTGCCTCCACCCTCCGCAGCTCCCGGTTGCCCCGGACGGAGGTAGCCAGAATGGCACCGAGGCAGTCCGGTGGGCGAGCGACCGAGGATTAGGCTGCCTCGCTCGCCCCTTCGTTCGCAGTCCGGCCAGACGAAAGAGCGAGCGAGGCAGCCTGATCCTCGGTTGCTCGCCCGCCGGACTGCCTCGGCGCCATTCTGGCTACCTCCGTCCGGGCACGCCCGGGAGCTGCGGAGGGCGGAAGCAGAAATGTTGTCGGCGCTGCCGGATGACGAAGTGCCTTTGTCATCCGGCAGCGGCGACAACATTTCTGCCTCCTCAGCTCCCGGGCGCGGCCGGACGGATGTATATAATATTATAATAAGATATATATATATATATATATATATATATATATATATATATATATATATATATATATATGTGTGTGTGTGTGTGTGTGTGTGTGTGTGTGTGTGTGTGTGTGTGTGTTGTAATTGTAGTCATACCAGGGGTTGTAACACAAATACATACATACATATATATATATATATATATATATATATATATATATATATATATATATATATATATATATATATATATATATATATTATATACTATTATTTCATGAAGAGAGGTGAGGCTCTGCCTCCCCTGCCTCCCCTGACCGCACATCCCTGACATACATACATACATACATACAACTTAAAACCCAATAGCTAATCCAAACCAATCTTGTTACCAGCCATAAGAACATTGCAGAATGTTAAGTCTTTATAGCCATAAAAATGCAATAAATGTAAAACTATCAGCTAAATCATTTTGAATATAAAGTACATTTACATGGCGTGGTTTTTTTTTTTCTAATACACATTGAATTCATCTTTGTTGAGAGTCAGACTAAAGCAGAAATGATTGTGTACAATTCTCTCAGTCTTATCTGATTTGCACAGGAAAAACCTGTAGAGGATTGAAGTGTTACGGTGTTTGCCCTCTAAAAATGAGGAAGAAAAAGCATTCAAGCAAGCTGTAGGAAATGCCCATTAATACTTGCAACAAGGAAGTCAGAATAAATAAGCTTCTGAAAAGCATCTCAGGGTTTCTTTGTTGGAAAAGTCAATAAAGCTTTGAAATTTGGCCTAAATCATTCTGTGATCCTATATCCCAAATCCACTATTTGATGACATCTTGTACTTTTTCAAGTCCTGAGGATAATAGATGTTCCTACAATCTGTATGAAAGCAATTTGTTTATAATGCTCTTCCACCGCTCTGACCTGTAATTGTCAAATAATATTAATGAGAGCCATCCACCTGGAGCTAAATTAAGCCTTATCCGAACAAATAAAATGACTGGACAAACTTTAGCTTCAGTTGTCAGCAGCCCAGCTTCTAATCTCAGAGTCACACTGTGGACTCTGCAGTCTAAAAGAAAAAGAAAAAAGAGAGAGAGATGATAAAAAGACTGATTGCATTCTTTCGAGGGACCCAAAGTTAGGATAATTGCCTAATTGCACCCCTTGTAGTAATTTTGCAATTGGCTTTGTTACAAAATTCTTTTTTTTATATCCACTGTAATCTTAAAGTTGCTATGGAATTTGGGGGAACTATATAATAATGATATGGAGAGAATGGAAAAATAAATCCTAGATATTTGAAACATTTAACTTTGTTAGGCTATGGATATCTATATGCCACCTGAGAATTTTATACTACTGTACCAGGACTTTTATTTATTTATTTTTAAATAATCAATTTCTTTTTAATGTGTTGAGCAAAGCCTTAATCAGCTTCCCAAGCCAATTTGGTTTTAATGACAATATAGCAGCATTATCAGCATAAAGCCATATAAGTATCCATTTATCTCCCGGTTTGAGTTTTGTAGATCTTTCTTGAAGAAAATATATCTCTGTGGTTGCTTGGACTTGAAAACGATTTGATGGCAAATAATCACCATCAGAATAACATAGAGTACTTCTTTGTCCAAATAGAAATATGTCGTTTTTCTTGCAAAATTTGGAATCACAAAATCCTAATAATTTTCTGTGTGACTCAATGCTTTTCAAGACCATTTTTGTTATAAACAATAGAACAAGCAGTAAAAATGGCTGCTTGAAAGGTATGCAATAATATGCTATTTTAACAAATACTAGGGGATACAGAATTGATTCTTAGAATTCAATCATGCTTCTAGATTTGTTCAATTTACCTGATGCATGTAAGTTAGAGTCCTTGATTATTATCTTGCTTTTCAGCATTTAGAAAGTTATAGAATCTTCAATTTGCAAGGAGCCATTGAGACTGAGTGCAACACCATGTTCTGTGTGAGAGTTCAAATTAAAGCATCCCTGAGAGATAATGATCTAGCATCCATCAATCAGGATACTTTCATTTCAATTCATGGATCAAGCAGGAGGATAAACTTCATGGCCTTAAAATCCTTTCTAACTGTGTGATTCTATGCTGTCTGCCCAGTGTCTGATTAAACTCATTTAGAGAAAGGGAACCTGTCACCTCTCTGGGTAATTGATTCCACTGTTGAACTTCTCTTACTGTTTTTAAGTTTTTACTAATATTCAGTTTAAACTTGAATCCATTATTATACATTGAAGGGAATAGCTACTGGCTTTTTTATGTGACCTCTTTCGGGTATTGAAAGAGTTTCCTCAATCTCTTTTTCAAGGCTAAACATGTCAGTCTCTTTCAGTCTCTTTTCATAGTATTCGGTTTCCTACCATCGTCAATGAATTTCTCTAAACCTATTCTAGTTACTCTGAATCCTTCTTCAGATATAACGCCAAGATATGATTTGAAGTGAAACTTTATTATGATTGTAAACTATATTTCTGTTCTGTTCTATCCTGTCCAATGTGAAAAACAAAGTGAAACTTTGTTATAATTATTGGCTCATTCTCTTTTCCATTAAAATCATCTTCTCTTCTAAGGCAGTGACCCCCAACCTTTTGGGCACCAGGAACTGATTCTGTGGAGAGAGGTTTTTCCGCAGACTGGAGCAGGCATGGTTTCATGTGCTACCTGCATCCCATGGATGGGACTTCAGTTGCTTGCACATCCCAGTTTCTGCCATGCTGCAGACCGGGACTGGTCCACAGACTGGGGGTTAGGGACCCCTGTTCTAAGGTACATGCTCTCACTCCCAAAATCGTGTCATCTACACATTTCATAAGTATTTTATTCCAGCTCCTCATCAAAGTAGTTAATGAAAACTCTGAAGACGGCAGGATTAGAATAGAATAAAATAACAGAGTTGGAAGGGACCTTGGAGTTCTTCTAGTCCAACCTCCTGCCTAGGCAGGATACCCTACACCAGGGGTCAGCAACCTTAAATACTCAAAGAGCCACAAAGGTCCTAACTGGAAGCCCCCTGTTCAATTTTGGAGCCGACCAGAAGTTTGGTTTCCCCACCATAGAGTCTTCTCCTAGTGCGGCATCTTTTTTCCTCTACCTTTCCTAACCGAAAGCCCTATCAATTGTGGAGCAGACCAGAAAACCCACCCCTTGCCATAGAGTCTCCTTTTGGCACGCCCTGCTTCCCCCTCCCCCAAACTGGAAGATTCTCTCAAAATTGTGGTGCCGACTGGCAACGGGAGACAAAGCAGAGGGATGAAAGAGCCACATGTGACTCCAGAGCCACCGTTTGCTGACCCCTGCCCTACACCACTTCAGACAAATGGCTATTCAAAATCTTCTTAAAATGTTCCAATGTTGGAGCATTTACAACTTCTAGAGGCAAGTTGTTCCAATGATTAATTGTTCTGTCAAGAAATTTCTCCTTAGTTCTAGGTTGTTTCTCTCCTTGATTAGTTTCCATCCATTGCTTCTTGTCCTGCCTTCTGATGCTTTGGAGAATAGCTTGGCTCCCTCTTCTTTGTGGCAGCCCCAGAGACTTTACATATACACCCATTTAGATTTGATGATGCCTAATTTGTTAATAAACACCTCTTTGGATAATTGTGCTACCATCCAGCCCACAGTTAACTAGATTGCTAATCAAAGTGTCCTGAGAAGGTATAACAATATTTTGCCGAAATCAAGATATGTTACAGCTATGCAAGAGACGTGGATGAATCTGGTTCTTGTCAATTGCATGCTAACTCTTGACAATTACCACATTTTTATCAAGGTGTTTTCATTCTTATCTCTTTATGATCTGTTCTAAAATCTTCTCCAATGTTAAGGTCAAAGTAACAAGTCTGTAGTTCTCTGGCTCCATTTTTTAGAATGTAAGGACTTTGCCTTACATTGGAATATTATCACATTGTCATCTGTATTGTTTTGTATTTATAGTATATATTTCTGTATCAACCTTATTGAAAAAAATACAAAAACATATGAATGAATACAGGAGTGCATTAAATCCAATCAAAATAAGCTACTAGGATTATATCTGTTTTTGAACAGATGCTTTCTTTTTTATAGCATGAAGAAAAGTACCAAAATGATGAATTCAGTGGGGACACAATAAATGTGGTTCTCAAAACACTGCATGGTTCTCACAACAAAACTTAATCCACAGAACAAAAATTGTAACTATATGAACTGAATGAATCTATAGCAGTGTTTCTCAAACTTGGCGACTTTAAGTCCTGTGGACTTCAACTCCCAGAATTCCCCAGCCAGCTATGCTGGCTGGGGGATTCTGGGAGTTGAAGTCCACAGGACTTAAAGTCGCCAAGTTTGAGAAACACTGATCTATAGCATTCATATGGAGGAGTATTCCAAGAGATTTGAAAAGAACACCAAACTAGGACTGGTTAAAACTGGTTGGTAAACATGGATAGGAATTGTAGCATTTTGGAACCACCATGCAGAACAAGATACCATGCATACTGACTTTAGTTTTTCTGGAATCCAAATCTAGTTAGTCCAACTTTGAGTATATGAATATGTATGTGTGAATGAAATTTTTAGTTCAGGAAGTAAACAGTAATTTCTGACTGTTGTAAGCTTTTGACTAAATAAGAAAACAAATAATACTTCAGGTGTTCTAAAGAACCTTTTTTATGACCCTTTGTGACAATACTTTACCTATTCCCCCTTATTTCTCAAAGAGAATGCATATATTTTAAATATAAATAATTAGCAATTTTATTCTGTAACACAGAATGCAAATGGGCTTTCCTTGACTGTTTATATCAATCTCATCATCCTTTTCACAATTTCCTCATAGAACCTTATTTTCTTGTAAGAGAAGAATGAAATAGGAGGTAAGTGGTTTTTTCTTCTTCTTTCTTTCTTTCTTTCTTTCTTTCTTTCTTTCTTTCTTTCTTTCTTTCTTTCTTTCTTTTGCTTGCTTTTTATCCCATCTTTATTATTTTTAATTAATAACACAAGGCAGTGAATATACCCAATATTCTTTCCTCCTCCTATTTTCCCCAAATAAAAACCCTGTGAGTTAAGGTCAGCTTCACCTGCATGAATGATAAACGGATACTTTTTTCTTCCTTCATTTTTGCCATATTTGAAAAAAAAAAGTATTTTTTGTTGTTTAAGCATCCTTCACCATCTTAGCTCAGTCTGAGTTTTAGTCATTCTGACAGGTATAAGCTACTTTTCTGTGTCTTCTTGATGACCTGTCCCTTCCTGTACTCTTAAAGAAAGTGCTTTCATCCATGTTTCTGTTTGAATTATGATTCTACTTTCTCAAGGCTGAACCGAGGCATCTGAAAGAGCAACATTGGCAAAGAATGAATATTCGCTATACAATTGTACTGTTATGAAAGTTCCAGATTTGCTTCAGCTCACTGTAGACAAATGGGCTTTCATGTATGATTTCCTAAGCTCTGACACCTGAAGAACATATGAGAAAGAACAGTTCTGACTCCCTTTCTTTTAAAATAAAATCAATATCTAAAATCAAATTTAGGTATATAATTTTGGATACTGTTATCTCCTTCCTTCTCCATTCATAGGCTCTCTGATTAGTGTTTAGCACTTACATACTCCAGTGCCTGGGGAAATCAATGCATTAACAATATCTCAATCTTCTGCACTAAATGGCATTCTCATCATGACCTGCATACCATAAAGATAAAGGTAAGGATTCCCTTCGCACATATGTGCTAGTCGTTCTCAACTCCAGGCGGTGGTGCTCCTCTCCATTTCAAAACCAAAGAGCCAGTGTTGTCCAAAGATGTCTCCATGGTCATGTGGCGGGCATTACTAAATGCCGAAGGTGCACGGAAGGCTGTTACCTTCCCACCAAAGGTGGTTCCTATTTTTCTACTTGTATTTTTACATGCTTTCGAACTGTTAGGTTGGCAGAAACTGGGACAAGTAATGGGAGCTCGCTCCGTTACACAGCACTAGGGATTCGAACCACTGAACTGCCAACCTTTCTGACTGACAAGCTCAGCATCTTAGCCACTGAGCCACTGTGTCTCCATTTGCATGCCATATATAACCATGATCTCTCTTTTTTTTTGCAGCTCTGAATTTACTTCGAAAATTTACTAGAAAGATGCTGAAATTCACCAATATGTATATTTTAAAGAATTGTCTAACCCAGGGGTGTCCAAACTTGGGAACTTTAAGACTTGTGGACTTCAACTCCCAGAATTCCCCAGCCAGCATGGCTGGCTGGGGAATTCTGGCACTTGAAGTCCACAAGTCTTAAAGTTTCCAAGTTTGGACACCCCTGGTCTAACCCAACAGTGGCGTAAGGCACAACCATTTTATAAGGCAAAACATAGTTTGGGCAAACTGACCCGAGTCAAATAGTAAAATTCCATAGGTAAGGCTGGACTTTAACATCCTTACCTTTTGAGCTATTAGGTCATAATTTCTCTCTTTATATCTGTCATGGGTTTTATTTAGCATGCTAAATAGCAAAGGCTGACAAACCAACAATTATTGCCTTATGCAAATAAAAAAGCAATTCTTTTTGCAAGGTTTTCTACTAGGCTTCACTTTAACTGAAACTGCCCTAAATCAAGAACAGTATTGAGTTAATTAATTAATTAATTTCTGCACAATCTCATTCAATGAACTGATGTGGTGGCTAAGATTATTCTTGCCCGATGGGTAGCACTAATTCAATGAACAGCTGTTTTGCCTAGCAACTCAACGTTGCGTTCAACAATTACTCCATTAATTCTGATACACATAGCAACATACAGTATTTACAGGTAAATGGTCCTCAATCGTTTAATGGTGAATATAATTCTTTATACAACTGTTAGCTAATTAGATTCCTATTACTGGTATATCTGAAAATTAAGAACTAATAAGCTCCTTTGAATATTTCTGTGCTTTGGAAGCCATAGTCTTCAATAACAGGTTGTAAGGGGGATTTCTTCTGTATCCCTCTCAAGCTTTGACATGCCTCTATTACTGAGCTACATTCAGTCATTGTTCTCTGTGCTTTTAGAATACTCAAGGTGCATCTTTTCTGCAAAACCTTTGCCCTGTTTCAATGTTATAGTTCAATTTTGCATTTTGTACTTTTATGTTTCAGTTCCTATCAGAAACATTATAATATTTCTTTAAAAATTATATAAATCAAACAAATAAATAATTTTTCTCTATGTTTAGAGTGAGGTAAAGTAACTTTTTGATTCAAAACCCTCAATACAACTATCATTTGAGGCAGTTGCTATAAAAGACTAATCCAACAGCTCCGTTCCCATTTTAAGCCCAAGCTTGAAGATGGCAGGTGACATCCTGCCGAAACGTTGCAAAGACAATCTCAACCTTACACGGGAAAAGACCCGAATACAACAAAACCAGCATACCTACACCCATGAAAATCTACGAAAACAAACAAATATATATATATATATATATATATATATATATATATATATATATATATATATATATATATATATATATATATATATATATATATATATATATATATATATATATATATATGTTGTAATTGTACTGATAAATAAATAAAGGGAGACTAGGATAGATCTATTTCGAGCTAATTAGCTCTCATCAGCTAGCCATACCCTTACTGGGATTAGAACCCGGGCTGTATATATCTTAGGCAGGAGTCTTAACCACTAAGCCACGGGTTCTCTTCCTTATCAGTTGAGCCTGGGAAATAGGTATGTATTTATGTTACAACCCCTGGTATGACTAAATATGGGAGGAAGGTCACTACTCCCTCTTTCTGTCCTTCGGCCTATCACAAAGACCATGCAGGCAGAAAACCATATTTTTATTTTTACTGTTGCCTTTTTATATTTGTGTTGTAATTGTACTGATAAATAAATAAAGGGAGACTAGGATAGATCTATTTCGAGCTAATTAGCTCTCATCAGCTAGCCATAACCTTACTGGGATTAGAACCCGGGCTGTATATATCTTAGGCAGGAGTCTTAACCACTAAGATATATATATATCTATATATCTATATTGATTGAATATTGATTTCGTGTCCTGTCAACTTTGAAGGAGCCAGGTTAATCTCCAAAACAGAACACCTCCACAAGAGAATAATCATGGAAGCCATCGAAATAGAGAAACACCCCCACAGCATGAACAAACGTGATGATACCTCCCACCTACCAAACATCTGGAAACCAGCCCTAGCCAACAAACGAACACCACCCACCACCCAAGCCGTTAAAATACAAAACAACAATGCACACACAACCTGCACCAATCAGCACCAATCTACCAATCATGATACAACCACACAACCAATCATTCCACTTACTGAAACAAAGCCACCACCCCATCCCCTCCCACCAAGACTTACAGAAAGACGGCAGCTCCATTCCCATATATATATATATGCTGGTTTTGTTGTATTCGGGTCTTTTCCCGTGTAAGGTTGAATATATATATATATATTCAAGATGGTACCAATGATTGGAGCCCCACCTCTTTATATGTGTATAGGATGTTATAACAAAACTAACAGAAACTAATAATTAAGATAAGAAAAAAGAGTGCCAAAAGAGAAAAAATATATAGAGAAATTACAACTATTTATAATAGTTGTAAATATAAATTTAAATTGACCTTTTACTCTAAGGTTACAATATCACAATTTCATTTTTTTTTCCTGTTTCACTCAAAAAGTGCAAAAGGGGCTTCCAATCAGCATTTAACGTCATAGTGGTAGGTTAACTCAGAGGACATTTCCTCACCGCTGAGTTAAAATGCTCTCCACCAGAGGTGGTTTCAAATCCCGGGGCTACCGGTTTGCTCGTGCTCATGTGTAATGCTTTTGTGTATGCGCAGAAGCGTCTGGGTGCGTGGGTGGGCAGAGCATCCCACTGCCGCCACTACTGGTTCTACCGATCCGAGCCAAACTGGGAGCAACCCACCTCTGCTCTCCACCTAATCCTGAATGACAAATAAAACATACAGATACTTTATTTTTTGCTATCTCCATTGCCAATCTCTATGTTGTCTTTGTACTGCCCATGGAAGTGTTCTAATTTTGTTCATTCAACATCTGATAAGAAAAAAATTGGTTGATTCCTTTGGTTTTGCTGCCGTCTCTTTTCTGCACATCAATAGCCAGTTGAAGAAAGATCTGCTTGACTCTGCACTTAAGCAAATGGCTAAATCTGGCTGCAGGACCCTATCCATTCTATCTAAGTTCCTTTCTATATGCCATTTCATCTCAGCCATAGGTAAGTTCAGAGTCAGAAAGGATCTACATATCAACCAGCATTTTTACTTAAGATATCCCTGTCCCTCCTTTTTTTTCCTGATAGTCAGCAAGTGCCAACTCTAAATTATCTTGTCCTCTATTCAATATGCAACCGTGGTTGTTACATTTAATTGTTATGCTATTTTTACCTTTAGATTCTTGAAGTCTAATACATGAAGCCAATTTCATAGAATTCTCTATTGGCCAAGTGTGATTGGACACACAAGGAATTTGTCTTTGGTGCATATGCTCTCAGTGTACATAAAAAGAACAAAAAGATTAAACAAATACATTCATCACGAATCATAAGATACAGAACTTAGTGATAGTCATAGGTCACTAATAAGCAATCAAATCATACTAGGAAACAAATAAAACAATATAAATCGTAAAGATACAAGCAACATAGTTATAGTCATAAGTGGGTTTCATGATCGTTCCACTTACCAGTCTTCCGTTTTATTGCCAAACTATTTCAAGCTCCAGTAAATACTTTAATTTATATTTTACCTATTGTGTCTAACTCTTAGGTGAGATAAGAGCAGGTGGCAGTGATAGCTGAGGCTAACCAGACAATGAAGAGAAAAGAGGAAGTCTTTTTCAATAGTCAGTAAACACCTACCAACTTCTGGTCACTTGACTTCATCTCTGTCATTATGGTTGGACAAATTATAACAGAGTTTATCTATTTTATAGCTGTCACTGGATATGGTTAGATTAAAGGAGAATTTTAAAAGATTGTCTTGTCTGATTCATGGAAAATGAAATTTAATGTGAAGAAAAGCAAGGTTTTACAACTAGGCAGGAAAAACCAAAGTACAAATTAAGCAAAACCTGGCTCAAAAACAGTAATTGTGAGAAGGACATTGGAATCCTAGTGGATGATCACTTAAATATGATCCAGCAGTGTGCAGCAGCAGCAGCCAGAGAAGCTAATACAATCCTTGGTTGTATAAACAGAGGCATAGAACTGAAATCATGTGAAGTATTAGTACCATTTTATAGGAATATTGCATCCAATTTTCTTTATCACATTACAAAAGAGATGTTGAGACTTTGGAAAAAGTGCAAAGAGCAACTAAGATAGTTAAAGTCCCGGAAGGGGTGGAGGGGAGGAAGAATGTTTGCAGGATTTGGGTTTGGTTAGTCTAGAGCAGTGGTGGGCAACCTTTTTTTTCAACTGAGCCAAATCTCGCCAAAACCACGATTGAAATTTACTTTGAGAGCCACATTTTTAAAACCGAAAATACATAGGATGGTACACTGTTTTTAGTTTCAATAAGTTTTTATTGAGAATATTCTGCATGCAAGTATCCACATAGGTCGGGAGGATACAAATAACACAACTAATAAAACAAAAACTTTAGAACGATATTATTTATCGATAACATTAAATTCCGTAAAATTTGCCTTACAATGTAGAGAAAATTACATCCTGACATTGACTGACAAAGTCACAACCACTAATGTGAACATTGGCCTTGCATTTCCTTGGATAGTTTGAGTAAGTCAGGTTTGTATGTTGTTGTTTTTCATTTCATCTCTCTCTCCCACTTTCTTTCTTTTTTTCTTTTTCTTTCTCTCTCTCTCTCTGGCTCTTTGTCTCTCTCTCTCCCTCCCTCCCCCATCTCTGTCACTCTGTGTGTGTGTCTGTCTGTCTGTCTCTCACTCACTCTGTGTGTGTGTGTGTCTGTCTCTGTCTCTCCCTCTGTCTCTCTCCCCTCCCTCTCTCTCTGTCACTCTGTGTATGTGGGTGTGTCTGTCTCTCACTCATTCACTTAATCACTCACTCTGTGTGTGTCTCTCTGTCTGTCTATCTTTCTCTCCCTCCCTCCCCCTCTCTGTCTCTCTCTGTCTGTGTTTGTGTGTGTGTGTCTGTCTGTCAGTCTCTCTCTGATTCCCTCCCTCACTCCCTCTCTCTGTTCCTCTCTCTGTCTGTCTTTCTCACTCTCATTCACACACACACACACTGTGGTCACCTTGTTGAGTGTTCCAATCACATTTGAAACACTCAACAACTGGCCTGCATTTATGGTATTTTGCAGCATTCTGCAGTCATAGGACCAAAATTGTTTGTCACTCGCCCGGGCTTTTGCAGAAGCTTCCCTCCGAAGCCCGAGAGGAGGGAGGGGAGCGGGCACCCGGCACACAGAAGAGCCGCATTAAAGGGTGTAAAGAGCCGCATGTGGCTCCCGAGCCGCGGGTTGCCCACCACTGGTCTAGAGAAAAGAAAGACTAGGGGGGGGGGCATGATAGTAGTATTCCAGTATTTGTGAAATTGCCACAAAAAAAGTGGGATCAGTTTGTTTTCCAAAGCATCAGAGGGCAGGACAAGAAACAATGGATGGAGACTAATCAAGGAGAGAAGCAACCTGGAATTAAGAAGAAAGTTCCTGACAGTGAGAACAATTACCAGTGGAACAGCTTGCCTTCAGAAGTTGTAGGTACTTCATCACTGGAGATTTTTAAGAGGAGACTGGACAGTTACTTGTCTGAAATGACATAGGGTCTCCTAGTTGAACAAGGGATTGGACTAGAAGATCTCAAAGGTCCCTTCCAACTCTATTCTGATTGATTGAAATGAAAGGAATTCATTAATTTATTTCTAGGAGATACATACATTTTGGTAGTTATTTTTTTGAACAGTTTTCAAAAGTATGTGTAGTTATATTGAAGTTATCTAAATATCGCCTTCTGCATGTAATACTAAAATGCTTCAGTTTCTTGCTCCTTTGATGACAGTTATACTAATCAAATGAGGAATAATTACTTCTTTGAATTCTATTATGGATTTTTGCACAAACTGTGATAATTCTAAATACTTTTCTTAACTTAAATGTAACCTTTCCCACCCCCACATTTATAGAGTGTTTTTAATTATTGGTTTCCAGGTGCAATTTGAATGTTGCATTTAAACTTCAAAGCCCTTTTGGGATTGATGTTGAATTATCTACAGGAACACATTACCCTATGGAAATTGGTCCAGCTGTGGCTTCCAACCATTCTTTCTTTCCAGGAAATCAAATGGTCCAATGCTTGGAGGGATTTCTTTTAAGGTGGCATTGGCCTTGTAGAATGATCTCCAGCATCCAGGATAGATAGATGATAGATAGATAGATGATAGATAGATAGATAGATAGATAGATAGATAGATAGATAGATAGATAGATAGATAGATAGATCAGTAGCTACTCTGGCCTGACTCTTCTGGAGGAAACTGGGGGCTGAACTCCTTAGTGTAATCTGATAATGGTTAAGGGCAACAAAACAAAGTTGAGTCTCATGCAATATGGCCCAGCCCTAATGTGAATATAACTTCTAAGGTGACTTGTACTGTACTTCATAGATCAGAACTCTTGTGGAATGCATTGCCTTAACATCAGAACGATTGGAATCTTTATAATAGACCCCAAGGAATTCTTGGGGAATGCATATTTTATGCTTTAGAATACTTTATTTTAAATAATATAGAAGTACACAGAGGGAGACATAAACCCTTTTAATGCATTCTAAAAAATATTCCACCTGTCAATCGGATGATTACATCAGCAGCACAAGGTTACAATCTGTGAGTTCTGAACGGCAGATGTAGTAAAGGGAAAATGTACAGAACGTGTGTGTGTATGGATGGAGAGGGGCTCTTCTGTCACAACTACAATTCTTTGTTTTAAAAATCCTCTTAAAAACATAGCTTCAGGGATTAAAAAAAAACTTTAGGTGGGCAATGCATAGAAAGTGAAAGCATTGACCATTACAGGAGCACACTTGAATGAGCAATGCATTAGAAAGAACATATTGTTTTTCCTCTGATGTTGACACATAAGCAATAACTGGATTTAACATGCTTTCTATTTTCCAGTCTCCTGATCTGGTATAGTTGGAAAGGCATATACTTACTATGACAGAATAATGACTTTACCTGGGTTCCACATAAGTTCATGTTGTGTCTTGCATTTTATTTAGCTATTTAATGGCAAATTTGTATTTCCCCCCCTCCCCAACACAACATCAAGTAGCTTGATAAACCACTTCAGGAATGTGAAAAAGCAAACTCTAGCTCATGAAAGCTTATGACTCAATAAATACATTCATCTTTAAAGTGCCATTGGACATTTGTCTGTTTTTGCTGCCGCAGATGAGAATGATTACCTTATGAAATGCAGTAAAATACCTCTTGGTGGACTCATATAAGCTTAAAGGATGAGGGCAAAGAATCTGTTTGTGAGCAATAACAAACTACAGAAGCTTGTTTGGCATTATAAATAAGGATGAATGTATCCCAGTCCCTTGATAGTTTCCCCTTTTTATTTGTTATGTGTTCCCTCTACTGTTTGTCATAATGAATTTATATTACTGAGAATGAAAAATAAGTGTATAAACATTATAAATAATGTTGATATCATTTATTTAGGAAGCTGTCAACACTCATTTGGCAGAATTGGTAATTTACAAATATTTAAAAGAAGGTCCTATAGCTCAGTAGGGAAACGGAAGACAAGAATAAAGACAATCACAAAATCAATCTCGGTTAGAGATTCACAAAAGAAATTTGGATTGGGTACTAAAAAACCTTCTTTTTAGAATAGACACCATTAA
Organism: Natrix helvetica; assembly: GCF_964273705.1. Lineage (NCBI taxonomy): Eukaryota > Metazoa > Chordata > Lepidosauria > Squamata > Natricidae > Natrix > Natrix helvetica. The sequence goes on from NC_138552.1 coordinate 46,971,925, forward strand.
CATGCATAGGATACTGTGACATAAATTTATATGCTGTTCCTTCTTCTTATAAAATTGAAGGAAGAAAAAATCTGCTGGAATCAATCCATCTAATTCATTACATTCTTCCAGCAATGATCAACAAAATGCCTTCAGATACACATAAACAAGGGCGGAAGGTAATTACATGTATAGTAGAACCTTAGGTCACGAACGCTTCTGACGATGACCAAATTGGGTGTTGACAAAAATTTTTGCAATATTTTTGCATCTGGTCACAAACAAATACTCAGATGGCGAACAAATACAGCCACGGTGATTTTTCCTGCTGTGGCAATTTCCTCTTCCGCACCATTTTTTAATGCACATGCACAGTCAGTCTTGCTTCTGGTCACAACCAAATCAGATTGCAACTGAAGTCCTGGAACAGATTACAGTCGTGACCAGAGGTTCCACTGTAGTCCTTGACTTACAACAGAACAATATGACATCATTATGACAAAAAAGTTAAAATTAAGAGAGAAAGGCAACATCATATCAGAGCTAGGCTTTCCAAAGCACCTTGGATTACAAACATTGCCCCAAAAATGTTATAGATATGATCAGTCAGGCTTATGCTGACAAATAGTTGTTCCTACATAATATATTATAATAACCTGATGCGGTATCATTATTGGATGTACAGTTTGTGTATATCTTGCTGCCATGACCATAACTTAACCATAATGTGTACACAAGGAGTATTGGACGTCACAAAGACTGATACAAAACTAAGCTAGGCAAATTCACCATAAGCAAGTATAACACGGATAAATTTGGATAGTTGCTATCAAAGGATATAAGGTATATGTGTAGAAAATGTGCCTGTTAGAGGAGTGCAGATTAATTTTAAAATTGACCATCAGTTGACTATCTGCTTTTGGAAACTGTTTTCCAAATTACTGGAATTCCTCCCACCATTCTTTTTAATTGAAGAATATCAGTTTAGGAAAGTGGGTTGGTCTTTATTTAGTGATGCAAATGTGTGGGACAGTAGTGGTGCAATATTTCTATTTATCTTTTAATGAAACTGTTAGCTTGTTTCTGCTCTCACCACTGTATTGAACTTTTATTGGGGAGACTACTCTATGGAATGATAGTTACAGTATGTAATATCATTTATCACAGGTTTTCTTTCAATAAGTGCTGAGGGAGATATGCAACCAGCTTCTAAAATGTTTTGTGGGATACTATAGTATAATAGCTTTAACAACTATGAGTACATGTGGTATTCTAATAGCTGTTTTTAATTAAGAGTTTTCACACTTATTATATACAGAATACAGTAAATTCAACCCCATCAGTCCTCTCTTGTGAATTTTTAAAGGAAAACTAATATTAGCCAGAGTTTGCTATTCCAAATATCCTGGAAATAAAGAAATTCATTTCCAGAATAATTCTTGAGTTTTATTTTAGCTGTAAACCGAATGAAAATGTTCCTTATTGGAAAAAAAAATATTTTGGACATATTTCATTAATAAGCATCAAATATGTAGTTAAGGATTATGTATAACTATCCCTGGTACATAATGAATATTAATTACATTACTTTAGTTTTACTCTCATTTTATTTAACTGTTTTATTCAACTATTCAAATTAATTGGTTGAGTCTATACTGTATGTCATTTCCCCAAAATCTGAAGAAAACATAGCTTGTTGAAGAATACACTGAGAACTGTAGCATACCTGCAAAAATCCAATCTGAGTATCAAGCCTTTTCTTTCTTGCAAATTTAATTTAATTTAATTTACCCACTATTTCTCTTAAAGAAAAAAAGGCAAATGGTGATAAGAGATATAATATTAATGGTAGTATTAATTCTTATCAACCATGGAATTTTCTATGAGATTCCTTCCCCCAAGCCAATTTTTTTCTTTGTAATGTACCTTTTTCTCTGACTTACTTTACATGATCCTTAATTTGGTTAGATTACTTAATGCCACCCATCTCCAAGATGCTGGACAGCCTACAATATGTCCAGTACATGGTTAAAAATACAATTTTTACCATAGAAATCACAGGAATTCTCATATAGCAGTTTAATAAAAGCCTCCCTTTCTCATAACTGTCCTCACCAGCTACTTAAAATGAGACTTTGCCTTTCTCCAACCACACTACTTATATGGGGTGACATCTTGTGTAACTTCATGATGGCGATCCCATCTACTAATAATCTCCTTGCTCATTCCCCCCTAAACCACCTGATAATGGATTGATGGCTAACTTGGAATTCAGCTTTTTATTTCTTGTTATCTTTTTTTTTTTTAAATTCCTTACACCAATCCGGCTTTAAAGAAAACCAATCCATTGGTTGTAGATAGGTTCTTCTCAAATCTTTCAAGTTTTTCATCTAGGATATTACACATTCTCTTTATTAGTTATTATTTAGCATTTATACTTATTATGTATGCTTTTACTTATGTGTTATGTGCATTATTTATACTTTTTATATTAGTTATATTTGAACTAGCATGGTATATGCGTCAACTAAATCTGCCGTTCAGAACATACAGAAAGAAAAAATAATAATATGGTGGTCCCGTGACTGATACTGGGAGGAAAAAAAAATCTGCAAACACAAGTAATTGCATCATACAAATATTCCATTCACTAGAACATGTGTTTCAGTCATCTACCATTATCCCTTAGCTCTTCTGTAGATAATGTAAACATTTTGAATATCTTTGCTTCTTGTCAACTATGAAGGCTTCAACTGGGCTCACATTGCAAAAATATACTGTACTTGAGCCCTAGAAGCAAAGCATCTTTTGCAGAATGTTAATCATCTATTCTGCAAATAAAAGAAAAACCTGTGAACTATGCTTGAGAACAAATTTTCTGTGAAGCCTGACTAATTTTAACTTGAGATGATTAGCCAAGCAAAACATTTTGAATACATTTTGGAAGGTGCATAATTTGAAACAACCAACATGAATATAATCATATGGTGAATCAGAATATCTTGAATGACTGTGTTGTGAATATCAGACACAAGGAGTATAACACTTTAATAGTTGCCTATCATTATCTATTACTGGAGGCCTCTCTTGTAAATGAGATGTTTACCTAATTGATTTTATTTCCTCCTGGTAAAATGAAATAGATAAATAAATCAGATGCTTGTCACTCATTAAAATCAATAAGCACAGTGAAATTCCCAGCCTGTTGCTATTAGTACATAGCACAATCTGGATTTGGAAGCAAGAGAATTATGGACATGGAAAAGGATATTCTTACACCTAATATATTAGATACTTCGAGTTCTTGTACAATTTTATTGTGTAAGAAAGAAAGAAAAAACCCCATACCCATAGAATCTTTTCAGTCAAGGGAAGATTCTTTTCCATCTCTTGTGCATAACAACAAATATAGATCGTGAGCATAGCAATTTTACAATCTCAAAAATTTTACAGTTTTTCAAAAAGTAGATATTTTCCGCTAATATGTATTTTTGCAGTCTGTTTTTATTAGTATTATAAATATATTTTTGTGTCATTATTTGACTGAGGAAATTAATTGCAATATTCAGAAACTGAGGAAGCTGCTTCAATGATCAGCAAAACATCTCAAACTAACAATAACAATTAATCCAGTTGCAACCTCTCATCTTTCAGACAACCGTATCTGGATGACTGAGAATCTTCATCGAAATATTGCAATGCACTTTGGGCAGGAATATCCTTGAGGTTGATGTAGCAGGAGTTGGTACATTCCAATGACTCTCTGCTTAGTCTGATTGATGAAGCCACTTGGATGGGCAGCGAAACATCTCAAACTAACAACAAAAATTGATCCAGTTGCAATGACTCAACCTTCAGACAATTTGATAACTGAGAAACTTTATTGAAATATAAGGGAAGATCTAAAGTCTCCCCTCCTTTGCACAAAAAATAACAAATAATAGAATGAGAAAGATTAACCTCTGTAATCAAAAGCATTTTTCATTTTTCTTTGTAAAATCTGAAGATAGGCTATGCATAAGTAAATGCCATCCAAAGAGTAGGTATTCTTTTCTAGCTTTTAGGTGTCATTACAAATTTTCAAACTAAAGTCTGGAGACAAAAAACCCCCAAAATACTTTAATCTTTGCAAGCTCCTGGATATGATCACCAACATTCTTGTACATTTGGTAATATTTTGATATATGTGTATGACTTGTTAGAAATATTTGCTTTATTTGGGGATGTAGTTGCTGCTAAGCTGGAATACTGACCCCAAATGTTCTTTTTTTTCCAAAAGGCAACTGGATTTTATTTTATTTTTAAAAATCCAAGAAGCTTCTTTAGTTCTTCAAGCAACCATGATCTGGATGATTGAGAGTCTTCATAGACATCTCAGTGGTTTTTTCCTGCTGTTGAACCTTGATTTCATTAATAGTATGACAAATAACAGTGGAGCAAAAGAGAGGTCTATTTTAAAGAGCACTGCAGGTGGACTTCAGTGAAAAAGTAGTTGCATCATGTTGTTATTATGTGGGAATGATATCATGGAGGATAATATTATTTGTGAAATTACTAGAGCCTAATGTAAGAATATGTCTTATATTATAATACTAAGAAAACTGTAGGGGCTTGTCCAGGCAGCTGCCAGAAGTCAAAACTGACCCAACATTGATTTCAACACCTATGCACAAATATAAGTATTCAGTCTGAAGATAAGTTAGTTATTGCAAAGAGATTTCCTTTTTATTCCAACAGATTTTTGTGCTACAATAATAAGAATTATTAGTTTTTATAATGTGTTCTGTATAAAGTAGTTTGTCAAGTCATAAGTTCAGAAATCTAATTTGCAGTGAGATATTTCCAGGCATCATTATAAAAAGAGGTTATATAATTGCAGAAAGTACAAACTAAAGTGGGAAAATTATACAAGCATTCAAGGATCTAATTTTCTCAAAAAAGGTGAGACAAATTAGACTTGTATTCGCTAGGAGGAATAAAATCATATGGGAACATGGCAAATTCATTACAAGAACAAAGATTAAAATAGTAGCTTAATTATGTATATATTTTCTGCATATTACATTAATGCTCAAGAAGTTTTCCAAGTAATATTCCTTTGCAATTTTACCAAATTTTATCTAAAAATAGGGTAAGTTAATTTACCAGATTTATTAAAAATGCCTGTTATTGTACCAGTCCAAGCAGATAAAAAATGTTGTCTGACTAGGTAAAACCATAGGAATCCACCTTATACAGACTAGTTTTATTCATACTAACTGGCAATTACACTTCAGAGTTAGAGGGTTTTTATTCCTTATGTGCCGAAACCAGGATTAAATATACGATCTTCTATATGAAAAGCATCTGCTATACTTCCACGTCCATTCCATTAAACTGTGATTCTAGCTATAAAATCCACACAATCTTGAATAAAAACAAAAACCTCTCATCATATTTCTGACCTACTGTCATGCCCACAACTAAAATCCTTGCTAGAATTACTAATTTGTGGCAATATATAGTCAAGACTTACCAAGAATATAGAATGCAGAACGTACAATAGTTGAAGGTTGAATTATAGAAGTGAAACTGAATTCAAGTATGAAGAACAAAGATATTGGATCAAAAAAACCAAATATCATTCAAAAGCAGATAAGAATAATCCAACATTTTAAAAGAATGAACAAAATCAAGATGATTTACAGATATTATGGTGGCCATCAGCCAATTGCAGTCAACTTTTATGATAGTTCTAATTTATGACTACCACACTACACAATAATATGCTACTTGCTAACCTTGAAGTGATCCAGGACTCTCAATTGATTTAAGGTGAACACTAAGAAAACTTTTCTCTTCATGAACTCTGAGAGAGCTTAGTCCTGGGTGAAAATAATTGTCATATCTATTCAAGACCCAGCAAAATTCTTACCGGGTTTTCCAATTTGGATCACATATTAAGAAATCTTTTAAGTGATAAATTGCCAGGTAGAAACTAACACTTCCTAAGATCTAAAGTAATTAGTTTAACTTTGATTGTGCCCACTCAAAGACTCTAAAAGTAGCTATGCATTTGATTCAAACAAACTCTACAGCAAACGACACACCAAGATGCTAACGTTAGATGCAGTTATAAGAAACTACCATCCCCCAGAGAACTTAACACATACATTTTGGTATGAGCTGAAAAGTCATCACAGGGGCCAATTCTGTTAAATTTTGGAATATGGTTCTGGAATGCTAAAGAAGTATAAGCTTCTACTTGAGATCCCTATTTGAGCTTCAGTTTGTGGTGATTTTTATACTATCTAATATATTTTCAAGCAAGATCATTCAGAAAAGATGGTTACTGAGTTTCTGAATCCTGATAATCTCCCAGCTTGGCCACCAATGTCAGTGACATAAATTAAATACATTATTCAATCCCTGAGTTCCAGTAAGATATCTGGTGAAGACTTCCTACCTCCAGAACTTTTCAAGACACATATTGACTTGTGGGTTCCAATATTGGCAGGGCTGTTTACTTGTATAGACAACACTGGACAATAGCCCAACAGTAATTCTCGATCATTTTTCTCATGCACAAAAAGGAGACAAAGAAGACTCTAAAACTGACAAAGCCACGAGACTTATTAATATTGCAACTAAGATGTATTGAAACATCTCTTGAGAAAAATAGAAAATTGAAAAGAATGTATTAGTGGAAGAACAGGCTCATAATACATAACTCCTTCATTCTATACCTTCTTATTACTAAATATGCAATAGCAATAGCACTTAGATTTATATATCACTTCACAGTGTTTTTAGAGCCCTCTCTAAGCGTTTTACAGAGTCAGCATATTTCCGCCAACAGTTTGGGTCCTCATTTTATCTACCCCAGAAGGATGTAAGCCTGAGTTGAGCCTGGTGAGATTTGAACTGTTAAATCTGTTAAACTGCAGGCAGCCGGCAGGCAGCAAAAGTAGCCTGAAGTACTTATCTCTAACCACTGCACCTCTGTGGCTCATATGGATTATAGGTACCTGTTTATATCTTACATAAAACATTTAAAGAAGTAGTGCAAGAGTGAAATATGTGGAGAGACCTGGCTCACAGAGTCACCAAGAGACAGACATGATTGAATGGAAAACATCAACATCATCATCATCATTACATCTCTCACAGATCTTAGTGCAGCATTTGACTCTATAAAAAGAGACCCTTTATGAAAGAAGCTGGCCAAGCTAAAGATGGACCCAGACTTATACACCTGGTAAAAACCCTCTATGCAACATGTGCCTGAAAGTCCATATCAATGGTTCTCTCAAACAGAACATGCACATTCATGGATGTGTTAGATAGGAACATATAAGGGACATGGTTGCTCAGTGGCTAAGATGCTGAGTTTGTCAATCAGAAAGGTCGGAAGTTCGGTAGTTCACATAATGAAGTGAGCTTCAGTTACTTGTTCCAGCTTCTGCCAACCTAGCAGTTCAAAAGCACGTAAAATGCAAGTAGAAAAATATGGACCATCTCTGGTGTTCCATGCACTTTTGGAATTTAGTCATGCTGGCCACATAACCATGGAGATGTCTTCAGATAGCATTGGCTCTTTGGCTTTGAAACAGAAATCAGCACCACCCCCTAGAATCGGGAATGACTAAAACATATGTACGAGGGGAACCTTTACCTTTAGATAGGAAGGTATCTTGGCTACAGTGTTGTTACCTACCTTTATGTGTTTTTTTCGGAGATGAGCCATATACCACAAATACAATATATTTGGATGGGGAGCCATATTTGGGGTGGTTTTTACATATACAAGGCCTTGAGTCAACCACTTCAACAAAGTTCAATAAAGTCTCCAGTAATTTCTAAAATATTAACTAAAATAATTATAATCACCAGAAATATTTCTCTGCATTTTTAAAGTCCACAAGGCAAAAACTGCACCAGTGCTAACATATAATACAGTGTTGTGGGAACTATTCAAACAAAATCAAGCATGCTTCTTTTTCCCCTGATCTATTCTGGAACTGGCAGGAATACACCAGCAGCAGCTATAAGAGCTGAAACAGCACCGTTTCATTTATTGTCTAAAATAAAGTGTTCAACTACTGGTAGATTCTCCCAATGGAATCTGACATACTTTCAAAAATGTGCCTTGAAGAACATATGGACACTTCAATCCATCACATGGAGAAATCAACTTCCCCAAATAATCTCACAGCTTGGTTTCTCAACATAATACTTGTTCTCAGCTAGATATCAAACCAAGGCAATATTGAAACAAAGAGTATTAGATGTTAATATCCAAGCTGATATTCAAATCACTTTTAAATACTAAGACACTGAAATGGCTGGGCGAGAATACAATGTTTTTTCAAACAGAAAAATACCTGACAATGGGCATAACTCAATGTTATGTAGTCCATGTCAGAATGAAATTTAAGCAGCTAGATTCCATAGTTAAATACAAATGATTCCACCAAGTACCACATTCTGAGAGAATGTGTGTTTCTATAGCACCAGAAATAGAAGACATTTCATATGTCCTATCCAACTATCAATTATATGCACCAGGAAAGTCTCAGTATTTACAGACACTATTTGACAGAATCATATATTGAGGCTGTAACAAAATACTGTCTTATTTCCTACACATATGTGGTCATTAGAAATATTAAGTTTATAGTTAGGGTTGCTCAAATAAGAACACATTTTATAGAACATGTTATGGATGCACGCAAAGATGATGAATTCACCTTAGCACATACTGTTTTGCATTTTAATGTTATCTTATTTTATGTCTCTCCATTCTATATTATATGATAGTATTTTATCTCACTGTTTTATCTTTTCTTTTTGTTACCTCATTATATTTTACCTTTTTAATTACAGTATATCTTACCTTATTTCATTTTATTGTATCATATTGTTTCACTGTATTGTTTCATATTGTTATCACTGCTTGTATCAAAGCAATGATGCACACTGCTTTGATTTGGTCAATTGATTCACCAATAATGTTATACTGCTACAACAACTAAAATAAAGATTGAAGCAAATTAACACTATTGTTTTCACTGTGCTCAAATCAGTGGCTTTGTCCTCCCTGTTCTCTGGGTTGTTTTCCCATTCCAACTGTTTCCAAATAAAAGTAGCAGCAATTAAATATTTGTTTGTCTGTTTGTTCAAACTATCTGAGAGCAATCGTTTTCTAAGCTTTGGAAAGCATCATTCTATGATCAATATCTGCAAGGGAGGAAATAAACTCAAAATTAATAATTTGTTTTAATAATAAATATTAGAGACATACTTTATCCCCCTCCCCCAAATAATTTAAGGAAAAATAGAAATTCTAATTGAACTAAAAATGTTTTAACCAGTCGTAAGTGATGGATGGATTTAAGTTATAAAGTAACGAAATCAGTGTGCTACATAAAAATTCCTACGTCTTCCTTAAATATAACATAACATACACTGCAATAAATGGATCAAGCTATGAAGAGCAGTAATATACGTTGTTTTAAAACTAGAGATAGGCAGGTATTTGGCCAAAAAAATATTATGTGGGCTAGCCTGTTAAATCAAACACAATGCAGTTCAGTAAATGCCAAAGAACTAAGCGCACTCAGCCCCCTCATTGGCTGCCCCAAGTCCCACGATGCAACAGTCTAAGATATTGTCAATGTTGCAGAAAGCAGTGGCTGGGGAGGATCCTAAGGAATTATCTGTTACGGAAATGTTTAAAGAACTTATGAAGGGACAGAATGAAATGAGGGCTGAGATCAAAGAAGAACTCAGAGTAGTTAAAGAACATATAGCTGGAAATACACAACGAATTTTGGTGTTAGAGGACGGAATGGCGGGGCTGGGGGAAGAAGTGAAAGCAATGCATAAGGGAAACATAGAAATGGAAAACTTTCAGTCAAAAGTAGAATTTGAAAGAATGTCCTTTTTTCTTAGATTCCAGAACTTACCAGAAACAGAGAATGAAAACCTTAAAGATATTATGAGTACAATTTTAGCAGATTATCTCAAGAGAGATAAAAATCAAATATAGTGGGATATGGATCTAGTTTATAGGATAAATTCAGCATATGCTAGAAGACAAAACGTTCCAAGGGAGATACATGTTAAGTTTGTCAGGAGATCCACAAGGGACGAGGTACTTGCGACCCAAAGGGAGGGACCATTGAAATATAAGGGTGAAGAGATCACCATTCTCAAACAGATCCCGAAAAAAATAAGAGATAGAAGGAGGAAATTTTCCTCCCTAGCAAAAAAATTATATGAAAAAGGGATCTGGTTTAAATGGTTGATTCCGGAGGGGATGTTAATCTTCTGGGAGGGAAACAGGATCAGAATCAATACAGTCCAGGAGGCGGAGGCCTTCATTAAAAAGAATTTTCCACTCTCAGAGGAGGAACAGAGTGGGAGTAGTGAAAGAGACAGTAAAACACAAGACAGTAAGATCCAAGACGGGAAGGAGGGGGGCACTGAGGCTCTCTCTGGCGACAGGGAGGAAGAAGCAATATCGAAAAGGCTCAGATCTCAAAAATAAAATTATTTGGAACAATAGCAGTTAGTGATATGTTAGAAAATGACAAAGAGAAACATGTAGGAACACAAGACTAACAATATAGAATAAGATTTGGTTTACTGTTTTCTTCTATAAATTTGTTGTACAATGTTATATAACTGAGTACCGTGCTGGGATCTCTACCAGCAGTATGAAAGCTGCCAAAAAAATTTGTTTACCTATTTACGCTTCCCTATATATTTGAAAATCAATAAAACTTTGTTTAAAAAAAAAGTAAATGCCAAAGAACTGTGATTTTAGAGATTTAGTGCAAAATTTCAAGATAACTCACTTTTCTTTAAAGAAAATTAAATTGTGACATGACAACATGCCAGATTTCATGATGTGCTAAGATAATGATGTGCTAAATCAATATTTATTGAGAGAAACCAATGAATCTGTTGCTCCTGATAGCCTTTAGTTATGTTGAAACCATGTCTAAAGCACAATATAGTTGAAATAGTTCTGCTATATGTTATGATTGAAGCATAGGATTGCATTTCAACATTATATTCACTTTTTAAATACAGAATCTCTGAAACTTCACATATTTGATGTTCCTGCAACTGTGATATTTTTTGTTACTCTTTAATAATTTCCATATTTCTGTTCACTGTTTACAAATTGCATTTGATCTATCTCTTTCCTGTAATATTTTTTTCTAATGTCTGTGGTGGCTCTCTTAGCATTTCTACAATCTGATATGCAGGGCTTTGCTAAGATTCATTTTGCAGATTCATTTGTAAAGATTCAGTCAAATCCAACCTTCAGATTGTAGGTTCAGCAAAGTTACAGTATTAATTTGAAGTATCAAATTAAATCTAACAAGTGATTTGGTAATTCAATAGACTTTGGGGGATATGCATATACAGTATGTATTCTTTTCTGAATCAAATCAACTAGTTAAAATAAAACAGGCTGTATTGTATGTGCCTCATATTGTTTTGCATCTTCATTCATACATGGTATAAATGTATTGTGGGTGATTGAATTTATATTTAGTCCTGACATTAGGACTGTATATATGCTGATCCTGCCCAACTTTCATTTATTGCGGGAGCAGATAAGTGTAGACCTAAAATGGTTCCACTCATATTTGTAGTCCCATTACTAAATAATATTTCTATTCAGCCCCATTCTTCTTATATTACAAGAAATGCTATATCATTCTAAACGTTCCCTTCTTCTGTTTAATATCTATATCCCCTCCCCAAGATATGAAGTATGCTATCATCAGTTTGCTGTTGGTGCTCATCTATTTTGTTGCCTTTCCATCTGATTATGGAGTTTGTTTTTGGTTGCTTGGAGATAATGATGGAGGAGATAAGGTCCAATAAACTGAAACAGATAAGAAAGAGGTGCTATGTATAAGCAGCTCTCAGGAATCAAGAAGTTAAAAAAAAGACCTTCTTTGGATAAGATTGTACTTTCTCTGAAGAAATAGGTACATAATTTGAGAATTCTCCTTCATTTAAAACTATAATACCCTAGTAACAAGAAGACAGTATGCTCAGCCTTAACTACTGTTTCGCCTAGATCCTTCTTGAATCAGGATATGTAGTTTTAGTGATAGGGATTAGTAATCTCAGAGTTAAACTACTGCAAAGTGCTGTATATGAGGTTACCCCTGAAGACATCAGGAAAAGTACAAATGATACAGAATGTAACTGTCATTTCTTAATGTAATGCTGCCTGGCTGCCAATGAGCTGGTGGACACAATTCAGAGTGCTGACACTAATCTAAAAAATCCTGAACAATTACAAGAATTTGTAGGCTAGAAATACTTGAAATATTGCCTTCATCAGTTTTATACAGCCCATATGGTAAGATAAATTAGGAAAATTATGTTTCTGGCCTCATCTATAGATCTAACATAATTTAGTAATTAGGATCAATACATTTTGGTGGTGATATTCATATTAATAGTTGTGATAACTTATTTTTTACAAAATGTGTGTAATTAATGTTGTTGGTAACATTAACTCTCCTTAAAACTGATTTCAATCATGATAGTTTCATGAATACCCCTGTATACTAAATTGTAACAATACAAAAGTGATTTCCCTTTGTGGCATTATAATCTTTTTCAGAAGTGAGATCTAATGAGGACCAGCCCTATTCCTAATATAAATATGGTCAACTGTCATCTGCTGATATTTTTTTGCATAACATTATTCAATTATGTAGCATTCCTTTCTTTTTTAAAATATAACCATTGCCAAAGTGGAAAAAACACATGGATTTGATTTTGCATTCTGTATGCCGATATGTATCTCCTGACCTTGTTTTGTTGTTGACACTATTTTCAACTTGAACTTAATATCCCATTCTGTCACGTATTTGATAAAGGCCTGAAATATTTTGTTCTATTTTCCTTTTATTGATATAGACTCTCATTCAGTGTAACTGAAATTTGTACAAAAAGTTTCTCAATTAGCAGTGGTTGGAGCAATCATGATCCTATTAGAACTGAACCATGTACTGTGCACTTATTCTTAAATTGTGCTTTCATCCTGAAATTAATACTATTTCATTACAACCATCTGCTGGCTTCCAAGCTGCAGTTCAGTTAGTCATGTTGATAAATTGTAAGATCACATGCTGATACTGTGTGTCTTCCCCAGTCCTCTATGATCAATCCAAACTATACTACTAATTTATCAAGCGAGCCATCTGGTCTAACATCTTTATCCTAATTTTAAAAATTATTTGTAAACTACTCAGATCTCTGAAAAGCAATGTTTCTCTATTATTGACAGAGAAAAAGAGAGCAATATGGTATCAAAGCTCTAAAAATGAGTTATCAGAAAGAGTAATGGGCAAAAGGAAATCATAGAGAAAGCAACAAAGTCAGAAAAAGAGCTTTTGGGTGAGCCAACTTTTAGCTCCTAGACCCAATACAATTTCAATTATTTATTCAATTTGCATGGCTGTCTACCTCAACAAGTGGATCTGGGTGGAAAAAAATCTTAAAATAAATTAAAACAATCTAATCACAAATATAAAAAAATTAAAATATACAGCAGAGAAGGAAGATATCATAATCAATAGTCATTAGCACCCAGGAGATGGGACTCTTCACACACTGGGGACTGCAGCCAGGGCAAAGAAGCAGGTCTTTAAGGCCTTATGAAAGGCCTGAGGGATTGTGTTTTGGCCCACCAGTGGCCAGCAAAGCTGGCAGCAGATTCGGACAGTGAGGAGGTTGGGGAGGAACACGGGCCAGTCCCAGAGTCTGGTGAAGGCTCTGATGAGGACTCTGTGTCGGAGGCAGAGAGGGGGCCAGAGCCATATGCCAGTTATCAGCTGCCTTCAGAGGCAGACATCAGTGAGGCAGACTAACAGCTGGAGCCTGTTCCCAGTGTGTGCATGTGCAGAGTTGCCGGACGAAGGGAAGAGGTAAAGAATAGGAGTCGACTTAGAAGTAAGACCACAGGTGGATGATGAATAGCCCCTCCCAGAGGTAATAAAAGAGGAGCGAAAGGGGAGTGGAGTTTGCAGGAGACAATTAGTTCGCTTAATTGGTTCATGGCTGTCCGAGACTCCTTGCCAAGTTTTACAGATATTGACCTGTCAGCTCTCCAAGCCAGATAAGGTCTGTGACTGTTAATGCTCCCTTGGAAGACTTTGTGAATGAGCAGAATTCACAGCAAATTAATAAGAGGGATTTTTCTCTGGACAAGGAGTTTTCTTCATGCTCTTGGGAAGCCTAGGTAAGAACAGGTTGGTGCCCTCACAGCCTTTAGAGAGAGAATGTTTCATAACGCAGGTGCTACAAAACATAAGGCATTCCTTGCCTGACAGGATTTGGTTTGACCTCATTCATGCATTCAAATGACTGTCCACTTACTATGTGACTCAGTCACATATAACCACATGACATTTTGATTTGGAGCTGCTCCAAAACAGAAAATGATGGTGATAAGAAAAGGAAGGGAGGTGACAGGATAGATAAAATCTAAAAGGTAAATGAAACATGTAGGACTTTATGATCAAAGCTTGTTAGCAAGTTATTCCTTATTGTTAAGGATCAGCAGGAAGTAGAATCCTTAGAGCTTCTAGAGTAAATAGATTAACAAAAGAAATTGCTGTTAGGCAGAGTTGAGACAGAATTAGAGCTCTAGACAAGGTCTCAGAAATAAAAACAAAGAAATGAAACTCAGAAGAATTACTGGAGGAAAGCACAAAAGGGGGTGAGCTGTAAGTAGAAGTCTTGCAAAGGTTGACGCACAGAGAAAAGGTGTGATGCAGGATTCCAGGTTAACAGGGGTGTCACATTTAGGAAAAGGAAGAAAGGTAGCCTAAAACAAAGCAACCCAAGAAGATAATGAGTTAAAAAAACCTTTCAAACAATAAGAGCCAGAAGGGAGACAATAGAAAGATTTTCACTTCACTGTTCTGCTTAGTGGGAGATCTTTCGGTGCACCAAGGTAGAGCAGTTCTGAGGAATATCAAATGGTAATATTTCTGCCGATGAAAGAGGATGTTAGGATCAGCAGTCTAGAAAATACCCATGGATTTTGTCTGATGAAGAACTGAGGCTTGAAGAGCCAAGAGGAGAAGCATATTGGATCAGACAGGGCAGAATGGAAGAGAGCCAATCCAGAACGAAAAAGTAAAGATTAGATCAGAGAGTGAGAAAAATGGCTAAGAGACTTCTGTAGATGAAACTACATATTGCTTTAAGAGCATTTTGCAAAGGGCGAAGGGACAATTAAGTTTCTTTGATAAGTTTTTTGCCTTTAAGTCTTATTCAACCTGCAGTTGGCATTTCAAGGCAACGCTAGAAAAGGAGCATATGAATAAAAAAGAAATGATTCTCAGCAAAATCCCATACATAAAATAAGAGGATTCATTCCATTTAATTAAATTCAGTTCATTGTGTTTTATTTAAAATTAGTCTGATACCTGCCTAATACTGGCTATATGTCATATACACTATATTGCCAAAAGTATTCGCTCACCTGCCTTTACTCGCATATGAACTTACTGTAAGTGACATCCCATTCCTAATCCATAGGGTTCAATATGATGTTGGTCCACCTTTGCAGTTATAACAGCTTCAACTCTTCTGGGAAGGCTGTCCACAAGGTTTAGAAGTGTGTTTATGGGAATTTTTGTCCATTCTTCCAGAAGCGCATTTGTGAAGTCACACACTGATGTTGGATGAGTTTACGTGGCCTACCACTTCGTGGCTGAGTTGCTGTCATTCCCAAACACTTCCACGTTCTTATAATACAGCTGACAGTTGACTGTGGAATATTTAGGAGCGAGGAAATTTCCCGTCTGGATTTGTTGCACAGGTGGCATCCTATCACAGTTCCGCACTGGAATTCCCTGAGCTCCTGAGAGCTACCCATTCTTTTACAACAGTCTGCATGCCTAGGTACTTGATTTTATACACCTGTGGCCATGGAAGTGATTAGAACACCTGATTCTAATTATTTGGATGGGTGAGCGAATAACTTTAGCAATATAGTGTATATCTATTCTTTCTTACTGATAGTAGTAAAGCTACTTCTTTGCTATTGCTTTTACTAGAGAGTTGTTGTTTACTGAACTTCTTAAGACAAGGTTAGACAATTATCCTTGCTGGAGGCACAGCATGATCAGGTTTGTTTAGATGAAATTCAAGGAAACTATAGAGTCTGTTGATCTTGGAAAAGACTAGTTTCCTGAGACTAGGACAGGATTTGTTTTATCACCGTGGTTACAATTTCTTATAAAATGGCTTCCAAAACATTTCCTCCAGAGTTAGTATACACAATTTTTATCAATGCAAGATCTACACAAGACCTTAAATGAAAGTAAGTGCTACCACCTGAAGGATGTGTGGAGCCAGGATCCACTTTGAGAGAAGAAATTTCAAAAATGATCTGTAGAGTATTCATGTTGTCCCTTAACATTCCTCCAAACTTCTGCCAATGTAAAAAGGGTCCAAGTGTTTGACCCCACTTTACTTTACTTTACTTTTATTTAGATTTTTATACCGCCCCCTCTCCCCAAAGGGACTAACTGGTGGAGGTCATAATACTGTGATTCTTAAATTGGCAACTTGAATGTATGTGAGGTTCCAGAATTCCCCAGTCCATACACCTTCCAAGGTTGAGAGACACTGCCAGTGGGGCCAAATGTGACCTTCAAATTGCACTCTGCAGAACCCTTCTCTATGGTTCTCTTAACAAATAAGACATATCATCTTTCTCTTAAAATAAACCCTTCATAATCTATGTCTGGTATTTGGGTCTGTGATTGAAGTTTAATGCAGCATGATGAGTTAATCCATTGTGGTGGAAGTAAGATTTACTCTCTGATCATATAATGTATTCAGAATGCAAAAGACTGTAACTGAATTAATGTATTCACAAGACCAATGGGTACTGGGTCTTTTTTGCAGTTTAGTTTCATTTTGTGAAGGACCTAAATTCACTCTTTTCAATATTAAAAATAATTTCATTTTTTTCTTGGAAGACTATTTGTAACACAACTCAAAGAATAAGCATTACTACTTGCAAAAAGACTGCAAGACTTGATTAGCCCTAGATTTAGATATTCATTTTATTTTTAGTGAGAATTCACCAGTTCCAATTATGACAAAATGACATTTTGAAATGTATTATTCTTAAGTGGAAAATTATGCTTCTGTCTCAAACAAGGATGCAAGCTATTGACGTATAAGCAGAATATGTACATAATATCTGGAATATCTGTGCTTGCAAAATATAGTCAGCCATCATTTACTTAAGCATAGCTTATTTAATAACCCCAGTTATCTGGTTTACTGTGTAGATTGTGCACAGCTTCGGGTAATTGTTAGCATCCTTTTCAAACTGAGCAATCATAACAGAAAGACAATTAATGGGGAACCCTCAGTTTTGGATAGGTAAGAACACATGCATTTTATTGGCTTTAAGGGAGTTGGCCATTAAATGAGAGAGGGGGGGGAGAGAGACAGACAGACAGGCAGACAGAGAGAATAATCAAAATAATATGTCTCTTTGTTGATGGGAAGCCACTTAGTTGATGTTGTGTCTTTTTTTTCCCAGTGACAAAGAATATGTTGTGTTAATCACAGCAAATTGCCTGTGGCATGCACAGTATATACTTAAATTTTTTATAGTTTTTCCTGCCAGAGGATTTCAGCATAATTTCCAAGAGAAAAAAAGCAATTATAATTAAAACAATGCACTTAAATAAATACAAACGTTAAACAATAAATATAAATATTAAAACAAAGCTCAATAAACAACAGTACTAAAACGGAAGATAACAGGCTGTCAGGCCTGCAGTTATATTCCTTTTAGGATCTTTGGCCTGCCACACACTCTATTATTTTTCTATGCTGTTTCATTAGTGTAGTAATTGGGAGGGGGAATAGTAAGGAGTGGAATTGTAGAATCTGTTGTTGTCATAATAGAACATTCCTTTCTAGAAGCCCAAGGTCATTCTTTGTCTCTACACCTCTGCATCTGACCTGAACTAGATGGGTGGAAATGCCAGCGTGGCAGAGGCAGATTGGACCATGTGATGGACTTGTGGGTGTGGGGACAAGATCATGAACTTTCAACTGGATGGAAACCCAGGAAGCTTTTAGATTCGGGTTTCCACAGATGTATCAACATGTCTGTCTTATTAAATTGGAAATTTGATGAAAGTTATGTCTTGAACTCTGATTTAATTCTGGATGATATTTGGAATGCTGACATAGGCATTCTAAAAGGCAATCTTGTCCAGAAGTAGTTTTTATCCTACGTCTTAAATGTTGGAGCCATCAACAATCCTTGGGAACAATGTTCCATAACTAAGGTAATTTCATGGAAAACTCAAGACTGAAACATGAACCCACTCACTAAGAACAAGCTCTTTCCAGATGATCTTAATCATGGAGGCTATCCTGGATCTATATATAACTTTAGATAATTCCCTCCGATAAATAAATGAACAATTATAATGTTTTTAATTCATTTTTTTAAAAATGGATTCTGTTTATTTTATTCAACGACTTGTGTAGAGAACGGATCAGGTTTTAGGTCATATTGATACAGAAATGTTTAAAATTCAATTGAAAAAGATTCACAAACTTTTAAGCACCACTCTATGTGTCCAAAATGTGTCAATACGATCAACTTGCAAAGCAATAATGGAGAAAATCACCTGAAACATTAATGTGATTCATTTAGTCTTTATGATCTTTTCTGGTGTCAGCATTTTTCTTGTATAGGCATTTGAGTAATTTAGTAAGCTATAATATAATGTTATATTATAAAGAGAAAAAGTGCATTTTCCCAAAGGCATCACATGAGAAGTCCAGTGTAAAAAAATCAATAAGATTGGAGAGATTATAGACACATTATGAAGAAGGAATGCTTTACACTTTCAGTTAATGTATTCATCCCAAAGCTTCAAACTAGGTTTTCACAGATTTTCAAATTTCCTCATTCGAATAAACTTGGCAGGTTTGGCTAAATTTGGCTGCCATTTTTTGAATGAAATAACAGGCATTTTCATTCAAAAAATGTTAGCCAATTTTTTTTTGTGTGTGTGTATACTAATGGCTCTTCATTGGAAATGATTTTTTTGTTAATTTTTATGTGATATAGAACAAGTAATAGTCATTCCTTCAGATTAAAGTTTGCTTATACAGTATTACATTTCTCATGTGTAAAAAAGTGGTATCTTTTTAGTCTATGTTCAGAAACCAACTAGACTGACAAGTGAATCCTTCTTAAACATTGACCATAAAAGACTATCCTTCATCACTTCTAAAGCAAAAGACTACTTCAGGAGATACAGGTCATAAGAAATTGGAACAACTGGATAAATCAAAAGGGAGGTGACATGAGTATGATCATTTCAGATAGTTATATTTTCATATTCTGTTTCAGTTATAAATAAACAATAACTTATTTTCTTCCCATATTGTAAGAACGATGTTGACATATTAAAGTAGATCTCAAACAAAAACATCTACAAATTAAGGCAACTTTTTAAGTTGTAACAATTTAATTCTAAGTTATAACTAATTGTTATAGTTAAAATGAGCTAAATAAAACAAGATTGCTGTGGATCAGAGGTGGTATGCAGCAGGTTCTGACCAGTTCTGGAGAATTGGTAGCAGAAATGTTGAATAGTTCGGAGAACCGGTAAATATCACTTCTGACTGGCCCTGTCCCCATCGATTCTCTGCCTCCCGAGTCTCAGCTGATCGGGAGGGAATGGGGATTTTGCAGTATCCTTCCCCTGCCACACCCACCAAGCCATGCGCACCAAGCCATGCCAAGCTCACCAAGCCACCCCCCCGAACTGGTAATACATTTTTTTGAATCCCACCACTGCTGTGGATATGTATGTGTGAATAGCAAATGATTGAGCAATCTAAGGTAACATTTATAACTTTGTTAACTAGAATTAAGTGAGTAGAGAATATCAAGACAGTGGGTTTTCCTCTTCTCATAATGCCCCACTCCAATTTGTCTTCCTGTGGTTAAACATTCTGCCATCTAATGCCCTTTAGATACACTTCAGTTGAAAGTATTTCAATTCAAGCATCAGAAATTCCATACTTCCATAGCTCAGTCCTATATTTGGAGAAACCTGACCCTGGGTTTTAATCAATCTTTAGTGTAACTCTGTGGGCATGTGTGTGCATGGATATATGTGTCATTTGTTCAAAATTACCTTGGGTGTTGCAGCCATGAGGTTCTTGTGGCATCTTCTGAGTTACAGATCCCTTTGTCAGCTTAAATATAACTGTCTGTTAATCAGATGTGGCTGCTCTGTAAATTATTCTGTGGAAACATAACTTTTGACAGTAGAAACTTTCAATGTGGCTCTTGTAGCTCTTCACCTTTTAGTGGATCTCAGCAGAGAAATGAATCTTAAGCAGAATTAATTTTCTGTAAATGTTGACATTTTTAGGAGTATATATTTGACCTATTAATTAACTCAGTCTCAGTTCACTGAATAGTTGAATATCTATATTGGTTCTTAAAATAAACCATGTATTTCTAATGTATTTCTAAAGTGTTTAAAAAGGTCGAGCCTAAATTTTGTATTTATAGACAAATAGAAAGTTATTGTAAATAGAATTTATTGCTAAAGCCTAACCACAGGACTCTTCTCTAATGGCCAACACCTGGTTCAATAAGGACCAGTGTCAATCAAGAATTCACGTACAGCTACAGAATGATTTTAGGCTGATCCTTCTTTTAACTCCACTCCCAGCTTCTACCATTCCTTCTCTTATAACAGTGAGTGTGTCTGTATGGACGTACATGCATGTGGGAGTGGGGGAGAAAAAAGATAGTTTGGATTTGAAAATTATAATTGTCTTTACTAGGGAAAATGCAATGAATGATCACACACTTACACAAGTGACTGAAAACTAGAGTGAGGGTATGTATTATCATGGTAGAATGCTTATTAAAGATAAGAAAATGGAGAGGTATTTTAAGATGTTCATATTGGTTTAAGATGGTTAGTAATATGTGACTGACATGCAAAAATGAATGCTAATTAAAATAAATGAAAATGACTATGAATGGCAGTGTGCTTATGCTTGTTCTGTTATGTGAATGTGATCTATCAAATGCTTATATAACTCTAGATTTCTGTGATTTAAAAAAAGCTGAATTCTATGGAGTAGTAGCAAGTAGAAATTTTATTTAGCCATAAAGTTAATACCATGGGACCTTGGATGGAGCAGGAGCCCATATGCGAAGAAAGCTTCAGTTCTTTTTCCTCAATAGCTATAGCTTAGCATTTACAGTGATAGAGAGCATGTAATGTACTAACTGCAATATAGCAATACTTCATGCCTGAAAATAAGAGTATACAGTAATAGTTGTTTTGTTTCAGTTCAATACAGGTGGGGCAGTGGTGAAATTTAATTTTTTTTTTTACTACCGGTTCTATGGGCATGGCTTGGTGGGCATGGCAGGGGAAGGATACTGCAAAATCTTCATTGCCACACCACTCCAGGAGAAGGATACTGCAAAATATCCATTCCCTCCTCACTCCTGGGGGAAGGATATTGCAGAATCTCCATTCCCACCCCACTCTGGGGCCAGCCAGAGGTGGTATTTGCTGGTTCTCCAAACTACTAAAAAATTCCACTACTGGTTCTCCAGAACCTGTCAGAACCTGCTGAATTTCACCCCTGAAGTGGGGCTGATTTGAGAAACAGCGATAGAATGATCTTGAAGCTAATAATTAATTGAAACCTTGTGGTAGTATTCACTGAAATCCTGTTCAACTAAACTTGTAGAAACTTTTAATCAGGAACAGGATGGGGTAGTCTACCCAATCCCTGCTTTCTAAGCTGAGAGATCTGGAGGGAACCTGAATTGGCTTTGTATAAACCAGGAGTAAATTAAAGCAGGGTCCCGGCTTTTGTGAAGAGCTATGCTCTCATTTAAGTGAATATGGGTAGAGCTCCCATTCAGGCATCCAGCTGAACATGAATGTTGGAAAGAGTAAGATATGGCATGTGCATGTTGTTCTTTCTCTAACCAAAGTGAACCTTCACATCTAATTCAGATGAAGAAGATAAGAGCAGGAGAAAAAGACTTTAAAAACAAATCTCTGACACAGAGGTGTATAAATGTTTAGTGCTACAGACTACAGACTGCACTTAAAGGTTTGTGCAAATTGAGTGTCTTACTGGATTCGATGATGCACAATAGTGGAACCATGCTACACATTAATGTTTGCCTCTTTAAGCATGGATAGCAATTATTTCATGAGAATACAGTATTTTGAAAATTGAATTTTAACTTTTGGTTTAATTAATGCACAAACAATAGTAATATGATTACAAAGTGCACCAAGACAATGTGATTTTATCTTTCCTAGAGTTCATTAATGCTTTAACCAGATAACTATGAAATCAATATTTAATAGTTAGAAGTATACCTATTCTAACCAGATTCTTTTTGTGAGACTGAATAATTTCTGTTTGGTGTCTTTATCTTGAATTAGTACTCTAAAATGCAATGTAAATGAACAATCCATTACATTTTAATATTGTTTTAAAATAAGAATGGGTCTTTAAGTTACATGTATATAAACAACCTAATACCTAAATGTTTATAAAAATCAGGTAATATATTTACATCTGTCTTGTCATTTAGGGGACCAGGAGTTCAAAGGATTTAGTAACTTATTTAATACATTTTTTATATTTTATCCCATCTTTTTGAAATTATTATTGTGAATTAATCTACCACAAAATAGAGCTAATTTTCAATTACCAAGTTCACTGAGTTGAGGCACTTAAATAAAAGCTTTTTTTTTTAATCTTGTGGAAGTTATGGGCTCTGATCAAAAACTCTGATTACCAGAAATTCTATGAACACACACACACACACACACACACACACCTTTATCCTCTTTTATATTCTTCACTTTAGAACATATTTATTGATTAATGACCAATCAATAAAGCTGGAGCAACTTCCAGTAAGCCAGATAATACAAGATGCTCTGCACTACAGACTTTTTTGGAGTTTGGGTTTCCAGCTTCCTATATTTAAGGAGAACTCATCACATGGACAGGGGTGCAGCTGAAAGGATTTGGGGGCACATCTGGGAGGCCAGCTGCTTCCATCCCCATCTACAAGCCTGGTCAAAGTCTTTAAATTATACCCAGTAGCTCACCATTTTGTTATCAAACTCTGTGACTCTCATACTTGTGGGTCACAAAGCAAGTACTAAGAGCCATAGGCAGTTTATGTGCTTTGTGTGGTTGTCACAAGAATAATCAGTAAACTTTCAAAAAAAGACATTTCAATAAAATCTTTTCCCAAAGCTAGGTTTTTTTATTTTATTTTCCACCCTAACTTTGAGCGTTATATTCTTCTTTTTACTAGAAACTGGGCTATGATAAGATCAGGGGTGGGTTCCTGCCAGTTCTAACCTCTTCTATAGAAGAGGTTCCACAAATCTACAGTGCCATTTAGAACCAATTCCAGCTCCCTCCCCCTGCCCGTCTGCACAACAACAAGATGAAGAGTGAGAGGAGGAATTCTGGGAGTTGAAGTCCACAAGTCTTAAAGCTGTCAAGTTTGAACACCCCTGGGGCTTTTTTCCTAAAGGGTTAGGGGTGCAAGGGTCTTGTAACTTGACAGCTTTAAGACTTGCGTGCTTCAAATGCCAGAGTTTCTGAACCAACATTTTGGTTGCTAAGCAAGAGCATTGTTAAATGAGTTTCACCACACTTTACAAGTTGGCCACTCCCACCAGGTCACATGCCCAGCAAGCCACTCCCACAAAGCAGGCCACACCTACAGAAGAGGTTCTAAAAAAATTTGAAACCCACCACTGAATAAAACATATACAAAAAGCATGTAGAATACTCTGGCAATAAATAATGTCAAGACCATCTACTTTTTTTTAATAAACCCAGAAAATCTGAGTTGCTCTTTTATCTTGTTGTTTGGCTGTGGATATACACGTTGAATCTAAAAATAAGTGTATTAAAGTATATTAAAAGTACCTGGATCAGTATTGAGGGTTTTTTTTTAAATACTTCCTGCTGAACAGCTTATGGTCCTTCCAAATTAGTGTTTCCTGTTACAAGAAAGATGCACAATATCAGGATTAGACTTAACCCCCTCAAAAACATTTAGCTTAGCTCTTGAGTCCTTAACTGAAATGTTGTATGTGTCAACAGGGGACAATTGTTAAATACTTAAGGAGCAATCATGTTAAGTAATTGTGGTGAATTTAACTTGCTTACATGTTAATGATATTAAAAGGATGTTCCTTGTTGCATTGGTCACCCTCAATGTTTTGCCCTGACTTTTCACACTCATAGGTCAAGTGTGACCTGCTGCTTGAAATAAGTGCACATCCTTGTCCAGTTTATAGCTCTTTCTGTAATAGAAAAATGGAAAATGAGTTACTGAACACTTGACTATCCTGTATCAATATTATTTTAAAATAGACAAACATAAAGACAAAACCCCAGCTTTAGCCCTGCAAAGATATCTACTGCTTTAGGAATAGTGGTTTATATTTTTATGTCAAAAAGAAGTTGTGTGGATTGAAGCACCATTATATTCCTTCTGGACAAACACCTCCCTGGACCTTTGTTTTGATTTAAATCTTGGCAGTCTGTTAGGGAAATCTTTCTTTTGCAGCAGTTTCACACTGTATTCTAGGAAAATCCAGTGAATTAAATAAAATGAGGAACAGAGCAATATACTGTATGCCCAAACAATACAATACTTGTTAAAATAAATAAACAAATATAAATAACATGTAAAAGTTACACTTGAGAATGTCAGTGCTAGCTAATAAACCAAGCATTTACAATAAAAGTTATAATTTACATGATACATTCATACATGTATATTACATTGACATTGATGGTGTTAGCTAGTTTGGATATAATTGAACGTCTGCAAGAAAACAATCAAGCTCAGAGAGCACCAAGGACCTTCCACTATAAATATTCTTCTTTATTGATGAATATTATTTACTGGCAAAGGACAACAAAAGATAAATCTAAAACATTGTGTATATTTTCAATATACATGCAAAACAAGCTTTCCTTAGTTCATATTGATAACCTAAGCTACATAGATGTTTCAAATCAGACAATACCATATATAATTTAGGGTTTACTTTTTTTGCCAGTAAGCATTCTTCATCTAAAGGTCAACACTTGCTAGCTTCCTTATATTTATTCCCTGCTTGCTTATATCAAATATAATGCAATTGCAGTTTCATATCCAGTTCTTTTTTCTTTGATGTTGCAGTTACTCATCACTATTTACATCTGTCTGGGTAATGGAGATAAAACTTTTTTCAAAGAAGTATTTTGATCATACATTTACATAGTATGTGGATTCTTCGAGGGGATCTTTTTTCAATCTTTTGCTAGAATATGTTCCATCTGAGGTTGGTAACTTATCCTTTTGTATCTATTGACACATTTCAACACAGTTAGGAGGTGTGGTTTTTTTTTATATCATAACAAAGTAAAAGAAAGACTTGGGCTCTTGCTTCTGTGACGTTCCATTCACTAAGAATGGAAATTAAGAAGAAGCAAAGTGTTTTTGGCAGAGTTCATGAATTTTTGAAATATAAATGGGATGGCTCCTTATTTAAAAAAAAAAAAAGCGCAGAGAGAAGCAAAGGCCATTCCAGTCTCTATACTTATTTCTGCTTTGATGTGCAAAGTTTTCTTCTCTGATTTCGCTCAAAGACACAGTACTACAAAGGAGTTTTTACAAAAAGGAAAGTTGCAAAAATGATAATAGAAGCATCCAGTTGCAGTTGGCAGAAGAAATTTGGAAAAAGAAAAATACAGAAAGAGTGGGATAGAGTTGTGCAAAACATCTGGATCTTGAAGAAAGTCTTTGGAACATGAGGGAATGCAGTCAAATAACTTATCATTATTAGCATTTTAATCTTTACAATGCTTAGATAGCCACTTCAGAAGTTGGTTTTGATTGTCTCTATGTAAATGTGGATGAGAAGTGGCTTCATTTTCTTTAGAGGACCTGAAATTCAGAAGACCATAAAAAATAATGACAATTCATCCATTTCATCCAAGCAGCCACATTGCAAGACGCTACTTATCATGGGAAATAGATGGGCATGGAATGTTGCAAGTACACTGGGCAGTTGATGACCAAAAAAAAGGATACTGAAAGAATATCTGAAGGACACCGGCATTCCCATATGGATACGGGGCTTCAAGGATTGCATTGAAAGAACCCAGGCTGCTTTTCTTAGAAAACTTCTGGGTCTTCCCCCTTGTGTTGGTTTTGCCCCAATGTACCTGGAAATGGGCATTCGATCGGTGGAATGTATGGCCTGGATAAACACCTTTAAATGGTGGTTTCGGGTGCTCTTTCTGGTAGTTCCTGGCAGCTACCTCTCCCTGGTGTTCACGGACTCCCATATTTCTCGCTGGGAGAAAGAGCTGCTGAAGAAACTTCATCTGCTAGGTTTCACGGAGGATGCCTTGGGAAACTACGACCTCAAGGATGCCCAATTTAGGATAGTCCAACGGCTTGTGGACATTGATTTACAATATCTACGAGCCAGAGCCAATAAAACTTGCTCCCCCTTGACTCTCAACCAAGTTAATAACTATGGACTGAGGATGGCTTCCTATTTTTATACCCTAACCATTCCCAAGTACAGAAGAGCTTTTTCCCTAGCTTGCTTCAATGTCTTGCCCTCAACACTTCTGGGTGGTCGTTTCAAGAGGCTCCCGATTAACGAGCGGCTGTGCCCTTGTGACAGAGCCGAGGTTGAGAGAGCGGAGCATGTCCTTCTATTTTGCCCTATGTATAGCGCGGACAGATCTAGGTTACTGTCTCTTCCTGAAATCGTCCCTTCTGGATATGATGGCTGTGATTTGTTTGTGCATTGCCTTGGGGATGTCTCCTCGTACATCACCTCCCAGGTTTCCAGGTTTTTCTTGAGAGCTGTGACCATTAGAGGAGAAAGCTGTAACCTCCCTTAGTTGAGCTTTTGGTGACTAGCTGCTTTGTCTCTTTTGTAGTGGTCGTGTTTTGGTCTGTGACTGTAAATAAAGTATTATTATTATTATTATTATTATTATTATTATTATTATTATTATTATTATTATTATTATTATTATCTGAAGGACAGTGAAGAAGATACACTGAAGCTGGTATGCCATGAAGGCTTATTAAATACTGAAGAGAACAAACTGACCTCTAAGAAGGGTCAAATGAACAATAGAAAAGAAACATGGCAAGGCAAAGTATTGCATGACTAGTCGATAAAAACCAATAGCAGTCAAAACAGATAACAAGAAGCCCCGACAATGGCTAAGAGTGGGAAAATTAAACAAAGAGACCGAGGGGCTAATTTTGACTGCACAAGACCAAGTTTTAAAAAATTAATGCATAGAACTGAGAAGACAACAAAGGACAGCAACTGCCACTTCTGCAAAGAAGTTGAAGAACCTAATTAGCTGCTGTAAGAAGATAGCACAAATTGACTATAAACAAGGGCATTACAAAGTAGCAACAATAGTGCATTGGATTATCTGCAAGAAATACCATTTGCATACAAGCAAGAACTGGTGGGATCACAACAGACAAAGTATATAAAAAAAGATAAAAGATAAAAAAGATGTTATGTACTATAGTTTTCCCTCTGGTCCATTTCGCTAGGGGGTGCTGTGCTCGGTTCTGATTGGTTACCTGTTTGACAGCTGGCATATATAAAGAGCTGTCAAATAGGGCTCAGCTATTGCCAGTTAGCTGAGACGCGCAAAATGTGACATGCCGCATTTGACAACCTGTTAAAATTAAACTGTTAGCTAACTTGAAGTCCTAGCTCGCCTCCTTCTGTCCACCCATGTTCTCCCAGCTAGAACATTGGCGACAAGGGTGGGATCTCCAGAGGAGGAGCCTAGGCAGAGCTGTTGAAAGTCACTAAGCTGAGCTAAGTCACTAGAGCTGAATTTCCCTCAGGGGAATCACTCGACGAGAGGTCGAGCGAGTCACATTCACTACGAAGAATGCCTCTGATTAGCCAACGGAGAGAGAAGAATTGCCTCAGAATGGCTTCAATGAGCACATTGGCCATTTTTAATGGAACCACAGAGACTCTTACATTTCCCAATTTGAGTGTTTTTTAGAAGCTAACGACTATACCGATTTGACTGAACAGCATAAGAAGTGCTTCCTAAATCTATGTGGCATGGAGATGTTTAATTTGGCAGGAACCTTAGTGGCCCCACACTCCATCCACACTGTGTCCTGGGAGGTATTGATGACTAAATTTAAAAATCACTATGCCCCTACCCCGTCCTGCACGATGCGTAGGTATGCGTTTTACAGAAGGTTCCAGCATGAGGGAGAGTCTATTAACGAATATGTGCCTGCGTTACGAGCCACGGCTCTCCACTGTAAGTTCAAAGATTTGGATGAGGCACTTACAGACCAGATTTGAGGGGGGGGGTGTTAGAGACCTCCATATACAACGCCACCTGCTGGCCAAGCCTGAACTGGACTTACAGACGGCACTGGATGAAGCTAGGGCAGTAGAGCTATCAACTAAGTCTACGGAAGAAATACAAAGATTCTCAAAGCTGCCCTCAGCAGAGCAGCCTACCGATGTGCATCATGAAGACATCATCAATGATGATGGGGCTGATGGAAACGATGAAGTACATCACTTGAAGGCGGAGCAAGCCAGAGATCGGCAGGGTAAGGTTCTGCCCCAAACTAATTGCCCAGGGTGCGGAGGTAGCCATGACAGAGCGGAGTGCTGTTTTAAAAACACAATCTGCCTCCGTTGTGGGAAGTGAGGCCATTTGGCAAAGGTCTGTAGGGCGGCTGTGCCTTGTGCGAGTGCGCTGGAAGGCAACTCGCAGGGCAGCAGTCCATATGTCAGGAAACCTTTTAGATCAAGCAGGGGCCAGAGTTTCAGGAAACAGGATTCCTGTTTTGCTGTACATGAAGACAGGGAAGAGGCTGAGTTGGATCAGATTGTCCACAGTCCGAGAGGAAAAATATTCCTCATGGTCAAATTGGAGGACCAACCCTGCAAAATGTAGATAGACACGGGATCAGCTGTCTCAATAATATCCTGGGCAACAATTAAAAGGATTGTGCCTGCCCTATCCCAAGCCAGGCTAAAACCATGTCTATTAAACTTGAGGGATTTCCAGGGAAATCCCATCCCTGTATTGGGAAAATATTTTTGTAGGGTGGCTTTTAAACAATATAGCAAAAGGTTAACACTTATTGTGGTGAAAGGGCCCTGGCCAAGTTTGCTAGGCTTAGAATGGTTTGAAGCCCTAGGGCTGGCCATTACAAGAATTGATCAGATTCAGAGCACTCCATATTTGGACATGCTAATTAGGGAATTCCCTGACGTTTTCAGGGAAGGGTTGGGGAAGTACACGGGTACTCCCATTTCTTTTAACCTAGATTGCCAGGTTCCTCCGTGGTGGCTGAAGTGCGTAGGGTACCATTTGCATTAAAACCTAAAGTGGACGCAGAAATTGATAAGTTGCTGGCTCAAGGGGTGTTAGATCCAATTGACCACGCCCGTTGAGAAACACCTATTGTGACCCCAATAAAGAGCGATGGGTCTGTGCACATCTGCGCTGACTTTAAATGCACTTTGAATAGAGCCTTACAGCAGAGCGCATACCCCGTGCCCATGGTGCAGCATTTGCTGCACTCTCTGAGCCAGGGAACCATATTTGCAAAGATAGACCTAGCTCAAGCATATCAGCAGTTGCCTGTGGATGAGGCAACTGCTGAAGCCCAGACTATTGTCACGCATAGGGGCGCGTTCAAGTGTAACCGGCTCCAATTTGGAGTCAGTGTGGCACCTGGACTTTTCCAAAATTTAATGGAGAGGCTACTCCAGGGTATACTGGGCATCATACCTTATTTTGACGACATCCTGGTATACTGGCCTGCCTGCATACTGTACTTCATTGGTTCCGAGGCATTGGTTTAAAACTCAAAACAACCAAGTGCCAGATCGCGGTGCCACAAGTCGAATTTTTGAGATTTTTAATAGACTGAAATAGTATTCATCCTACTCCCGACAAAGTGCTGGTTATTAATCAAGCCCCAATGCCTACCATAAAAGCCGAGCTGCAAGCCTTCCTGGGTCTGCTGAACTTTTATAATATTTCCTTCTGCACAAGGAAGAATCCCTCCCTGTTGTGTCCTACTCCAATACAACGAATCCCTCTCTGTTGTATTGACTTGTGATGCATCTCCTTACAGGGTCGGAGCAGTCCTAAGCCACTGGCTGCCTTCAGGACTAGAAGCCCCAGTGGCATTTTTTTCTCGCACCCTGTCCTCGCCCGAGAGGAACTATAGCCAACTAGATTGAGAAGCTTTGGCTATAGTGGCCGGGGTGAAGCGTTTCCACTATCTCTACAGCCGTCATTTTCACCTAGTGACGGACCACAAGACCCTGCTGGGTATCATCGCTGGGGACAGTCAAACACCCCAAATTCTATCTCCCATGTTCACAAGATGGACTGTGTTCTTGGCTGCCTACAACTATACGCTGCATCAAAGACCTGGGAAACACATTTGCCATGCCGACGCATTAAGTAGGTGCCCTTTGCCAATCACAGTAGAGGACCCGGCGCCTGCCTCTGCGGTTTTGTTGATCGACGAGATGCAGTTACCGATACCGCAGCTGATGTGACCATGCACACAAGCCGGGACAAGCTACTCTCCAAGGTGCTGGGTTGGACTGAACGGGGATGGCCACCTAACCACTAGGCACCGAGTGGCAACCCTTTTCCACCAGGCAGCACAAACTCTCCTCTCAACAGGATTGCCTCCTGTGGGGTGGCCGAGTGGTTATTCCTGCCTCCCTGCGAGAAGCGGTGCTGTCAACTCTTCACGACGGCCACCCGGGCATAGTCTGGATGAAGTCACTGGGCCGGAGCTATGCTTGATGGCCGGGAATGGACCAGGACATTGTTAGGTGGGTCTCTGGCTGTTCAAAGTGCCAGGAGTCCCGGCCTGCGTGTCCCAGAGCTCCTATCCAGAATTGGGAGCAGCCAAGGGCTCCGTGGTCTAGGGTACATATGGACTTAGCAGGCCCGTTGAAGGGCCAAACTTTTATTGTGATTGTTGATGCTTATTCTAAATGGGTTGAAATAGCGTTATTGTCTACAACCACTACCCCTGCAATAATCAAAGTGTTAAGGAGGGTATTTGTGACCCATGGGTTATCAGATTTAGTCATCTCTGACAATGGGCCCCAGTTTACTGCAGCCTTGCTAGCCAATTTCTTTGCCCGGATGGGAGTCCAACACGCTTTTATAGCCCCTTTCAAGCCAGCGGCCAATGGCCTAGCGGAACGCGTGGTCAGAACAGTGAAGGAAGCGTTAGCTAGGTTTGGGCCCCTCAATTGGCAGGAAGATATAGATAAGTACTTGCTATGGCAGCATGCTACTCCATGCCCCACGACAAACAAAAGCCCGGCGGAATTATTAATGGGTCGGCGCATTAGAACAACACTAGATAGGCTACACCCAGAGTATGCCCCGGTAAGGCCCTTAGACTCATGCAGTCAACTTAAGGGGTTCTCAATAAATGCACCTGTCTACACAATAAATTACTCTGGCCACCCACTATGGGTCCCAGGTTTAGTCAGGAGAATCACGGGCCCATGCTCGTACCTGATAGAGTTAGAAGACGGCCGAGTATGGAGGCGCCATGTCAACCAGCTAAGAAGTAGGCAAATAGAGTCAAACATGGCGGAACAGCAGCAGGGCCTATCCAATAGGCAAGCCGCTGAGAGTTCGGAGCATATGCCTAGGTCCTGGTCTTCCTTCCCCGAGCGGTCGCATAGTAATATCGAAAATCCAAAAGACTTACCTGTTCTTCCCCATGAGTTTCCAGCGTTGACAGAGTCTGAGGAGGCAGGGTCTAAAGCCACAGGGACAGCAGTTCCAGATTCTAAGGCAGAGGTCACTCTAAGAAAATCAGGGTGGGTCCGACGCCGCCCGAACTACTTAACAGACTACGCATGCGCATTCTAAATGTGAAGGAGTGTTATGTACTATAGTTTTCCCTCTGGTCCGTTTCGCTAGGGGGTGCTGTGCTCGGTTCTGATTGGTTACTTGTTTGACAACTGGCATATATAAAGAGCTGTCAAACAGGGCTCAGCTGTTGCCAGTTAGCTGAGACGCATGAAATGTGAAGTGCCGCGTTTGGCAACCTGTTATAATTAAACTGTTAGCTAACTTGAAGTCCTGGCTCGCCTCCTTTTGTCCACCTGTGTTCTCCCAGCTAGAACAAAAGACACTAAAGAGGTAACAAAAACCAGTCAATTGCAAAAGACAGCTTTATTTGGAACAGCTTACACCCTATACATTACATTACCATTAACACCATCAAACAGCAACATCTGCCCATCCTAGTATCTTGGGAAGGCCTCAACAGATAACTAAAAACTTGTGACTGTGACTCAGAATTTGTGACCTCACAACCAGAATGAGGATGCATCATTGAAATTGCTGACTTCATTTAAAAATATGTTTTAACTTTGGTTAAGAAAGAAAAGATGGAGGGAGGGAAAAAAGGCCAAGCCTATATATATCTCAAACCAACATATTCCTAAAATTCCTTATTATTTCCTAGAAAGCATTTTCTAGCTAGTTTGGAGGAAGGAGGATCATGATAAAGCAACAGTTGGAGGGGAGCTCTTTCAGTGCATTCCTAATTAACTCTATATAAATAATTAAGCAGAAATAAATCCAAACCCTATCAGGCAAACATTTTGAAAACAAACATTATCTACAAGAAGAAATTATATTCTGTGCTCATAAGAGAAATTATTCATTGTTGGCACAGAGTAAGCAATTAGAAATGCAAACAGGTATTCTTGGAAATATCTGAGCACTTGTGATAAGACTCACTATACCTATGAAGTTTCCTGATAGATCCCAGACAATAAATCTTGGACATTTCCAAACTGATTAGACAGAAGGAGGAGAAAAGGAGAAAAGGGATCTTTCTATGTTCACCAACTTAAGTTTTCTAAGCCAAACGTTTCCCTTTGGTATTCATGCTTAATGATAGTTTCAGTTGGCATATTTTGATTTGTAATATTGTGAGAAGACAAGAAATGAAAATAATTGCTTGGCCACCTTCCTCTGGCCACATAATTTTATCTCTGCTTTCTCTGCTGAAATAGGAAATGGCAGCATATCATACTGACTGCTTTAAATTTCAGTCTAGCAAAAAAAAATATTTTTATATTCTTCATCAATGAGACATATGTAAATTTTTTGGCAGTATTACTTCAAATAAAGATGTCACTTTGAGAGTTACCTTGAAAAAGCTTAACTTTTTCCATGTCATAGTAAATTTAAATTATAGGATTAATATTAGCAAAAAGTGCAATGCAAGCATAGACACTAATGTCATAAGAATAGACGGATTACAGGAGGCTGGGAGTTTATTTATCTTCATCCCATATATGAAGCACTCAATTAAATCAAATTCTAGGGGGGGAAAAAAACTAGCTCACAGTCCCAAAAAATAAAAATCAAAGGGTAAGAAGAAACCAAAAGACACGCAAGATAACATTTGAATAACCAAGAGTTTTTGTCCCCCAGTCTCTTCTTTATTCCCTAGCTTCTTGTTCAAAAAATGACCCCCTTCTGAAATAAAGATTATTCCTATTATATAAAATATAACTTTAAATCAATGAGTTCATTAAAATATATTAAATATTTAGATAAGTGATCAGCTAACCAGCCTCCATACACCATGTCAGAAGTTACTAAAACTTCTGACAAGCCTAATTCAAGGATTTAATTAAAGGTCATTTGATTTGTTTCTTAATTTATGATGTATGATTTATAGCTGAGATATGTATGGTCAGCTAACATATACATCAGGCAAAAGCTGATGGTATCAGCAGTCCAATTGAGACTGGCTGATCAGTTCTGTTCCTGAAAAACTGAAGTTTTAATAGCTCTTCTGCCAGATTTTCCAATTTATCTTTCCAATTCATTTTCCAATTATTATTTGGTTGGTTTTTTAGAAAGAACTATTCCACGTATTAGCTTAATAAATTGATGAAGAAGGGGTTCTACTCCACTATAAGAATCATAATTTCCAACAATATATTAAACACTGGAAGAAAGCATAGAAACAATAAAGATATTAAATGCAGAATACTTTGGCAGAATATATATCATTTTTTTCTCTTTATTAGCCATAAATTTCCCCCAAAAAGTATGTTTTGAAAGAAAATCTATACAAATAAATTGCAATTGAGTATGTTCCAGCCACTGATACAATCATCTATAAACTATATTTTTTTGCAAATGGCTACAAAATAACCCTGATCCAGTACTGTACTTGAGGCAATAAAAATGGAGATATATTTCTTGTTCGTGTTTCTTGGGCTACCACCATTCAGCTGTTCCATGGAGTCTACTATTCCATAGAAATTCTTCTTCTTAAATGATTCTTTGAGTTGACTTATGAATATTGCATTTCTTGGTAGCAAGAGCAAATAGAAAGGTAGGCTTTACATAGCATAATTTTTTTTAAAAAAAGAGCAATTACAAGATAAAAAGTTTGCTTTGTATACGGTCCAAAAATCAGATAAGTGCAGCTATAACGTGCTTTCCTTATGAGCGACAAAGACCTCAGAATAGTAGTTTTAGGTGCTTCTTTAAAACCCCAACTCTTTATCTGTGCCTTTTATGGTATTTCCTGTACTCATATGGTCTTTGCTACTGATTTTCCATTTTTATCTTTCAGGAAAAGCAGAATAACCTCAAACCTGTTTCTAAAGTTTCACTGCTCTGTAGCCTCTACTCTCAATCTTCCGAATCTACCCAATGTAATGAAGGATTAGCTTTTTCAGGACCATAGTCAAGGACATTACATCGCATGGAGTCTTTGTCTATGGAGATTTTCAGTCCTCTAGATCAGTGATGGCGAACCTATGGCACGCGTGCCACAGGTGGCACGCGGAGCCATTTGTCAGGGCACACAAGGCGCTGCCCTGTCAGCTGGCCAGCGTACATGCGCGTGCTGGCCAGCTGAGTTCACCCTTTTTTAAAGCCATTTTTGGCCCTCCCCAGGCTCCAGAGGCTTTATAGGAGCCTGGGGAGGGCGAAAAGAGCCCCCCCTGGCCCCCCGGAGGCCCTCCAGAGGCTTTATGATCTTTCCTGAAGCCTCCGGAGTGCAAAAAAACGTCCTTATGGGCAAACCAGAAGTTCAGGAACAGACTTCCTGTTTTCTCAGAGGGTCGTTTTGACTGCTCAAAGGTCCCTGAAGCCTCCGGAGGGCTTCCGGGGGGGGGGTCTGTTTTCGCCCATGCTCCTATAAAGCCTCTGGAGCCTGGGAAGGGCGAAAAAGCAATCAAAAATGGGGGGGTCGCAACTGTAGTGCGTGCATGCGCACTGGGGGGGTCACACATTGCATTATGGGTGCGGCACGCCCGCACACGACCGCCCTGCGCTCCCCCCACTTATGGCATGCAAGCCCAAAAAGGTTTGCCATCGCTGCTCTAGATCATAGGTGCTCTAGCATCCAAAGGTGCTTTTTCAAAAGGCAACTGGACTTTCAGCAGTTCCAAGAAGGTTCCACATCCATTTACATTATTCCAGTGACCGTGAGGGCACAGATAATCTTCCAAGTGACCTTAACAACTCTCAAAAAGAGTGCTAATGGCCAGATTAAATCCTTCTACTTCCCACCATTCAGTTAGAACTGAATAAATTTCTTGGATGAGAAGTGAAATGTCTTCAAAGGAAAAAAAAACAAAGAAAGTCCAGTTGCATTTTGAAACATCCTTCTAATTATTTAGCTGACAGGATCCAAGGTCAAATATTTACCAACATCAGACATTTAAAAAGCTTGTCAAGAAGATTCACCCACTTATTTTGCTGCAAGCATTTCACTTCTGCTAAAGTATAAAGTAAGACAATCATGTTGGCAGTTGATCCTTTCAGTGTTAAATGAAAGTGCTAATCATTCTGGAAAACAAAGATTTATTGAATAGGAAATAGCATATGAAAATTAAGAAGTAAACCATGTAATAAAATCTAAAATAAAATGAATTATATGCCTGGGTATTAAAAGCATGATTAATATGCATTACAAAACCATATCTTATTTAAATCGGTTTTACTACAGAAAATAAACTATGTTAGAGAAGAAAGGGTTAGCAAAATGACTAATGCAATTTAGAAAATTACTTATTTCTCAAAAATAAAAAATAATGTGGATTTAATTCATAATTATATTTAACTATAGTATAAACACAAAATACTTCTTAAAAGTCAAGGTTTGCTTGTTTGTTTGTGAAATGCAATCTCACATTTTTTTCATTCAAAAATACTCATTGAGCTAATTGCACAGTGCAAATGACAAGTATAAAAACTACATGTAATTTGTATGATACACTTATAAAATTCTAAAAATGAATAAAGTGTTGCAGAATGTTGCAGAAACATCAAAATATAGAGAACCAAAAGAACTTTCTGAAAAACCTTTTTCCAGTAAATTTATTAAAGCTTGTATTGTGCAGATAAATCAACTACATAATACAGAAATATATTGAAAATATTTTTAATCATTGAAAAATGAAAAAAGTGGGTGAAAGAAAGAAAAAACAGCCTTCATCTCCTGCAAGCATAATTAACATTAGCAACTCATCACTGCACCTAAAATACAAAAAAAAAAAACCTTTTCATTTCATATTTCACTCCATCTTCTATAAGCTTGTCTCTAAAACCTCATCTCTCCATATTAATGAACAAAAGCCCAGTAAGGGTTATCAGAAATAATATAAGTATTGTAAACTTTATCCTTTACAGCTTGAATCCTTTATTTTATCTTTCTGTTTCTATTTAAAGAGATCCCTCTTATTTCCTCTTTTCAATTATGCTTATTCTTCATTGGCCCAGTGAGATTGGACACACAAAGAATTTGTCTCCAGTGCATAAGCTCTCAGTGTACATACAAACCACAAACAACAAATAAATGTAATCATAAGGTACCAATAGTAGAAGATTATAGAAAATATGAGAAAGATAATAGTAATACAGCTTTATTACATGATTGGATATGTTTAAACATGAGAAAGTGCTGTGGGAATTAGATGTTTAGCAAAGGGATGGCATGGGGGAAAACTGTGTCTAGCTGTTTTGGCATGCAATGCAACCTCATATTGGCACAAAAGGCCTGAGGGGAGGAGTTGAAGCAATTTATGTCCAGGATGTCAGGGATCTGTAAATATTGTCTTAGCCCTCTTTCTTGCTTGTGCAGTATATAGTCAAAGTCTGACCCAAAGTCTGACATCAAGCAATAAAACTATTAAATTTAATGAGAAGTAGTAACCCATTATTTTAACCTTTAAAATAAGTCTGTTTTCCATTTATTTTTCTCCCGATGACCATTAAATTTCTCAAAGAAAAATTCTAACATCTACTTTCTCAACTGTCTTTGTCACTTCTCTCAAACTCTTGTCATCTTTTGGGCCCATATTGGAATTCTACTATGGCAACTCCAGCAAATCCTTTTTGTAAATTTATTTAGATGCCACTATAAGTCAATTTCAATTTTATTCTGCGAGGCTTGTTCATCTTCAAGAACACCTTCTGATTCCACCATAACGTTAAATAACTGGAAGAATTTCTGAACCGATTCAGTTATCATTTCTTTTCAGATAGCCATCTCTAACCTTTAGCATCCAACTTTCAACTTTCAAAATCAGATTCTGAATATAAACGGATCATTTCAATTAACTTCAAAGATTTAAATCAAGTCTATCTGGGTATGCAAAGATCCTCCCAACCATAGCTGCCATCTGCCTTTCAAATAGAAGTCGTGAGTCAGGAGGTTTCCCAATTCCCCATTCAGGTTCCCACATCCTCCAGACACTGGGACAAAATATCCACAGCATTACTCAGGTGGTCTGAGGTAGAGATATACAGCTGGATATCATCAGTGTGCCAGTGATACCTCACTCCAAATTGTTGGGTGAAATTTTATTAATTCACCCAGTGGCCTCATATAGGAGGGGAGAAATGACTAAATCCTGCAGCACCCCACAAAGAAGGGGTTCCAGACTAGTATCAACACTGGCTAGAAGCAAGAAGCAAAATCAACACAATCTTGTGTTGCCCATACCCAACTCCCAGGGCCACTCTAGAAGGATACCATGAACATGCTGAAGGGTCAAGAAGAGCAAGGATGGATACACCACCTCCATCCTACTCCTGCTAGAGGTCATCAAAAATATTACCAATGCTCTCCATCTCATATCCTAGTCAAAATCCAGACTGAAAGTGGTCTAGATAATCTGTTTCATCCAGAGCCATTGAAGCTGATCGCAACCATCTTCTCAACAAGCATCAGGTTGGAAGATTGGAAACTGAATGAAAACTTTTTCGTTTGCCTGGGCTGAGTGATGGCTCTCAAGCAGATGGCCACAATGCTGTCTCTTTAAGATAACAATCCCAAGTTCCCTCTGGAACCCAACTCAGTCCAATAGCTCTTCTAGCTCCTTTTGCTACCTACTCTTAAGAGGTCAAGGCAGTTGCACTAAATCCCCAAAACAAAGTAGCCTGCATAAATAAATTAGAAATATAACTGTAGTGTTCTCACTGTCTTATCCCTACATAAGACAGATGTGATGCAACAACTCTCTCCAGTTTTACTGAAAGTACTACTTCTACTAGTACGGCTACTTTAACGCTCTTATCTTTTCCCCCTTCTATAAACAAGCAATCAAGTCTCCTTCTGATAAAATGCCAGAGGCAAGAGCCCTCTGAGTTTTGCCTCTTGGGTCACCCCAGAGGCTCATACCTCCAGCATACAAGATGCTTTACATTACTTGGACAAGGTGAACAAACTTTAGACTAAAAAGAACATCTAGGCCAAACAGAGTTAAGTTTTGGGACAAATATACTCTATGTTTTCAACTGGAGAAAAATCATATTTTGTTATTTTTATCAGTAACAGCTTCTCAGTGATGAAACGGCCAGAGGCAAAATGTCATTCTCTTCAGCAGTCCAGGTTTCACATTGTTGAGAAGATATCAAACTGCCACAATACCAAAGATTTCCTCTGCTTTCAGAACTAAATGTTTTCAAATAATTCTCTCTTATAAGCTACCATGCAGAATATATTATCTAGGGGTACACAACCATATCTGCTTTCTACAAAATGAATCTGTAGCCTACTGATCTGATCTTGGCTTTTGGCTTGCAGCAGATATAGATTTGCTTTCCATTTTCAACACTCAAAAAGATAAATGATCAACGAAGGGAAACAAAACACCACACACATATCTATTTGCTGTTGAGATGCCTCTGTAAAGGTCCCAATAGACTCTCTAATCCACACAATAGAGTTTAAGCTTGAAATCATCACAGTTAATGTCACTTATATTTATGTTGATTTATATAACTAGTATTATCCAAACAGAACTTGTTTGGAAAGGATTATATTAATTTTGAATTAGCAATTATATAAAACATGAACATAAAAGAATGAACTCCTGATCTATTTCTTGTTGTTAGTGTACCAATTTAAAAATTACTCCGGACAAATTGCTTATAATTATTTGTATTTTCATTGTGAAGTGAACCACAATGTAATGCTTGAAAAGACGGACATACATGTGATGTGCTCAGTATGCCATTTATATCATGTGCCAAGACAGACGCCTGCCATTGAAAATTTCAAATTGCTCTGTGGATTATTCTGAAAATGTTCATCAATGATATTGTTTGGTAGTTATTAAGGGCTCCTCTGATTTCTGATTAGCATACTAACTATCCTGTTTATTTTACACAACATTTCAATATGTGTGATTCATAATTAAGACCAACCAATTTGAGTAATAACATAGGGGTCCTACCTCCCATCTGATAGCTGAAACCATTTTTTCTGGTAATCATCTTCTATTGCACAAAATGTATGGCTGCTAAGGATGTTTCTTCCAAAGAATAATACATGAATCTTGGAGGTCTCAGAAATGTTTTTCAGCATAACTGCTGAAAACAAGTTTTATATGCCGTCCATCTTGGGGATTAAGGTCAATTTGTTCCATTATAATTCCAGAAATTTTGTGATTAACCAAAGTCTTCTTTCTGTTTTGTGAGCAGATCCCAAGAGTGCATTAAAAGAGAGAGTAATTGCATCTCAGTCTGTTCAAATGACCCATTTATCATTTTTAGTTTTAGCTAAATACATTAATAGACACTATAGACACATCAACTTGAATAGCTCCATTTTGTACATTTTTTTAAAATTTTAAATAAAATAATATTAAAATCTCCTTTTCAGTTGGTCAAAAATGTCTACAGACATTCTCAATCATCCAGGACATGGTTGTCCCAAGGGTCCTTCTCAAAAGACAACTAGACTTTCCTGTTTTTTTACCTTGAAACCAGTTCACTTCTTATTCAAGAAGCTTCTTCAGTTCTGAAGACTGAGAAGTAAAATGGTTTCAAGGTAAAAAG
The DNA here is from genome assembly GCF_964273705.1 of Natrix helvetica. Taxonomy (NCBI): domain Eukaryota; kingdom Metazoa; phylum Chordata; class Lepidosauria; order Squamata; family Natricidae; genus Natrix; species Natrix helvetica. The sequence continues at coordinate 47,012,440 of NC_138552.1, forward strand.
TAAGAAAGTCCAAATGCCTTTTGAAAAGGACCTTTGGGACAATTGGTCAAAAAGTTGTTTCCTCTACAAAATGATGCTTCTTGTTTTCTGGCTTGTTCTTAGGATACTTGAGAATTTGTTATGAACTTCTTCTGGTTTGTTTTTCTAGCTTACTGATACTACACTTGATTTTAGCCAATAAACCAAGAAGCTTGCTTGATTGTTGGTAACAGCAAAGGTGCTGCTTTTTCCTATGTCTTTCTATTACTCTGAAGTTGCCTATACTCTCCAGAATGAAAAATCACTGATTGGTTCAGTTCCCTAATTATTAAATGCCTTCTGGGATTTAACTAAGCAGAGAAAGCAGAGAAATTACAGAGTCTTCAAGTGAGAACTCTGTAATAAAAAGTACAATATTCATGAGTGCCCCTTAGCTACCTTGTAACTAAGGGCAATGTCTTTGAAGGTATTTTGAAAGCAAATTCTCTTTCATCAAATCAGGAGAATTTTTTTTAGTACCCTTATTTGAAATACTGACAAAGCTATGTCAGTTTTTGAAAAGTGTCTGTTAATTATGGGGAAAGTCAGTAATGAAGCTAAGGGGAGTTTCATCTCTGGACTTATAATAGCTTTCAAACATGCCTTTATATCTAATCTTGTCAAACTCAACAAGACTGAATGGCTGTGGCTCTTTGGGTCCACAAAGTCTAGGACATTGTCACCTTTGGTCTTGAATGGGGCTGCATTTCTATAGCCAAGATAGGTGTGCAATCTAGACTAGTTGGTCAAAGAGGTCCGTTTTGTCCACCAACCGAGACAAGAATAAAATTGCCATGATAGGTTCTTGCTTTTTCAAACATCACTCCCATGGCCCTACAAAATGTCATGCTAGTGTTGGAGATTAGGATGATATGTGCTAAATATTCCAGTAGATTAGAAAGTCAGAAGCAGTAGGAAGGAAAAAAAATTGGAAATTACAACCAGTTGAACGAAGATATGCCGCTATTCTCTCTGTAGAAATTCATATCGTGTTAAATAATATGACAACATACATATCCACAGATCCATTTCATCACTTTATCAGAATGCAAGAAACATGTCAATCACACTGTAAATGTGACCAAAAGATATTGAAGAGGGATGGAGGAGAATAAACACATTTAGAAAATGAATTTTGGAACCAATAGAAAACAACACAAAATCAGTATGGGGCCAAATGATTTTTTGTGGCTAAATTAACTAACCAGATTCTTAAGATTGCATGACAACTCTATGGTGCAGTGTGTTGTGAATACTCAACTGAATAACTCCAAGGTTAAGAATGCAATACAAACATAGTCCTGATGTGTGTTTTACCTGGTTTCAATTTTACTTGGGATGGAAAGCCAGCAAATAGCACCAAGTAACAAAATTCTGTTCTTATCTGAATTGTAAAACCACCCAATTTTTCCCAACTTAAATGAATTCCTAGTTTTGGAACTCTGCTCTTTAAGAAACACATTAAACACATAATCAACATATCCTAAAATACAACTGTGTGAAAAAGTCCTGCATGCTTTCAGTTTTAAGATGTATTTACATGTTTAATCAACTTTTCACTCATAGAAACCACGCAAAATTAGTACTTTGATGAAAATTTCTGTAGTCAGATTGAGATGCATAATTTTTATTAGTATAACCAAAGTCTTTTTAAGATTTTGAGTAAAACAAACACAACTTGAATATTTGAGAATGTTAGGATCGAAAGTAGCCAATCAGCAGTGAGCTTTGGCTGACCAATCAAAATGTGCAGAGGTTAAATCTATGAGCCAATCAATGTTGTCATACTCTCTGACTATAAATAGGCATGAAAAGCATCAAGAAATTTAATTTAGCTCTGGCTGCGGGCAAGGATGAAGGCCTTTGCTTTCACCAGTATTGAGCAGTGGCCTCACATCATTGTGCTTCATGAAGAGGGTTACTCCTGTACAGAAATAGCCAAGAGAGTGAAATGCCATTGCATCACAGTGAGCAGAGTGGTTGAAAAATACCAAATAACTGGTTCAGTTGATGACAGGCTCTGCTCTGGAAGACCAAGAAAGTCAACAAAACGGCAAGATCAGGCTCTGCAATGCATTTTGATGGCTAACAGGAAGCACACTTCACCTCAGATTACAAGAATTTGGGGTGAAACATGTGATGTAAAAGTGTGCATAAGCACAGTGCGTCGCAGACTGCTTGCCAGAGGGCTCAAACACTGCAGGGCTTGAAGTAAACCTTTGCTCACAGATGCTCACAACTCTTGTTGATGTGTGTGAGCCAAGAAGTATGCCAAGTGGACCAATGAACAGTGGGCCAAGGTCATCTTCAGTGACGAGTGCAATTTCTACTTGACTGGGAATCAGTGCAATACGTATGTTAGAAGATTTCCAAGCTGAAGAATTTAGGCCATACTGCTGAATCTATCTGTGAAGCATCCTTTGCACGTGATGATTTGGGGCTATATCACTGGTTCTGATATTGGCCGGATACAAATCATGCAGGGAATCATGAATTCCAAGCAGTATTCACCCTTTTTTAAAGCCATTTCTCACCCTCCCCAGGCTCCAGAAGCTTTATAGGAGCCTGGGGAGGGCGAAAACAGCCTCCCCCGCCCCCCGGAAACCCTCCTGTTGTTTTCACCCTCCCCAAGCTTCTATAAAGCCTCTGGAGCCTGGGGAGGGTGAAAAAAGCATGTAAAAATGGGAGGGGGAGCACCTGTAGTGCGCACATGCGCTCTGGGGGTGCGCGCATTGCCTTATGGGTGCGGCATGCCCGCACATGACCCCCCTCCGCTCCCCCCACTTATGGTACGGGAGCCAAAAAAGGTTCGCCATCACTGGCATAATATAAAGGCAGACAGCAAGGAGCTTGAATGAGCCTCTTATTCAGTGGCAGCCATCTTAGAAACTGCCTTCTGCCCTAGATGACATCATTAAAAAAGTTAACTGTTTCCTAACCTTCTTAAAGAGCTAGGCATAACAATTGAACTTGAAATATAATATAAAACATACACATCATTACATATCCCTTCTTAAGTATAAAACATCTAATATGATACAAAGTCTTTCCATATTTTTGGTTTAATAGCTCGACCATAGCGAAAGAAAGTTACCGCTGTCTGATTATCAGTAAAATTGCTGTCAGGTTGTGAGTCAGTCCCAGCATTGTCACATGCTGATATGCTTACATTATCCTTGGCGTTCTTGGTAGGCTGCACATCCGTGTTCAGGAATTCTGTGCCATCATGCACTTGCACTTCATTTTCCTTGTTTACTTCTTCCAACGCAGTATCAGCAGCAGTGTCTGGACGAAGATGACACCTGTTTCTTCTCAATTGCTGTCCACATTCAGTTTCAACTACATATGATTTTGGTGAATTGCCTTCTCTGACAATTTGAGCAGGTTCCCATGTTCTCCCAGTGACTCTATGTCTCACAACTTGCCCGGCACACAGTGGACGAAGAGGCTCTCTGCACTGTGGAGTTTTTTATCGGGTTGAAGTATGCTTCAAACTTTGCAAACAGTACCTCTGTTTTCTTTTTGTCCTCTGTAGTGATCTCCCCAATTGCTTGCCAGGCTCTGCACACATCGCGTCCTTTCTGTCCCACACATATTAAAAAGTGTGCTGCTTTCTGCTGATTAGTCCATTTGTCTGCATCAAGTCCTGCAAACACAAGCTCAATCAGTTCCCTCCACTTTGACCAGTTTCCAGATATGTTCCCTGAGTCCAAATCCAGGGAAGGAATGTTCTTTGTGTTTCTGTTTGCTGCCATGACTCTTCTCACCCCACTCCTGCTACCATGTGATGACTTGGCATAATATAAAGGCAGACAGCAAGGAGCTTGAACTAGAGGCTAATCTTTATTCAGTGGCAGCCATCTTAGAAACTGCCTTCTGTCCGAGATGACATCATTAAAAAAGTGTACTGTTTCCTAACCTTCTTAAAGAGCTAGGCATAACAATTGAACTTGAAATATAACATAAAACATAGACATCATTACACCTTGTCATCAAGCCAAGTCTGTCCAGCAGTGGATGAAGAAGCATGGTGTTTGACTCCTGGATTGGCCAGCTCAGAGACTGGATTTGAACCCAATTGAGAACTTGTGGGTCAAGATTGGTTATGAAATAAGCAAGAAGCATCCGAAGACCAAGCAGGAGCTGATTGAATCCATTATTGCCGCCTGGCACCACATAGTCACCAAAAACCACATGCAAAGGCTTATACAGTCTATGCCGAAGCGATGCCACCTGGTGATAAGCAATAAGGGATGGCCAATTTCATATTAGTAACCATGTTTGGTTACCTAAACTGTCCTTTTCAGGGCCGCAAACAATAAAAATGTTAACAAAACACTAGCATTGTCCTTAGTAATTGCAACACGTATGCCATTGGGTATGCATCAGTTAAACTGTTTTCATAGTCATTGTAAGCATGCATTGTAAGCATGCAAGAAAAATTACAATCCCCATCCAAACAGCACCAACTTGCAAAAAGCTTATGCTTTTCACTTAAAAACCACCAGTATTTATTTAAATATAACAATATTTGCATAGCAGTATAAAATAACATAAAATCAATGGCCTATCCAAAAAATGTCATAAACTGTAAACCGTAAAGCGTGCAGGACTTGTTCGCTGTAGCAATGTAGCAATAACAAGAGTCAATTTCTAGTTAGACCATTTTTTTTGGGGGGGGGGGGGATGGAAATGGATGCTTCTCTATTCATTCATGTTTAACATTGACAGGTTTGTTCTTTAATAATGTCACCTGCATTATTCATACATCCAGTATACGAAGAGTTTCTGCATATTTCAGAAAGGTGGAAAAGATACTAAACTCAGAGCAATATTGAATAGTTTACTCAATATCATGTTTATTGTTTGCACCTATTATTTCTGTAGCTTTGACAATGCTATTAAAATTGCTTAATGGTCTTAGAAGTAGCTTCCTTTGATTAAAAGTGAGCTTACAATGCAGCTCATCAAAGGCAGTCCTACCTTCTTCTTCAACATACGTGTTTATAGAGCTGTTCATCTTTGAAATTGTTTTTTAAAAATGGTAAAGATTAAAAAATAATTGTTCATGCATTATTAAAGATCACATTTCAAATATTGTGTCAACAAGAATCTCTTTATTTTATGGTATATACTTTGCTTGTTACATAAGCGAAGAAGTTACAGTTTGGGAACCAATTTTTCCCATTCTTTTATTGGATCCTTGCTTATAAATGTTTCTGTAGGAGAAAAATGGTATCTGTATAGGATCATAAGACTCTAACTTTCTGCAGATGGAGTACAATTTCAATAAACTGAAGCTTGTCTGTGCATACTTACTGGAGGGAAAATATTATAACATAATAACAAAATAACATAAGATAAACATATAAAGAATGGTTGTAGGAATTGGGGATGTCTAGCTTAATGAAAAGAAGGACTAAGGGTGATATGATAGCAGTTATCTAAGGGACTACCACAAAGAAGAGAGTCAATTTATTATCCCGAAGGCAGGACAAGAAGCAATAGATGGAAAGTAATCAAGGAGAGAAGCAATCAAGAACTAAGGATAAATTTCCTAATAGATAGAACAATTAATCAGTGGAACAACTTCCCTCCAGAAGTGCGTGCTCCAAAAGTGGAGGTTTTAAAGAAGAGATTGGACTGAAATGATATAGGTTTCCCATTTGAGCAGGGGATTGAAGTAGAAGATCTCCAAAGTCCCTTCCAACTCTGTTATTCTGATAGATGCCTCCTTTCATAATATACCAGGTCCCCAAACTGGTGCAATATTATAATAGGTAGAGCTTCACCCAGACAGATGATAAAATCGGGGCCTTGGGAAAACAAAGTTGTTTTCCTAAAGTCTAGAGAAACCTTACTTCTTTAAAAATGCTATATTTAAACTGCCAAGAGATTTTTGGTTGTATTTTTTAATAAATTCTATAATGACTATAGTAGCAATATTATCCACCTGAGTCAAAAGGCGTGCTATAAAGAAAAGAGATTTGTTTATGCCTTTGGCATGGGTGCCAAGCAGATATGTCTTTTTAATAGTTGATGGTTACGATACTCACTAATCAAGTAAGCAGACAGAAATTAGGCTCTTGCAAAACAATAATAATTAGGGCTGCACATGTTTTGAACATCATTTGAAAGAAGAGCTTCAGGCCTCATGCAAACACATCCACATTATTCAAAAACATGGCCTAACTTTTTCAGACTTACATATAAGCTTTAAAACCATGCATCTGCTTTAAGGAGTTGAAATTAATGTGATTCTTAAAGGGCCAAGCCTTTCTCCCCTGCCCTCCCGTGCCCTGCCCTGGCTCACCCAGAAGCCCAAGAAACAATTGCGCTGCGGTAATGAACAATAAAGTAATGTTGCATTTGGGTCAAATCTGAAATGCTTCTTCCAAATCATATTTTCAATGGTGTACAACCCCGATACTTATTGCATGAAGAGTATATTAAAACACAGAAAAACATAAACAAAAGGCCTACAAGGATAACCATCAGCAATCCTCTGACTTGCTTTGCTTTACTAGAAAAAAAAAAAACCCTCCCACAGACCTATATTTATACCCCGATAGGGATTTATATATACAGTATTTCACAATTTATATGCACTCTTAGAAAAATTGCAAACATAGAATCTTATTCTGCAATCAGTTTCAAGAGGAAAGAAGAAAAAGCAAATGGCCAATCTCCCAGTACAGAATCCAACAAATGCAGTATGTCAGCTGAAGTAGGTTTCCAGTGTGTCTTGCCCTCTGGGTGGGAATTGCTACACATTTGGCATAGTGTTTTTAACACAGAGACACACACACAATTTCTAGGTCTTGAAGGAATAAAGTTTGTGTGTTTAAGTATTGTATATTCTACCAAATGTTAGGTAGATCATCTTACTAAAAGATCAGTTATTCCTGTAATATATGTTGGGTATTGCCGTATACCCACAAGTAGTGGGAACAGCACCCGCAATGTCAGGTGTCAGGTTGGGGAACTAAAGGAATTCCCATTAAGTATGGCAAGTATCTACAGTGTAAGTTGTCTGGTGCCACCTTGTTGGTCAAGGCTTACGGGCAACTGCCAAAGAGCTCTGGGTGACCTTGCATCCAGGAGTATACTATAGTTGAATTTGGGGTTCAGTGATTCAGGGGTTTGTCTTTATCCAAGCGTTCAGTATTAAGAACAAAAACATCCATAATCCAGGTTGTTCAAGGTCCTAAGACCATAATGAAGAGGAAGGCAGGAAAGCAGGCAGGCAGGCAGGCAGGCAGAGAGGAAGGAAGGACATAATCTCTTTCATACTATAAATCAGCAGCATCAACATCTGCCATCAATCTGCTGTCTTCAGTCAGGGAACAGATAACAGTCACTCTTGAGGGAAGGAGCATTTCTTACCTGAAATTTGAGCTCCTCTTTTTCAGAAGATTTAAAAGTGGGACAAGGGTCCAATTAAATTAAGCCAATGGCCACACAGGGCAACATGTCAGAGGTTTTATTAGTATGCAGTGCATGAAATAGCATTGGATAATTCAGTATTGGTATTGGAGAGATATATTTGACTTTTCAAATTTTAGTTGTTTTGTGTTGAACTCTGTAAACCATTCAGCAATATATTTTAACAAAAGTTGAAATAAGCACCAAATTCAGTTTTAAAAAACTGAAATAAACACGGTAGCCAAGTGAGAACAGAAAACCTACAATGAGCCTATCTGTTCTGAATTGAGTCACTTCATAGGTGAAGTTGAACGCTCACATTTGAATCACTATAAATATAGCCAAATGTATCCTCTGAGACGATAAGATATATTTAGTACTCCTCATAGAACAAACATTGCTTAAACTTGCTTTGCAGTAGCATAAGGCTATTCTTTGTTTTGCTTAATTCTCATGGTGAAGATTACAACACAAGTTTGCCACTTCCTCTAATCAGGAAGAAAACTTTCCTCCTGTGCTAAGACAATAGGGGAGCTATTAAACAGGAAAGCAAACTACATTTCCTGGGGCATAATTTTAATAATTAAAAACAAACGCCGCTTCTGTAACTCAGCTAATTTACTCTGGTTTACAGTTTCACAGAAGATTTGCTAACACAGTGTAAATAATTAACCACAAAGAGAAAGATTATATTGCCCTAATAATTGAAGACAGTGACAAAATATTTATGGTACCAGGGTAAAAGCATCCTAACACTAACCCCACCTTCTATCCCTTTCACTGGACGTATAGCAAGGAAGAATTTTCCTAACTTAATCAGATTTTTTTTCATATCATAATTCTCCGTTTCTTTTAGCTTTTTAATATTGCAAGAATCGAATCCAGTATGAGGCCAAGCGTAATATCACAGTTTTACATATTAACATTATGCTATATGAATATGTTATTCGTATAACAAATAATGCTATATTTTACAGCTGAAAGGCTGCAACCTGCTACTTTGTACTGAACAATAGAATACTTCAAAACAGAGAATCAGTTGCTGTTTTTCTAGAATTAGTTGAGTAAAAAAGTTACAAAGTAGCTGTGCATACTAATTTTCTACTCCACAGAGTAAGATGATAAAAAGGTGTGAAGCCCAATTTCATTCCTACACTATACTCTTATGGATGTATATCAACCTACCAATCTATCTAGATTGCACACCAATCTATTTTCTCATATCAGATACGTATCTCAGAACTAAACATGTGTTTTCTAAAGGAAATTGTAGCACTGAATGGCAGCCATAGCTAGGAAGGGCTTTTCACAGGTTCATTTTTTGTGCCAATCGGGCCCACTTCTGACTGAGGAGGCCCTAGTCAAAGTTGCTCATGCTGCAGTGAACTCTCATTTCGACTATTGCAATGTATTCCACATGGGATTATCCTGGGACCACTTGGAAACCTAAACGATTCCAGAACACAAGAGTAGTTATAGGCTCCACCTTGGTACACAACTACCTCATGTGGTGCACCAGCAGCAAGATGCTAATATATGGCTAATGACCTTGGTTAGAGGCAACCGAAACCTGTGCTCCTCATTCTACCTCCTTTTTTGGCTAAGGATTGAGACTACTGATTCTCAAACCTCAATTTTTTTTTGTTGATCTCTGATTTTATTTCTGCTTCTTTAAATATTGCCTATTCCCATCTAAACATGAAACTGCTTCCTGCTTTAAAAAATGTCTTCCCTGAGGCAATTTTCTTATCTCCTCTCCTTCAGCTTGTACTTCTTTTAGTATTCTAACAATTGCCCTAATTGTTTTGAACTGAATTTTAGCTATTGCGATTTTTTTTTCTTTTCTCCCTGCTTGGTGTTTTAGCAGACTTTATAATGGCTTCCACATTTTTAAATTATCTGTTAATACTTTCCCACTTAGCACCTAAATTGCCTTGAGATATCTTCTTTCATCAACCTCTAATAATCTAGGTATGTTCTTGTGCTTTTCTTTCTCTGAGGGAAAGCAAGATTCAGAAAAATCTGAAGATAAAGAATGCAAACATTGCTTCTCCAAGGTTAGAACTCTGTGTCTTTTGTTCTTTTATTTAAACTTACATTTTTAAATAGAAACAATTTCTCTTTTTTTTTTAAAAAAAAAAACCTTCTCTACTTGATACAAGTTCCACTCCCCTCTACTTAGTTTACCTAATACCACATTTTGTCCATTTCTGTGGAAGATTCAAATAGCTGGATCATGACCTTGATGACAGGCTGTCAGAGACTGCCATCCACTTATTATTATAAACAAAAATAATATTGAATACATAGATTTGTACATACAGCAGTTTAACTATTACACAGTTAATCAGGATGACAGTTTATTTGATCAGATTAGGCCATGAGGTAGTTGCTGACTTCAAATAAACTTTGAATGAAAGTTTAAGGAAATTGTATTGTTGGAAGAAATGTCCTTCTGGGTTCGGCTCCAAGTGGGGAAAAAGACACTGGAGACATGGAGGCTGCTTGGAAAGATGGTTTTAATGGTGGACAGGACCGCATGGCTTGAGTCCTAAACAGAAAAGGTGATCACATACTTCAATGTTGGTGGAGAAGAGAAGGGAAGAGAAGAGAAGACTGAAGAAGGGCTTGCAGGGCATTTTATAATCTGTTCAGTCTCACCTCTCTGTTTCCTGTTCCTATGTAAGAAATGTATTCCGATTGGTTGTCAGACTCACATGGGCCCATGCAGGGGCAACCCTCCAGGGTGAGTTTTGAATCCAGGTTTGGTTGAGTTCTCAGATGCCATGTGGTCAGTTGAGTAAAGGCTTATATTATCATGCCTTAATCCCATCCCCCTGGAGCTGATGGGGAGAACTCTTTATTATGTAAAGTGGACTAGCTTGGCCTTCTTAACGGCCCATTGACAAAGTGGGGATGGGCAGGAAGCTGCAGAAATTTACTTTGTGTTTAAAATGTGTTTCTCCCTTTTTCACATCCAGGAAAATATAATATTCTGCCTTTTCAATATTTCCCAGGACATTTCACCCCTCTGGGAGAGGGCTGGGTGGCAACTTCCCACAGTATTACACATATTTTTCAGGAAAAAGTGAAGTTTTTACTTGAAGTTTTCCTTCTTAGGGCACAAATAACACATTTAAAGTAACCAATGTTAAAAGTCTGGGAATGGATTCACTTCCATCATTACATCATTCAGTCAAAGATCAGTATTAATCTCTGCTATGCAGTCACATCAAAATGCAATGAAGTTGAAGTAAGAAGCAACCTGAATTAAAGAGAAACTTCCTAACGAGGAGGACAATTAAGCAGTGGAACAACAAGCCATCAGAAGTTGTTGGTGCTTCAACACTGGAGGTTTTTAAGAAGAGACTGGACAGTCACTTGAGCTGAAATGGTATAGGGCAGTGATGGCAAACCTTTTCGACACTGAGTGCCGAAACCGGAATGAACCTGGATGCATGTGCAGGTGTGCACCTGAAATCTGAACACCAACTGGTCAGTGCTCATGTGTTCGCCAGCCAGCTGGTCTTTGGGTTTCCTGTGCATGCATGCGCACTGGCCAGAAACCTAAAGACCAGCTGGCCAGTATGAACATGGCTGTTTTTTGGGGCACTTTTGGCCATTTTGGGGGGCATTTTCATGCTGTTTTTCAGTGCTCTGACACCCACGAAGACCAGCTAGCCAGAAACCAGAAGAACAGCTGGTGACGTGCGCATGCCCACAGAGAGAGCTTTGCGTGCCACCTCTGGCACACGTACCATAGGTTCGCTATCATGGGTATAGGGACTCCTGCTTCAGCTAGAAGACCTCTGAAGTCCCTTCCAGCTCTATTCTGATTGATTGTTGGTTCACCTTGACTATGAAATCCAAATTGTTTAAAGGATATTTCATAAAAGTATCTTGAAATATTTGTAGAATTCAGTTCAGGCTTTTTCTCTATGAAGTTACCGATATCTTGAGGTGACAAAATAGGTTGCAACCTTTGAATTTCAAAGATTCACTTTCCCTGCTGCAGAGCTGAGGTGCAATCCACCCATCCTTCAGCTGCCAGAAAACAATATCCATGTGTTATTTGCTATCCACACCACAAATTCATTTCTTGCCTCTGCTGCCTGTTTTTCAATTCAGGAGGCAGTCAGCTTTCTTCCCTCTTTGGTAACGGGTGACAAATTTTAAAAGCTTTTTCAGCACCTTCAAATTGCCTTGGGTGATGATGGAATAATGTGGAAAATACTATTTTAAAACTGATACAGCTAAGGATGACTTAAGTTTGTCTTACTTATGGACTTCGATTAAATCAAAGCAAAATCATAGGGTATGTAATAGAAAAAAATGTTTCCAAGCATAAGATTCAATGGTTGAAATCTCCACTGAGATAGTTCATGTATGTCTCCTTACTCAGGTGTATCTCTCCCAATGATCTTGTGCTGACCGAGTAATATAAACTAGAGTGCAACATTGCGTTAATGGATAGCTGTGTGAAAGCATTGTACAGAGATAGCAGAGGGCTTGTAAGCACTGGTTCTTTTTCCTTTTATACACTATCTGTAGTCTGATTTCCATCCTTCTGTAGTCTGAGATAATATTGCTAAGGAGAGTAATTTGCTTGAAATCATTTTTACTCATTGCAAGCCAACGTTTAGATTTGGTTTAAATTCCATGGCTGGAGATTGGATAGGTAAGAATTTGTATCATTTTATTTTTATCAATTTTCCATAGTAAATAGTAGAATACATGGGGATTATGGAAATATAACTTCAGCTCATATTGCCCTTAATAATTTGGCTGCTGATAGTAACAAAGATGAGGGATGATAACCACACTTGCACAATATATAAATCATCAGGTCAAAAAATCTTGTTTTGAGCAGCAAACTAATAGATTATTTTGTATTTTTGTGTTGTGCTCCTGAGGTTGTTATCATCCACCCAGGTAGTTACATGCCTGTGGTTATCATTAAGCTTTTTCTGATTACAGTCTTTCAGACAATGTCCTTTGGAGACCAGACTATGACTATGATAATGAGTTGGTCAGAAGGAGAAAGGAGTCATTATAGGCAATTACATCTACTGTATGGGAGGGAGGGCAAAAGTGCCCCCTTGTGAGTAACAAAGATTTTTGATAACTATAGCAGCCAGACTATAAATAGCCACATAAATTATCACATTAGGAATTTATCTATTCACCGCTGATGTAATGATATATTACTAGAGTGAACAGATTTTATCTCTCCACAGCGATGCTATGGGATTTTTTTAGATGAGTGTTTCATTGTGAAATTCAAAAGAATCTGTTCTCCTGACTCTGATCAGTTGATTTTGGAACTGGGCGTAACAACTGGGGAATGCTGGCTGGGGAATTCTGGGAGTTGAAGTCCACAAGTTTTAAAGTTCCCAAGTTTGGACACCCCTGGTATAAGGGTTCCTGCTTGGAGAAGGGGGTTGAACTAGAAGATCTCCAAGGTCCCTTCCAGCTTTATGATTCTATAATCAGCACCTTTTTAGCCTAAAACTGAACCATGGGAAATTCAGCTGGAGCATGTCCTCATGTTGTAATAATGGCATAATTTCAAATGGACTTCCATTCCCGCTCCGCTCACAGAAATACTGTCACATTACACTTTCTAAAAAAAATAATAATAACATATGTAAGAATGATCTTAATTTTGAAAATGCAGAAAAACCTTTCCCTGTCCATTTAAAAATGGCTGAGCTGTCATAGACTGCAGTAGCTTTTATACTAAAGGTTTACTGGCATTTCAGAGATTCATGGAATTTAGCTGTATATGCAGACACACTGATGAATATAAACCTCTAAAAGGCTGAGTGCAGGAGGGAAAATGAAAGTCAATATTTCATTCCTAGAATCTAAAGTTTCGCAAAAATAAGATAAAGTGACAGGTGAATATCTTAGAATAATAACACTAAAACTCTTCATTTGACTGTTACTTGGTTAACCTCTGCTTTTACTTTATATCTGACAGTTAAGAGTGAATTCATGTTTCAAAACCTGATTACAGAGCATTTCTCCTTGAGAAATGAGAAAGCACAAAGGTTTAAAAAGCAACTAATTCCAAGTAAATCAGTTATCCTGTTTAAAGCTGTAATTCCTCAGTATTATCTTCATAGTGGGTTGGGTGCATTGATTCCTAATTAAATAAGATTAAAAGATCTCTCAAAGCAGGGATTTTTTTTTATCTCATCAAGGTGAGCTAGGACATATCCTATATTTAAAACAGAAAACATTTTCTATTTTCAGAAATTAATGTCTATGGAGATTCTCAATCATCTAGGTCATAGTTGTCTCAAAGTTTAAAAAAAAGGCAACTGGACTGTTTTTTGAGGAAGAAGAAGATGTTTTCCTTATCATTCAAGAAGCTTCATTGGTTGTGATTGGATGGTGGGAATCCTTCCATTCCCCCCATCATCCAATATCAACTGATGAAGCTTCTTGGATGAGAAGCAAACTGTCTTCTTCCTCAAAAAAACCAGTCCTGTTACTTTTCAAAAAACACCTTTAAGATTCTGAGAAATAGTTAATATATTAGCTGAGTTTCATAAATTAAACCTAAATATCTAAACCAGGGTTGTCAAACTCACGGCCCCCTGGATAAATTATGTGCTGGCTCCACCCCACCCAGTTTAGTGAAGGGAGGGAAAGTCCCAATATGTCATGTGACAACGCCATGACAATGCAAGTTTGACACCCCTGATCTAAATCCATTCGCTGTCTCAGTTACAAATATCAAAAAATCAAGTGTCAATTCTTTCATCTATCATTTCTAATAGGGGTGGGCTATGCTTCAGATTCAGTCTTCAAAAAGAAAGAACAGGAGCATGCAGGAGTGGAAAAGTGACACAATGCCTTAAAACATCTATATTTATTCCCAGGATCTCTCAACAACTATGAGAGGTAGCCTTATTATCTAAAAAAAAGTGCAGGTTATAGAAAGTGTTGCAAACAGATGCTACCTTTAAACCTTTTCTGAATAGATTTGGATTCCTTCCTTGAGGAAGCATCTTACATCTAGAAAGGCTCTTGAATCCAGCAATGACTCTGGACATCTTAACCATCATCATATCATTAGTATCTACTCTGATATGCAATGCAACTTTATCATGGTGGTACGGTTTTCTATCCTTAATGAACGTAAGGGCTCTGCTGGTGGAAGTATAGATACTGACATTGTATCCTGACTAAACCACACACTAAAACAACTCAAACAAAAACATGCCAGTTATCCATTTTAGAAGGTGAAAACTAGAAAAGAAATTTCTGTGTCACAAAGGCTGCATCTGATGTTCTGAATTCTGAATATCACATGACATGGGCTACAAAGATGTATTCCATTTACTAGGCAACCAGGATAAAAAACTTTAAAGCCCCTTGAAGAAAATAGCAATAGCAGTAGTACTTAGATTTATATATGTCAGCATATTGTCCCCAACAATCTGGGTCCTTTAAAATAATTAAAAAATATTTTAAAAAATTAACTTTTAATGAAAATCAAGAGATTGTGAAGTGCTGCTATGAATCAATTCATTGATTCCTGGTTTCCAGAAAAAAAAATCAGAAAAAAAATTTCCAGAATTGAATACCACTGAACAATGGTTTATGGATCACAGGCTTTTCATTCTCTAAAAAAATATATCTTTTCTGTCACTGAACGTAATGAAAAATAGTAAACAAATGTTGAAAACTAGTAATTTTAAACTGCAAAAGAAAAAAAGGACTACAAAAAAGAATAAGTCAACATAAGCATCCATTTGAATGTAACCGATGAAAATTTTGAAGAGACAATTACAACCTAATGAAGCAGAAAAAAAGTTGTGCAGGAGTTTTTGATTTACATTTAGTGACCATTCAAAGTTACAATGACACTGAAAAAGCTCAAGTCTGTTGCAACGTTTTCACAGTCATGGGATCAAAATTCAGACACTTGGGAACTGGTTCATATTTATGACAGTTACAGTATTTCGGAATCATGTGATCACATTTTGTGAACGTCTGACAAGCAAAGTCAATGGGAGAAGCCAAATTCACTTAACAACCATGTTACTAATTTAACAAGTGCAATGATTCACTTAACAACTGTGGCAAGAAAGGTCATAAAATGGGGCAAAATTCACTTAACAAATGTTGCACATAGAACAGAAATGTTGGGCTCAGTTGTGGTCGTAGGTTAAGGACTACCTAAATATCCATAACTAGTGTGAGAAAAAGTTTTGGAATACATGAAAGAAACTGTATGACAAAGATTACTCCTTGGAAATCTACAAATATTTATGAAAATTGTGCATAATGCAAATATAATTGGCCAAGCAATTAGAAGAAAAATGATGAAAGAAGATAATAGTTCATGTACAGTTTCACAAAGGTAATAACAGTAAAATTGGTTTTTTAATTGAAGGGAATCTGCCGAACAACAAATCACTTACCAAAGTGGAAAATAAATCAGTTTTGAAAAGTTGCAAAATATAAAACAAGAAGATGTAAAGCATGAAAACTGAAAGAAATGAAAATAAGTTTGATGCAATATGAATAGCAAAACAATTGCATAAATCATAGAAGAAAAGAGTGGTGGCAACAAAAATTGAAAGTAGGATCAAGCAGTTCCCACAAAACAGTCAATTTCAGACTTTAATTAAAAGCACAAAGTCATTTGAATGCCCTAAAAAAAAGGAAGATATTTTGAACTTTTGGAGAAATGTCTGAAGTAACCATTTTAAAAAGAAAACAAAACTAAACATGAAAATGGCCACATGGCTATCTAATGTAGAAAAACAAGCAAAAGCTAAACACATGGAAAATATTGTAGTAACAGCAGAGATTGTAAAACAAACAGCAGAAGGTAAAGGATTGGAGTGCAGAAGGAAAAGACGAGCTTCATGTATTTTGGCTCAAATATTTATCTACTTTACATTCTCATCTTGCAAATCATTTTACTCAAACGTTGCAGGAAGGATTAACAGATGACTCACTCACTACAGACCAAATCTTTCTGATTATGAAACAGACCCAAAGAAAAAACACTGTAGAATTTTAATTTAATCACTTGTCTGCCTACAATATTTTTTTCTTGTTTTGCTATTCTTTGACTGTTACCCAACCCAAATTTTAAAATACAATAGGAAGTAATAGATATGTGTTCGTCTTTTTGGGGAAAGGAACATTTATTTTTTATTTAAGACATTTTTTCTATTATCTTGGGGATACAATGGTTCAGTGGCTAAGGATGCTGAACTTGTCAGCTGGAGAGCTGATAGCTTGGCTTTGAGACCCAAGTGCCATGTGACAGGGTAATATTCCATTACTTGCCCCAACTCCTGCCCACCTAGCAATTCTAAAGTAGGCAAATGCAAGTAGATCAATAGGTACTACTAATAGGTACATCATCCGCTCACTTTGGCATATAGTCCTGCTGGCCACATGACCACGGAAATGTCTTCAGACAATGCTGGTTCCCTTGGCTAAGAAACAGAGATGAGCACTGACTCCTAGAATCAGACACGACTGGACAGAGGAAACCTTTACCCTTGCCATTCCCTTAATCTGAATCAATCTTTGTGGTTTAGACTCAAGCAAGCAGAAGGAACTTAATTCATTTTTTTTTTGTTCTGATATCCATAAATATCAGAAAAATGCCACCATTTTTCTTGATGCTTAAAATAAAGTACTGTAGATCTTCAAGTTATTTTTCTTGTTATATTCAAAGCTATTTTGCATTCTTGATTTTCTTTGAGATCTCTCCACCCTTTTCCATGTTTGTGGTGGAGCAATGTTTTTGAAAATTAAAGTAAAATCATGATGCTAGTAAATTCTACCAAAATAAAGAGTCCAATATTTTTTAAAGATGAAATTCATAGATTCCACTGCATATGCATTTGTTAAAGAGATTCGGAAATCATTTTGGGAACAAATGAACCGAATGACAAGTGACAGGTGCTCATACCTGAAACCAGCCCAAATCCCGAAAAGCCATGCTGTTTGTTTTAAATAAACTTCCTGTGCATAAAAAAGAGAAAACATAATAAAAAGGCTGTGAGAACTTCACAGTGTAAACCATGCTCAAACAGGTTTTTCTAAGTCTCTTGTTGCCAAATGATTGCAATTTTCAGCATCCAAGATTCTTTTAACAATGCAAGTATCTTATGTATATATTCACCATTGGAGCAGGACAAGATGATCTCAGCTTTTTACCTCCAGGGAATCCTACTAGCGCATATTTCTTGGAGCATTTTAACTACACAGTAACAACAGCCAGTTTGAATTGCCAAAGCTCTTCAGCAAAGCAACCCTATCTTCTCCGGTAGCAGGAAAACTAGTTTCTAAAAATACATTATCACAAAACTATAACTCATTATTTCCATATATGCCATGCCATCTCATAAAATTATTTTTTATTTTCTTGGACTGGTTGATGAAATGGCTTCCTTAAACTAAAATCCAGAAACTTCAAAACCTGTCCAGCATTTTCTGTTTTTCTGTTTTCTCTTGCTCTCTTTCCCTTCCCTTCCCTTCCTTTGCTTTATTTTTATCTTTTTGGCAGAATTGGGTTAGGGGTTCCAGGACTTGGATCATCAGTTTGAATCCCAGAACTGTGGAGATACTACATAGTGCACAGCATGGTCCAGCATATTCTGTATGTTCCATTTCTGAATTCCCTCTATAATTAATGTTCCTTAAATCCATAGAATCACAGAATTGGAAAAGGCATTTAGGACACTGAATTCAGATTAGAGACTCCTGGACAGATGGAAGTTTATGCTCTGCTTTAACCATACAGTAAAGGACAATCTATCGCATCTTTGCATAATTGGATCAGATGTTAAATTGATCTTCCTTTTGGAATTTTTTTTTTCTAATATTTAACAGAATCTACTTTCTGGAAATTAAATCCATTATTCTGTTTTCTGATCTCTAAATATGAATCAATTGTGTCATAACCATTCACAAGTTTGAAAACATCTATCATACCTCTCTTCAATCTTGTCTTCACATGCATACCTCCCTTCATATTTCATAAGAGCACTAACATGCCTGTCACTGTATTTTTATTCTCTTATTCTTGTTCTCATTTTTGTTTGACAAATTTCAATAAATAAATAAATAAATGTAGGACTTACTTGTAGTTTCGATCCTCAATCATCCTCACTGCCCTTCTTTTACTGTGTTCCAGTTCCTCTAGCTATACGTTTGTCTGTCACCTGTGTCCTGAAAGTAAGGCAGATTACATTTAAAATATTCCCACAATCTTATTTAAGAGGTTTTTTTTTTTACAAAAAATGAAATATATTTTGTTCAGCTTTGAAGATTTAAACATGTTCAAAACAAAATATATTCCCTGATCATATTTCCATAAATCTCAAGCTTCAGTCTTACTCCATCATTCTTCTCTTCACAATTTCTTGGGGGAATCCATATCTGGTAACTGTATATTTGTAATGCAGGTCATAATCAAAATCAAAGAACAGTCTTGCATAGTATGGCAGGGAAAAAAACACCATCATAATGCTTCCCCCCCCCCCCCAATTCTCATCTTTGTGATATTATCCATGCTAGGTATACCATCGTGTTCCACATATCCCATGTCAGGGAATCCCTGACACGGGATAAGCAAATCTATCACTTATTTCTTGCCAAAACCAGAAAACTAAAATTGTACAGATCTTCTCTAGCTTTAAATTTGGCAATCCCATGCCTTTCTATATAAGTTTTCTTAATGGTGCTTACTGAAATGTACAAGTAGTCGCTCTTCTCTCTGATATCCAGTAATTATCTTAGTTGGAGGCACAGATAGTCAAAGTGTCACAGGAAGGTGTGTGATATTTTGATGGAAGCCTTATCTCTTTCTATGCATGTCACAACGTGGTATTTATATATACCAGAAAAGGGTTGGTCTAGGGCTAGTATTGCAACTCTGCTTTGTTCATTCTGGATACTGCTACAGACATAACACTTATATTATTCATAACATCTTACCACAAACAGATTCACACAGAAGGGAATTTAATGGAGACGTAAAATGGAGAGGGCAAATGAAATTTGTGTCCTATCAGGATATCAGCTATGCAGAAGCTTCTCTACAGAGAAGTGTACGTCTTGCAGACATTCAGGCTTTGTATGCTGACCTCAGTGGAAGAGTACAATAGATGTCATGAACCAAGCTACTTTTGCATGGCCATCTGTTCAGGTAAACAGTTTTAGGAATGCTTGCTTATCATTATTCTTTAATCAGAATTAGAACTTCCACTAAGTCTCTCAAATAATTTGCAAAAGATTTATTTAAAAATATTATCCAGAACCCCCCCCCCTTTTTTTTTTTTTACAATATCAACTTTAATGAGTACTGGCCATTTTTATATCATGACCTACTTAATAATCAAAATAAAAATCAAAGTTTCAGGATTTTTTTCTCCCGTGGATGCTTTCTTTAGTCAAAAATTGATGAATCATTGCTTTCTTGGATAGTTCGTCATTTATTATGGCCAAGTAAATGGAAAACTAACTAGGTGAAGGTGTCCATTAAGCCTGACTTGGTTCTTCTTATGAAAGAATTGGGTGTCTCTTCCTTCGCAGAGAATAATGTTGAGAGGATTTTTCCCCCCAAGGGCCTGATTTATGCCAAACAGCAGAAGTTGTCATAGAAAGTTAAAGTGTGTGTCACATTATCCCACTCAAAGATAGTATTCTCAGTATCTGCTTGTTCCCACTGCTTGCTTCCTTTGAATTAAGTCCTTTGGAATAGAATAGGCTTTATCTACAGGCAAGAATAGCATCGTTGAGGAAAGGAGCTGACGCCACGATGATATGGACGTGCGATCTCAGAGTTCCAAGATCGCAGCTGATACTTTTACCGCTGGGTGGTCCATCTGGACCTAAACCATCCCAAGGAGACAGTGACAATGAAGAGTACGTCTTGCTGATCTCAGGGACATTGCAAAGTCCCTGATTGATCCAAGAGAATCTCTTCTAGCTGGCGATAGAAGCACAGCCCCAAGCTGCTGAAGTCGGGACAGCACCGCAACCAGAGGAAAGCGGAAAGAGAAAGTGTGTCCATCTGGTGAGGAAATTTTATTTTTACAAAAGAGACTGCCCAAAAAAGATTAAAACCAAATCAAACTGATAAAGAAAAGAAAATAAGCTGTGAATTTAAGCTCTTTTGGACAGTGTGTTATCCTTTTTTTTAATTGTCTTCTATGGATGGAAGTTTTGCAAACACTTTTTAAAGTGAAAGTATTGGCTTTTCTTCTACTACTTTTTTTTTTACCCATGGATTAAATCTTTTTTTTCCACAATACTGGCTTGGATGGGGTTTTTTTCTTTTTATTTTGTTCTATTTAAGAGCCTTGTTTCTTTTAAGCTTGGAATATAAAGATGATATAAAAGGAATATAAAGGGAGCAGTAAAATCAGAGAGAAAAGAAGTTACACTGCCACTTGGAGTTTGGAGGCTGAGTTCTGGAAATATTTTTCTCTCTCTTTTCTTTGATCATTTTGACCTTGCATTTCAAAGGTTTTAGCTTGCAAAGAGATAAGATGGGTTGTTTATGCAGATGCCCCTTGGATGTCTCTTTGGCAGTGAGGGAGAAGGGAAAAACAAAACTTTGTTTTCCAACTAGAATGGCAGTGTTTATAAATTGGACAATACCAAGAAGAAACCATAACATTACAACAGATTATGTTTGACATTCAAAAATTATTAGAAACACAGAGAATTGAGAAGAAATTGGAAAATATAGGTGGTAGTATAGCAAAATTTGATGAAATTGAAGATAGCCAGCTAATGGAAAAAGTGAAGGCTAGAGTCTCAAAAACCCAAGGGAAAAATGAACAAAGAGGCAAGATAACTGTGGATACTGACAGTGATCTGTACGTGGTTGGAAATGGAAACAATGGAACATGGAAAGGGAAGAGAGATGGAAAGGAGCTCTACCCCAGATTTCAAGATATAGAAAGAGAAAAAAGAGAAGAATTGATGGATTTAAGGACAGGAACTTTGACAAAAGCACTACTGATAACCAAAGATAAGCTGATTAAATAAGCTGATGGAGGGTTTCGAGAATTTATAAGTCATGCAACAAGCAACAAGGTGTGAAGAAACATCCACACAAAGTTGATTATGGAAATAACTAGAATATTAATCCCACATAAGGCAAAAGAAATAAGACCGTATTACTACTGGAAAGACACAGGTTGAGACATGAAAACTATTAACAAAATATTAGTTAAATAGTTAAAATTAGACCATTATGTTAAAAATGAAGTGATAATGGATATAGCTAGATAGATATTGGTAATGATATAATTTATACATATGTATTGGTTTGACAAGAGAAAATTTGGTATAAATTTTTAAATGGTGACCATGAAAGGAAGTTTAGAAATTTTGTTATGTATGAAAGCCTATATTATTGAAATTGGATTGATCATGGATACAGTTAGATAAATAATTGATAATGATATAATGTATACATATATATTGGTTCGATAAGAGGAAATTGTGTATAAATGTTGTATAAATTTTATACAATGTGACCATGAAAGGAAGTTTTGAAATTTAGTTATGGATGAAAGCCTATAATATTGAAATTGGATATAAACAGTGATTAAGAAAGGTGGTTTAGAAACTTTATTATCAAACATAATTAATTTTTATTTAGAATGCTTCACAAAGATAGAATGTTGTTGGATGATATTGAAAATAGACAATGGAATGCCATTATGTGGTTTTGCTTTGAATTTTGGAATATTTGTTATAAAGTTATGTTAAAACAACTATAGTCATATGAAGGATGAGGTATGATGATAGTAATATATATTAATATATTTGATGTAAAATATATAATTTGATATGGATTATGGGTGATGACTGTGGAAGGGATGCACGAAAGTTCTTTGTAACCAATTGATACTTTTTATAATTTGTAATGGAATATGTGTTTATGGTGTTTGTTGTGTCTTGTTTGTTTGTGTGTATTCAAAAAAAATAAAATAATAATAATAAAAAGAATAGCATTGTTGCCATGACTTTCACATGAGATGGGAAGAGCACTGAAGGCTTGTTTTTCCAAAGTAAACTATTTAAAAAGTAAACTATCTTAAATTCTTGGACCAAAATCACAAGAAATGCTAATTATGTTTTGTTCTCCAAGATGCATATGTTTGAAATATAATTATTTGGCACTAAGAATGTCAGAAGTGCTTAAAAATAAGTTTTTCATGCTCATGTTGATTTCTAGTGGTCAGCATTTAATACATGATTAAATTACCTTTCTACTGTAGTGGAAATCAGGAAGTCATCCTGGTTCTGCAGGGTTCTTCCCAGTACACTTTCTCAAAAACTGGAACTAATGTAGCAAAACTAGGATATTTAGTCATTTCATCAGGTGATTGTTTCAAGTTTATGTCACTGGGATATTTTTTTAACCCTGCCAATTGGATTGATCCAGACTCAAGAGAGCTATCCTAAATAGATGCTCTAGTTGATTTATAAAGAGATTGGGGAGATTTTTTATTATGTAAATACACCCATAAAACTGACATGTGTGTCTTATATTCTGTTCTATCGCTGTCTCTGTACTATATGTAAATGCTTCCTATATTCTTTTTTTTATTTCTATACTATTGTGACAATTACTCTTAGAAAGACAGCTATTATATCCTATACTATTATGCTTCAATATGCTATACCAGTGATGGCGAACCTTTTAGACACTGAGTGCCCAAACTGCATGTGTGCATGCCCAAAGTGAAAGGTGTGCACATGTGCATGCTCAGACATGCATGAACATGCTCATGTGTGGACATGCACAGACATGCACACACTCATGCACTGGCATGGGCAGACATGCATGCATGCGTAGCGGAGACCTGAAGACCAGCTGGCCAGCAGGAGGCCGGGCATCCCAACACTGGCAGTGCAGGAAGAGGTAAGATATTTTTCTTTCATGAGCTTCTGTTTTGTCATTTGCAGGGAAACAGAAGCACACGAAAGAAACACCACGGAGATCTGACTTGGGGCTGTGGCACATGTGTCCAGCAGAGAGGGCTCTGCATGGCACCTCTGGCACGGGTGCCATAAGTTCGCCATCATGGTGCTATACAGTATCCCTATTACTTATTACTCTATTCCTATTGCTTATATACAGTACTATGCTGTATACCAGGGATGTCAAACTCACGTAGTCATAGCAGTATCACTTAATGTATCGGGATTTTTCCCCCCTTTACTAAACCGGGTGTGGGCGTGGCCAGCGTGTGACACATCCAGCCTGCAGGCCAGGAGTTTGGCAGCCCTGCTCTATACTATTATTAGTATGCATCAATGTTTCTTTCTTAAGCCTGCTCTGTCTTAAGTCCATTCTCTCTGAAATGTCTTATTTTTTATTTCATGGATGACATGCAATGCTCTTGGCTCTTTTCTACATTGTGCTTTTCTTATTGAAGCCTGTAGACTTCTTTTCCTCTCTTTTCGACCGCCCATGTCTTTTGAAGAAAAAAAACACCTTCTTTCATTTGGCTGCAGTTCAATTGGCCAATGGCTGCAGAGCTCCAAAATGCACACACCTGTTGCAGGGTTATTGGTAACTCTCTCATGCTGATGCTGAGTGGAAGATTCAAATGGGAGGGAAAGAAGACAGTACAGGTGCCCATAGCTTTTTCAATCACCCTGCTCTTCTATTTAGCTATCCAAAGTTCTCCATTGGGATTATTATTGTGTTCATTTATTTATTTGAAATAAAGTAGTACACAGCACAAATAATTTTAAAGTGTTTTAAATATATTATTTAGCAATGCAGAAATTAAATCTATTTTACTTTAGTCTCTTTCAATTATCATGGGTAATATTCACATGTATTCTAAGAGCATCACAGATTAATTGCCCATGGGAATGGTTTACTGTGCCAACAGAATTATAAAGAGAAAGCCATTTCATTGATCTAGGAAAGTACAGAGAGGGTTAATTGAATAATATCTTTAGTTTTTTGGTTACTGGAAGACAGATGTTTCAGTGGAGATTTACTTGAAGTGCTTGGAGTTCAAAGAGAGTTACATTAGAGAATGGAAATCAAGATAATATGGAAGCAGGTACTACACCATTAATACCAATTACACCATTATTATCCTGGATTTAGGAAGCATTTGAAAAGAACCTGAGAGTCAGTAAGATTGGGAAATGAATTATTAAGAAGAATGCAATTTAACTCCAGTCAATACTTTTTATTTTACTACAGAAGATTAATGTGGATTTTTTTTAAAAAAACTTCAAAGGCTTGCAGAATTTAAACGTGAAACTGAATTCAGCAGTTCATCTGTGAACAGAGAGGTGGCTCTGCATTCCCAGTCTAGAAGCCCGGCATCTAGCACAATTAGGCACTGGAAGTCCACTGGATGATACTCTGTTCAAGGTTTTCAATTAGTTTTTGGTGGCAACTATCTTCAAAGTTGCTGCAGGTTTTAGCCCTGGGCGTACCAGTGGGTTCTGTCCCCAGCCTCAGTTTCTAATTCCTTTGGCTGGATGTCACAGAGGTATAGAATTTCTTTCACAGTATCTTCTTAGCACTTGCATGCAGCAGTGGGATTCAGCCAGTTCACACCACTTAGGGAGAACCGGTTGTTAATTTTCCGAGCAGTTTGGTGATCTGGTTGTTGGAACAAATCATTGGGGCAGAGAATCGGTTGTTAATTATTTGAATCCCACCACTGCTTGCGTGGTTCATTGCAAGGCTTCATTCCTGATTCCAGTACACTATAGAACACTTAGTGGTGCATGGGTTGGCCAATGCCATCCATTTTGATGAAGTATCCCATCTACCTTGTCTGGACTCTGATAATCAGGAACTCAATGCTGATGGATTCTGTGCAATCAAAGACCTTAAGTCTTGCCAATGAATGTTGAGGATGGAACAGAAAGCAAACAACTAGAATTTTCTCTAGTAGCTTGATGCACCTTCAGTATAGAGTACATGACTCATATCTGCATAGGAGAAAAGGGACAACCAAACTCTGTAGACTTTCAGTTTTCTGGAGATATGGATGTTGTATTGATTGAGCACTCTGCTATACAGCTATCCCAATGCTTGGCTTCCCTTGCTGATTCTGGAGTCAATTTTGTTGTCCAAAGATCCATGGCTTGAGATAATGCTTCCAAATATTTGCAGCTGTTTACATTTGTCAGTTTGGTGTTGTCAATAGTAATTTGTGGTTCTCCAACCTTGGTATTTCCATGGGCTGGTGAAGTACTTCAGTCTTGTTCAGGCTGATAGTCAGGCCAAAGAGCATAACACATCTGGAAACTTGTTCAGCATCAATAGTAGATTGCTGATTTTTTGTGCCAAGAGCACATAGTTATCAGCAAAGAGGTTTCTTGAATGACAATGTAGAGGTACTTCATCTGTGCATTGATATGGCAAAAATCAAAGAGTATACAACTGGCAGCTGATGTACACTTCCTTTTTCAGATCCTGGACAGTACATGACAACAGTACATGACAACATGCAAATGAAGAACATATTGAATAGGACTGGGGCTAACACACAAATCTGTTTTATGTCACTGGAAATGGCAAATGTAGCTGATGTAAAGAACCTATTTTGTCATGAAGCTGCTGAATGAACATCACAGTCATCTATAACAGGGCTGTCAAACCCAGCCCACAGGCCAGATTTGTTATGCACTAGCCATGCCCATATCTATAACATCTCAGGATGATCAATAACCCTCTCTGTTTGCAGTGTAAAATGCCTTGATCAATTTAATGAAGACCAACTAAAGAGATTTGCCCTGCTCTATGCACTTCTCCTGGATCGGCTTTATAGTAAATATCAGGTCTGTTATCCTTTATTCTGGCAAAAATATATATAAACACTGTACCCCTTGGAGGTTCCCTTCCAAGACAGTGACAGGTTTTTGAGGAGAATGCAGGTGAAGCCTACAATGAATAGCAATGAGATATCCCATTTCAATTTTTTTTCAATTTTTCAATTTTATTTGATTTCTAGACTGCCCCCTCTCCCCAAAGGGACTCGGGGCAGTGTACAGGCACCAAATTAAAAACCATATACATAAGAATAAATACCATTAAAATCAAATTAAACCTTAACCCCTGTTCAAATTGATAAAAATTAAAACTCGGCCTAAAACCAACCCGTAGAATTTAAAAATGCAGACTGAGGTGGGAAAGCTGGGATTAGGCCAGGCCAGCTAAATTGAAC
Organism: Natrix helvetica; assembly: GCF_964273705.1. Lineage (NCBI taxonomy): Eukaryota > Metazoa > Chordata > Lepidosauria > Squamata > Natricidae > Natrix > Natrix helvetica. The sequence goes on from NC_138552.1 coordinate 47,039,100, forward strand.
AGGTGGGTTTTAAGCTTCTTACGGAAGGAGCGGAGGTCTGTAGTTGTTCTAATATCAGGGGGAAGGTCATTCCAGAGGGTTGGGCCCATCACAGAGAAGGCCCTTCCCCTGGGTGTCGCCCGCTGGCACAGCCTAGTGGACGGCACCCGGAGGAGTCCCTCTCTGTGTGAGCGGATCGGCCAAAGGGATGTATGGGGCAGGATACGATCCCGCAAATACCTAGGTCCTGTGCCATGGAGCGCTTTAAAGATGATAATCAACACCTTGAAATGCACCTGAAAAGCCACAGGTAGCCAGTGCAGCCCGCGCAGGAGAGGTGTTACGTGGGAGTACCTAGCAACTCCCAAAACTGCCCGCGCAGCCGCATTCTGAAACAACTGCAGCCTTTGGGTGCATCTCAAGGGGAGCCCCATGTAGAGAGCGTTACAGTAGTCCAGCCGGGACGTCACAAGCGCATGGGTGACTGTGCGGAGGGCGTTCCGGTCCAATAGGGGACGCAATTGGCGCACCAGGTGAACCTGGTGAAACGCCCCCCTTGCCATGGCTGTCACATGGTCGTCCATTGACAGCCGGGCATCTAGGAGGACGCCCAGATTGCGTACCCAATCCATGGGGGCCAGATGTTCGCCCCCAATGGCCAGTGATGGAGTCAACTGGTTGAACTGGGGTGCCGGTAGCCACAGCCACTCCATCTTGGACGGGTTGAGCTTGAGTCTGTTACTTCCCATTCAGATCCGTACGGCTTCCAGACACCAGGACATCACTTTGACGGCATCGTTGGGGTGGTTCGGGGTAGAAATGTACAGCTGGGTATCATCCGCGTACAGATGGTAATCTACCCCGAACCCACGAATGATCTCGCCCAGCGGCTTCATGTATGTGTTGAACAGGAGAGGCGAGAGGACCGACCCTTGCGGCACCCCACAAGTGAGCGGCCTCAAGGTCGACCTCTGCCCCCCTGCCAACACAAATTGCACTCGGCCAGAGAGGTAGGAGGAGAACCACCGCAGGACGGTGCCCCTCACCCCCATCCCCTCCAGTCGATGCAATAGGATACCATGGTCGATGGTATCAAAAGCCGCCGAGAGGTCTAATAGGACCAGGATGGAGGAGCAACCCCCATCTCTGGCCCTCCAGAGATCATCTACCAACGCGACCAAAGCCGTCTCCGTGCTGTGGCCGGGCCGGAAACCGGACTGGCGCGGGTCCAGATAATCAATTTCCTCCAAGTGGCGTGGGAACTGTTGTGCCACCACACTCTCTACAACCTTCTCCAGGAAGCAAAGGTTGGAGACGGGATGGTAGTTGGCTAACATAGCTGGGTCCAGGGAAGGCTTCTTGAGTAGGGGCCTCACCACCGCCTCTTTCAGGATGGCCGGCAAGAACCCCTCTCTCAAAGAAGCGTTGACTAACTCCTGGAGCCAGCCTCGTGTGACCTCCCAGGATGCCAGTATAAGCCAGGAGGGACACGGGTCCAGTAAACATGTGGTGGCTTGCAGTCGCCCACGCAACCTGTCCATATCGTCGGAAGTAACAGAGTCAAACTCCTCCCAGAGTGGAGCCTCAAGACCCACCTCCGACGTCCCCTCTGGACCGCTAGAGGGGACCCACTCGCTGCGAATCTGAGAGATTTTGTCCTGCAGATACTCCCCAAATTCCTCTGCCCTACCCTGCAAAGGGGCTTCCCGCGGCCTCTGTTGAAGGAGGGAGCGGGTCACCCTAAACAGGGCAGCAGGGTGGTTATCTGCGGACGCAATAAGAGTGGCACAATACTGACGCTTGGCCACTCTTAATGCCACAAGGTAAGTCTGCAAATAGGCTCTCACCTGTGATCGGTCAGATTCAGAGCGTGACGATCTCCATCTGCTCTCTTATTTCCCTTATTTTTATGTAGAACTACAATGAGGGCATAATGGAAGTCATCAGGCATCTCCTTTGTGGGCCAAATTCTTTCAAGATGTTTTGGAATGAGTTCATCAGTGATATTGCTTTTTTGATCTCATCAGCAGAGGAAGACAGGTCTGTGCCACCTAAGACTGGCAGCTGGGGAATCTGCTGTAAAACATCAAGATCAGCTGAGAATAGCCTATTGAGAAGGTTGCAAAAGTATTCAGATAAGCAAATGACCAGCTGTAGGCAAGTACTATAAATCCTTCCATTCCCCATCATCCAGTCAGGGCTGAAGAAGCTTCTTGGATGAGAAGCGAAATGTCTTCAAAGAAAAAGAAAAACTAGAAAGTCCATCTGCCTCTTGAAAGAAAGCACTTTTGGGACAACCATGACCTGGATGACTGAGAATCTCCGTAGATATGTTCAGACAAGCAATTTTTTAGTCCTATCTGATTTTTGATCAGGCTTGGCCTATCAAGGGGGAGCATCCTTGTTTAGAAAAAAATAAAGTGACTTTATAGCATTGAAGAACTCCCTGGTAGCATGCATGTCCACATAGCATTCCATCTGTTCAGCCTTCCTCTGCCATCACTTATCCTGTACGTCTCACAATTCTATCTGTACTTTGGATAGGTGCTTAAAGAGCTTGGTGAAATGGTTTCATAGTTTTAATCAAATCAGTTTTGATGGAGTGGGGTTTTCAGTTCAAGTATAGTTATTATACTATATGATGAAATTTAAGTAGAACAGATGTTGCATGGGGCAGTTCCAGTGTCTAAGCAGAAGAAAATTTAATTCAGTGACACAGAACCATTATGTCTGGATACCTCTCCAGCTACAATAGATGATCAGGATGTCTAAATGTCTTTTTCTGTTCCTGGTGCTTCTCAGATACCTGTTAGTCTTGCTTTCTTGATCATATTACAGTTGATCTGTCTTCTTCTCTGCTCATTCTGTCGGGGGTAGATTTAACCAATCTCTTATGTCAGAGAGAATCCAAGACCTATTGGCTAGCTTCACCTGGTTTGGTTCATCTGCTGAGATGGTTTACCAGGATGTGACCACTATACATATTACAACAACATGGAGCCACATGTGAGAACTGAGCATCAGGTGAATATCAAAGATGAGCCCTAAAAAGGGCATGGCAGCCCTTCCACCAGAGCTTCTGTTCCTTTTGAACATGCTAGGTGGAATCAGGTAGAACAACGGCTGATGACTTCTTTCTATCGGTCCACAATAGAAAGTGTTCTCACATATTGCATTATACTATGGTATGCTGGTTTAACTGCTGTGGACAGGAAGGCACTACAGAGAGTGATCAATTCAGCACAAGAAACCATTGGTTGCTCTCCAATACCACTGGATGACATTGCCAGGTTTCGCTGCTTTAGCAGAGTAAGGAACATACTCAGAGATGATTCACACCCTGGTCAGTGTCTCTTCGTACTGCTACCATCGGACATAAGACATAAAAGCATAGCCAGCCAAACAAATAGGTTTAAAAATAGTTTTTATCCTTGGGCTGTCAGACTCTTAAACACACCCACAATCACTCCAGGCACACACGGAAACTTATGATTAGTTTTCTTTTTCTCCCCTAATTACTTACATAGGGGTTATGCTTTATACTATTTATGTTGTTTGTATTTGTTGTCATGGATTGCACCATTGAGCCTAACACCAATTTCATTGTATTTATTTTGTACAAGAACAATAAAGGCTATACTATACTATGCCATACAACACCGGTTCTGGAGTAAGCTGAAAAGTGCTACCTTGATTGTAGTACCCTGATCAAACCACTATCATCACCAGTTCAACATGGGACAAGTTTAAAGAAAGCAACTCCATTCTCCCAGTTTCATTTTCCTTCATACCAATCATCACCTCTTAGAAAGAAAATATCCAGCAATCACTCTATCTAAAAGAAGAAGGTCAAGTAGGTCTCTAGCCACCTCTCAGGTTGCTTGACTAGCAAGTTGTAGGAGAAAACATTTGGGATCTGCCCATTATTTCTGAAAATACATTCTTATGAAAAAGCACAAAGCCTATCCCCAAGATGCACCAGCTGGAAAAGTTATAGGCACAGAAATGTGGAAGGAAGGATTGATGATGAGTGAGTTCAGATGGGAGTAACCTCTGGATAGTCTTAAAACTAGAATGGAATAGGCAAAGAACCATTCAAAGATCTTTGTTTGTAGAAACAGCAGAAAATCTGCAATACATCCAAGGGTAAGAAAACCAGTACCATGCTTCTGGCAGAACCTGAATCTTTTCCCCAATTACATCGATTTGTCCAACACTTTAAAAAAAACAGTTGATGGGATATGTTTGTGCTGTGATTACACACCCACAAATAGGACCTCTTTTCTCTTTCCTACACTCACAAACATACACAGGCAAGTGCACACATCCAGACTCAGTGTGGTATATTAACTTTTCAGTAAATATACTTCTGAAAAGCCAGTTGGTAATAAATATAGAAGTATTTATATGTACACATTTTTATCTAATTGAGACAGCCTTCTAAAACACTCAGTTCTTGGCACTGTATTTGATAACCTGTCAAAAAGCATAAAAAACCCAGAGGAAATACAAAGACTGAAAAATAATATTTACTTTTAAAAAAAGAACATCTATAAGATGGTTTAAAATATACTTTTGACTAATAAACTCACTGTACAGCTAATAATCAGTCTCACAGATCAAGGCACTGTAAACTATATCTTGAAAGAGCTGGAGTTACCATGCAGCAGGCAAAAAGAGAATTATGCAGAAAAATTGGCTGAGCAGCTACCTGTATCGCCTTGATTTAGGTCTACATCAAGGATGGGAAATCTTACCATGCTTGACAACTGCTCCCACTGTATCCTTCATCCTCCCCCCAAAAAAGCCTTTTTGAAATTCAATGATAAAATGGTTGACTTTGGGCTTTGAAGTATGCCTTTCAGTTGTGATTTATTCTCTGTAGAGTCCAGGGACGTGCGGTCAAGGGAGGCAGGGGAGGCAGAGCCTCACCGCTCTCATCATGAAAAGAAAAAAAAGGGAAAAGGGAAAAGACACACATTGTCCGATTCCCTGCCTTCCTGAAGGGGACCGCGGAGCGCTCTGCGGTCCCTTTCATGTTGACTCAGGAAGGCGGGGAATGGGACCATGTGTGCAGGAGGCTGAGGCAGCCTCAGCCTCCTGCACATGTGCGGCTCGCGCTCCCCGGTCCCCTTCATGGGATCGCATCTCACCTCATACATCCCTGCAACCAATCCGCTCTCACAGGGAGGGACTCCTCCAGGTGCCGTCCACTAAGCAGTGTCAACGGGCAGCGCCCAGGAGTAGAGCCTTCTCTCTGATGGGCCCAACCCTCTGGAATGACCTCCCCCCCGATATTAGAACTACCACCGACCTCCGCTCCTTCCGACAGAAGCTTAAGACCCACCTGTTCCAATTAGCTGGCTTAACTGATTTATAGTCCCATTTTAACCTCCTGGCAAACATCTTATTGGGTAGTTTTTAAGGGTATTTTAATGTATTTTAATGTTTATTTGTATTTTAATTTAAATATTGTGCAGTCCACATCCTACCTCCTCCTTTTACCTATTTGTATATTTAAGTATACCCATATTTTGTATTTATACTGTTTTAATATGACTGTACACCGCCCCGAGTCCTGTTTAGGAAAGGGTGCGGTTTATAAATTAAAGATTATTATTATTATTATTATTATTATTATTATTATTATTATTATTATTATTATTATTATTATTATTATTATTATTATTATTATTATTATTATTATTCATGTTGACTCAGGAAGGCGGGGAATGGGACCACGTGTGCATGATTGTTTGTCTGGTGTTAATCTATGTTTACCCTGTAGTTGATAGAATGTGTCCTTGTAGTCTTATTTTCACCTTAGCTTTTTAAAATTGTCTCTTTTGAATGGTGTGTAAATGTGCAAACTTATTTCTATGTGTCTATTGATGACTAATTTGTTTAAATGCCAAGTTTCCAGGGATTTGTAGATTTATAGATGGCACAAAACATATACTCTAATTAAAATAATTACATTGGTGATCTTCTGTTTTCCCACTGAACTACAATTTTCTGACAGTGTCCAGTAAAACCTAGGATTGGCCATCTCTTTCACAGATGTTACCTGCAGATGTAATTTGGATACAACTGGATTAGCTAAAATGCAGAGAGCCTGGATCTGAGCTACTCAGAGTGTAGCGTATTTGCTGTTGCCAAGTTAAACAGAAGTAACTCCGGATAGAATATGAAGATAAAACTTTGCTCTTTCTGTGCTTTTATAACTGTAAAATATCTATTATTGCTTATCTAGCAACCGTCTGCTCCACATCCATTTTCTCTTGATTAATATCTCTGAATGGTCAGTACAATGTCATTACATTTGTATTAGCATTAATGAAAAATGTTATTTCATGCCCTTGTTTTTCAATCAGGGAATGGGACATGGTTGTGAAAAGCAATAGTACATTTGCTGAATGTCTGTTAGGGATAAAGATCAACGACTGGATTGTATTTATTTTTTTATTAAAATTGTATCCAATAATATCATAATGATTTGTCATTTAACCTTAGAAAGAGAGGGTAAAATACGAATACATTTAAACTTTAAAATTATGAATTAAAAGCATCGAAAGTCTATAGAGATTCTCAGCTATCCACGCCATGATTGTCCGAAAGGAGCTTTTTCAGGAGGCAACTGGACTTTCTTATTTTTTCTTTCAAGATGTTTCGCTTTTCATCCAAGAAGCTTCTTCAACTCTGACTGGATTGTGAGGAATGGAAGGGCAACACAGACTCATCCCCAACAACTGTCTTCAAACAGTGAAGGTTCAGAGCGCAGCCAAGAAGGCTCCACAGTCATTTGCACTCCTTTGGTGACCCTAAGGACACAGATAAACCTCCAAGTTTTCTCAACGACTCTCTAAATGTAGAATCCAATTGCAGTCTGCATGGAATATAAATCCTTCTATTCCCCACCACCCAGTCAGAGCTGAAAAAGCTTTTTCTTTACTTATGTACACAAATAAAGATATTTTTCTTGGGTTCTGCTTGGGCAAGGTACATCGGGCTAACGGTTCTGCTGATGTTTATGGTTAGCAGTTGAATGTCACAGCCCTTCAAAAAACTGCTTCCTAACAAAGAAAGCTGCAATATTTTCTTAAAAGTCTTTGAGGACATTCCTAACATCTACTTTCAAAGTGTCTTTCTTTTCTTGACTGGAACACCTCATCTCTTTGTTGATTTGGTTTTCTGAGTGAGTTCAGTCCCAGCTACCTAATCCTAGATCTTTAGGATGATCATAGCCCTAATGAGAAAAACTTCACTGTTATCTCCCATATAACTAGAAAAAGAATATTTGTGGAGATAAAAGCCTTTCTTTATGTTCTGTATCACCTAAGAAGTCTTCAACATGGTTCCATGCAGCATATTCACTTGGCTTGTGCTAGCCATGCTATACATATCTTTTGTGCATATAATGATTGAAGATTTAATCCTTTGTAACTTGCTGATTTATATCTCCACATGTGGCTGCAATATAATAATTACAAAACAAAGGCTGAAGAAAATCAGATATGCATCTTGTGTTGACAAGAGACATCATTATGTCTTTAATATATTAGGAGAAGCAAATGTCAATAGTTTCTTAAATGGAATATAGTATGTTCATCTTTATTTGAAATGACAGCTGCAAGGCAACTATTAAGCATTCTAGAAAGGCAACTATTGACATTTGGAGGGTGGAAAAAATTGCCAGCCATTCAAAGACAAAACATTCAGTTAGACAAAAAAACTTACAAAATGGCTTTTGTTCATTCTGGAATAAATCAATCCCTCTCACTTTCCTGAGCTTCAAAATACATTCTAAATTAAACCCTTATGGAAGGAGAAGAACAATTTTATAAGTAATGGCCATCCTCTTTCATGTTAAACAGGATAAATTAGCAAGAGTGGCTGTAAAAATTATGTCAGAATGGCAGCATGTACATCTTGATATCATTGGATAATGGCACAATCTAGATTTTAATCCTTGTCTTTTGTATTTCACATGACATAATATTAATTTGTATATGTTGTCCTTTCCTCCCCTTTGTCTCTCTCTTCCCTATACATCTCCCCTACACATCAAGGGAAATAATTAAATATTTTCCCTGCAACATTCCAATTTTCTATGTGAATATATTTCTTACTCTTTAGGAAGCATTCTACCACATCCAGTTTCCAGTAGTATTATCCAGCACTAATTATCTCATGTAGAGCTATTCACACAGAAAATTCAGTTGGCAACTCCTGTTCAATGGAGGGTAAAATATGATGCCAGAAAAACCAGAGGAATTCAACATTATTAGTATAATATTGTATTGTGAGAATGAGAGAGCAGTCAGTAATACTGTACAGTTACAATAGAGAGAGTTTTGCAAACTGGACCACTCCTTGAACTTACTAAAGATGTGCATCACTATCATCACTCTTGCTGCCACCATTGCTAAGGATTCTGTGAAGTTGTGAATTAAGCAAACAAAACCCATTTAATAAAGTGAAAGATTAATGTTGCTACACAACTAGAATTTTAACAATGGTCAACAAAAACTCCACTGGCTTTAGAACAGACTCAGATTCAGAGAGTCTGCACATCTTACAAAAAAAGAAAGCAAACATTTTAGCTGATATGGAGGAATGTGGTTTTCAGAAGTAGGTTTTGGAATGCACTCTGTGTAAACAACTTTTATAAAGCAGTGTTTCATTCATAAGCTACAGAGTGAAAACTTACATATGTAGATCTACGGCATGAATTTGAATTCTGACGGACAACAGCAGGCAAATACAACACTAGTTTTTCAGTCCCTTAAACCTTTGTTTACAATACTTGTTTACAATTGCTCATCAAGCAATTATTGTTTAAATGTACATGCAAATTTTGCTGTAACAATGGATGCCTAAGGTCTGTTTTTTCTTGTGGTCACTTATTGCACTATAAAATCAATAACTTTTTCCCCATTTGTATAGTAGACTGAAATACTGTGGGCATGGGAATCTAGCTACATTGTGAAATAATAAGTTACCTAATAGTGAGGCAAAATATTGATTTCATTCAGCCAAGTAATATAAAGATTTAAGTGATAATGACTGTTGGCTGTCTGTCAGAGATTGCATTAATATGTGGATTCTTCCACTGAGTCATTGTGGAAAGAACAGAAAACATGGAATCTGCCAAATACTTGATAATGGGCTTCTCCACAGATCTCCCAAAGTGCAACTGAGAGATATCTTACTATCCATTAAGGCCTGAAAGAATGAAAGAGTGTGAGAAAGATGATTAAGTAAGAATGTCTCAGTAAGATGCCAACAGTGTACAAGAAAGTATGGACAGAAAGAGTGAAGGAAAGATAAAGCTAGGGATAGACTAGTATTGTGCCAGGCTGAAATACTGAACCACCTGAAATCTAACCACTTGGTGATCTTATTGAAGAAAGTAGGAAGTCATAACCAATGAATCTCAGCAAATCCTGTGCTCCTCTCTTCGAGAAAAAACCCTATATAGAATATCCAAAATCACCCAGTATAATGACCATTCTTTTAAGCAGCCTGGCTTTTTACGTGTCCAGTCATTTTCTCTTTCTACTGTCAGATTTACTACTGAATTATTTTTTGCTGACCTATATAAAGACTAACTTTCATTAAATGAGTGACAGAACTAATCCAGGAAGTCCTTATCCCTTCCCTGTGGCTTCCTTAGAGCTGGAAATATACCACTCATCCCATTGATCAAGTTCTGATGTGTAGCTAAATCCATGGACAAAGCTATCTGACAAACTCTCCCAAATCTTAACCTTACTCCATTTAGGCAAAGTGCTAGGTGAATGGTTTTCCTATTGGCAGCAATTGCACCATTCACTCACCTTAATTAATCCCATATTAAATATAAGGACAGCACCAGCCATCAACTTCATTGCTTAGCCACCTTAGAGTTTGGCTGTTGAAATGTAGTAAAGTATACTTTTGTGATTCCTCATGGATTGAAGAAAAAGCACATTAAACAGGCTATCCACAGGAGCCTAATGAAGAATTAGCATAAATAGGAGACAATGATACATGTGCTCATCAAACAAAGTGCAGTGATATCAATCATGGGGGTGAAATCATGATTGCTTATTCTGTCTGCATGGCTTGTACCCTTAAAGTATATTCAAAGAAGTCATGGTTTGCAACAATGAATGAGAGTAGGTATAAACTTTTTTATAAGAAAGTTTTATTGGTTTTTTTTAATATTTTACAAAGGAAAAAGGTAGGGGATAGGTTACAAATTTTGGCAACTGCAGTGTGCGGTAGGTGCTCCCCCCCTCCATACTCATAGTATACATTTGCACATAGTTCATTATTAGGTAGTAACATAATAACATATAGTCAGCATGTAAGTTCAGTTAATAATTTCGATCAGTTTATGTCAGGTGTATTTTCTTACTCATTTTTGTGATCTGAGCTTTCTCGATGTTGCCCCATCTCCCCCCGCCGACAGAGCTCCGGCCCCTCCCGTGTCCTGTGTATCTGGTGGAGGATCATCAGGTTTTTCTAGGAGTAGTTTGCTTTTTTCCATAAAGGCCTGCGCCTCTATGGGTGTATTAATTCTAACTCTTGTCTCCTCCCAGAATATTAGCATACCTTCAGGAATCAACCATCTAAACCACACCCCCTTCTGGTATAATTTATTTGCTAATTGCGAATAATTTTTTCTTTTTTCCCTCACTTTCTTGGGGATCTGTTTCAGAATGGTTATCTCCTTATCCTTGTATGTCAGGGCTTGCCCCCTTTGTGCGCTCAGAATTTCATCTCTTGTGCTTTTTCTGAGGAATTTAATGTGTACCTCCCTGGGAACATTGTGTGTCCTAGCATAAGCTGAATTCACTCTATAAACCAGGTCTATTTCCCACCCCATCTGTTGTTTCTCTTTCTGGATGTAGTCAGCCAAAATGTTTGTCATGATGTCCCTTATATTTTCATCATCTATCTCCATCACATTTTGAAATCTAAGATAAAAGGACATTCTCTCAAACTCTATTTTCATCTGCTGGGAGTCAAGTTCTTTGTTTCCCTTCTGCATCCCTTCCATCCCTTCCCTCATCTCAGCCGCTCCACCCTCCAAAAGGTCCAATCTCTGTGAGTTCTTGTTAATTTTGGCCTGGTTCTGTTTAATTTCTTCTTTCATCTCCTGCAGTTATTTCTTTATTTCCTCTTGTTCCTGTATAATTTGCTGAAACATTTGTTGAAACTCCATCTCCGGAGGTTTAGGTTGCATCAAAGCTGTTATCATTGATTGTGTACTAGGACTGGAGGTTGCAGATGTCGGGGCAGAGGCAGCAAAGCCAGGCTTTCCGGGAGGTGGTTTTTTAGGTGGCATTCTTTATACCATAAAGAGTTCAGTCAGTATAGAGAATGGTCAGTCAGAAAGGCAAGGCAGCTAGGAGAGTCCAAGAGACAGACGGTCCAGGCAGAAGAGAGTTTTTGTTTCCACTGGCCCTGACAATAGAGCAAAATTTCCACTCCAGGGAGTTCAAAGAACAGCAATCCACAAGAGACTTGTCTGAGTAACACAGAGACAAAGACCAGAAGCCTGAAGTTTCAGAGGTGGAGTCGGATTTCACATTTCATAAAGACAGCGGAAGTGTGCCATCTTGCCCTGCCAGCTTCGGGTTTGGAAACAACAAATAAAGTTTTCAAAGTTTAATGTTCAAAGTTTCCAGATCATCATTGTTTTAAGGTTTAAGTCCAAAAATTCACTTAGTTGGGGCGTGACATCATTGGTTGGCTCTCCCCCTCCTCCTGCTTTCCCTGGGGCTAAGAGCTAAATCGTTTCCAGCTGCCTGTCCAAGGGAGGGGGGGAATCCCCCTCCCTCCAGCCGCGCCTCTCCGATTCACGCCGAAAGTAGAGTTTAAACAGCTGACTTTTTTGTTAAAGTTGATAAAGTAGTTAAAAGGAATGGAGGAAGTTCTCACCTCACCGCACAGCAGCCGCATCCTTCTAGTCTCTGTTTCTCCGGACGGCATCGTAGCGAAGACGCCGGAGCATTTCCCCATCGTGCTCCCCGGAGCCTGGAGCGAGTCGGGGGACCTCCCGCCTGCCACTGCCAATCCAGGGATCCCCCGCGGTGCCACCCCTTCAGCAGGACGCCTCTACGGGGCGTCCTGTGCCCCCCAAGGAGTGGGAAGCCCACTGGGGGAGCGAGGGGCGAGCAAGGCTTGCTCGTCGCCGTTGGCCGCCGGAACCGGAAGTCGGGAGTAGGTATAAACTTTTGATTGTGTACTGCAATAACAATTCCCTTATTCTTCCTTTTGCAACATTGACAGTTTCCAGATCTGGTACCCATGTTATAGATTATCACAAGATTTTATTTTATCTTTTGATATGTAACAGTTATATGAAACATCATTTGTCTTTTAAGCTACAGTATCAAGTATTGTTCTATTGGTGCATCTGTCTTTTGGAATAAGCTTCCCTCTAATGTGTTGGAAGGTCAAATATATTAGCCTCTCATAGACTCATGAAGATTTGTCTCCTTTCCCATACACTGAGTCAGAATAGCCTTTGAGCTCACTATGTTAGGAAACGAATAGTTATTATTCCCAGCCTTGGTTATGTCTGTGTTGTGGAGTTTGTTTCCATATAAGTTTTATATTTTTATACCACCTATAGTAATAGTTTATGAGCTGGACAGGCTTATAAATCATCTAAATAAATATACATATGACAGTTTATTTTTTTCTAACTCTAAATCTCAAGTCTGTAGAACTCTCTAATGGGTGTCTATAAACTATGACTGAAGAGAAATAAATGGGAGTTTATTACTGACAAGATGGATGTGTTGTGAATCAGGAGACTAAATCAATCTGGATAGAATCTAACTGAACATAGATGGAATTGCCAATTATTTAGCTTGAGGGTTTCTCCTGAACTCTGTAGAAATTAAAACAGTATTGGCAATTATAAGTCCTATTTAATAATGTAGGCTACTATCCTATTGTATTTTTTAGCAATTACAGCTTATCATGATTAATCATGCATTAGTTATCTTTAGGCTAAATTGGTTGAATGCATCGAAAATTGTTTAGAAACAAATACTGAAGCTTAGGGCTGCAGAATGTGCTTGCCAAATTGTGGCTGCATTAAACTTTTTTGAGTTTATTAGGGCTTAACAATATTCTCATGTGCTACATGGAAACCTAAAAAAGGCATAGCTGCTTTAAAGAGATGCTGTGCTCATCTCTTTTATAAAATACTTTTAAGTATGCACACCTTTAATAATTTTTTTTAAAAAAACCACCACCATCAATTAGTAGTTGCTTAGAGAAAGAATGCCAAGCAATCAAAAAGTTTGCATGATATTAAAATCTGGCAAAGATACAGCAAAATTAAGAATATAAAATCATGTATGCTACTCAGAAAGAAAAAAAAGGAAAGTTTGAAGAAATAATGCAATTCACAATATCTAGTACACCAAAGTATGAAATGGTGACATTGAAACAAATAAATAAATCAATTAATCCATAGAGTTGGTTAAGACCACTGAATGGTAAGCAAAATAGAATTTGAAGTCATATAATCATGCCTATTGGTTTCTACAAAAAATAATTTGTCATGGATATGTTGGATTGGTTTTCACTTTCGGCTTAGGTCTTTGGTAAATATCGCAAGTAATTATCTTAAAAGCAAATTACTATATAGTGTAGGATATGTCTATGCACACTGTACTATAAAAACCATATGGCTGAGTTTCTGAATCAGATTAGGAGATGGTTGGTTAAAGAAGCTAGAAAGATCTGATTCACACTGTGAATTAGAATGAATGCAACAGATAAATATTACAGTGTCTGGGTAAAGCATTAACCTAAAACCAACTAAACTTATTTATTATTACATACATACATACATACATACATACATACATACATACATACATACATACATACAATTATTGATGTATTATTTGAACCCAGCCCATGAATCTTCTACAATGCAGATAGGAGTAGAGAATGTAAATTACAAAATATGTGGATTCTGAATATTTCATATCTTGTATGATCAAATTGGAGTTCTAAAGAAAATTCCCATGAAGATTCATGCCACTGGATGCCAGAAAGGCTATTTTCAGTAACCACATCTTAGTGCAAGGAAAGGTTATACATTGTTAACTATGTAGCTTATGATTACTGCCAGGGCTAGAAGAAAAATAACTGTATCTTTCTGCTTGGATTCCCAAATAACATGCTTGGCCTTGGGTTTAGTGCAGCATAATTGCTGCTCTATCCCCGGCAGCAAAATCTTCAAGGCTGATTGGAGATGGAAAAATCAGAAGGAAAGAAAAAACATTGATAAAGCAGAGTAATGGAGAGATCAAATGAGTATATTGAAACTTGAACTGTGTCAAAGAAAAATCAATCCCTTTGGAACTGGATTCAGCATGTACATTTAACGTGTAAGGCAGAGGCATAATGTGTGGCTTATTAGTTCTAAGGCATCTCAAGTGAGCTTGCTACACTAGCATCACTTATGTATATTTCTTTCTGCATCAGAATTTTTCCGGTAGACCAAATACTACTATGGTATAGAAAGAATAATTATACAATTTAGGACTTTGTTCCCATTTACATTTATGGTCTTTTTCAGGCAACTCAAATAGCTTTAATAACATTTACATTTAATAAACATTAGACATCAACTTCAAAAAAAATCCACATTTATTTTAAATTAACTTTATACTCTTGCACTAATAAAATTTAATTAGTCTAAAGCATTGCTAGCCTTAAAGAACATTGGAAATTAAAAATTCATCTGGACCCTTTTTATATGCTCGTAGCTGCTAGAAATAAGAATTTTAGCAATTACATTAGGGTCCGTATGTCAAATGTTGATATCAATGTTTTGCCACTTGCAAATTTACCTAGGGCAGCTCTTTGATATACAGCTTTTACAGCAGCTCCTAGTAATTTTGAGAACACTTAAAAACTGCTTCGGCTTTGGAAAATGATAGCATAGAGGTATTCCTGCAGAAAATTTACTTCTTTTCTCTGTATATGCTGTTTACGTTCAGGGATATAACAAGATGGCTCAGGGCTCAAGGCTGTAATCATGGAACTCCTAAAAGCACAATTTAAGTACTCATCACCACCACAGACATTACATTTGGTATTTTGTAGCATTAATTTGAGGTTTAGTGCAAGTGTGTGTGTGTGTGTGTAAAACTTCCCCAATGCAGAAAGGATTTAATGCTTCAGAAATGCATGCAAGATCCTTATAAGATCAGTGTGAAAAGTGGATTTTTCTTTTTCCCTCTAAACACAGCCAGTAAATTAAACTGATTGACAGGTGATCCAGGTCGGCAGGATTTGTCTATAGGACCTGTGTAGAATTTACTGCTATGATATGTGAAAATGAGTATAAAAGGGGGAAAATGGAACCTGCCCACTTGGAGTTCCTCCTTGGCCCAAGATTTCAGTTTAAAAAACATGGTCATATAGAGTCCCAGCAAGAGGTGTAGAAGAAAAGAAGATGGTGTAAAAGCAGGGAAGGAAGAACCATTGCTGTTGCCATAGCATCCCTTCCTCTGCTGCTACTAAGTTAGCTATTCCACCCAAAAGAAGCAGCACAGCTTCAGCCCACTCTTTTTCCTCTCAGTCAGGAAAGTGATGTTTTCTGGTGACTGAAAAGAGCTCTGTTGCTTTGGTACCAGCAGGGACAAAATGGACATAGCTGCTTTGTTGAATTGGATTACTTGGATTGCTGCAGGCTGGAAAAAGAAGGTGCACTTCATGCCTATTAGTGCAGATGAGGGCACCATCTGCAAGAAAGGACCCAGGGGTGGGCTGCTCCGGGTTCGCCCGGGTTCAGGCGATTTTCTAGCAAAGATACTGTGCGGTTCGGCGAACCCTCAAAATCCCACTCTTGGCTTGCCCCACCCAGCCCGCCCTGCCCCTCTCATGAGTCTTCATGCGGCTCATTTTGGATGCCAGGTAACTGCAGGGCCTACACAGAAGCTCGGGGAGGGTGCAAAATAGGCTTCCCAGAGGCTCCAGAAGGCTGGAAATGGGCCCATTTTCACCCTCCCAGAGGCTTGAGGAAAGTCTCTGGAGCCCAGGGAGGGCAAAAAATGGCTCTCCCAGAAGTTCCAGAAGGCCGGAAACAGGCCCGTTTCTGGCCTCCAGAAAGCGTCCAGAGCCCAGGGAGGGCAAAAACATCCCCCCCCTGCCATGGTGCAGGAGGGCTGACTAGGCCACACCCATTATGGCCACAGCCACCCAGCAACTGGACAGAGATCCTGTTGTTAAAATTTTTGAAGTCCACCCCTGCCAGGACCTCAATACATCTGTTTACTGACTGTGTGGGAAAGGCTATTAAGCTACATACAAACGAATCACTTTATTCCAATTAGTTACTAGTCATTTACTCCATTTTGTTTGTTTGTTTGTTTGTTTGTTTTATAGTGATACTTTCCAGAGTAATGGACAAAAACATTTCTCTACTTGCATTTAGATGTGGCATAAGGCATTTTCCAGCACTAATCTAATGTCACTCCCTTCAAAGAAAAGAAGACAAATTAAGAAACACCTGCAGATAGTGTTTTAGGAGATTCTCAGGTTAAATATAGTGTGCCATTGAATGTGCCATAGGTCATGCTAGATATAGTGTGCCACAAAGGAAGAAGAATAAAAGAAAATTGTTGTTATCAGAAGCTGCTTATGAAAGTCTTGCTAGTATGTTGTTGGCTCTTGTAGAATTAAGATACTGAATTTGATCGATCTCTGGCATGTTCCAACATGGCAATTATATTTACCTTCTATGTCAAGACAGAGTGTTTAAGCTCTTTGTGGAATCCTACTACTATGGTATCTAGGGTAAACCTAAATCCCCAGTGCTTTTGTGTCCCCCCCCCAAAAAAAAATATAATACACATTATTATCTTTCAATGTGAGTATATGTTATAGGAAGTGCAGAAAAGCAATAAGAAATGGCAAACCAAATATATAAATATGAGATAGGCTAGAAAACAAAATATAATTATATCCAGCTTCTTCTAAAACCATTAACTGATTCCATGTCTTTTTGTCTTTGCTTCATGTCTTTACACCATTTCATCCATTATCTTTTGCTTGTTAAGCTTGTTACTTCTGTCTTTCTGAGGATCTCATCTATTGCATCTACCTGCCACTTACACAAATTTTCCTTTTTTGTAAATTATAATCACTTTCATTCAGATTCAGTTTTAATTTATAAATATTATAAGACCAAACCGTTTAAATATACTTATTTCATAGAAGCTACTCACTTTTGTATTAACTCCAGATTCGTTCATTACCCATCCATTTTCACTATCTGTTTCAATCTATTCAACTATCTACTGTACATGCACCGCCTTTCACTTATTTTTATGTTTCTCCTGACATACCCAAACTTTCATTTCTATATAACAAATGAGATAGAATCATGCTATTACACAGATATTTTCAGGCTTATGATAAAGATTTGTTTCTTGCACAGACCATATATTACCCACTATCTTTTTACCAGCATCTACAGATCTTCATTTTTTTTCATTTTATTAGGTATTCCATCAATGTACCCAAAAGTATCTACTTTCACTAGTTTTCTACTTCTCAGGAATTCTGCAAAGCATCAGATCCAGCCTTGCAAAAGCCAATGATTGTCTCACTGCAAGCATTCATTACAGTAGAACTAACCAATGTTTTTTCCAACCTATTAATGTGTAATTTCCAAAAGCAGTCTTCTGCTACCTTATCCCATGATTCATCACAGCTTTGTCTGTGGTGCTTGCTGAATCAACTTTTTTTAAAAAAATAAGGTTGGTCAGGGGTAAAGCCTGATTATACGTCCCGAACCCATGCATGGGTTTTTTTTTTTCATTTCCATTAAATCATGTCCAATTTTTGGAGACTTAGGTCTGACCTTAGCATAGTACATAGAATTATCTACTACAATGTTCTGCCTGTCAATGAGTATGTCAGCTTCAACCACAACAATATACAAGCACACAATAGATACAAACCTAAGGTAAACTGTGTCAAACTCAATTGCAAAAAATACAACTTCAGCAACAGAGTGGTCAATGCCTGGAATGCGTTACCTGACTCAGTGGTTTCTTCCCCAAACCCCCACAACTTTAACTTCAAACCACTGTTGACCTCAGCCCATTTGTCTGTAAGGGGTGTGCATAAGCGCACCAATGTGCCTGCCATCCCTGTCCTAACAACCCCATTTATTCATATCCATTTTATGTATCCATAATCTTGTATATACTTGGATCTATTACCTTATGCACGATTGACAAAACAAATAAAAAAAATAAAAATTTAAAAAAATTAAAAGTCCCTGCAGTTTTCTTAGCAAGAATTTTCGGAAGTGGTTTGCCATTGTCTCCTTCCTGGAGCTGAGAAAATGTCACTGGCCCAAGATCACCCAGCTGGCTTTGTGCTGAAAACAGGACTTGAAGTCAAGTTCTCTCAGCTGATGCGTGAGCCATTGCACCGAACTGGCTGGTATTAAATCAGCTGGTCAGTTGTAGAGGGAAGAGAGAAAGTGTATCTGAGATTAGTGTGAATTTGCAGTAATTAGAAACTGTCTCACCTTCGAACTGCAAGAAGCTCCAGCATTTCAATATGTATAATAGAAGTTCCGTGATTTGGATTTTCAAGCAGTCCAGATCAAAGGTAATAGGTAATAATAATAATAATAATAATAATAATAATAATAATAATAATAATAATAATAATAATAATAATAATAATAATATATTTATTTCTTAGCCGCACCCTTTCCCGAAGGACTCGGGGCGGCGTACAACAAACATATGAAATAAATATGTAAATAAGACAAACATATAACAGGGACATATACGGAGACATACACAAGGAGGAGGTCGGCTGAGTAAAAAACAATTAAAATACAGTGTTTAAAACCCCTAAATAATTAAATATAATTAAAATACCCAGTTAAAAACCCGTCAGGAGCGATATGGTTAGATCAAAGTTGAGCCAGGCCAGCTACTTGGAATAGGTGGGTCTTAAGCTTAATACGCTTAATACGAAAGGAGCGGAGGTCAGAGGTATTCCTAATATTTTGATGTGTTCACTGTTTTTTTTTTTAATTGAAAAAGTTTTATACAAACACATTTTCCCCCCTTTTACCCTCCCACCATATAATGTAAATCACATACAAATACTATGCCTCCTCCCCTCCCCCCAACTTAAAAAAAATTCTCATTCAAATATTGTACCAAATACTGTACCCCCTCCCCTCCCCCCGTCTTAAGGTAGATTACTCATTCACATATTGTACCCCCTCACCTCCCATCAATCATAATATAAGTTTCTCTTAGAGTAGCAATAGCCCATTAATCCCATCTTCTAAGTTAATTAAACATATAGAAATCATGATATAAATTTCTCTTAAAGTAACACAATCTCATTAATCCCATCTTCTAGGTTAGTTATGCATATATATTACCCCACCCTCCACCCTATGTTCACGGTTGAGAGATCAAGAAAATAATGTTTGAAATCCCATTTAAAAATGCCCCAAAAAGAAATATCTGTCATATAGTCAGGAAAGGCAAAGATTAGTAATCATTGTATTTCGTACAATGTTAGCTATGACGTATTTTTCTGAGAGAGTCAAAAGAAGCTAATCTAAACTGTAATCTCAAGGTAACTTGTTTATAATAGATTTAAAGTTGTATAATTAAAGTGAACGTGATTCTTTACTCAAATATAATTTTAAAATATGCTATATCTTCCACACGTCCCATCAAGTTGTATTACCTTATTACTGAAGCAGAAGAAAGAAAATCAAATAATTTTCAAATGAGAAAAAGGTGTGGTGATGGCAGCAAAACCAACAGGCCCTTTACAGACCTATGTAAATTATTGAGGTCCCACTTCCGTTCTGAAGAACCAAAAAGCTCACTGCACTTTGAGATGAGAAGGGGAAGTCGTAGTTTTATCATCAACCTCTTATTCAAATGGAATGACTTCTTTCAGGCCTGAAAGATTCTGTGGAATATCTAGGCCTCCAATTTACTTGGAAAGATCACCAGACTCCCAATTATTCGAGTAGTTTAGGAGATGACTAAGGCGCCTTTGAAACTCCATCATGGCTCATTCTGCTTAAGATCTATCTCTTTCCCAAGTTTACCCATGAACGAGTATTAGGCAGAGCCCACAGGAACATCTTTAAAAGATTAGACCTGTCTTGTGCAATTTTGGTATGGCTGCTGAAGTATGTGTTCCTTGGTTGTTTAGTGGTGCTGGAGGCAACTAATCCTTCAACCCCTCAGGAATTAGATCTGGCTGCTTTTTGTCAGTCTCTCCTCTGACTCCAAATCAGAGCATACTATGATAGTAGCTATATATAGAATATTCTTTTCCCAGGCTCCAAAGTATGGTTGGCTTTATCCCTTTTAATATTCGATAAGTTCTTAAGACCTGGTTTGTCATCTGGACTATGGGTGCCAAGAGACCAGGATATTTTAAGATGGCTCTAGCATTGTTTAATTATATAATACTATTTCCTGTACCTGCTGGCTTTGTTTTTAATTTTTTTTTAAATAATTGTTTTATATATGTATTATTCTATTTTAATGGCGTTACACTACCCAGAGATGGATGGGCCATCTTATGTGAGACGAGCATCCCTACAAATTTGCTAAATAAACTGCCCAAACCAACAGCTATCTCTACAAAAGTCTCATGTAGTGATTCCCCCCCCCCTCTCTCTCTCTTCTCTGCCTGGCTGCTTGAGCCCTCCTTCTGGGCCATTTCATCCAGCTGGCTCCACTGCTTGTCACTTCAAGCCTCCATCTTTTCCCAGTGAATTCACTGGGCAATTTCCTTTCCAGTATAACTGTCAGTTTCTCTTTCTCATTCTGTCTCTGCATTGGCTAAACTTGTCAGCCGATACTCCTGAATGATTTCAACTCCGAAACAGAGCCAAGTGCTGCAGGGAGAAGAGCCTGCTGCTTTCTCCCCCTTTTGCTTACTCATGAGAAGTCTTTCTTTGTTGCTTTAAAGCTTTGTCTTTTATTTCTTCAGGCTGTCCCAGTGGTGGGTTACACTTACTGTCGCTACCGTTATGCTAATCGCGGTCTGTTCATGCATGCGCTGATGTGGGCTGCACACATGCCTGACATGAGCTGCGCACGCATGGGCAATCCACCACCCCTGCGACAACCAGCTGTGTGTTGGGGCTCGCGCAGGCATCACACGCTGTGCGTGCATACACAGTGTGCCTTTTGGCATAAATACAGCTATAGAGCGCGGCCGGGTGGGGGGGCCAAATGAGGCACTGTAACAGTACATTCTCAGCTGTTCCAGGCCACTACGGTACGGTCATACCATGCTGTACCCGCAGCAAGCCACCACTGGACTGTCCCTATTTTAGACTAACGTTTGTCTTCTCTTCTGTTTCCTGTTTCCCTGATTTTAGTGATCTCTTCTCACTTTAGCCCTTCAACTTTTATACCTTTCCTAGCATGTTTGAGTATTTCTTCTCTATTCCTTGAGAGACAAGAACTCGACCAAAAATTCATATTCTGATATTCCTCTAAGCTCCAACAGCCTCTTTTTTTAACAGCCTCTTTATTTCCCTATTAACCTCCATCTCTGTTTAGAACATCCTATTTCCTTTGATTCTAACTTTTTCCAATTATAAAACTGCCCCCCCCCCATGGCAACCTCATAGCTGCTTTCCTGAGACTCCCTCATCTTGCCAGATAACAACTTGCATAGTCCTGGGGTTTTGACAGCAACCTAGACTGTGGGAATTGCCATCACTAAGCAATGTGATCACATGATATTGCATTTTACAACATGTAGGGTTGGAAATCCCAGTCCTAATTGCTATTGTAACACGAGGCCCTCTGCACAGAACTGTCCTAGAAAGAGCTGCAGGTTATTACTAAAGTCAAGATGGTGAGCATTTGTCCTTGTAATTATCAGAAGTTGAGCTTGACATGATGGCAACTGATTAACTTGCAAGTTGTCCTAAACACAAATAATCTATGTTAACCTTTCTTTCTTTGGTGCCTTCTTTTGTTGTGCTTTATTGCAGCTATATTGGTTGAAAAGATCTGGTGGAGCAGATGTTCATAAAACAAAGTATAAGGATACAGACGTAGATAAAAAGGGACTCCTTGTTCATCTTATTGTAAGGTAAAGGTTCCCCTCACACATATGTGCTAGTCATTCCTGACTCTAGAGAGAGGTGCTCATCTTTGTTTCAAAGCCAGCGCTGACCAAAGATTTCGCCGTGGTGATGGGGCCGGCATGATTAAATGCTGAAGGCTCACGGAATGCTGTTACCATCCCACCAAAGGTGGTTCCTATTTTTCTACTTGCATTTTTACATGCTTTCAAACTGCTAGATTGGCAGAAGCTGGGACAAGTAACAGGAGCTCACTCGGTTATGCAGTGTTAGGGATTTGTGCCGCCAAACTGCTGGCCTTTCTGATCGACAAGCTCAGTGTTTTAGCCACTGAGCCACTGTGTCCCAGTAAAATATAATCAATATTGTACTGCCTTTAAAATTCCTTTAGTATCATCACCTATTGCCATCTGTACATACATGCACCTACATGTGTGTCAATCTGACACATAAAGCCTGCTTTTTTAAAACCACGTCAGCAGGAAAATGTAGGGAAATTGTCTTCTTTGTGCACCATCCAATCTTCTTCAACAGGCATATTTTTCTCAGCTGGATTTGGAATCTGCTCCGTATTTACAGGCTTTCTTTCCAAAGGTTCAGAGGAAAAAAAGCCTCATTTGTGTCCAAAGCATTTTTCTCTGGGGCTTTTGACAATGGCTCCAATGCCCTGATAATGCTACAGGCAGTATCACAGTTCCACCTGGGATCAATGCTTTTGTTTCACTGTTTTGCACTACTGAATAGCATAAAGATGTTGGAAATTGTGTGGAATTCCATCTATTCCCACAAATATCTGCCTTTCTATATTCAAGGTTGCCAAGCAAAACAAATCACACAATTTGCATAGAACACCAGTCAGCTAAAACTCAAAAAAACACTAAGGTCAATAAATACTTTATTTTGCAGGCCAAAAGTCTACTGAAGCAGGAAACCCTTTACTGAAAAGTGGTGGCAAGATGGTTAGATCATTCTGATTTGCTAGCCAGAGAGTTCAAGTTGTGTACTCCTTATTCAAGCTTTTAGATAACAGTTGAAACTGGGAAATTGTCCCCTCTATAGATCAGCCACACTGGACAAAAAAAATCCTTCTGTTTTCTAAGTAAGGATATGCCCTGGAATTTGCTGCATCTTACATCCTGAGTCAAATCAACACCTTTTTCTGTGCTTTCATAAAGTGAAGCAAGATCTTTTAATCTGACTCAGAATAAAGTGGGATTGCCAGTGGTATAAAGATATGACTTACTTCTTCAATGCATTTCAGAGAGGCAGACATTCCCAGGAGTAGCAGTTTTGTTGTAGAATGGAAAGAACAATGGAGCTAAATTAAGAATTCCTTTCTAACAGGTCAGACTCTAATCATGGGGCTTTGGGAAAGGATATTGGATCTTTTATCTTCAAATGCTGTCAAATCCTCTCCTATATATAAATATATATAACAAAACAACAACCTTTTTCATCTCTTTCCTCCATAATCAGAATTTAAAGGAGTCATTTTCCCCTCAGAATTTGGCAGACTGATCCATCTTCTCCAAAACAATACAATTTCATTTTGTTTTGTGATATAAAATACAGTTGTTTTGACTCAGCTAGACAGCTGAATTAAAATCCTTTTCTAACCTCTATAAGTCATCTGAAAATAGTGCTGGCATTCTTGCATTGCTGCATCCCATTTTCCATTGATGGTTTTACAGGTTGTCCTTCTTTAGCAACAATTCAGTTACATCAATGATTTAAAAAGTAACTTGATGACCAAAATTTATATTTATCATCTTTGCAGATCTACAAAGTAAAGTTATGCTGAAGTAAGATCATAAACTAGTGGTGGTTTCGCTTAGCAACTACTTTGCTTAGCAACTCAGCAATCTCACTTAGCAACCACTTCAGTTAACAACTGAGTTGCTGGTCCCAATTGTTGGTTTCTAAAGAATGATAATCTGTAACATTAAGGAACATACTTGAGGGATTCCTCAGCTTCATTCCCCTTCCCAGCAAGCATCATCTGCTAATGGAAAAACAACACAAAATGATTTCCTTCTGCTCCCCTTGTTAATTTTCATACTGATCAAATGACATGTTACAAGTAGTGACGTGGTCTGTACCTGTGACCTGAACAGGGGTCTATTGCTTTTTTGAAAGAACAGTAATATTATGTCCAAAAACAGTCTATTTGACAGATTGAAACATGAGGGATGGGGAGGGAGAGGTAGAAGGTGAAATGAGATGAGATGACTAGAGAGAAAGTGAGATAGAGAGAGGAAGAGAGAGAGAAACAAAGAGACTGAGAGAATAAGAGATAAAGAGAACAAGATAGTGATAGATAAAATAATTTAAAATTGACAGAAA
The DNA here is from genome assembly GCF_964273705.1 of Natrix helvetica. Lineage (NCBI taxonomy): Eukaryota > Metazoa > Chordata > Lepidosauria > Squamata > Natricidae > Natrix > Natrix helvetica. Next base: position 47,063,566 of record NC_138552.1, read on the forward strand.
AGCTAGCATGCTGAAAAACAAACACTAGCCTAATGAGTAACCTGTATTCTTAACAATACTACTGAGCGCTACATAAATTCCACAGAAATTTTTTAAAAATAAATTGGTTGGCTGCTGCAACATTACTTCTTTTCTGGCATTTTTTAATGTTCTGATTACCCAATCTGTCAAACCCTCCGCCCTCCATTGAGACTCTAGCCCACTGGTTTTTAACTATTAACTTTTATATCATCTGCACCCCTACCCTATCGGGATGGTTAACAACCTACCAATTTACTTGAGGACAGACCTGCTTCGCCTGCGGGAGGCCCCTCTCTCGCAGGTATGGCCCTTGGCTCTCTCAAGGGCCAGCCTTGATGACGGCTTCGTGAACCCCGAGAGGTGGAAGAAGAGTAAGCTGAGGGGCTTTTTAGCAAAATGTTTTATACTGTTTTTAGGGGGTTCTGGGAAGGGGGGGGATAACCAGGCCAGGAGGGAAGCCAGTGCCACACGAACAGGTGAGTCCAGGAGGGAAGTGAGCGGAGTGGGGGGGGTGAGGGAACAAACTATTCCAGTAGAGGGTTGTTTTATTACAACGGTCGCAGGGAGGGGGGGATGCGAGGACAAGAGAAGATCACAAGGTCGGTTGGGAGACCGTGGCTGCTGGCTACGCCCGGTCGTTTGTACCAACCCCCGCAACCTAGGTGGTCGGGATCTACAGAGACAGGGCCTGCGGCTGATGCTTTGCAATGCAAGGTCCGTGACCAACAAGGCCCCCCTCATTAATGAGTTGATCTCTGAGGGGAAGCTGGACCTTGCAGGAATAACAGAGACCTGGTTGGGTCACGAGGGTGGTTTGCCCCTCGTGGAAATGTGCCCACCAGGTTTCCATGCATTTCATCAGCCCCGGGCCCTGGGTAAGGGTGGAGGGGTGGCGGTGGTTATACGGGATGGTCTAGAGCCGAGGGAGTTCACTGTTTCTCAGATACCCGGGTGTGAGTCACTTGGGGTGAAATGGGGCCCAGGGAGGCAGTGGGGTCTGCTGATTGTATACTTGGCTCCTCGCTATACGTCAGCAGCCCTGCCCGAGCTCCTCGAGCTGATCTCGGAGACGGCGGTGGAGATCCCCAAACTTTTGGTTATGGGGGATTTCAACCTGCCGTCGACGGGAGCAGCATCCGAGGTGGCTCGGGAGTTCATGGCTTCCATGACAGCCATGGGCCTGACCCAACTAATTCAGGGCCCCACACATGAAGGTGGCCACACACTGGACCTTGTTTTTGTATCTGAGCAGAGGACGAGTGATCTGGGAATAGGGGACTTAGACATTACTCCCCTGTCATGGTCAGATCATTCCTGTCTCCGGCTAGACTTCCCTGGCGCTACCCCCTACCGCGAGGAAGCGGAACCAGTTTGTCCAAGCTGGTACCGCCCCAAGCATCTGATGGAACCAGTTAGGTTCCAGTCGGAGCTTGGGCCGCTACCTGTAGCCCTGACCCGCGCTCGGTCGGAGGACCTAGTGGCCGCCTGGAATAGGGCGATGGTGGGGCCTTGGACCGGGTTGCGCCTTTGCGACCTCTCCTACGGCAGCGACCCACCTGGGCTCCCTGGTATACCGAGGGGCTGAGGGTGATGAAGCGCCAGAGGAGACGTCTAGAGAGCAGGTGGAGGTCCTCACGCTCCAAGTCTGACCGAACACAGGTAAGAGCCTATTTACGGACTTACCTCGTGGCATTGAGAGCGGCCAAACGTAGACATTGTGCTGCTCTTATTGCGTCTGCGGATAACCGCCCTGCCTCCCTGTTTAGGGTCACCCGCTCCCTCTTGGTGCAAGAGACGCGGGGGGCACCCTTACAGGGTAGAGCAGAGGAGTTTGGAGAATATCTGCAGAACAAAGTCGCTCAGATCCAGAGCGGATGGGCCCCCTCCAGTGGTCTGGACGGGCCGTCAACAGTGAGTCTTGTGAGTCCACTCTGGGAGGAGTTTGACTCTGTTGCCCCCGAGGATTTAGACAGGTTGCGTGGAAGGCTGCGACCCACCACATGTTCATTGGACCCGTGTCCCTCCTGGCTGGTACTGGCATCCTGGGAGGTGACACGAGGCTGGCTTCTGGGCCTGGTGAACGCCTCGTTGGGTGAGGGATCCTTACCTACCGTCTTGAAAGAGGCGGTGGTGAGGCCCTTACTCAAGAGGCCTTCACTCGACCAAATGGAGCTAGCTAATTATCGTCCAGTCTCCAACCTCCCTTTTTTGGCGAAGGTTGTTGAGAATGTGGTGGCGCAGCAGTTTCCGCGTCACCTCGATGAATCCGATTATCTAGACCCACGCCAGTCCGGCTTCCGACCCGGGCACAGCACTGAGACAGCCTTGGTCGCGTTGGTTGATGATCTCTGGAGGGCCAGAGATAGAGGTTGTTCCTCTATCCTGGTCCTATTAGATCTCTCAGCGGCTTTTGATACCATTGACCATGGTATCCTTCTGCGCCGGCTGGAGGGGATGGGAGTCGGAGGGACCGTGTTACGGTGGTTCGACTCTTACCTCTCCGGCCGGATGCAATATGTGTTGACAGGGGGGCAGAGATCGACCCCGAGGCCACTCTCTTGTGGGGTGCCGCAGGGGTCGGTTCTCTCGCCCCTTCTGTTCAATGCATACGTGAAGCCGCTGGGTGAGATCATCCGTGGTTTTGGGGTTGAATACCATCTGTACGCTGATGATACGCAGCTGTACATTTCAACCCCAAACCACCCCAACGAGGCTGTCGCAGTGATGTCCCGGTGTCTGGAAGCCGTCGGGGTCTGGATGGGGGACAACAGACTCAAACTCAACCCCTCCAAGACTGAGTGGCTGTGGCTTCTGGCACCTCGGTTCAGCCAGCTGACTCCATCGCTGGCCATAGGGGACGAGCTACTGCCCCCTGTGGAACGGGCGCGCAATTTGGGTGTCCTCCTAGATGCCCGGTTGTCAATGGATGACCATGTGGCAGCCGTGGCAAGGGGGGCGTTCCACCAGGTTTGCCTGGTGCGCCAATTGCGCCCCCTACTGGACCGAGATGCCCTACGCACAGTCACTCATGCGCTGGTGACGTCTCGCCTAGATTACTGTAATGATCCCTACATGGGGCTTCCCTTGGGATGCGCCCGGAGACTGCAGCTAGTCCAGAACGCGGCCGCGCGGGTTATCATGGGGAGGTCTAGATACTCCCACGTAACACCACTCCTGCACGAGCTGCACTGGCAACCTGTGATTTTTCGGGTGCGTTTCAAGGTCCTGATTACTATCTTTAAAGCGCTCCATGGCTCAGGACCTAGTTACTTGCGGGATCGCATCCTCCCACATACATCCCTGCGGCCAATCCGCTCTCACAGAGAGGGCCTTCTCCAAGTGCTGTCCACTAGGCAATGCCAGCGGGCGGCGCCGAGGAGTAGAGCCTTCTCTGTGATGGGCCCAACCCTCTGGAATGACCTCCCCCCCGACATTAGAACCACCTCGGACTTCCGCACCTTCTGTCAAAAATTGAAGACTCACCTGTTCCGACTAGCTGGCCTGGCATGATTATAAATGTTACATCTATGAACTCCTGGTAGTATATTCTCATCTGGTTATTTTAAGGGTAATGTTTTAGTTTTAATTGTTTTTAGGGCTTTTAGCCTCATATTTATTCTTCTGTACAGGACTCTTAATTTTAACCTCCTCCACATACATACATATATTTATAGCCCTATTTATATTTGTATTTTATCTGTGATTTATTGTGGACTGTACACCGCCCCAAGTCCCTTTTTGGGAGAGGGGGCGGTTTAGAAATGTGAATATAATAATAATAATAATAATAATAATAATAATAATAATAATAATAATAATAATAACCCTCTCCATGGCAACTATTTGGAGAACATTCATAGTATTCTTCAGTAGTCCAAATAGTCCAAATATTCCCTTCGTCCCCAAAGCATTGGGGAATCCTAAACAAAAAACTTTTAGAATTTTCAACTATTATGAAATTGTTAGGTTCCATAAAACGCTTAAGCCACAGTGAGACCAAAAAGATGACAACTTAAACAGAGGCTTGAATAACAATCAGTCTTAATCTTTGACCAAGGTTTAAAGACATGATGGCCAGTTGTTCCAAACATACCCAAGGATATGCAGGGAAGAACTACAAAAATCAGAAAAGATGTAACCCCTTATATATTGTTTAGAAACTGTTATAAACCATCAGTTAAATCTGCAATAACCATCAGCTAAACGTCCAATTCTGGCATCTTTGATTTGTGTATCCCCTGGAATAGGATACAGCCTCTAAATTAGCATCATTAGTGTTATCTCTTCCTGATCATCTTCTTTGTGTTTCAAGGAAGGGAATTCTCACAAATCAAAGGTTTCTCACAGATCAAAGGTGTGGCTTTTTCCAGCTCCATTCAATTCTATGCCCATAGATTGCAGGAAGGAAATTGAAGATTGATGGCAAGGAACGTATGTTTTAACAAACACCAGTTGTTGCAGGAAATTACAAATCTGATGTAGCATATTTGTGTTACAAATCCAAAGATATAATGTTAGTTATAGGAAACAAGAAGTTTATACTAATTCTAGTATTCTGGTATATTATATTCTGGTATAGCCTTATTACCATTTCCCTTCAGAATTAACCTTGTTACCTTAGAATTCTGTATACTGTTCTTCAACATAGGTGGAACTATGTGTATATTGTGTAGTGCATGTTGGTATAGAGAAAATAATATTTCTTTTGCAATCTTCCTGTGATTTCTTACCTTCATCTCTCTCTTTTTTTTAACAAGAAAAAAATAATTTGAGGAATGAAAGGCTGAGTAACTACACAGTATCTTTGGAGTGGTAGCACTAGTATCTCTCCATCTGGAAACATCCTGAAATAGCCAAATGTTCTGCAATAAATGTTTAACCATGAAAAAAGTGTTTCTTTATATTGGAAGACAGCAGATTTCAACAAAAGCATATGAATCCTTTATCAGAGAAGAAGAAAAACTCAGAGAAAAGTGAAGTAGGGAAACAGCTATTTTATTTGACTTTATATATTACATTTCCATTCTGATATATACAGTATTCAATGATGGAAGCTCAAACCCATTTTGTTCCTCACTGTGGATTGTATTTGTTTGCACCCAAGGCTCTAGTTAGGATATGCTAAAATTAGACAATATTATCAGAGCTGGAGATCGTAGTTGGAGCAATAACATTAAAGTAATCCAAGGCAAATAATTTAACTTTACCTAGGAGCAGGTGGGAATAAGTCTCAGAGAAACAAATCCTAACTTCAGATGTCATGACACGATATGGCCTTCGGTGACTTTATTTTGAACCCTTAAAACCCACAAGAATAGGGACCTGACTGATTCTCACTCTAACAGTTAATTACTTTCTTGTCCATTTGGTAGGTGCATCCAGTAACACCATCTGATCCAATGATATTCAAATGCACCAAATGCACTTCTGTGTAGCCCTACCTCTTACATCTCAGGATCTGATTATGTCATGGTTCTGTGTATGGACTGATTTGAGGGTAGAGAAAGAAATAAAGCCTCCTTTTTATCATGACATCATTGGTTTTATTAAGCTCAGCCTTCATTGATGTCCTGTCCCCTGCTTATAAAATGAATTATTAGGGAACTATCTCAATTCTTTCCAGAGCATGATTTGCTATGGAAAAATCAGCATAGTAATGAGATAAGACTTCCAGCAGTAAACAGCATCACTTACTGCATTTTCACTAAGGTGAGTTAATCCTTGCTCCACTGTCATGCCAAGTGAAATGACATTTCTATATTGCAACAACAAGCATGCTGAGACAGTGATAGTGTGGCAGAAGGACCTGGATTACTGGGCCTGGCACTTCATCTGTAGGCAGAACACAAAGAAAGTAACACAAATATCTAAAGAAAATACTCCTTAGGCTCTGCTAGAATTTCTAATCTTACCAGAATGAAAGAAAAGGATCTATCTGGACATTCTAGAGATAGAATGTATAAGAAATCACTTCTGCTGCAAAGCAAAATGAAATGTTCACACTGATTAAAAACAATTGCTGGCTTTAAAAGGCCCACACTTCAAATAATTGTTGTTGTTGTTAGTTGTGAAATTGTATCCAACCCATTGCCACCCCGTGGACAACGTTCCTCCAGGCCCTCCTGTCCTCTACCACTCTCTGGAGTCCATTTAAGCTCACGGCAACTGCTTCGGTGACTCCATCCAGCCACCTCATTCTCTGTCATCCCCTTCTTCTTTTGCCCTAACTCTTTCCCAGCATTAGGCTCTTTTCCAGTGATTCCTTCCTTCTCATTAGATGGCCAAAGTATTTGAGAATTACTGATAGGAAAATGGGTTGTATATTGGTACGAATCATCAAGAAATAAGGCATATGAATGCATAGTTGGAATCAGTGAGATTACTTACATAAAGAGATACTGTTCTCATGTACAGTATACTTAGATCACCTTTTAAAAAAGGGCTATGAGCTGAACTTTTCTTCTCTGCAGTTTCTTCTTTCTTGACTTTGGCATGTATTTTGGGGAGAAGGATAGTAATTACATTGTAGGGATATTCATAATCAGCTAAATTAAATCACTTAATAATGTTATTTGAATGCAATATTCTGATATTTGAATTGAATACGAGCTGTAAGACTCTTACTAATTGCATTTTCTCTGCAAACATTTCCAGAATGTGTGTCTCTCTCTTTCCCACATTCATACAATGAATTTCATGCAGCAACAAACTACATCCAGAAAATAAGTTGAAAACCTTCAACTTATGAAGGTTTCTTCCCTCCCTATAGATTCATGACTTTTAACCAGTTGGGTTTATAATTGTCAATTAGCTACATTTCAGTAGATATCTTTGTTTGAATGAAAATGCCAATAAATAATATGGCAGCCAATATTTTCATTGATACATGCTTAATCTATCTTTTTTTCAACCATATCTTTCCAGAAAAAAACATGGATCTTTACAGTCAAAATGTCAGAGTTCACATTGTTCTTTCAGTTTAATATATTCAGCCAGAAAGAAGCATTCCATGTTTATTACTATTGACCTGAAGGCTCAAAAGCTTGTACATGAGTTTCCCAGCTGAATGCAGGCAGATTGGAACCTCCTTTTCTTTAGATAAGTCATTGTTCCAGAGGAAGTATTCTGCCAGTTCGACTGGTTTGGGCAAACCGCTAGTGGCGGTGGTGCGAGGCTCTGCCCACCACCCAGATGTCATCACAGACCTTCTGTGCTTGCCCAGATGTGCTGAGTGCAAGTGGTCGCAGGTGCGCGCACTCCCACTACAGAACCAGTAGTGAAGATAAGAGGATCCCATTGCTTCATAGTTCAAGTGTTCATAACATTCATGCCCAATGTCTCAAACATTTATAGTCAGCTTGTAAGAAGAACATCTAAGGAGATTTGCTGAGGCTCCTATTGGCATGATGTAAATATATTTCTATGCTATAATTACACAAATTGGCAAATGAGCATTTAGACACTTTCAATGCAAAATGACTTCACAATCCAAATGGCAGAGATAATGGCACACTCTTTTTTTGGTGTCACAGATGTCTAGAGCTGGTTGATGCTTGAGTTCATTACTACATGAATTGACTCAAAGAGTGGAACTAATTCAGAAACCTACAATAGCTTAGCAATTGTCAATTGTTTATAGATCATGCTTTATTAGCACTCTAAATATTCAGGCTGGAGTCTTAGTGCATTCATATTTTTCAGATTACTTTTAAAAAATCCTGTTCACACAACAGTTGTTTGCTTGATTTGTTGCTTGATTTTAAAACTTTTTTCATTTTCAATTCAAATGAATACTTCATGATTTTATGATACTTTCAGACAATTTATGTACCCTAATTTTTGTTGTGGTTTTACACTTCTAACAACATGAACCATAAGCTCAGAAGAGGAATGACTAATAATTAAAATGCATACCACATTGTGAATAAAGTGGACTATCCCAGTATGATTCTCTCCAACTGGCAACAAAGTTCCAACTGTGGTAACTTAATGGGGGACTACCTGCATTCATACATACATACATACATACATACATACATACATACATACACAGACAGACGTACGTACGTACGTACGTACGTATGTATGTATTTGTGTTACAACCCCTGGTATGCCTAAATATGGGAGGAAGGTCACTACTCCCTCTTTCTGTCCTTCGGCTCATCACAGAAGACCATGCAGGCAGAAAACCATATTTTTATTTTTAATGTTGCCTTTTTATCAGTACAAATGCAACACATATTAGGAAAGGCTGGAAATAACAAATGTATATAAATTTCCCAGCAGATTAAAAGCATATTTTTTAAAAAAATGGAATAAGCTACAGCGTTAAGAAGGGCTGAATTTTTATTGGTCAGGCAATGACCCTCTGTAGGTTAGTTACCTGTTCAAACAGCTCCTTTGCCAACATTTACCCTGGTGTTATGTAGCTGTTTCAACAAAACCAGATGCTGTCATTCTTACAACACATATTCTTCTGTGTAGCTTTGGCAGCTGCTTGTTGTCAATGCCAGGACAAGAACGTAGTCCTGATTTGTTCTTAACAATGTCTATGATTGACCATAATCAATGTCTTCACAAGAAAGAAAAATATTCCAGGTGCCCTTGATGAAACATTTAAATAGCATTTGAATTGCCACTTAATATGCAATGCCAAGCCTCAGAGCACTTGGGTTAAAAGTTTAAAAAGCTTGCATTTTTTTTTGTCAGTTAAGCATTTGTCAGATTTTTCCACATAAGGCTGATTTTTGTGAAGGCAACTTAATGTCCCTTTTATACACATGATCAGTGCGCTTAACAATTATTCAAAGTCACCCTGGTGTACAAACTGTTATTTGTTAAGCTTTAAATCCTACCCAAATTATACATAGAATCTTTTAAAAAATCTTCTCAAGTTAGCCAAAAAAAATCTGTCAGAATATTTGGAGAGATCTCAGGTATTTTCTCACATAGTCTGAGCTAGGTCACTGCTTGCCTTCAAGGGGTCTTTAAGCAGCCCCACCCCCCATTTTTTAAATATGCAAACATTATTATTAAGTACTGTGTTTCCTTCTCTTTTTCTGATGTCTGTTTCTGTATTATGTGGTTTGTGAAATGAAGAGAGTGCGGCAAGATGCTGATCAGATGGCCTCAGTGTGAAGGATGTTGTTTTCTATTCAGTTGCATGTTTCAAATGAATTGTGAAAACACATAAAAAAGTAACCTGCAAATGGTTTGTCCCCCTTTTGTGTGGAAGACAATTAGCTTTTTAGATTGTGGTGGCCCCATACTCCTTGGCTATTTATTTCCTTCTGGCTTCAAGAATTCCAATATGTAGTTCTGCATGAATGCATCAGGGGTGGGTTGCTGCTGGCATTACTACCGGTACGCTGCGTGCACCACTTTGTGCATATGCTCTCACTTTGCTCGCCCACTTGCCAGACACACACTATGCATGCGTACACAGCTGCTGAAAAATTGCTCTGTACATGCACAGAACATTTAAAAAAGGAGTAAAAAACAGGCCAGCAATGGCATGGGCGACTAAGGAACGGGTTTGGGGCGTGGCCAGCTGGCCGCCCCTACCGTTTCGGCCACCCAGTCACAAAATCCACTCCTGAACTGGTTCGAACCGGTAGCAACCCACCTCTGGAATGCATGTAAGCCTCCTTCACATTACTGTTGAGTATATGGCTATCAGGAGTCATGATCAACATAACTAACATTAATGGAGATAAAGTTAAACCTAACTCCATCCTTAACCCAAAACTTCTTTACAACTGCTTTCAACACTTAGTGACGTTCTTGTGAATACCCACTGAAAACCCTAAGCATCTAGTTGTGATAATCTTGCAGTTATTTAATAAATTATGAGATAACATGCTTATTGGCAAAAAGCAGAGACCTACATAAAAGAGCAAGGTTATGCATTGCTACAGATTCAGTTCCCAAAGTTTGCTCTCATTTACCCAAGTAAAGATCTTGTTTGTATGAAGAGCTGCAGAGTTGCTGCTTGTTCTGAAGCAGAATTGTGAAATCCGTGGGAAATGAAGCTTGAGGACTTTTCTCTCTTCAATTATCTCAGCTCTTCTAGACATGGTTAAAATATTTAACTAGTTATTAGCTAAGTAGCTAACTATGTATCACTTATTCAAGCAACTTGATAAAGTGTAGGCAATACAAGAAAGATGGCAGAAAGTCCAATGTTCAGCTTGAATAAGAGCCCTACTTCCATTCTGCAATTGCAGCCCTCCTCCTTCTATTCCAAAAGCATATGCTATTCTTAAAAGTGCTTTGACCTTTAAATTAAAATTTTCAAGGGGTTGGAGTTGATGGAGAAGGTAGAAAGTAGACACCTTCCCTCAGTTCTCTGAACTCTGTTGATTAGAAATAATTAGTTACATTGAATTAAATTACTTTAATTTTCATTAAATATATTTAACTAATTTTATGAGAGAAGTCATTTAACATATTAAAAAGCAATGTTTTAACCTTCAGACACTCAGCATAAAATTGTAATGCATTTGTTAATTAAGTATTTGGATTCTGCTACCATAAGAAGTTACAAATGTATAATAACTTGGAGGAGGGGAAGTTACTTAATTAAAATAAGAGGTAAGATTTGCCATATTTTTTTCACACAAATGTTATATTATCAGGTAGAACTTTAAAGAGTTTGTTTTTTGTTTGAACTGTCACAATTATAATGGAAACATTATTATATGGCTGATGAAACAATAGGCTTGTAATTGTAGGAAGGAATTAAAATTTGAAGGCAAGAGTTTCAATTCTGTAAAAAGTTATTGTGACTTACAACAGTGTTTGACAGGACCCAGAAACCAAGAAGGACCCACAATGTTGCTTCTTATCAGTTATCTTTATCGTTTTTCAACTATAGACAGAAAGATTGCCAAACTAAAATAACTACTTGCATCATTAAGGAAATACTCTGAGGAGTTCTAGGGAAGAGCTATCTTGACCTTCTGTCTTCCACCCTAACTATCTCAACTTTGTTGTCTCTTGGTCTTCTGGAATGCAGTCTCTCCCTGGGAATCCAGACAACATTTCATCACGTTATTTTAATTAATCTATGTATGAAATAGTTTTTTCACTGAACGAATACTGATGCAATATGCACAAAATCATAAAGTGACAAAAGAAAAGTAGAACAACATTGATATATTTATATACAAATATATGTATTTATAAATATAAAAAAATAGGGTTAACCCTTCTAGACTGAAAAAAAAATCAGGAAAGGGATTATGGTAAAATAACATATTTTTAAAATACTTAACTAGCTCTACCATCAGCCTAATTACTGGAGATTAATTATTTCTGATATCTAGCTAGACTGTTCACATATACGTATTGTATACAGGGGAAATCTCTTTGAAAGGGACTTCATATGCAATAAACCAAATTCCACTGTGATTTGTGACATTTGCATAATCACACCATTACACAGAGAATATAATGCTGTTGTTTCTCCTTTGGTATTCAGGTGTTGTTCATTCACAGTCTTCTGTTCTTCATCACAGCCACCACCACTTCCTGTTGACTATCTCCATTACTAACTATATCCATGTACTTTTGAGTTCACCTCAATGACCCAGCCTGAATATCTTCATCAGTAAGAAGGAAGTTGGTGGCTGATTAATTGGAGCCTTAGGAGATAACATCTGATGTAAAATGGAAGGCTGCAGCAGCTCCCACCCTCAGGAAGGGGGACAGTGGGGAAGGTCTTCCGCAAAGTGACATTGCTGACGAGGACAGAGAGGCAAAGGGAAAGTGAGGAGATAAGTAGCTATGGGACAAGCCACATAAGACATTCCCTCTCTTCTCATGCTGATTTGTCTTGGAGGCTGTTAGTCTCAGCTTCCAATCAGGCAGTATAACAATTCTGCCATGTCCTTAACTGGCACTATCCAGAGGTGCTTAGGTGGCCATTCTTGTCCTACCCACCCTGAAAACCTTGCTTTGAATTGCATCATTTGTGTGATGACATTTGTGTATTTTTAGATTTATGGGAAGGTAATAAATAATGGAAACTGTGTCCTTTCAGTTCATATGTTAAAATTAGATTATACTGCCTGCTCATTAAATGTTTAGTTTTCCAAATAAGTAAAAAATTTTGTAGGCATCACAAATCTAAAATCACTAAAATGCTAGAAACTGAGAACTAGTGAAACAATAAAAACTATGAAATGTAATTAACAAATATTTCAGGAAAGAGGCTATAATTTATGTGTTTATCCAACTTATATAGGCATCATCTGACTTGGGTTGCATACAACAAAGATACAGAACAATCATCTGACTTGGGTTGCATACAACAAAGATACAGAACAATAAAACTTGTAAAAAAAAACCACCTAATTGCTGAAAAGTTAATAAAAAGCATACTGCCCTATTTGCTTTAAAGAAGGTAGCCTTGAATGTAAGATAATCTTCCAACTGTAAAACAACTCATTGGTTTCCAACATGATATTCTTAACAAATCTGAAACAATTAAAAGAGCCTGCAAAAATCCACATCTTTCTGTGAGTTTGTCACAAATTCATACAAGCACCTAAATATATATTCCATACTTTTATAACCAATACTATCTTCCTCAAAGTAGGTGAAATAACTTCTCATAGGAAGAATATTGCCATAAAAGAAAAAGAAGGGTAGCTCCTGAGTTGGCAAAAAGGCAGTGACTTAAAATAAACAAATACATCTGGGATCCGGAAACACGGGGGTGGGGATGGGTGGGGGGGAGGTTACAATCTAAGATGGACCCAGACAGCACTGGCTTTGAAAATATGTTATTAGTTTTAGTAAAGAATAGTGTTGGCTAGATTCCGAGATGGACAACATTGCACTGTTGAAGGATTTCTGTATTGAGAGAAGTGTGAAGTCTACTCAAGTGCACCTGGATGAGATCAGCAAAGATTTAGTGAAGATCTGAAGAGGAGGAGACACTGCAGGATCATTTTTACCCTTCACACAACTGATGGAAGGCATGAGATTCTACCGAGAAGAAGAGAGGTTTATGCTGTTCTGAAAGAAATGAACCATAGAGGAAATACAATTAAATGAGCAAAATCTAGTCTATTGTAAGGCTACATTAACAGAATTTTGCAAGCCTGAAAAAGAAACTTCCCAGTTCCACTTTTAACTGCCTGATCAATTACAGCACATCCTTCCTCAGTTTTTTTCCTTTGAGTGTTAAGCCACTGGGGGCTCCTTCTACTTTTCTTTGATTGTTTCCTAAGCAGCATCTCTTCTCCTCATTCACCAAGGTGATCCACACATTCCCTTATAAAAGCCAAAGAGTTCCAAAAATATAGGGAGTACCACAGAGAAGACCTGCCATCTGGTCCATTTCCCCTTCACCTCATGTGGGGTGGGAGGACTCCAAATAGGCATTGTCCCAATAGTAAGGAAAGAACTTGGAAAAAAGTCCTGAAGAAGAGGAATAATGCCAAAGACATGAGCACCGGGAGTTTTCTCTTAGAAACAGCCTTTCATAAATAGAAGTCCCTTGTCCCAACAGTGCTTTTTCAAAAGACAATTGGACTTTGTTTTTCCTTAAGATGTTTCATTTCTTATCCAAGAAGCTTCTTTAGTTCTGAAGCAGAATGTCAGATGAGATGAGTAACGTCTTCAAAGAAGAAAAAAAAGTCCAGTTGCTTTTTGAAAAAGCACCTTGGGGACAACCATGACATGGATAATTGAGAATCTCCATAGGCATCCATAATGCCTTGTTCTTCTACCTCTTCACTAGATTACAGTACCCAAAGAATGTTTCTGAGCAGGATCTAAATGAGGCAGCATGCATAAAGGATGGATTGTTCCTTGAGATATTTTTATTGTAGTTTTTTTCAGAGTTGGTGATTCTGTTGGAGATGTTGTGGGACAATATCCACTAATCATTTTAAACTGCTAGTTCCTACTTCAAGTATGATTATTTCATGTATTGCTGAAAAAATGTTCCCGAAAAATTGATTTTCTGCTACATTTTACTTGTCATGTAATCCTCCCCTACAGATAACAGTGGGAGAGGAGAAAAGGGAATAAATGATGTCATATATGTAATTGTGGCTTCTCCTGGTTGTGTATCAGAGATGTTATTCAGCCAGTTCTTACAGGTTCTGGACAACCGGTAGCAGAAATTTTGAGTAGTTCGGAGAACTAGCAAAAAGGCTGCCACTGCCCCCCCTGCCCTGCTACCCCGCTGCCCTCCAGCATCCCAGCTGATTATCTTTTGTTGCCCTGAGCAGGGCAACAAAACTGGAAAGCAGGTTAGTGGGGAGGGAAAGGGGATTTTGCAGTATGCTTCCTCTGCCACACCCACAAAGCCACACCATGCCCACAAAGCCAAGCCCACAGAACCAGTAGTAAAAAATTTGAATCCCACCAGTGTTGTGTATGTGCCTTAGACCACTGCTTGTAGATTGTGATTCAGGCTAAGTTATAAGGGGAGGGTACCACAAACATGCACAAAATAAGTTTTTTCTTTCTTCATCATCCTACCACATTTCTTTTGACAACATGATTTTACAAATCAGCCCATTGTATGAGGAAAACGATTTCCCTAAATTACTACGAAGTGTGATGTACAAACTAACCAGATGTTACTTAAACCATATAAGTAATAATAAAACAGAGTATCATCTGGGACCATATGTTGTGATCTTGGAAAAAAATAGCAAGCTATATCTCAATAGCAATTATAAATTACGATGGTAAAAAGAAAGTATATGCGTTTCAATCCATTGTCATTAGTTCTCTCCTTTATTACTTAACATCATGCTGTTTAGGTTTATAATTTCTTCACTCCCTGTAGCTAAAGTCATTTTAAATGGGAATGAAATTTCACATACCTCCTTCCTTTCCTTTGAGTAGAAATAGTGGTATTTTTACTTTATAATTAAGACACTTTTAGGAATTGTGAAATACTCAAGTTAGTATGTGTATATCAGTGGTGGGTTGTAAATATTTTTACTACTGATTCTGGGGTGCTCCCATGCGCGTGCAACTCTTATGCACATGCACAGAAGTCTCCAGGCAGGTTGGCGGGGCCTCCTGCCACTGCTACTACCTGTTCGGCTGAATCGGGATGAACTGGGAGCACCTCACCACTGGTTTATATGTCTCTCTCTCTCTCTTTTCTCTCTCTTTGTGTATTTCCATCCATTTGTGATCATTCTAGTTTCTTTTTTAAGAAAAATACCATTTGCTCATTTGTTTAAAAAAATGTTTTCAAGCTTGATTTTCATCCAAGATTTGTGTTTGTTTGTCTGAGAAGAGACAAGAAGGATCAATGATGGATTACCGGGAAATATGCTCATTCATCTTCTAGCACATGGCATATTGGAATAAATTCTGATCATATCTCCCTCTGCCACATTCTTCAAGCAAAAGGAGTAAAGCATGACTAAATAAGAATAGAATGTCTCAGAACGTTTGATTGGTGTCACAGATGGCTTCTTAGAAAAACAAACAAACACATGGGCAGCTTTTGCAGTCTCCAGACAGACAATACTCTCAGTTGGGCTCTCTTCTGCAAAATCAAGTTTATGAAAGTTGTCATATCCCAGCTGGGCTGAAATTCAGAAAAGAAGCAGCTCTCATACAAAGTGGAGCTTTCCAGAAATCTGTAAGATGGTAGATACGCTGTTGCTTTATGCCGAATCACACCATTGATCCATCTAGCTCAATGTTACTATGGAATGAATATTTAATGATATGAGGCAAGAGCGAGATTTGAGCTACATGGGACACACACTGATATCATTGCTGGGCACTGTCTACCCTGCTATGTTTCACGTTTTCTTGCAATGATGCAAGGATTTGAACAACAGCATCCAACACCATAATTTACTGGAGATATATACATATATATATGAGCAAACAGATCAGAGGTGGTATTTAGCAGGTTCTGACCAGTTCTGGAGAACAGGTAGCACCAGGAGATTTTGCAGTAACCTTCTCCTAGAGTGAGGAGGGAATGGAGATTTTACAGCATCCTTCCTCTGTCATGTCCACCAAGCCATGCCCACTAAGCCATGCCACACCCACCAAGCCATGCCCACAGAACTGGTAGTTAACAATTTTGAATCCCACCCCTCTCTCTCTCTCTCTCTCTCTCTCACACACACACACACACACACACACACACACACACACACAATAATTACATATTATTATATCACTGAATTATAATTATTAATTAATAGTTAATACATTCAAATAAATGTCTCATGAGAATTAAAAACCATGTCTACTTATTTCATTAATGATTCATACTGGTTAATGTCATTATGAAAAATTCTCCTAAATTTCTGCCATTTAGGGGTTGGTTGAATTTTTGTAGGCCTGATATGAAAGCTTAAGGTAGGATCCTCACAGAGTTTAATTCTGCCTTATATAACCTGTTGCTGACGTTTTATATTGCCCTGTGAATGACCAATAAAATTCAGAATTCACAACAGAGCAGTGTCCTTTGTGTGTCTGTGAAATAATAAGTTAAAGGGAGAATCTAAGTTGCAATAAGATATGCTTTTTATAAGATATTTTTGTGCTTATTTTTACTTCATTTTTATTACTGCATTTCTGTCTAAGATTCAAGATAGCTTATGACCTGGAGTAAAATACCTATTTCTATGTAGATATTAGTTCCACTGACTTTTCTTTAAAGATAACATTCATTATTTCTTCACTATAGATTGTCAGAAAATGAATATCCAAGTATACATCAGATTGCTTTCTTTTTCTTTTTCTTTTAAATTACTAATTTTCCTCCCAAGTTAAATATTAGTACATGTAATATTTCTGACTATTTGAAAGTTATATTATTTAATAAACATATTGTAAATACTTAGTAAATGATATGTTTTATTCAAAGAACAGTGTTCTGTTGTGATTTGATACTTTTTAAAAAATCAAATGATAGGATTCAATTATTTGGAATAATTCAGAATGAATAACAAAGTTTCTCTGTTGAAATACAAGCAAAAGTCCGTCAGGAGATATGAAGGGAAAAAGCAAGGGTGCCTCCCTAGAAGAAATGCTGTAAAACAGAATTAATGGACTTGGATTCCATATTGCTTTGTCCCCAGATCAATGGATCACAGATACTATTCAATTTCAAAGCAATCATTACATTAATATGACTACTTAACTCTTTATTCCAAAGCAGCACAAGAAAATAACACAATAACATAACCTGAGGCACTGAAGAATATTCAAGAATACAAGAATATAACACAAGAGTTCAGTCAAAAATATTCAAAATATATAGCAAGGTAGTGAAAGGATACCTTAAGCCCTTTCTGCCACTCAGGGAATCTGAACAGTGAGAAGACTCCTTCAAAGCCAGCAAAAATACAGTACCCTCCCAGTTAGGTCTGCAGTACAATTTAGGACTTTAATCTCTGTCACCTATAGGCTGAGATCAAGCTAAAGACAGCATCAAGGGGACATGGAAGAGAGATAAAAAGATTGTCAAAGCACTTCACATTGTAGATAGATGCAAGTAGGATAAGCCTTTAGGTAAATATTTGTGATTCTGCTATTCACTATCAATATTGATGCAAGCACTGAGAACCAACCTGTTCTAGATGATGTCTCATATGCTATGAAATCCTACACTCTAAAAAGCTAAATGGTTGTCTGATCCTTGGATATTGAAAAGGATTTGAACAGAAAACATCCTACCTTAACTTTATCCGGGGAATATTAGCTCAGCCACAGAAGCTTTCTTTTCTATGCTGCTCATACTATATATTTTAGTCCAGTGGTCCAGTTATTTGCTTATATATTTGGATATTATAGCGAGAGATTTTTATGCATCTGCTTCAAAAATGTTATGGATGACTACATTTATATTTATGTATATAAACACATATGAACATTCTTGTTTATAAATCTCAGAGTATCACATACACATGTATATACATACATACATACATACATACATACATACATACATACATACACACATACATAAATACACTGTATACAAACACAGACACACAGAGACTGTGTGTGTGTGTGTGTGTGTGTGTGTGTGTGTTCTCAAATTTCTGGATTTTTATTTCTCTAGTGGCTTCTTAGACAATAAGACTTATTTTTGCATTGAAATTTGTTACTTTGGTCAGAGAAATTAAACCCTCAATACATAGAATTATATTGGCTCCAAACAATATAGAAATACCATCTCTTTTAATAAGAATTGGATTTCTGAGATTTAGATAGCCTTTTAGATCTTAGATTCAATTGGCAGACTCTTCTTCCTTACATACAACAAAGCTAAGACAATTTTAAGGTAGAAACAAGTGGTTTCTCTTTTGATGTTATTGAGATAATCAAATAATTACAGTTCGATTCTCATCAATGTATGTATGTATATATATATATACACACACACACACACACACACACACACACACACACACATATACATACTAGCTGTACCAGGCCATGTGTTGCTGTGGCCCAGTCTGGTTAAATGGAAAAGAAGGAAAAGAGAAAGCACAAGTCCCCTGGCAGAGGCGGCCCCCACATGGAAATGAGCCATGGTGGCCCCTGCAAGACCCGCCACGGAGGACACTCCTACAGACCCCAGCCTGACCAAGCTGAGGAGGAGAGGAGGAGGAGGAGGCCGCCGTCCCCGATCCAGCTTCCCTCAGTGGTGGTGGCGAGAGGAGGTGGCCGGCATCCCCTGAGGAGCAGGAGGAGGAGGAGGAAGGAGCCGCCCCTGGTGAAGTGGATGCGACTGCAGTTGCCGCCTCACGGGGCACTCAGAGGCTGCCCCAGCCCCACTGCGCCTCAGGCTGACACTGTCGCTGCCCCATCGGAGCCACCTTGGTGAGGCCATAGTTGGCTCCCTGTGAGGGGGGTGGAGAACGCACACAGCCGGCCGGGCTGAAGAGATGCTCTGCCTCCACCTCCTCTGGAGCTCCACTGGGGTGGGCGGGGGGAAGCCGGTGTAAGGGTGGGAGGAGGCAGGCGAGGGATGGGGCAGACGCTGCCCTGCCGCAGACAGCAAAGGCCTGGCGGGAGGGGAGGAGAGAGAGGGGAGGGGGAGGCCGAAAGGCTTTGGCTCCCCTTGGTGGAAATGGCAAAGCTCGTCGGAGTGCCCAGCCACAGATATAAAGGGACCGTCAGGACGAAGCTGGAGAGAGGCCGAACTGTTCTGAATATACTATACTCAAGAAATGAACACTATGGTATAGCATGTGTTGCTTTTATGTTCAGCAGATGGCGCTGGTTTTCAAAAAAAGCATGTTTTTACAAAAAAGCATGTTTTTACCTGTTACATGTGTGACATCTATATAATATACATATATAAAAACATGCATGTAGTCGAATGCAATGTTGTGTCAAAATTTCAAAGCTATGGGTGAAGAACATTCGGAGATTTGAGATTTTGAACAAATATATACACACTATATTGCCAAAAGTATTTGTTCACCTGCCTTTACTCGCATATGAACTTACTGTAAGTGACATCCCATTCCTCATCCATAGGGTTCAATATGATGTCGGTCCACCCTTTGCAGCTATAACAGCTTCAACTCCTCTGGAAAGGCTGTCCACAAGGTTTAGGAGTGTGTTTATGGGGATTTTTGTCCATTCTTCCAGAAGCACATTTGTGAGGTCACACACTGATGTTGGGTGAGTTTATGTAGCATACCACTTTGTGGCTGAGTTGCTGTCATTCTCAAACACTTCCAAGTTCTTATAATACAGCTGACCGTTGACTGTGGAATATTTAGGAACGAGGAAATTTCATGACTGGATTTGTTGCACAGGTGGCATCCTATCACAGTTCCACGCTGGAATTCAATGAGCTCCTGAGAACGACACATTCTTTCACAAATGTTTGTAAAAACAGTCTGTGTGCCTAGATACTTAATTTTATACACCTGTGGCCATGGAAGTGATTGGAACACCTGATTCTGATTATTTGGATGGGTGAGCAAATACTTTTGGCAATATAGTGTATATGTATATATGCTGGTCTTGTTGTATTCAGGTCTTTTCCCGTGTAAGATTGAGATTGAGATTGTCTTGGCAATGTTTCAGTGAGGTCTCACTCGCCATCTTCAGGCTGGGTTTTGGGCTTAAAGCATGATCGGAGCTGCTGTCTTTCTATAAATCTTGGTGGGGGTGTGTAGAGTGCTGGCTTTATTTCAGTAAGTGGAATGATTGGTTGTCACGATGTTAAAAAGTTTGCTAGGCCTGAACTGAATGAATTGACAGTATCATGATTGGTAGATTGGTGCTGATTGGTGCTGGCTATGTGTCTATTGTTGTTTCATGTTGTAATGGCCTGGGTGGTGGGTCGGGCTCGTTTGTTGACTAGGGCTGGTTTCCAGATGTCTGGTAGGTGGGAGGTATCATCACATTTATTCATGCTATGGGGGTGTTTCTCAATTTCAATAGCTTCCATAATTATTCTCTTGTTGAAATGTTCAGTGTTGGAGATTAACCTGGTTCCTTCAAAATTAATTTCATGTCCTGTAGCTTTAAGGTGCTGGAAAAGGGATGAAGTTGTTTCTTTTTTTCTTACTGCGTTCTTGTGTTCTGTGATGCGTGCATTTATTCTCCTGTTCATTTGTCCTTTGTGTGTTGCAGGGCAGATTTTGCATGGTATTTCGTAGACTCCTTGGTTTTCTAGCTGGATTTAGTCTTTGGGGTTTCTTAAGATGTTGGCTATTTTTTAGTCAGTGCCGAAGGCTGTCTTGATATTGGGTTGGAATTTTGCTGATTTTATCTGTGGTGCCTTTGATGTAAGGGAGTTGGTTGTTTGCTTCTATTTCCATAGTGAATTGTATTTTGGGGTGTAGGCTGTTGAGATGTGTGAGGAAGTTGTCCAGTTTTTCTTTCCCATGTGGCCAAATCACGAAAGTGTCATCAACATACCTAAGCCAGAGTTTGGGTTTGGGTTCAGATTTATCTAAGGCATTAGTTTCAAAATGTTCCATGTATTAGACCCTCATTATATGTTATACTATTTTGTACTAAAGCCAAACTTTTCCATTCATACATTTGAATTTGTTTATATCCCAGAATACATGCTAATCACTTTTCCAGGTTTTTTTTTCACAACAATCATAAGATACTTTGGATCAAGAAAATTGAGTATCCCGCATCTACAGGGTGACATGATCAAAATTTGGGCACTTGGCAACCAGCATGTATTCATGATAGTTGCAGACCTCTGGGCTGATTTGATCCCTCTTTGCGACCTTACTAGCCAACTTCCGACAAGCAAAAAATAATGGGAAAAGTTGGATTCATTTAATGACTGTATGATTCCCTTAACAACTGTGGCAAAGAAGGTCAAAAAATTGGATGCAACTCATTTATTATCTACCTTGCTTTTGCAATGGAAATTCTGGTCCCAATTGTCAGTCGAAGACTATCTGTAGAATGTGGGTGTTTAATGAAAGGCAGCATTTTCAGGTATATTGATTTTCATCTTGCCCAGTTAAGGACAACCTTTCATCTATGATATGAAAGTGTGTGGCTTGTTTTTCACCATTTTTGCCTTTATATATGGGTTTCTATGGAAGATGCTTTTGGAAGAATAGAAAAAAATATCTGATTTCCATCCATTCAAGTGCCGCAGCTTGGGTCCAATATATGATATCGTAGAGAGGCACTGTTGTTTCATACAGAGAGGAGAATAAGTGATATCCACAATTTCCAGTAATTTCTGGAAGTTGCAAAAGAGGGCAGCCACTCCAACAACTCTATAGTAGATACCTATTTCATTTTTATATGCATGATCAGCAGCTAACCTGAGAAGCAATGACATACCAATGACCCCAATCTATATTTAGCAATCAAGATGTAGCCCGGGATTTGAGTTACAGCATGGCATTGTACATTTCCATATAAATTGACAAATAGTTGGGAAATATTGTACAGCTGCTTATGTGAATCAGGTATTGCAAAAAGGGACCATACTGTTGTACCTAGACGGTACTGAGGATTGTCTAGAGAGCTCTTGAACATGATTATGTTGTTTGATCCAAACACAAGAGTTTTGCGTGAACTGTATCTGTAATTGGCTGAACTGCTGAAATGAATCCTTTCTCCCACTTGTAGTTCTTGTACTCTTGCCTGAATCGATTCTTAGGTTTGATTCCTCTGCTCCCCTCCATATGTAGAAAAAGTCCAGTTGGAGAACTAAGGATGTAATTTACGGGCTATGCAGAAGAGCTGATAAAAAATTTATGTACCCATGGGGAGAAAAAAATGGATCACTGGAATTAATAACTTGAAGATTCAGGGGTGATTTGTTCTAGAGTATTTACCCCCCCCAAAAAATGGAATGTTTATATAACATTTGAATAAACATTTTAAGAGGTTTTCCATTGAGAAAGTCCTTAATTGCAGATTTGCAATCCGTTCTTTCTTCTCTGATATTTAATATATTTTATGAATGATTCCATTGAGTTAGGTAAGTTTGTGTATGGTTTGCACTTCAGAAGCTTTAGCCTTGAGACAGATACTGCACAGAAAGATGAAATACCAGAAATAAAAGAAACAATTTGGTAAATAACTGAGGCGAGAACGTCTATACCATATGCATAATAACAATCAGAAAGGACATAGGAAAAGGAGAAGAACCAATCCATTCTGAAACTCATCTTTAGTGAGTTTAGTGAATTAACATTTCACAACCAATTAGAAACGTCTCTTCAAGTCAATATCTAATTTTCTTCCGGTTATATTCTTATAAGAAGTAATTTGTTTCTCTGCAGTGGCAACATGCCTTTCTATTACAACTGCAGTAAGCAAGATGAATAAAATCTGACTAAATCCAATGAGAATCTTTACCAGAATGAAGAATAACAGGTACAAGAGATTTCAAAAGGACACTTTTTTTGTTTCTGTTCAATAGTATTCAATTCTCAGAACCTGCCTGGACAAATCCCTGCACTTTGCTTGGCAAGGTTTTTCAGAAGTGGTTTGCTATTGTCTCCTTCCTAGTGATAATGAAACAAAATTATCTAATCTATTATCCATACCCACAACACTGGCCCAATGGGGTTAATACAGACATAATGTAGGCATATTTTTATGCATTACCAGTAACAGGTAACTATCTATTAATGACTATTGAAATGCAATGAGGTATAGCATTTGTCATTATTCTTTATCGTGATCTTGTGAATCATATGCTTAAGTTATGCATTTACACCAAAAATTGTTTAGAATTTTCTAGAGCTTAAAGAATTTATTGGAAGAGTCTCATCCATGTGTAATATGTATGAACAGATGGTGCCTCTACTAAACCCCTTAAGAATGCTTTCAGATCTTGTTACAAGCTAGCTGACCAACTGGGGCTTCCTCCAGTTTATAGCCATTCTACATAAGCTATGGTCATGTCTGCAGGCTTCTCATACAGGATTCCCCTCACAGAATTACACAGAGCAGTTGCTTGAAATTGGACCCAGCTATCAAATCTCCTCCAATGTTATCTTCTTAACCACAGCTGAGAGAAGAATGCAATCTTTTGAATATAAGCCTCCCATTTAGTTTTTTTTAGGAGCACCTCCTTCAAGTAATAAGCTAGTCATTTACCCATGCAGGTAAATCATAGAAAGCATAATAAAGACAAGTAGCATCTTATTTTTAACTGAAATTCTTCAAGTTGTCATTTATGAATGCAAATACATTTTCTATCCAGCTAGGTAGACCTCAATGATCCTCTTGGAGTAACTGTGTTAGTCTCAGGAACAGAAGAGTTTTAGTGGGAAATACAACAACTTATGGATATTAGGCATAGACTGGAACCCTCTCCAAGAAATCCTGAAAACACTGAAAACTATTGAGGGGCTCTGAGCAGGTGTGTGAATTGACAGGTGTTCACTTTTAAAAGAGTCAATAAAGTGTAGGCAGTAAGTTCTTTTAGATTTTGAAAATTAACTGCCTCTCAAATGTGGAAAGACATATGGAATAATGGGAAAGAAAATAGCAGTATGATTAGGAACAAAAGAATAGTTGAGTATGAAAGAGTTAAGTAGCATTTCACCACTTAAAACTGTTTTCTTGCAAACATGCCTTCCATGAAAAGCTTTAGCTGTCTTTAATATTTGCTTTTTATTGGAATTACAAGACCTTCTAATGCTTGATTAATTATTTGCTGTCAAGTATTAGGCAGTTCAGATACATTATATAGAAGGAGTTCTTTCAATGATTCCGTAGTGGTAGAATCAATAGTCATTGGGAATTCTATAACATGAAGATTCTGGACTCCAAATATAATTCTGGCTGGCTATTACTTCTTTTTGCTGACTTTCCTTCCTGCTGGTGAACTAGTTATTTCTCTGAAAGCATAGATCACTTTGCCCTTTGCGTTAACATTTTTATTGTGTGCTCTTTTGCTTCATGGTAGAAGGTTACTACTGTATATTCAAAATTAACTTTAAAATTGATACTCAGATCTTATTCTACAGCCCATAGTAGTAAAAGAAATTGAGTAAAAGAATATAAGTATTCCTACTTATAAGTAAAACAAAGAAAACATCCAAAGACAAATTACTGCTTAAACAGCAAAAAAGAATTTTCCTTTCATGGGTGCTCTGAATTTAAACCTCCTTTCTTTGTGGATTGGTATTAGGATCTTGGAAGGAATTACTATGATGCTTTGAACAGTTCTGGTACACATGAGTAATAGTTTATATTTATTCACATTTCCAGGACTTATCCCTTTATTAGAAAAGAAATGAATGTCTCTGAATCTCTATTATGATGTTTATTTTATCATACAATCTCAATGCAAATGTGACACTGCTGTGCCAAAGAAGGTGAAGAAGTTAAAATAGTTGTTTATATATAAATGTCTTATATTGAAAAAAATATTCATGAGCATACAGCATTAGAATAGCAGGCTTTGGAACAGGCAATTTGTCATTCATATATTAATTCTGTACATCTGTAGGTTGTCAGAGTATGGTTGTCCATGGAAACAGCCATTTTTTTCATTCAATGTTGGTAGGAATCACATTAGGTCATCATCATCATATGTTGCCACATTCTCAGCACTGGTCTTTCCAGATTATAAGGACCACCAACAGCAAGATGTTGAATGTTGGAACTAATTTTGGTATATATTTATAAATAGGGAAGATAGCAAGACTTCCTGTCTCTTTCAACCCACCATGCTGCATTTTCTCCTCACCCAAATATCCCTTTCATGATTCATGGAAGACTTTTATCCTTCCTATGACTGATCCAGAATTTCGCTTGGCCTGATTTTAATATGAATTCTAAAGAAGAAACAGAATCATAGATTCAGTAATTTAGGGAGTAAAAAAAAGTTGAAAGATAAACACACAATAAATGAAAAAAGTCACTAAAATATGGGGTGATCTTATCAAGTTTATAGACATTTTCCAGTCAAATTAATACATTAAAGATAAATTGTCTGAAATAGCAATTATATTTGCTTTCTAGTGTTCAAGCCACTATCCTGGCTTCCATAACATTTACAGAAAAAAACTATATATAAATGACCCAGTTGGAGAAAATGAAAGTGGAACTGCCATTTTCATTCCTGAATCTGTCATAAAGTTGGACATTCACCATTGAGAACAGGCACAATGAAATCAAATCAGCTGTTCTTGTCAGTACAAAGATCTGAAGGTTTGTGACATTTTTTTTCTACATAAATAGGAGACAGTGATTTATTCTCTCTTTTGGACATTTTAAATTTTACCCCTTGTGGCTTTCAAGTTTTGGTTTTGGGTAAATAGCAACTGCTATCAATTGTCACCAAATAGAAAATTTAAGGATTACCGTTTCTATAAAAGAAATTGATGTGGAAATTATACCTTTAATGGCGAGAGTGACTGCTGTGTATATCCCTTAAACGAAATATATTACATCCCTATGTTTAGAGGGGAAAAAAAGAGCTTTATGCAATCTGGAGGAACATCTGCAATAATTACAAGAAGAATGCCATCAAGAAAAATGTGTATTTTATATTAAAAATCACTCACTAGGGAAATTCTGCTACATTGACTAGAGAAGAAAAGACCTAAATCAAGGGAATACATCTTTCTGGAAGACAACAGACATATAACCTTAAAGTAGGAAACCAGGGTTCATACTCCAAAATGTACCAAGAACCTCAGCAAGTGGACTTTTTTTGGGTTGAAACATTCTGCTGCTTATTACCAAATTACCAAGTATTTTTTTCAGCTACTTGGATAAGCAGTGGAATATTTCAAACCAAAAAGAAAATAAGTCTAGTTGCCATGACTTAACTTCAGACAACTCTACCTGGATAACTGAGATTCTTCATCAAAAAAAAGCCCAGAGTCAGGATCCAAATTAGATTTAAATATAATTTAATATAGTTAATTAAATAAAATTAATAGATGCTATATAGATGACTACTACTCTATTTCCTTTGGGGGGGGTAAACAATACTATGTAATGGGGGTAGGAATGACTTTGAAGGCTACATCCAAGACTTTTGAGCTCTCTTCTTATATTAAACGTATAGATTGTGTCTAAAAGATGTCATGGAAGAAGAACAAGTTTTACCTGACAAAATGGAGGCTCAGCTGAAAGTGGATTTATAAATGATATGGAAAAAGATGAGACACAGACATACAAAAATGTGCCTAGTGTGTTAATAATTAAAAGGGACATAGAAGTAATAAATTAAGAGAGTGACCTGGATAATTTCTTTATGTTGTATTTACCAAAAAAGACTTGATAAAACTTTAAGAATCTCGTGAGAAGGTGTAAAGAAGATGTCAGCCGTCCCAACGTGGCTAGATAGCAAAAAAAGCCTTTCGAGGCCATGGTTACAATAACTCCCCTTTTACAATTCTCATCCCATAACTAATTCAGGATAGAGTCAGGGTAACTGGATTAAGCTGAGGTTTACTGCCCAGATGCCTTCTTGATGCCATGTAGACATTTTTTTCTTTGCACCCAGGGGGAGAGAAACATCTGCCTCTACCTAGGATTGAACTCTCAACCTTCCAAGCAGGAGGCTATTAGCTTCACCACTGGCCCACCACAACGCTTAAAGCCTACAATGAGCATACTTTATTAAGCAAATTAATTACAGTGTAACAAAACTGAATCTAAAGGTTTGCATCCAAAGCCTCTGGTTTACTTTTCCGTTTTCCTCACCTCACCCCTTACTTAACTTTTGCTGTCCAATTACATCCAAACAAATTGTTTTAATAAAGTCCTTAGCTTGGCGGGTAAGATAGTGTTGCATTCCATGATGTGACTTGGAACTACCAGCGGCTCTCACGATATGGCACAAGTAGTTTCGATTCCCCTGCAGCAGTGGTGGGTTTCAAACTTTTTAGAACCTCTTTTGTAGGTGTAGCCTGCTTTGTGGGAGTGGCTTGCCAGCCATATGGCTGGGTGGGCGTGGCCAACTTGTAAAATGTGGTGAAACTCACTTAACAACACTCTTACTTAGCAACCAAAATGTTGGCTCAGAAATGCTGGCATTTGAAGCACGCAAGTCTTAAAGCTGTCAAGTTACAAGACCCTTGCACCCCTAACCCTTTAGAAAAAAAAACCCAGGGGTGTTCAAACTTGACAGCTTTAAGACTTGTGGACTTCAACTCCCAGAATTCCTCCTCTCGTTCTTCATCTTGATGATGTGTGGACAGGCGGGGGGAAGGAGCTGGAACCGGTTCTAAATGGCAGTGTAGATTTGTGGAACCTCTTCTATAGAAGAGGTTAGAACTGGCAGGACCCACCCCTGCCCTGCAGATAGCCCTCCTTTTATCCCCAGCCTGCAGCTCCGTCCCCCTGTTTCTTATGGCAGACTAGCATGTAGCAAACCTTAGCCAGTATAGTAGGGCAGTTCTGGCAGAAGAAATGATTTGTTTGCATTAGTCATTACAGAAATAGAAACAATATGACATTTCATTTGCAAGCTTTAAATTTTAGTGTTTTCTCAGTTTTCATCATATTCTGTTGCTGCTTATTCTGAAAAAAAAAAAGCACCAGGTATGAAAAGTAGAGATGGAAAAACTTTAACAGGCAAGCTAGTTCTCCCTAAGCTATCTCAATTAATGCTGTTTTCCTTCAATTTAATCAAAACATGTTTATGGCTTTAGGTTTCCATTTTCAAAGAAGACATTTTTATGAAAATACATACAGATGCCAAGTTCTGGCACTTAACCTCTAGTGAGATGGCTGAGCTGCTTTTGTATCTGTCCAACTATTTGCAACCTTTCAGGCTTCTTAAAATCACCCATAAAAATATGCTGAAAACAAATGTTCTTCTGATTCGAAAGGAATAGCTCGAGGCTATAGAGAGGTGAAAAGAATAGAAAATAACAACTTTGCCATCCCGTAGACAT
Source organism: Natrix helvetica (assembly GCF_964273705.1). Classification (NCBI taxonomy): domain Eukaryota; kingdom Metazoa; phylum Chordata; class Lepidosauria; order Squamata; family Natricidae; genus Natrix; species Natrix helvetica. The sequence continues at coordinate 47,091,924 of NC_138552.1, forward strand.
ACAATAATCTAATAACAAAAATAATTTCCAAAAGTTCTGAAAATGAAATTGACAATATTCAGGAATTTGAAAGACAGATTCTACATAGAATGAATCTAAAAGGAAAGTTTAATAAAAATCCTTCCTGACCCCATTTCCTTCTAGGCAGACTGGAAAAAAATAGGATTTGGTACATTTCCAGGAATACATAATGATTTATGATACAGATTGTCTTCCAGTGTGTTACACTGAAATAATTAAATTATTTAAAAATGGTAGGAATTATAATATTCACCTAGTTTCTCATCTAGCTTTAAAATCATGTTATGTGTCCTCAAAAAGCTCTTTAAAAGCTAGTGAAGTCTTCAGAACAAATCAAGCTGCATTGCGTTCTCTTACAATCTTCTAAAGCCCAAGCTGTAGAATGAATAAATGTGTACAATGCTACTGATCTGCATCACCACTATACATTTCTCAGTTAAGTTAGCTGCAACTTTGTACTACTCAACTGGTAGTAAAAAAATAACCAAACGTTTATGTTAGATATTAACATATATTGCGGCAAGTCTCCTCTCAGGTCCGCCGCTACGGCGGGAAACAGGTATTGCTCTGATTGGTCGAGAGGCATACCCGATCCCTATAAAAGGGGAACCCTCAGACCACAGAGCAAGCTGGATCACTACTACTACTAATAAAGAGCTGTTAAGTCACTACGTGTCCGGAGTCTGTTCTCTCGTTGCCCAAATCTAACATTGGCGACGAAGGTGGGATCGAGAGACAGATAGGACGAAGAAAGCTACCTTCAGAATCCCAGGATTCGATCCAGCCCAGGAATTCGGCAGTAATTCCGGCAGCCATCTCAGGACATCCAAGCGCGGCAAACTCAACGAAGAGAAGATGGCGATGCACACTCCTCCCGCACCGTTCGACCCGATGAATGACCAATGGGAGGCCTACATGATTCGTTTCGAGTGTTTTCTCGAAGCGAACGAATACACGGGGATCACCGACTCCGGAAAAAGAATATGTTCCTCAGCTACTATGGGTGAGAAGTTTTCAACACGGCCCGAGATCTCTCCGAACCTACACCAATACAAGCGGTATCATGGACGGCGCTACAACAGACTCTGCAAACTCATTACGCGCCAAAACCTTCCCGCCACGTTTGCCGCCAGGAATTCAACACGCGGAACCAGAAGGCGGGAGAATCAATCAACCAATATGTTGCAGCCCTATGTAAAGCAGCGACTCATTGCGAGTTCGGGGATCTGGACGAGCAAATCCTGGCAAGACTTGTTTGTGGGTTAAAGGACATTTCGCTACAAAAAAGGCTGTTGGCCAATCCCAATTTAACCCTGCAAATAGCGCTAAACGAAGCAAGGGCATCCGAGTCAGCGGAAAGATCGTCGGAAACCATACAACGCGGATTCAACGCGAGCCAGCCAGCACCCAGACATGCCAGAGTCCACTACGAGGACACCAATCCAGACTTCGAAGATCCCGAGTTCGAGGACAGTCACCTGATGCGGAGCAGTCACATGAGGCCTGGGGGGAGATCCGGATTCCGCTTGCTGCCCTGCGCAAGCTGCGGAGGGAATCACCCCCGGTCTACCTGTCGGTTCAGGAACGTTGTTTGTTCGCACTGCGACAAACTTGGTCACATCGCACGAGTGTGCCGGAGCGAAGTCCCTGCCTCCTCACGGCAGCCTCCAATGTACCGCCAACAAAAGTCCAACCCAGGGGCTTGGCGAAATCAAAAAGGGCGCCCAGAGAGAAACCCACGAGGGTTTACCCAGAGAGAAAATTCCCAAAGAGCTGAAAGGGCGTATTCCCAGAGAGATTACACACAAAGAGCTGAGAGAGCGTTCTACCAGGACGCCCAACGAGAGTATTGTCAGGATACCGATGCTGAGATAGAGTTGACCCAGAGAGAGGAATTGCGAACCTATCTCACCACAATAAGTCAGGTCCGCACCAAGCGGCCTAAAAAGCTAAAAGTCACAGTCCTCTTGGAGGGCTCTCCTTGCGAGCTGGAAGTTGACACAGGATCGTCCCTGACGATCATTTCATGGGCCTCCATGAAAAAGGCTATCCCTAGCCTCAAAAAGAGCCAACTACGTACACCATACATCCTGCTACGAGACTACCAGGGGAACCAAGTCCCCATCGTGGGCCAAGGCACGTTCCAAATTCGTTTCAAGGACATCGTAGCCCAGCTGCCCATGACCATCGCCAGCGCGCAGTTACAGAACCTTCTAGGACTAGATTGGTTTGAAGCCTTGGGGTTAGAAGTCACCGGGATCAACGCCGTGGAGAACAGCAGCGCTGAACAGATTTTTAAGGAGTTTGAGGATGTGTTCAGCCCCGGTCTTGGTAAGTATGTGGGTAAACCTATCTCATTCAATTTAGACCCCAAAGTGGCGCCAATCCGACTTAAACCGAGATGAGTGCCTTTTGCACTCCGCCCAAAAATTGATAAAGAGATCGATAAATTAGTAGAGCAAGGAATCCTTGAGCCGGTGGATCACGCGCGCTGGGAAACTCCCATTGTAACTCCAGTCAAACCAGACGGATCAGTCCGCATCTGCGCGGACTATAAATGCACAATTAATGTCGCGCTACAACAAAGCGCATATCCTGTGCCCGTAGTCCAACACTTATTACACTCGTTGGGGCCAGGAAAGATATTTGCTAAACTAGACATGGCACAAGCTTACCAGCAATTGCCTGTGGATAGCGCCACGGCGGAGGCCCAAACTATAGTGACGCATAGAGGAGCATTCAAATGCAACCGGCTACAATTCGGTGTGAGTATTGCCCCAGGACTGTTCCAGAGCGTCATGGAACGACTGTTGCAGGGAATACCGGGAGTCATCCCCTATTTCGACGACATCTTGGTGTCCGCTGCAAACGAGGAGCAACTATTAAAAAGAGTCAGAACTGTTTTGGCCAGAATCAGAGAGAAGGGTCTCCGCCTCAAAAAAGAGAAATGCCAAATTAACGTTCCTAGTGTAGAATTCCTGGGATATAGAATCGATGGTCAGGGAATACACCCCACTTCAAAGAAAATTAAGGTGATCCAGGACGCCCCCACACCACGAAATCAGACCGAGTTGCAGGCCTTCCTCGGACTACTTAACTTCTACAGCGTTTTTCTGAGACAGAAAGCGACCGTTGCTGAGCCATTACATAGACTACTCCAAAGGAACGCAACATGGAGATGGGGACGATCCGAAGCAGCAGCTTTTGCCGCAGTCAAGCGCCTGCTCACCACCGACTCGCTGCTAGTGCAATACAGCCAGACGCTACCACTGGTATTGACCTGCGATGCATCCCCATTCGGAGTCGGCGCAGTGCTCAGCCACAGGATGCCAAACGGGAATGAAGCACCCATCGCCTTCTACTCCAGGACTCTATCATCGGCCGAGAGGAATTACAGCCAGATGGACAGGGAAGCGTTAGCTGCTGTGGCTGGAGTCAAACGTTTCCACGAATACCTCTACGGCCGCGATTTCAAACTGATTACAGATCATAAACCGCTGTTGGGACTTTTGGCGGGAAACCGCCCCACACCAGTCTCCCTTTCTCCACGCATGACCAGGTGGACTGTTTTCCTGGCCGCGTACTCATACAAGCTGATACATCGACCGGGCTCCACTCTAGGACATGAAGACGAACTCAGCCGTTGCCCACTCCCGGATCTCTTGCCAGACCCCACTCCCGAGGTACCGGTGCTGTTAATTGACTGTTTGGACTCAGGACCAGTTTCTTCCTGCGACGTTGCCAGATTCTCTTCTAGGGACAATGTAATAAAGCAAGTTCAAACTTGGGTTTGGAGGGGGTGGCCGAAAGGAAACGTGGGCCCGGAATTCAAACTGTTTTGGGCAAAACGGGATGAACTTTCAGTGTTACAAGGTTGTTTATTGTGGGGGGATCGAGTTGTTATTCCTTATGCATTACGTAGAAACGTGTTAGAGGCGTTACATGTTGGGCATCCGGGGATCGTTAGAATGAAGGCGTTAGCAAGGAGTTACGTTTGGTGGCCAAATATGGACAAAGAGATAGAGGAATGGGTGGCCACTTGTGATCCGTGCCAAGAATCTAGACCAGCACCCCCTGAAGCACCCGCCACAGAATGGGAGAAGCCTAAAGCACCCTGGTCGCGAATACACATCGATTTCGCAGGGCCAGTCCAAGGTCAGACTTTTCTGATAGTTGTGGATGCATACTCCAAATGGCTAGAAGTAGTCCTAATGACTTCAACCACGGCAGAGGCAGTCATTAAGGTGCTACGGCGACTTTTCGCCACTCATGGCCTGCCTGACCTCCTGGTGTCCGATAACGGGCCACAGTTCACGGCCATGCAATTTGAAACGTATTTAGCAGGTCAGGGAATTCGGCATGCCCTCGGCGCGCCATTCCATCCGGCATCGAACGGACAGGCGGAGAGAATGGTGCGATCCGCAAAAGAGGCCCTCGCTAGGATGGGTCCAGGTGATTGGCAAACACGCATTGACCATTACCTCTTAATTCAGGCATATTACCCCCAGCGCAACGACGGGTAGGAGCCCCGCTGAACTACTCATGGGCCGCCGTCTACGGTCTCACCTGGACCGTCTTCACCCAAATTACTCTGCCACATCGCCCCCAGACTCTACAAGCAAAATTCGGAATTTTAGCATAGGGGATTCAGTATACGCCCACAACTATGCAGGGGGGACATTGTGGATGCCGGCAAAGGTAATCGGCATCACGGGTCCACGTTCATATTTGCTGGAACTTGAAGATGGACGGAATTGGAAAAGGCACATAGACCAACTACGGGGTCGCCTGGCACACTCAAACCTACGAGCTGAGAACGAAAACTATCTGCCAGAGCAAAGTCAGCCACCCGAGAGCCCCAACACAGAGAAACACGACACCTGCGAGCCCAGGATAGAACAAGAGGTTGAATGCGAACCAGAACAGCGCCAAAGCGATGAAAGCCTGCCGACCCCAGAAAGCGAAGCTGAAAGAACAACCGATCCTGCAACCACTCCCGATCAACCCGAACTACGGCGTTCCACCCAGGTGAGACAAACACCCACTTATTTGAAAGACTATGTAACTAACCGGAATGCTCCATCTAAGAAGGGAGGGGTGTTAGATATTAACATATATCGCGGCAAGTCTCCTCTTAGGTCCGCCGCTACGGCGGGAAACAGGTATCGCTCTGATTGGTCGAGAGGCGTACCCGATCCCTATAAAAGGGGAACCCTCAGACCACAGAGCAAGCTGGATCACTACTACTACTACTAATAAAGAGCTGTTAAGTCACTACGTGTCCGGAGTCTGTTCTCTCGTTGCCCGAATCTAACAGTTTATTTGCCAAAATCGATTTTGGAGTTATATTTTCAGATATTTTATAAAAACAAACAGTAACTGTGATGCATAATGCAGTCTCTTTCTTTTTCATGTTCAGGCTTAGGTTTGTGTGTGTGGGTGTTCAGACAGAGTAAGGATGTTTGCAAGGGATGAATTCATGCAGAAAGAATACATTCAGTTTCTGACATATCCAGGTTATAGCTAGGAATGACTCCTGTTTGAAGCCTTGAAGAGCAAGCCCAAGGGAAGAAGACTGGGAATCCACCTGGAGACTTAGAATAGAAAAAGCAGAAATTATAAACTGTGAATTCTCCTGAAAGTCCTTAACACAATTGTTCTTAATACAATCTCATTATAATATTATATGGCTAAAATACCTATCTTGTTGTACATCCATGGATTTAACCCCTTGGGATCTAAACTCTGAATATTAAAATGATTGAATATTAAAACACGGAGAAATGTTTATTTCTTTTTCCTTCTACAGATTTTTTTCTATTTTTACTTGATAAAGAATTATAGGTGAACGATGCCTCTGATAAACTCTACACAGGGATTTCACTATTTTTTAAAAAATGTCTTAAAGGAATTTCTAAAGCCAGGCAGCTTCGACTGCATTTGTGAATGCTTGTGGTGCAATTCCAAAATTTAGCCTGTCTTTCACTGGAAACAAAGGTATAGTAGTTCAATTCATTCATTCAACATAACAGCTAATACTTCTTGAAACATTGTCATATCCTTCTTCTAGGAAGCCCATTGATCACTAAAGCCTAATCTCATCCAGAAATCAATTAAGGGGCTTAATTCTAAAGCTAATTTTATTGTGACTTTATCTGCCTAACTGGTTTGAGGGCTGCATCATCTTGACCATGTATAAATAACCTTTATAATTAAAGTCATGCATATCTTGCAAAGCACCTTGTCAAACCTAAGCATTCAGCAAAAGCACAAGTATTAGCTGACTATTCTTACTTTGCAAAAGAATTGATGCTTCTGCACTATCCATAGTCAGAAGTCTCTTTTGCTTCTCTCAGTCAGCTCATGGAATTGTCAGATAAGGTTTTAATGTGTCACACAACACCTTCTTTTCACCATCTGCTGAAAACATTTTGTCACAGCAAGTGGCAGCCCCCTGAGACATGCTTGTAGACAGAAAACTGTACCATGAACTGCACCGTAGATTCCCAGAATCTGTAAGAACACCAAGAAGACAGTAGGGAGATATGGAGGGTGATAGAAATTGTCACGCATGTCAAGAAAAGCACTTCCTCATTGGAACTTGGAATATAATTTATAGTCTTTGTGTGGATTATATTTCTGGATCCTTGGGTGAGGAATGATTGTTGGAAATATCAGGAACTGAGAGAAAGAGCTCTACAAGGTATACAAAGAGAAGGATTCTTTCTGTCCTAAAAAAAATAGTTGGTAGCAATCAGAGTCATATTGAAAGGAGATTAATCAGCAGTATATCAGCTGGACAAACTAGCAAAAAGAATTATTTTTGAGCCCTAGAAAAGCAGTGGTATGGAAACTGTGATATCGTGGATAAGTTTTTTGTTCTTATTAATGAAAATTAAAATGAATTTATTAATAAAACAAGAGTCAAGCATCTGACAGAATCAGTTGGTATTTTGGCTTGGTAGATTTCAAGATAAACAGGACTGAAAGCAGAATAATTGTGTCATGATGAAGGAAGATGCTGCACTGAAACTATCAATAGTTTATAAATCCTGGTAGTTTACTTTACAAATCCAGGGGGTGGATGAATAAATAAGACCTGAAAACATTGATCATATATAAGTTCAGGAGGAATTCAAGACTGCTTTCCTGTCATTTTGTTGGATGCCCCAGCCTCTCTCTATCAGAACTGCAGTTTTCCCACAAAGAAAGAGCTTCAGTTTTCTTTAGGATTCAGCCAATCTCTCCATATAATTTCATTTTTTTTCCAGTGAGAAGCAAATTTCTTCAAATATAAATAATTGGCATAAGTAGTAGTTTTCCATGTCCTTAGCCAGAACCATGCATGCTTCAGAAGATGTTTCTTTTTATTTAGCAAATTTGTATGGTAAGCCATCTATCTAGTGAAAGTCCAGGCAATGAACAAAATAAGAAACATCATCAAACTATAAAACAAAAAGTAAAACAAACAAACAAAAACCCAGAAGGGACTGAGCTGCCCGTATCTCAGATATCAGGATGTCTATGATGTACACTGATTTCTGTTTGCTTAGTAATAGTTGTCTGTGTTCTTTAGAATAGCAATTTCTCAACTGCTATAAAACTCACAAGATCTTATGAAACTGATGTAATCATGGTGTTCAGCTTTATTGAGATTATTTCTGTATTAACAAAATTCTAAGGGTAGTAATATAATTTATACAGTAAATCATCAGACTTGCGCACTTGGAAACATCTTGTTTACATGCACTTTCAGTCTTGGTCTTCATTATCTTGACATACTCTCTCTGCAGCTTATTATTATTATACTTGAGTCTGCATATTTTTATGCCAACAAATTGTGTGCAAACACAGCAGTTTTAATGTCCTGACCTCCCTTAGGTTAACTTGCATTGCTTTTGGAAATCTTCCTAATTTATCAGACTGGACAAGGTTAGCTATATGCTTATCTCAGATTTTGATATTTGCATAGTGCTGGACCCTAAAAGTGTACTGTATGGATATTTATTCCTGATATGAACCTGACTAACTGAATGCACTTCAACAAGTCGAAGCTACTTTGATGTCAGTTCATAATAGGTTAAAAACAAAGTTTTGTAATGGAATGTAACAGTAGTATTCTAAAATTTCTTGTAATGTTTTGGGATATCTAAGCCTAACCTTAACCCTGATCAAGAATTAGAACATCTCCCAGCAAAGAACTAAACATGTAATTCTATTTTGCTTGTTGTGCTGCTAGACAGCATATGTCAGGTACCATTGAGACTGTATTCCTGTGGTCTTCACAAAATCTTTAGAGAGCATCAATTGATAGAGCCTCAATAGCACCATATGGCTTTATGACATTTTCCACTCTCATCCATTGCAAATACCATTTAAGGAAAAAATATGGAAGCATCAGCAGTTACATTAGCATTTCCACTTATTGTCAAGCATCTGGAGATGTAAAAATGAGAAATGGAAGAAGGGAATGAAAGTATTTTAAAACAAATACAATCTTCAAATGACCTTTGAATGCAGTCAGAAGTTCTGAAGAAGATTGCTAAGCAGCTGTCTGGGAGTGGTTTTCCATGTGCTGCTAAATAGAAATATGACATAGCAGTGGCTTTTTCTGCATGCTTTTTCATGAATTTATTTTTCCTGTTTTGTGTCTGTTGTATGTATAGGGTCTCATATATGCTACAACCTAAGTGTGTGTGTACATGTACATGGTGGGTTGATGTTACCAGTCAATAACAACACAAAAAAAGAAGAATAAATGGTCTTTTAAAAAAAATGGATTTAAAAAAAAAAATCATACAAAAGATACCAGTTTTCTGAGAACTGGCCAGTTTTATTAGAATTTACATCACACAATTCCATCATGTTGACATTCTTATTTAGTTTTTGATTATATGTCTCTGACAAACATTACAGATGATTCTGTACTGCTGACAGTTAATATCAGGACTTGTATTTAGAAAGACAAGATATTGATACCACCAGGGATTACGCTGACAAGCCAATGAAAGAAAGATACCAGAGAGAAAGATGTTTCTGGATTGTTATTTTTTCATACCCCGTATTGAAATAATAACTTCTAAGTTCAATTAGAGTTGCAGTATAGATTAATACCGTATGTATGCCAGCATTGATTGAAGAAGAAATAGGAATACATTGTACATTATAAAAAAGGCAATAATTTTGTTATCCCAAATCCACATTCTTGCTAATAAAATAAATGTTTAGTAAAAAGAATTTAGTACAAAAAGCAAAATATTAATATTTTAATAACATTAACAATTACTAAAGTATTCTTATAATAATTTTATTAAAATTGCAGTTACAAAGATAAAAGACATGACATCATAACCAGTCATCAAGTTAGTCACCGTGTGACCATGCCTAATTTTCTAACCAATTTTGCGATAGTCATTAAATGAATCATTGCAGTTATTAAACAAACTTGGTGGCAACTGTGGTGGTCATTAAGCAAATCCATTATTCTTATTGGGTATTTTTTACTGAAACTCAGAAATAAATTCCTGTTAATTTTGTATTGTAAATTGGGGTGGGGGACTCATTGGAATTCAAATCTGGGCCATAAGTAACTCTGGGGAGGGTTTGTCATTAATTTGAAAGCTTACTAAGTGATCAGTTGTAAGTCGATAACTTATCTTCTCTTAAAATATAAAAAAGATATCTTTTTCCCATTATCTTATCTTAAATTCTGAAAGCCTCACCATTCAGTTCTAATCAGCAAAAGTCCATTAAGAGTTACCATAAAACAACATACATGTTTCGTTTCATTGTACATTTGTGAGTTGAATTATTATATTCTTCTCCTTTAATTATAATGTTTAGTTCTTTCCGTTTCCTTCTAGTGTTTAACTTTCAAAATCCTGTCTTATCAAGGAAGGATTTTTTTTTTTATAATTTTCAGAAATATTTCAAATCTCTGTGGACCCTTAATCTATTTATAATTTTATGATATCAAGGGTCTAGCTATAGCACTCAAACTTATATACCACTTTACAGCGTGATATATAAGCCCTCTCTAGCAATTTTACAGAGTCAGCATATTGCCCCCAACAATCTGGGTCCTCATTTTACCCACCTTGGAAGGATGGAATGCTGAGTCAACCTTTAGCTGGTGAGACCCAAACTGCCAAATTGCTGCCAGGAAGTGATCAGCAGAAGTAGCCTGCAGTACTGCATTCTAACCATTGTGTCACCGTGGCTCTTATCAGCCTTTGGCTGTTTATTATTATTTCTAATCACCCTTTTGCTGTTCTTTCCCCAAATAAATGTTAAAGTTAAATAAATGTTAAAGTCCTTAGTCTTGCAGTTAAAACTTCTTTGAGGAAGGAGGTTCTTCCAGTAGATGTTGTAAAACCTGCTGATCAAAGCTTCTTAATAGTTGAAAAACCATTAAGAAATTAGGCTTGACTGAGCTTTTTGTCCATAGAGACTACATTAATGGCTGTGAGCTTAATGAACTCTCTTAATAATTCAGCCGCTCTACTCACAGCCAACTGCAAAAACCTTGGTTCATGCTGTCTACTTTTGAGGAGCAGGTGTGCAAAAAGCATATGGGCAATCTTATGATCTCTCCTTTACCTGGAGAGATTTAAAGTGCCAGGATTCATCTTCTAGTTCTGATCTCTGCCATAATGCTGTTTCCACCTTTTGAGGACATTCTACTATGTCTTCTCTGGAAGTGAATAATTACTAAATTGTTAATGTTAAGAATATTAAATGATGACTATTTTAAACTGTCTCACAATATACAAGATGGCCAATGCAATTTTTCAAATGTCTTTAAAATGTTACATAGAAGGATAAGATTTGTTCTGTTTCATTTCAGAGCGCAGGAGAGTTCCCAATAGCCAAAGTGCTCCAAGATGGTAGGTTAAAGTGCCCTCTTCCTGAGATATTTTAATTTGAATTTCTGAGCAGTGGTTTGGACTTTCTTATCTAAATAAACTTCCCTACTCTTTCATTCTTTTTTACACCAAAACGTATGATTTTCTTCATTCTTACAGATTTGTGATTGAAATCTTCAGCAGGCATCTAAACAGCAACTGTCTCAACATCTGGCTTTAACAAAAGCTTCTACTTTTTTCTGCACAAAACACAAATGAATTCCTAGGAAAAGAAAGACAATTTTTCAATGAATATCATAGAAAAAGTTGCATTTGCCAATATTTGTGTTTTATTTTTGAATGACAGAGTTATGTAAAACAATGTAATTGATAAAACAAACATGACTGGACAAAGAGAAACCTGAAATAGATTAGATGAAGTTTGAACAGTGAAATCTCTACTTGGTTCAAAATATCTGAGAAGTATGATTTGATCAATACCTACTGCTGTGGTCTGAAGACAAGCTATTTTCCTCTTACTGTCAGTTGTTTCGCACTTGGTAGAATCTCTATGTTGGGCAAATATTGTAAATAGGAGATACTTGGCACATTAGATGAATCTGGGTCAAGGGAGGCATCTATAGATTCAGAATCAGCAATCAGCTTTAGTTACTCAGCCAGTGATAACAGGTTAGCGGACTATATTTTCTTCTTCCATCTCTGAACTTTGGTATCACCAAATACCTGCAGCTTTTTATCACAAATTCTTCTCATCAAATAGATGACTAATGAGGGATCAGAACTAGTGGCAAATCCATGTGACAAAATCACAATTCAGGAGTAAAGCACATCCTCAGGTTCAAACCTGATGTTGATGTTTAAAAGATCAAGGAGCAAATACTAAGAAATATTCACATTGAACTTAAAGATCCAATGGCAGTCAATCGACCTAGTATAGTCCCCATTGAATTAATAGTCACATTCTGCAAAAACAAACAAACAAATTGTGGTATGCTCTGATTTTTGAATAGGACAGGTGTCCAAATCTTATTTTGGGGAAAATATCCAGAGAACTTAGTAGAATAACAAAAGCTGGAAGGGACTTTGGAGTTTCTAGTCCAGTCTCTGATCAAGCAGGAGACTCTATATTATTGCAGAATAATGGTTGTCCAGTTTCTTCTTTAAAACTTCCAGTGTTGTAGTTCCCACAACTTCTGGAGGCAAGTTATTCTACTAGTGAATTGCCCTCACTATCAGGAAACTTCTTCTTAGTTCCAGGTTGCCTTTTGCCTTGATCAGTTTCCATCTGTTGCTTTTTGTCTTGCAGATGCTTTGGAGAATACTGTAGGTAGACCTCCTCTTCTTTGTGCAGCCCCTCAAATACTGGAATACTGCTATCATGCCTCCCTTGCTCCTTCTCTAGGCTAGATATACCCAATTCCTGCAAGTGGTCTTGGCCCCTAGTCCCCTAATCTTCTTTGATGCTCTTTTCTGCACTCTTTCTGGAGTCTCAACATATTTTTTTTCTAATGTGATGCCCAAAACTGGATGCAGTACGTAATATTCTCTGGGCAGCTGCATTCAGGAGTAAATTATTCATTCTGGATGGGGAAGACCTGGCTTCAATTCCACCCAGCAAAATCAAAGAGGTTTGCGAGTTTTAAAGCCCCTGGGAACTTTTACCCCTCAATGGGATCAGCACTGGGGCAGAATCTATGGCTTGATCCTGGACTCAGTTTCTGTTCTGAGCTACAATGACAACCATGTTTAGAAGAACCTTTGTACAGATTCATCTCATGTGCCAACTGAACCCTTCCTTGGATCAAGAAGCTCTGCTCTTTTCATTCAAGCTTGGTTGCTACTTGAAGTGCATTCTACCTGGGTCCAAAACCTGAGAAGATTCTTCTTGAGGAAGATCTCATTTAGTGCTCTTTAAGCTTCTCCCCTTTAGCTTCTTGATGATAGTGTTCTGGTTCATTTTTCTCTCACAAGAATGTTCGAACAAACTATGCTTAAGGTTAATTTTGTTGGTTAGTGCATTCTGTTAGAATATCAATCAGATAAAAGGAAACATAGGAAGAAAGTTATTTAGAAAATGCACATGCATCACAGTTGGATTCAGATAATCAATTTCAGGTACACTTAAACACTCTTAGAATCTTCTCTATGTATATGTATTGAGACCTTGGAGAGTAGTAGACTGTGCCATTAACCTTTTTCATCATGCACTATTGATTATTTTCTTTCAACAAATGCAAATTCAGCATATCTACACTATGCTAAATATACACAGGCTTTTTGCATAGTCCGGGCTCCTGGGCTGTATGGAAATAATGATGAAGTCTCCTTCAAGTTGACCTTGACTCCTGATGGCATCTTGGACAGACACAGTTTTTTTCACTGAAGTATGGAAGTGGTTTGACGCTGCCTTCTTCTATGACATGTTTTGACTGTACAATACACCATTGTGTTCTATTATTTCATAAAAGTCTCCCAAACAAGAGGCTTCTTGACCCAACCTTGTATAACTTCTGAGCTCAGGCAAAGTCAACTCAGGACTTCTACCTCCTGAGACCTTATGGAGATAAGCAACCTTTTATAGAGTCTCTCATACTGAAAGCTAGTTTGGTGTAATGGTTCATCCATCAGGCTATAAACTGGGAGAACATGCATTCAAGTCCCACTTTGGACACAAAACCAGTTGGATGATCCATCAGGTCATTTTCTCTTAGTCCTAGGAAAATACAATGGCAAACCACTTCCAAACAACCCTGGCAAGAAAAGTGCAGGGATTCATCCAGGCTATTTCTGAAAATTGGGCATGACTGAATGGAAGAAAAACAAAAATATTTTCCAGGGTTAGCTAACATATGGATGGCTTTATAAGAGTGTGGTCTCACAGTCCCTTTCCCATTCATTTATTGGGATGGAATAACTTAAAATGTTTGTCATACACATTTATATAGAGTGTTCTGTAGATAGATTTGCCTGCTTGAACCAAAAAAGTCTCCATTTATAACAAAAGCGTCTTACATTGGGAATCAGGCTTCATAGATCTAGGCAATTACCTAGGAGCATTTTTAAATAGTTGAGATCAATGAGCACGATGAATATTTTGCATTACTCAAAAACAAGATAATATTTAGACAGGTATGTTACACAGTGTTATATATAATTATACAAATGTTCCTGCCATTTACATCAATGGAACTTAATGTTCAAAACCAAATTCAGGATTGCTATCCATTACTGTAAATCAAAGATCAAATTTAAATTCTATCAGGCAAATAGGATTGGAAAAAGAAAATGTTTGCCATTTCATTGTGATTTAGGAGAACATACTCTAGATTGGATTTAATTCCTAATCTTTAAATTAAATGATTATCTGGAGAATATTTTCCCATGGGCCTTTTAAATTGTACCTTTCTTTTTATTTTAATTTTATTGCTCTATTTAAGCAGCTGTGATGATGCAGAAGTTAGAATGCAGTATTGCAGGCTAATTCTGTCCACAGCCAGGAAGGTTGACTCAGCCTTCTATCTTTCCAAGCTTGGTAAAATGAGGACTCAGATTGTTGGGGGCAATATGCTGACATTTGTAAACTACTCAGAGAATGCTGTAAAACACTATGGAATGATATATATAAGTCTAAGTGCTATTGCTACTGGTATTAATTTTAATGGTGCAATTTGGGATGCCATCTATTTAAAAAGTAAGTATATATTTCACATATCTGCTTTATTTTATTTGGTTCCGTTGTTGTTCAGATAAATTACTTTGGGTATTTAATTGTATATTGTGCTCTGTTTTCCATTTGAGAATCATTAATCTGAAAGATTGTTCAATCCAAATGTATTTATGGGTCCAAGTCCAAACATGAGTAAAAATCCAAAAGTATGGTAACTATAAAAATGAATTTTAAAATTATGTGGCAATCCTAAAAATCCTACAACAATATACCTGTACATAATTAATAACAATTATATAAAAGAAGGGAACACTAGTGAAACTGCAATTAGTCAATTTCAAATATTTTCTCAACATTAATACAATTGAATCAGATTCATAAAGCTTTACTGAGATGGATTACTAGTCAAGAAACAGAAATATGGAATTGGTATGTAGGACCAAATATTTATGGAAAGGAGAATTCTACCCTAACTTGTTGGGTGACTCCTAAAACAATGGGCCAAATGACTTGCACCAACCAGTAAGTTTCTCTGTATGTCTGTGTGTGTATGCGGGAGACATTTCATATCTGTTTTAACTGTCACAATTTGACAACCTTTTTTTAAGAATGAAGTATAATTGAAGATAATTTATTTACCTTTTCTTGACTGCCATTTAAATGATTTTGGAAGTCATTGACACTGTCACAACAGGAGAAGATCTGTAGCTCATTCCACTATCACTGTGGCTGCCCTAATTCATTTCCAGAATAGCCTTCCCCAGAAATAATCTAGGCATAAACAATTATGGTGATATGGAGAGTTTAATTGCTGAGCCAGTTCCAAGTTGCTGCAGAAACAATGATACTACAAAAATTGTGTGTGAGAGAGAGACAGAAACAGAGAGAGAGAGTGTGCATGCACATTATTTGCTGCACTATATCAATAAGCACTATTTGCTGCAATTATAACCCCCTTTTCCAGAATCATTTTGTCTTCATCATTTTTTTTCATAATTAGTTGTTGTTAGTTGCCAACCCATCGTGACCCAATGGACAGTGCTCCTCCAGGCCTTCCTATCCTCTACTATCCTCTGGACTCCATTTAAGCTCATGCCTACAGCTTCAGTGATTCCATCCAGCCACCTCATTCTCTCTCGTACCCTTCTTCTTTACCCTCAATTATTCCCCAGCATTAGGCTGTTCTCCAGTGAGTTGTTCATAATTAGAGTCAAGCCCAAAATCCTTCTTCAAATTTGATGTATCAAACATAACACAGTGACCCTAGCTGGAGTGCCCAGTAGGGTGTGAAGTTTTGGGAATAGGATAGAAATGTCTTCAGCAGAAACCACTGAAATATTGGATCAGGCCATAATAAAGTGTGGCATATTACAGCCATTCTAATAAAATATTTGAATAAATCTTTGAGGAAACCTAATTTTGCAGAAAGGGGGAGGAGAAAAATAAGATGTTTTAAAAGTGCAATCATATGGAAGATTTAATCTTAAAAGTTTATATTACATCTTTTCAAATAAATCAAATATACAGAGCAATTGCAAAGAGAGCGACATTTGCAATTTAATGAAAAAAGATTACAAGGATAAATGGCTTCATGCAACTAAATGCCCTATTTCTTATCTATCAAAGGAAAAGCAAGCCAAATTTATCACTTCTGCTAAAGAAAAATAATTCCAGATAAACTTTATTATTTATCCTTCGTAGACTTCTGTATTAATTTTCCCAGAGTTTGCATATACAAATATATGAGCATTTGCATTCTACAAGATCAACTTAGGTATTTTAGTCAGCCATTCTAGGCAATAAATCATGCCTCTTTCAATGCTTCCTTTGCACTGGAAAATAAAACATTTTGTGCATTTATTTAAAATACTTTCACATGCTTCAGTTTGTTGGATGGTTTATTGTGCATTCCAAAACATCTGTAAAAGAACCCCAAGCTCAAGCTAGTCTGGCCTGACAGTGAAGGTTTCTCTCAGATATGAATATGGTGATAGAAAAAGATGATTGAAAGTGAGTACAAAGTAAGAGGTACAAGCAGTGGTCAAAATAGAGGCAGGAAAGAAGAAATAGTGATCTTCCTTTAAGAGGTATGTGGTCAAGCATACTAGCCTGCCCTTCTCTTGAGAAAGTAGATTTTTCTATATGGATGAGGAACAAGGAAGATAAGGATTTGCTAATGGTAGTGTTTCCATACAAGTAGAGCCTTTTTGGTGCAGATACAAGTGGAAGTAAACAAGAGGAGCCTGGGCTAGCACACTGAGTAAAACAGAATAAAATCTCCTCACAACCTTAACTGCAAATAAGAGACATGGAACTGAGTGGGATTTAGTACCGCATATACTTTTTATTTTTATTTATTTATTTATTAGATTTATAGACCGCCCCCTCTCCCCGTAGGGACTCGGGGCGGTGTACAGACAACAAGATAAAAACAGTATATAAAATTAGATAAACTTAAATACCCCTAAAATCAAATTAAATATTAGGCTGTGCAGTATAGTAAAAATTAAAAACAACCTAAAAAACCTACCCCTAAAAATTTAAAATGCAGGCTAGAAGGATTGAAACTACGGTTAGGCCAGGCCAGCTGAGTTGAACAGGTGGGTCTTAAGTTTCTTGCGGAAGGAGCGGAGATCGGTGGTTAATCTAATGTTGGGGGGGAGGTCATTCCAGAGGGTCGGGCCTATCACAGAGAAGGCCCTACTCCTGGGCATCGCCCGCTGGCACTGCCTAGTGGACGGCACCCGGAGGAGTCCCTCCCTGTGAGAGCGAATCAGCCGCAGGGATGTATGGGGCAGGATGTGATCCCGCAAATACATAGGTCCTGTGCCATGTAGCGCTTTAAAGATGATAGTCAACACCTTGAAACGCACCCGAAAAGCCACAGGTAGCCAGTGCAGCTCGCGCAGGAGAGGTGTTACATGAGAGTACCTAGTACCTCCCATGATTGCCCGCGCGGCCGCATTCTGGACCAACTGCAGCCTTCGGGTGCATCTCAAGGGAAGCCCCATGTAGAGAGCATTACAATAGTCCAGTCGGGACATCACTAGTGCATGGGTGACTGTGTGAAGGGCGTCCCGGTCCAATAGGGGACGCAATTGGCGCACCAGGCGAACCTGGTGGAATGCCCCCCTTGCCACGGCCGTCACATGGTCATCCATTGACAGCCGGGCATCCAGGAGGACACCCAAATTGCGTGCCCGCTCCACGGGGGCCAGCTGTTCGCCCCCGATAGCCAGTGATGGAACCCACTGGTTGAACCGGGGTGCCGGTAACCACAGCCACTCCATCTTGGAGGGGTTGAGCCTGAGTCTGTTACTTCCCATCCAGACCCGTACGGCCTCCAGGCACCGGGCCATCACTTCGACGGCCTCGTTGGGGTGGTTCGGGGTGGAGATATACAGCTGAGTATCGTCAGCGTACAGATGGTACTCGACCCCAAAACCACGAATGATCTCACTCACTTCCATAGCAGCCGTGCATAAAGGTCTTTACTAACCTATTTTCTTTTTTGCAAATAGAAATAAATATCCAAAGAATTGTTTTCCTAATTTACGTCATAGTTTTCCTAAAACTTCTTCATCTAAAGCAGAAATGTCCAACCTTGGCCACTTTAATATTTGAATGCATCTGCATATAAACATAAGCAAGGAATCTATTTGTTTCACCAGCAAAATGTTTTATTAAGCAAAATCATGATTAAATAACAAGATGTACGACATGTTGTTGCTTCCAATGGCACTTAATGTAAAGTTTGAATAATAGGGCTTTAAAATTGTTTATAGGCATAAGATAAAATAAGAAGAGTTTTTTGGTGCATCTTTTTAGTTACTGTGTAAAGAAAAGAAATATGAATTGATTTACTCATTTAAGGTTAAAATATCTAGTTATTTATGGTAACTCTTAATGGACTTTGGCTGATTAAGATTGAATGATGAGGCTTCATTATTTGCCAATAGATAAAAGATGAGATATAAGATGAAAAGATATTTGCTTAGAACATTAGATAAGATCAGAGGTGATATTCAGCCAGTTCTGACCAGTTCTGGTGAACCTGTAGCAGAAATTTTGAATAGTTCGGAGAACTGGCAAATACCACCTCTGGCTGGTTCCCCCCCATCTATTTGCTGCCTCCAGAGTCCCAGCTGATCGGCCAGGTCTTCTTCTGTTACCCTGCACAGGAGAACGGAACTGGAAAGCAGGTTAGTGGGGGGGGGGAGGAGGATTTTACAGTATTCTTGCCCTGGAGAGGGGTGGAAGTGGAGATTTTACAGTATCCTTCCCTGCTGTGCCCATCAAGCCACAACCGCCACACCCACAGAACCAGTAGTAAAAAAAAATTGAATCCCACCACTGGAGATGATAAGCTACTGAAATTGCTTGTATGTGATATGATGAAGGAAGAAGTAATTTCCTTATGCATCTTTTTTTCTTTATATTTTTCTACCCATTTTTCTCTCTGTACTTTTTTTATTTTTTATTTTTTCCTTTTGTATTTTCTTAATTTGTATTAGTTTTTTATCCTTGTATTTTAAACTTCAATAAAGTTATTATTTAAAAAGAAAAAAATGGTTTTAAAGCATAGAAGAGGGTGCATGGAAGGACTTTCTATATAGCTTTGCTGAAACAAATAGATAAGTGTAGGAAAGAAAGGACAAGGGCAAGGGATTAGAACCTCTTTCCCTCACTTAAGACTATTAAAACTGATCAAGTAATGCTCATGATTTTTTTGTATATATAAGATATAAAAGCAGCATGAGCCTCTCAGCAGCAAACAAAAATAATTTCAAAATCAACAGCTCCATATTTAAAATGAATCAACAGCTTGAACATTCCTAAGCACCAGAAAAATCAAACTTCCTTCATATGCCATTAAAGAATGAGCAAATCAGGAGCCGACTGAATCTATATGGGAAAAATATTGAATAATGCGACCCCTGAAGTGTCATGCCCACTAAGTTAGGACACCGAATTCTATAAAACTGTGTTTCAGCCAAATCCTCATTTAATTCAGTCATTAATATTGCTTAAGAGGAATTGTATTGAAAGAACTAGATTCTCTGTTTGTGCTGTTTGCAGAGGTGATGTTTATTTTGTCACCTGCTTCCTTGTCTTGAAATAGTTAGTGAGGAAATGATCCTGAACCTTTACATACAAGCACAACTATTCCGCAGTTCCTTCTAGACTCTGGCAGTTTTAATGAGGGTTAAGACTGCAGTCATCCACATCAGGTATACTAGGAAAAATACCAGAACATAATCAGCAGACAAAGATGCACTGAAGTGTGAAGTACCGTTTGCTTTTCTCACCTCTTAATTTTTCTGTCTTGGATTAACCACTTAACTGGAATGACAGAAGAGGAGAAGCAAGAGAAAGTTTAATCATAGACCTGAATTGGGGAAGCATTATTTAGAAGAAAATGATAAAAACTGCTTTAATGAGCATAACAAATGCACAGTTTAGAATGTAAATAATACCGCCCTCCTGATCATCCTTGACTTTCAAAGAAAGAACTAAAACAAGGCCAGTCTAGTTTCTGTATGAGAACTTCCCAGTTTGGCTCACACATCTGATTTTCCACTGCTTGCCAATCTCTCCCATCCCCAAGGATAATCATTTAAATAAATTTTCATTAAGAAAATAAAATGGAGCCTGAAAAGGCTGGATGTCCCAAAGGTACTTTTTCTTTTTAGAATTTTTTTTATTGTTTTAATTAAACAAAAACACAAAAAAACATTATTCCTTACATCTTGTAGAAAGCATGTCGATTGGTTACAAATAAATTCCGTGCGTTACTATACATCCTTCATATTTTTAATTTACATTTTAAAATCGAAGATCTTTATGTATTTTACCATCAATGTACATCATTCTCATTTAGCTATAATTATTTAAATATGATTTTATCTAGAATCATTGGCACTTGAAGACACAACCACCTACTGGCATTCATTAGCTATTCCTGTCAACCTCCAATAATTACCTTTTATAGTATATTGCTTTTTTTCCCCAACTCACTATCTAAGGCTTATATCTAATTGCTTTTACCATTTATATCACATCTCCTCCCCTCCGACCCAAGAAAAGTTACATCTTTATAATAAAGTCTAAACAAAAGTTTGTTAGTAAAGTTTATACGTGCCCAAGAAAAATTACCTCTTTATAATAAAATCTAAACAAAAATATATTAGATAAAATTGATAAATCTTTTCCCCAGGTCGCCATTTACATTTTATATCCAAATTATTTTTACTAATTGAGATTATTACTTCATTATTATTATTATTATTATAATGGATTATTAATTAACAAAAAACATTTTAAAGAAAACATTCTAAAAGTGTCTAAGAAATCCTACTTATTAATCACCAAAGGTTAACTAAGTTTTGAGTTACCAACTTTCATCATCAGCCTGTGTCTTTCCAGTAACAAAACTGTCTTATCTCTTTAAACAGTTGTTGTGTCAATTCTCTTATAAACTTCTTTATAAAGTTTTTAAAAATTTCTCTCTGCACTTTTTTGCTTGAAAGATCTCACATATAGTCTTGTTGCCCTTGAACTGGTATTAAAATTAACATGTCTTTGCTTATCCAATGTCTTTCTAAAGCTGTTTCTATTCTTAATTCCAACATCAAATCCATATCTTGACAGGGGGGGTAGAGCTCCAGATTATCAAGTATATAATAATAATCAGATTCACTTTTCCATGTTCCCTCCTTTCCACTTTCACTCATAGGTGCTCCATTATTAGGTTCATCTGTTATCTTGTCTTTATCTTCTTTATCTTAACTCCCTTCTTTAATTTTTGAGGCTCCAGTCCCCTTCATCTTTTATTGAGCCAGACAATAATCTATCTAACTTCTTATCAAACTCTCAAATCCTTCCAATATCTTTAGAATTTCATCCAAAAAATCCTGGTAACTTAGGATTTCTTCATCTGTATATGAATGCATATTTCCCAGAAGAAAAGAAAAAGTTTAAAATCCACTGCCACTCTCGCCTTCAATGTCTCTTTTCTGTATAAAAATATTTTTGTTTTAAATTTGCTTAAACATAAGATCCTTTTAATTTTTTCAAAAAAATGAGGGTTCTATCTTTTCTTTTCTTTCCCTTCCCTTGTCCAAAATATTCCACAAAGACACCTGCAAGAAAACAATCCTTGTCCTTGAGTCATTATCAGTCTCTACAGACAAGTTGCAAACCCTCTAGTTAGCAATGTCAACAAACTCAGGGAAAATAGAGCAAAAGATACTTTGTTTCAAAAAGAGAAAAAAACCAAGTTCTAGCTTCCGAATGGCAGATTCAATTTTCTCTTATTCGTATCAAACTTAAGGAAAACAAAAATCTCTAAGTGTCTTTAATAAAATTTAATAAACAATAACAGGAAGGATTATTAAAGTAAAATATGTTTTAGATCAGCCAAAAAATAAAGGTAGCACAGATTAGGAGAAAATAATCAATACATTCACTTAAGAGGAGAAACGGGAAGCATTCCAATCACTTCAATCCACAAAACGCTGTTACATAGAAGAGGAAGAAAAAAAACTTTCTAAGGCAGTCCAATAAAGATAAATTTCGCCGCTTTGTTCTTTTGCTTAAAGGACGAATTTATCTTTTAAAAAAAAATTCTTTGTGCAATCATTCTCAAAGAAAAAAAAATCTCACCAGCTGGACTCACTTTCACTGCCTTCTTTTCGGAACCATCTCCGACTTTGTCAGCCTGGGGCTGTCTGTTTACCGCCAGCTTGGAAAACTTCCCTTGGGTCAATCAGGGACTTTGCGGTGTCCCTGAGACCAGCAAGGATTTGTCTCCCTGTCACCATCTCTCCAGGATGGTTTAGGTCCATATGGACCGTGCAGCTGGTAAAAGAATCAATGGCAGTCTCAGACTATCGAGACCGCACGTTGTGTCGTCGTGACGTCTGGCTCATTCTCCCCCCAAAGGTACTTTTTCAAAAGGCAACATTGCCTGGACTCTTTTCCTTCAGGATGTTTCGCTTCTCATCCAAGAACCTTCTTCAATTTATAACTTAGAATAGTTGAACACTTCTAATAGTTCTATGTTAGAATGAAGAAACTTCTTGCATGAGAAGTGAAATATCTTGAAAGAAAAGAGAGAAAGTCCAGTTTTCTTTTCAAAAAGCATCTTTGGGACAACTGTAACTTGGATGACTGGGAATCTCCATAGACAAAAAGACTGGAAGTACTTGATTTGGAATCAAACCAAACTAAAATCCTATTGTGGTTTTTTCTTTGCTGCAAAAGCTTTATATAGATACAATGCTGGAAATTTTTGGCTTTGAGAAATCTTTCCACTTCCCATAAGATTTTATTCATTATTTTTATTTATATAATTTAGTCTCCTATATCAAAACCAAGTGACTCTGGGTGGCATACCAGATGCCAAACAAGTGCAATAATGTGTGTAAGGAAATTTTGCTTGTAAAAGTTTTGGTTTGGTTTGTACATGGTATGGACATGCCCATTAATCAGACAATGAACTTATTTGAAACAGCTGTTTTATGTTGGAATCGCAGAAGTATCCATTTGACTGCACAAAAGGACAGGGTCATTTGGTCATTTTAATGAAAACATTGGACCCTATGAATACCTCTGATTTCTGACTTTAGTTTGTTTTTTTGTAATAGTTTCACAATTGTTAAATGATTTAAATATATTTTATACTTTATTCACTATACTTTATTGTTCTGAGAGAGGATGGTATCCTAAAAGGAGATCAAAGGATACTTATTAAACAAAAACACCAAATGTGTTTGCTAGAGACAAAGAATAAAAATTAAATGGCTGGCTACTAATTTTATCAAAAACCCCAGATCACACAGTTATATCATTCTGCTTCTCAGATCAAATAGTAATAATAGTAATAATAATCCAATTCATAGTTGGCATCCAAGTATTTGAAAAGTAGTGGGTGACAAAAGGATGGTACTTCATACAAACTTGAAGATGCAAAGACCAAGGGTGAGCCTGCAGTACTATGTAAATTGCTACTATGATTAAAGACAAAGATTAAAAAATGATGTTAAATTAAAACTGAAGCTTTATAAAATTTCTGAACATGTATTTTCATTATCTTCAACATTATCAATTTCCCAGATCCTATGAGATTTGCTGGAACGAAGGGGAAATGTTCCACTGAAACTTTAGTCTTAGCAATCATTTAGCTAAGTGATAACATTTTCTTTCTCAGAATACAGTCAACATGATTTTTTCCACATCTAGTTACAATAAGATAAAAACAGAAGATTCTAACTTTTAGAAAGTATGGTAAGCACTTGCAAGTGGAGTGTGGGGGTGGAGAAAACCATTTAACTACCTAAGAATGCATGCTATCATCTGTTAAAATAAGCTGGTGATTTACTCAATTATTTCCTCATGAAAGCTAGAACATTTCAATTTTTCATGCTTAAGTACTGGATTGACCAATTTATAGGTAGCCTGGACAATGTGAACTGAGTGTTAGTTGGCTAGATAGTGACATAGAAGTCAGGTTGACATATGCTGGCAGGCCTCTCTCTTTAATATAATCATTGGAAAAAGGACATTATAATACAACCTTTTGAGGCCCATTTGTTCCCAGCTACTTTTGGCTTCATTCTACTTTGAGAAGGAAAAGTATTTTTCTTCAAAATGCCAATAATAGGATGCCAACAGAAATGTAAGAAGGGAGAGAATGCAGAGATGCACCAATATTCCTATATGCTCTGTAATAGCTACAGACTTTCGATGCAAATTAAGCTGAGGGAAATAAGATTATTCAACATCAATGACTTAAGGACACCAATTCAGGCTTTGTCATAGTTGTCCAGAATTATGAGATAAAAGAATTATTTACATTATATCATTTTCATATATCCCCATTTATATCAATAGCAATGGTACCTAGACTTATATACCACTCCATAGTATTTTATAGCACTCTCTGTAGTTTTAATTGCCAGCACATTGCTCCCAACAATCTGGGTCGTCATTTTATCAAGCTCAGAAGGATGGAAGACTGAGTCAATCTTGAGACAGTCAGGATCAAACTCCAGGCTGTGGGCAGAGTTAGCCTGCAGTACTGCATTCCAACCACTGCGCCACCATAGCTCTTATCCACATTTGTGGTTAAAAGCCTATCAGATTCTATTCTGATGTCTTGGCTATGGTGGGCAACTAATCACTTAGGTAAGAGATACTTGGCCTTTAAGTTGTGGCTCTTTTTAAAAAGATGCTGCATGTGACTAATGATTGAAAGAGAGCCAAAAGATCCCAGGGTTATCAGTGAAAAAGCATGCCAGAAGAAAATAATAGCAAATCACTTTCATTGTGCTGCCAAGAAACTGCATTTATGTTCCAGAAACAACCCAAGGCATTAAGTCTTCACCTTTGCCTATTTTGCTGAATTTTTAGTGTTATTACATAACTGAAAAGGTTCCTTAAAATCAAGTCTATGAAGTGTGAATTTGCCAAAGAAACTCATTCATGGATTTATAATGAAAAGGCCAAATTAAAATAAACTGGTGTATTTATAAAGTGTTGAATGGCTAGAATCAATCTTTATTAGATATTAAATAAAATACTTTTCAGAACCATTCAGAAAATTGCAAAATAATCTGCAAGGTTCATATTTTAATGGATACTATTGATGAAAAAAAATGGCATAATGGTAAAAATAACGAAGGGAAAAAAGGAAGACTGGAAAAATTACAAAAGCTTCATTTAAAAAACTTACATCTTTTCTCCTTCTAAATACATGTAAATGAGAAAAGATGAAAATCAGGGGTGGGTTGCAAATCCCAGCACTACCGCTTTACTTGTGCTCACATGCGTGCTAATGCCACTTCTGTGCATGTGCAGAAGCATCCGGGTGGGTGGGCGGAGCCTCCCACCATCGCCACTACCGGTTCGTCCAATCCAGGCCGAACAGCGAGCAACCCACTTCTGATGAAAATGAAATAAAAGTCTACTTGTACTTTTGAACTGGCTTGTGTCAAATAAATGTAATCAAAGGGAGATGGGCTGATGAACCTAGCAGAAAGCCTCAGCATGGATGTTGTGTCAGAAATGTACACTAGAAAATACATTTTCATCATTTCCTTTCCTTTCACAACTCATGCAGTGAAAGGGTGATGATGGGGTAGAATTATGATTGCAGAAGGAACCAGATAATAAAATTTATACCTGAGACCTGCTGAATAGTGGGAGGCAGGGACACCTCAGTTTCAAAGAAGTGCAGATTATAGTTTTATAGTCAAGTGATGGAGATACCTTTTAATCCACCTGTGCTTGTTCAGAATCTAGAATGATTATTGCATGCAGAGTCAATCATGTTCCCCAATCAATTTTCTTGATTGGTCAGACAGTGGAAAGAAATAGCAACTTTCCGCATTGATACTGTCTCTTTTGAAAGGGACACTAATTATGTGAAAAGTTTGTAATTTGTATGCCATAACCTGTGACAATAAGTTACTAAAATATATATTTTCCAATCAGCTGCAGCAATTACCAAAAATAATCCAGATGCAGTTGATAGAGGCGGTACGATCTGTAGTCCTGTAAGGCCAAGCCTCTTGCTCCATTTTTACTGGGACATAAAAAGAATTTTAAAACTCTTAAATTTAATTTAAAAAAAGCATACCCTTTCTAATCTCATTCTTATTTCCCATGTGATTCTAGTAGCCATAAGCAACATGAGCAAAATCTTGTTTATTTACAATTAGATCATATCAATGTTTTGTTGGTACAGTTTCAGTTTACTGGAAAATATAATGTTGTACCTGACCAGCAGCATTTGATCCATGTCCACAGCTAACAATATTGCACTTTTCCAATATTTTGAGTCTGGTTTTCCCCCAATGATTTTCATTTTGATATTACTCTACACCAGCTGAAGCAATGTGACCCATTGCTTCCTCCAGATGTTAAAAGGATATGTTATTTCCTGTTACAATTTATTCATGTTTGTCAACATTTTATCATTCATTACAGTTTTTTTTAAAGAGTTCATGCCTTTTAGGTTGTGCTTAGAGATAGGAAAACAATAGCTAGTTTATGGGACAAATCAAGCATTCTTCATCAGCATTCAGTTTCACCCATTTTTCTGCATGTACTTTAATAAATGATAATGCTTGTCCCTAAGCTAACAAGCTGATGTTTTTTAAAAAATCACCATTATTTTGGGTCAATTGGATTTTCAGTTTTAAAAAATAAAGTAAATATTTTGTTTTCTAAATAAATAAAAGGACCCCTCTTGTACATATTCCTTTTTTTTCCTTTGTGAAGTCTATGATCACCATCTTAATAAGCAAGTTACGTTAAGCTACATATTCCTGCTAACTATTTTCAAACTCAACAAGCAAAGAAGGAAGAGAAAATATCTCTTACTCTTTGAGAAATAATCTACACCTGCTGGAAAAGAATAAAATAATTGGGAAAATAAGAATAATGATTATTTATTAACTTTGCCTCACTGTCCAAAGTGACTCCAGGTGGCTTACAATGTAATAGAAATATGAAAACTATTATAATGATGATGTCCAGTTAAAGAAAAATACATGATAACGGAACATCTGCTTATCATTCCCATCTTGTAATGATTCATTCAGTTGTATCTCAAGGGCACCTCACCCAAAATGTGAATTGATGGATCAGGAAAGCTCCTGTCCACAAAGTTAGCTTCAGCAATATTCATGTAACATAACAGGGCCAGTTTTAGAAGGATAAAATCTGAAGTGGTCCTAGAAGAGACCTGCCTTAAGAGTGATGTTTTGAGCAGGTAGACACTTCAGAATTGCAGAGACAATTCCTTCCGATTCATATCTATAGTTTTTGGCACCTTGGCTATTCAGGGTGACATTCTAGAGTTGCAGACTTCTTTTTCCATTAAACTGGTCCATTTCCCAAATTTTGTCTGGCCGTTTGGGAGCATTGCTTTCCCACTTAAAGAATCCCCTGAAAATTACCTCATACAATTATCAGGCAAAGAGCCACTTCAATCATTTGGCAGAGAGAGGCAAGTGACTGAAGTGGCCTTTTGAGACACAGCAACGATAGTTTCTCAGCAATTCTTTTCAAGCTCCAGGCCATTTTCCTATTATCAACAGAGCTTTGTAGCCCTTCATTTCCTAGGGAGTAAGTAACTAGCTTACTTCCCTCTTCCACAGTCAGTAGTTCAATTGGTTTCTCCACATGGCATGGAAGGGGACACCAACTTGTTCTTTCCCTCAGACAGAAGCTAAGTACATACGGTACAAACTGTGGTTTTGCAACCAGACATATTATGCAAATAGAATCTGAACGAAGTTTCACAATAGTTTTTGTACACAAATATGTTTTTTAAAGAAATTTATTTTTTCAGATAAGCAACGTTTTCCCTAGGAATTAATTAAGCTCTGGTGAATAGCTGTACATTAAATGATAATACATTGCAGAAGGTTCTCTTGAAACCACAATTGGGACCAAAATTCCTACTGCTAAGCAAGATGGTTGTTAAGTGAGTTGCACCTGATTTTATGACCATTGTTGCCACAGTTGATAAGCAGATCACTGCAGTTGTTAAGTGAATCATGTGGTCATTAAGCAAATCCAACCTCTCTCATTGACTTTGTTTGTCAGAAGGTCCCTGAGAGATGAGGAGCTAACGTCGTGACAAGACGACGTGCGATCTCAATGTTCTGAGATCGCTGCCGACACTTTTGCCGCTGGGTCATCCAAACAGACCTAAACCATCCCGCAGAGATGGTGAATGGGAAGAATACGTCTTGCTGATCTCAGGGACACTGCAAAGTCCCAGATTGATCCAGGAGAAGCACAGCCCCTAGGCTGGTAAAGTTGGGATGGGTCCGAAACAGAAGGAAACGGAAAGAGAAAGTGTTTTCAGCTGGTGAGGAATTTTTACCATTTTAAAAGAGAGTGTCTACAAAAAACTTAAAGTTAATTTAAATTTGAGAACAGAAGAAATAAGCGGGGGAATTAAGCTTTGAATGGTCTTGGACAGTGTGTTATCTTACTTTTTAAATACTATTTTTATGGATGGAATTTATGCAAGCCTTTTAAAATGAATGGATTAAGTTTTCTTCTTCTATCTTTTTATTATTATTATTGCAACTACGGACTAAAATTCTCCTTCTTCTTTACTGTGTGTGTTTTTCCCTTTTTCTTCTCTATTTCATTCAATAATTTGACTTTTTAACTTGGAATATAAAAGGAAAACAAAGAAAGATACAAAAGGAAACAAAGAAAATTGTAACAACATAGGGAAAGACAACACTGCTACTCGGAGGCTGGAGGTTTGTGTATTGGAAACAAAACACATTTACTTTCCTCATCGATCATTGTGGCTTGGCACTTCAAAGTCTCACTGTTTGTTAGAGTGATAAGAAGAAAAGCACGAATTGTTTATACAGATGTTATTTTGAAGTATATCTTTAACCAGAGAAAAGTGAAAATGACACCTTATTGTGAATTTATGCTTAATCTTGTAAAAACCTTCCAAACGACAGCTGGAGATAATGGCATAATTTCAACAGCAGAAAGAAACATTAAGTTTGCAAAAGATAATGTTTGAAATTCAGAAATTATTAAATACATCCAAGAGAATAGAAAAGAAGTGGAAAAACCTAGAGCATTTTAACAGCAAAATATGATGAAGAAGGTGATCTTTCTCAAGTGGAAAAAGTGGAGGTTAGTGTCCTAAATACCGAAGAGAAAAATGATCATGAAGAAATCAAATCTGTTGACATCGATGGTGAATGGTTTGTGTCTGGAAATGGAAAGAGTGGAATACGGAAAGGGGAGTTATGGATGGGAACTCTACCCCAGATGGCAAGACATAGAAGAAGAAAAAACAAAAGAATGTATGGATTTAAAGAGAGAAATGTTATCGGTAACATCATTGATAACACCATGGATTATTAAAGATAAGCCGATCAAGGAAACAGAAGAAGGGTATCAGAATTATATGAGAGACTTAATAAGCAATGAGCTGCAAAGAGGAGTTCATGCAAATTTGATTAAGGAGGTGATTAGAGGACTGATACCACAAATGGCAGAAGACATGAAATTGTTTTGCTACTGGAAAGGTACAGGTTGATAGATGAAAGTGTATAATCTAAAACTAGTTAAACTTAGTGAAATTTAGTGACAATAGATATAGTTAAATAAATAATTGATAATGATAATAATGTATACATATGTATTGCTATGATAAGAAATAATTGGATATGAATATTGAATAATACCTATGAAAGTAAGATTAGAATTTTTTTGGTTATATATAAAGGTTAATAAAAAAGAACTAAGTTACATTTAGGTACATTTTGATTATTAGGGGCAAAATGCTCTGATAAAGGATATAGTCAAATAAAGGAGGGATAATGATAACTGTCGAACAGATTTTGGGATTGTGCATCACCACCCTGCACAGATCAACTCTCTAGCCAAGACCCTCATCTCCAGAATCAAACGCCTAGCAGACAAAGACCACCTGAAAATTGAATTACACAAACTCACAAATGTATTAATCTCCAACGGATTCCAAAGAAAAACAATCACCAACCTAATCCAAAAGGAGACTCCCCCCAAAAACCAAGACACAGAACAGGACAATGGCATCGCCCTCTTCTCTTACATCAAAGGCACCACAGATAAAATCAGCAAAATTCTCCACAAGCACAATATCAAGACAGCCTTCACCACTGACGAAAAAATAGCCAACATCTTAAGAAACCCCAAAGACAAAATCCAGCTAGAAAACCAAGGAGTCTACAAAATACCATGCAAAATCTTCCCGGCAACATATATAGGACAAACAAACAGGAGAATAAATGCACGCATCACAGAACACAAGAACGCAGTAAGAAAAAAAGAAAAACCTTCCTCCCTTTTCCAGCACCTTAAAGCTACAGGACATGAAATTAATTTTGAAGGAACCAGGTTAATCTCCAAAACAGAACACCTCAACAAGAGAATAATTATGGAAGCCATTGATATAGAGAAACACCCCCACAACATGAATAAACGTGATGATACCTCCCGCCTACCAAACATCTGGAAACCAGCCCTAGCCAACAAACAAACACCACCCACCACCCAGGCCGTTACAATACAAAACAACAATGCACACACAGCCAGCACCAATCAGCACCAATCTACCAATCATTCCACTTACTGAAACAAAGCCAGCACCCCATCCCCTCCCACCAAGATTTACAGAAAGACAGCAGCTCCGATATATATATAGTACAACATAAGGAAATTGGATGTAAATTGTAAACAGTGATTTGGAAAGGAGGATTAGAAATTTTTGTTACTAAATATTAAGGCCACAAGGATTCAGTGTTACTGGAGGATATTAGAAATAGCAAATGAAATGCCAGTATGTGATTATGCTTTAAAGCTTGGTATATTTTATGATGAAGGACGTTTAAACAAGTCAAATGAAAATGGAGGTATGATGTAATATGTATAAATATATCTGAGTTAAAATACTTGAGTTAATATGAATTATGGTTGATGACTGTGGAAGAGATGCACGAAAGTCTTTTGTAACCAACTGATACACTTTCTACAGTATGTAAAGAAGGACGATTCTTTGTGTTGTGTTTGTTTTGAAAATTAAAAAATATATATTAAAAAAGAAGGTCCCTGAGCGATAACTTGATCCTGGGATGGTCCAAGCATTGTAAAGACATGTGGGTGTCAAGCACCTGAATATTCATCATGTAACCATGGTGATGCTGTTATGGCTGCAAATGCAAGGACCGATTGTAAGACTACTTTTCAATGCATTGTAACTTTTAAAAATTGTTAAATGTTTGCATCTACATGTATAGATGCAATTCATTTAAATGTAAACCTTTTTTGATATTTCACAACTGAACTACCTTTATGTACAGACCTTTGGATCAAGAGGTATTATTTTTATTTTTATTTTTATTATTATTATTTTTTTTATTATTATTATTGCATCAACAGAAGTGTATCACAGCGGCCAGTTGTTTCGCCGGATTTGGCATTAATTACTAGTCGGGCCCCACCCAGGGGCCTAGGACGTCGTAACGTATTTTCATAATATACGTGCAGATCCAAGCAGTGCAGCCTTTTGCATTTGACTGATGGTGATTTTGTCAATTTTTAACTGTTTTAAATGTAATTCCAGTGCTTTTGGAATAGCACCCAGTGTGCCGATTACCACTGGAATTACCACTGCTGGTTTGTGCCATAATCGTTGGATTTCGATTTTTAAGTCCTGGTATTTCGCGATTTTTTCATATTCCTTCTCGGCGACCCTGCTATCACTTGGTATTGCGATGTCTATGATCGTAACCTTATTTTTCTCAACCAGTGTGATGTCTGGTGTATTATGCGCCAGTATTTTATCCGTTTGTATGCGAAAATCCCACAAGATCTTGACCATCTGACTCTCGATGACTTTTTCAGGCTTATGTTCCCACCAGTTTGTTGCTGTTTTAATATTATAATTTTTGCACAAATTCCAGTGGATCATTTGTGCCACTGAATTGTGCCGCATTTTATAGTCAGTCTGTGCGATTTTTTTACAGCAGCTGAGTATGTGGTCAACAGTTTCATCAACTTCTTTGCAGAGTCTGCATTTGGCATCATCAGAGGATTTTTCGATTTTGGCCTTAATGGCATTTGTTCGGATAGCTTGTTCTTGCGCAGCCAGGATTAGTGACTCTGTTTCTTTCTTTAATGTACCTGTTGTTAACCATAACCAAGTTTTTTTACTGTCCACTTTATCTTTTATTTTTTCCAGAAATTGACCATGTAATGCTTTGTTCTGCCAACTATCCATTCTTGATTTTATCACATCTTTTCTGTATTCTTGTTTCATCTGTTGGGCCTTCAATAAATTTTTGTTCTTTACTTCGATTAATAGATGTTCTTGACTTTCTTTTAAATAATCAGCCAGTGCATGTTTTTCTTCTTCAACTATTTGCTTCACTTGTAATAATCCTCTGCCACCTGATTTTCGGGGCAGGTATAGTCTATCAGTGTCACCACGTGGATGTAAACTGTAGTGCATTGTCATTAGTTTCCTGGTTTTTTGGTCCAAAATGTCCAAATCAGTTTGTGTCCAGTTAACTATACCAGCTGTGTATCTTATAACTGGTATTGCCCAGGTATTTATGGCCTTGATTGTATTTCCACCATTTAATTTAGATTTCAAAATTTTCCTCTGTTGGTGTACTCTCTCCTGACAATAGTTTTTACTTCTCCATGTTTGATGTTATCCAACTGCAAAATGCCTAAGTATTTGTAGGCTTCATTTTCATTGCATTTAATTAGTTGGCCATTGGGCATTTCAATTCCCTCACATGTAGTGATTTTGCCCCTTTTTATGGATACAGTGGCGCATTTTTCCATGCCAAACTGCATTGAAATATTGGTGCTGAATACTCGGACTGTGTTTGTCAGTGATTGGATTTCTATTTCTGACTTTCCATAGAGTTTCAAATCATCCATATATAATAAATGTGAAATTTTTTCAGCTTCTTTGGCTGTTTGGTAGCCTAATTTCATTTTTTTTAAGATTACTGATAGTGGGATCATTGCGATGATGAAGAGAAGAGGTGAAAGTGAATCACCCTGGAAAATTCCTCACTTGATATTGACCATTCCATAGTTCTCATTCCCTACTGCCAACTCAGTTCTCCATTGTTTCATCACCTTTTCAGTGAAGGATGTAATATTTTTACTAATGCCAGTTGTTTCTAAGCATTTTATGATCCAACTATGTGGCAATGAGTCGAATGCTTTTTTATAATCAATCCAGACCATATTCAAGTTCGTTTTTCTTTTCTTACAATTTTCTAATATCATTTTATCAATTAGGAGCTGATCTTTTGTGCCCCTACTCCTTCTTTTGTTGCCTTTTTGCTCTACTGGCAAGATGTTGTTTGTTTCCTAATAATCCATAATGTTATCTGCAATAATGCCTGTGAGTAATTTAAAGGTTGTTGGCAAGCATGTTATTGGTCTGTAGTTTTCAGGTATTGTTCCTTTAGTTGCATCTTTCTGAATCAAGTATGTTTTTCCAGTTGTCAACCATTCATCAATTTGACCATTTTGTAAAATTTCATTCAGTTGCCTGGCCAACATTGCATGTAAACTGGTCAGATATTTGAGCCAGAAACCATGTAATTGGTCATTTCCAGGTGATGTCCAATTCTTTACTTTTTTTACTCGATTCTTGACCATCTCAGTTGTTATTTCTAATACTTGCATTTGTTTATTACCAATGCTTTCTTCAAAGTCATGTATCCACTTTGCTTCCTTATTGTAGTCCTTTGCATTTTCCCACAATTCTTTCCAGAATTCAACTGTGGCCTGCTTTTCTGGTTTTTGACTTTTGGTGCCACCATTCACATTAAGACTTTGATAAAAACGCCGTTGGTCTGATCGAAATTGCTGATTTTGTTTATACTGGATGATTCGTGCCTCATATCTTTCAATTTTCCTAGCTGTTGCTGTTATCTGCTGTTTTACAATCTCTACAGCTTCATTGATGTTTCTTGTATCCAATCTATACCTTCTGATTAGCTGATCTATAATTTTGTTGTTTTTAAGCCTTTGCTCACGCATGTTCTTCAAGTTGCTAGCATCTGCCCTTAATTTTTTGACTTTTTGTTCTAATCGGATTTTCCACTTTGGCTTTGATGCTTTTTCCATTGTGTGATTAGGTACTTTGATTTTAATGCCTAGTTCATTAGTGACTATTACAGCTGCACTGTACATTAACTGATTTGTTTCCAAGATGGATCCCGATTCAATTGTTGAAAGCACTGCATTAACCATTTTCATGATAGGACCCAAAATTTTCTTAGGGACAGTTTTTAATGATGGTAAACGTTGCCTTTCCTCCCTAGCCAGAAAATGCTCCATGATCTTGTTCTTCAGTTCATTTTGTTTTTGAGTTGGTTCATCAGTTGGTTCAATGGTAACTAGTTCTGGTGGTAGTGTTTTTATTTCCTCTCCGGCAGCTTCCTCTGAGAGTTCTCCTATGATTTCTTTAGTTGTGTCATGAGTATCACTTATTTCCTCTTGTGATGTTTTTTTTTTTTTTTGCAATTTGCCTGAATTTCCTCAAGTTCAACTTCGCTAAACACTTTATTTCGTATAATAAATCGCCTTTGATCTGCTAGTCGTTGTCCACTAACATTTGAATCTGGATATTGTTGTTTCCATAAATCATACATTCGCTTTAAATAGCTTCTTTTTTTTGGCTCTGAGTTGTAATAACAGGCCATTATGACACGATTTTCATCTGCACAATATTTCTGTCGTTTTGTTGGCTGGTCCACTTGTAGCCCACTTGTCGCTGGATGCCCAGGGACCTCAACATCCGCCGCGGCCCTTGTTAACCCGCGCGGCGACCGATGCGGTATAGAATTTTTATTCATTTCTTTCCCCATGTTGTATGGGTTGGCGAGTTTTTTTTTATGGGGCCAGGTTGCCAACCTGACCCCAACCCTCCTCCTTTCTCATCCGGGCTTGGGACCGGCAATGGCGGAGTTTTTATTATTATTATTATTATTATTATTATTATTATTATTATTATTATTATTATTATTACTACTACTACTACTACTACTACTACTACTACTACTACTACTACTACCATCATCATCATCATCAGTGATGGTGATAGAGTAATGAGAATAATGATTTTTTTCTTTTCTTTTTCTAATTCCAAATGTAGCACTCCGAAAAAGATTAGGAAAGGGATTCTGTGAAGTCCTTGACTTGCGACCGGTCCTAGGTCCTTGACGTACGGCCAGAAGCAAGTCCTCAACTTATGACTAACAGCCCAGCAATCAAAAGCTCGTGCCTATTGGTTTAGACGCGCCAGGCTGAAAGCGGGATTTTAAAGGGTTTCTATTGGCTGCCCTGCTTGACAGATTCTGTATAAATGCAGCTATCAAGCAGGGCAAGGTGCTAAAGTTGCTGTTCTTGTTCTGAGCTTGTGTTCTCTGTTAAATAAATCCTGTTAAAGTACCTCAGTAACTCCAACGCCTATGTTCGACCTAGTCCTCAATAGATTCCAAGAGTGACATTGCCTGCTTTCTTCTTGAAAAAAATCTCTTCAGCTCAGCTTCTACCTTAGTCAGGCAGCTGCTTTGATATTGCAATATTTGGTAGATGTCCATGAGGTGGCAAGAAAATATATTTTGTAGTTCCAAGGTACTGAATACTTGTCATTCTAAGAAAAAGTACAAAGCTGATTTTTCAGGCATAATTTCTTAGGCTGTGGCTGTAGCTATAGCATGAATAATAGTCCTTCCAGTGGATTTCTAATTGGAATTTAGGAAAAGAACATGTTTCCCTAGACAGCCATTTATAAAGTGTAGGTGCTCTACAGCATACAAATAAAAGTAATCAAGATTTTAATATTGTTTATTGATGTTACAATATTGGATAATGATCTGTAAATGCCAATGAAATGAGATGAGGGAGGGTGATATTTTGTATTCTCTTAAAAGGAGGGCTATGGTCACCTGTAGAAAATCCATGCAATCATCCATGCAATCATGATGATGATGTTTTATTACTCATGTCTCTAATTGTGAATGAATGTAAAGAGAATGAGCGAAAGACTGAGATTAAATACATACACAGAGAGAAGAGCTTGCTTTCATTATGCACAAATACACAGATTTTGACTAGAGCGTCAATGTAATTACCAGGACTATGCAAATCTGATAAAATCCAATTCAAATTTGGGAATTAATTCAAGGAGACAAATCAATTAAAATTGATTTAAATGTTCAATTTGGTAAACCTATAAATGCACATCAGCAAAAGCCTGGTAGTTTTAAGTCCATTTGAAGGTATTTGAATCAATTTACAGGTAGTCCTTGACTTACAACCACAAATGAGCCTGAAATTCTGGTCATCAGTCATTATGATCATTAAGTGGTGCCCGATGTGATTGCTTGAGTCAATTACTGCAATTCGGGCAATTGCCCTTGCAGTCATTAAACAATCTTGTAGGTCATTAAGTGGAGGGTATTCCTAGTTAGAAATGCAGGAGTGCCTTCAGGGGGAGATTCTGGGAGGCCAGGTACAGGCCATGCACATCCTATCAGAGGGGCTGCACTGTGGCACTAGTACATGGAGACTAGGGGTGGGCTGCTGGGGGTTTGCAGGGGATCAGGAGAACCTCTAGCTAAGATTCTGTGCAATTTGGAGAACCCCTAAATCCTACTCCTGACTGGCCCTGCCCACCCCACGCTGCTCCTCCCAGGAGTCCCCTCATGGCCCGTTTTGGATGCAGGTAAATGCAGGGCACACCAGAGGTTTCGGGAGGATGAAAAACAAGTCTACAGGAAGTTTGGGAAGGCCGGAAATGGACCTGTTTCTGGCTTCCGGAGGGCCTCTGAAGCCTGGGAATCCCCCCTGCTGTGGTGCAGGAGGCCGACTAGGCCATGCCCACCATGGCCACGCCTACCCAGCGACACGGCGGAGAACCCCTTGCTAAAAATTTTGAAGCTACCCCTGATGGAGACTAAGGAAAAAGATTGTAACTGCCCCAGCTTGGCCTGGTAGTGTGACAAAAAGGTGCCATGTCTGGGAAATGCACAATTTCCTGAGAAGTGGAGCACAAAACAATTACTCTACAAAGGCCAAAAGCCCAGGAAGCCTCTATACTAGGGTGCAAAGCAGATTCCAGAGCCTCCAAGGACACACTGTAGCACCTCCCACAAGAAGTACCAAATACCTGGGAAGTCCCAGCTCAGCTGTTCTCACTACCTTGTTCACTACATAACACCTGACCTTCATTGTTTTCTTCATCCCATTGCTGACTAGGTATGTCAGCCTGGCCAATGGAGGAGGAAGAGGAGGCAGGTGTTCAGCTGCAGCATTTTAAAATGCCACTTTTCCTATGTTTTTGCACAGTACTGGAATTCTGGAACTAGCTTTGGGCAAATAAATAAGTAAATAAGTAAGTAAGTAAGTACAGAGCTTACCTTACTGTCTTCCTGGAATTGAATTGATGGTTTTAAAGAAAAGTTTTGATTTGACTTCCATAGGTTAAAACTATTAGACAGATTCCTACAAGAAAATGTGGGGAGTTTCCTGGGCATTCAGCCCTTATATCTGCGGTTTGGTGGATTGCTTCATGCTAAACTCTTAGAGGTTCACTGTCATTTAAGTTCATAGATGAAGAGAAAGAAAGGCAAACATGGGGAGTTGTAGCATCCTTAGTTGTAAGAATGAGAAGATTACTAAGCACTCAAATTTTGATCACATGACTATGGGGATAATGCAATGACCATAATTTCAGGGAGGGGTTATAACTCCTTTCATTCAGCACTGCTGTAATTTTGAACAGTTGCTGAATTATCCTACCTGTAATGCATTGCCTCAATTTGGCAATCTGGAGATTCATTTCAAAGGAGTGACTAGAACAAATCTTTTTAGACTGAAGTTTTGCACAACCTTAGCAATTACAGAGTTATTACTCTGTTTTACAAAAGTACAAGGTATATCATCAGTCAGCCAAGATCAGAAAGGGCACTGGAATCCAAGATACACCACCAAAGGAAATTTGACTGTGTGAGATAAGCTTATAAAAGACCTTGAAAGATGAAATACGAGACCAAAAGAAGGGGGAATGGGAAAAATAACTGTTATAATTACTTGAATCACATCCCAGACACTTGTTGGAACTAATTGATTATGTTCTTTAATTAAATGAATGGAACGCCAAATAGAATTGCTATTTATAATGTTAGGACTAGTAATGCTAAATGGGCTATTGGCCTTCCAAATCTGGGTGCTATTTACAATTGTCTTTAAAATAAAACCAAACAGAACACCTTTATAGAAGAGTTAAGGCATCCTGCAAAGTTTGTCCAGGAGCCTCTAAACCCAGCAGATGATGTGATGTTATTTGATTTGACCTGGGCAAAAGAGTTGATTGGAATCAGATAATCAAATAAATAAACATAACATGGTTATTTCCATATATAGTTTTTTTAAAAAATTGTATTATTATTTGTATGGGCATTATCTTACCAGAAAGCAGTTTTCAAGTTCGTATATCATTGCATGGCCTGGGTTATGCTCTTCTGTCTGATACAGCTATGGAAGTAATTTTACACCAAAATGAAGCAATTGCTCCTGTCCTACAAAAATAGTAGACATCCTTCTAGGCAAAGAGCCACAAAATCTCATGCAACAGGTGTGATGATTAAGATAGGGATAGAAGTGGAATGACAGAGGTTAAAGTCTTCACTTGACTTGATTACTTAACAAAGTTGATCTTGATAGAATAAAATGAGATTTCCTTTGGATTTCTAAAAGAAAGGATGATATAAATGTAATTACAATACATTAACCAAACATCCAGAATTGTGATTTAGAGATAATTTTTACGAGTAGCACCCACCAAATATTTTTTTAAAATCTATGTAACAGGCATTATGATCTGGCATGATCTGTTTGGAAGCTGCTAATGACACAAATAAAAGAACATTGCATCTGCTATGTGATTGAATATTGAACTGAAATTAAATTAAAATACAGTATAAATACATGAACAAAATAAAAGGAAAACAAAATAAAAATAAACAAAAAAATAAACATTTATTTAATAGATATTCTGAAATGTATCCTAGATTCTGTGTACTATACAGTTAAATGCCATAAAACATATTGTAGGTAATTTGTTACGTATTGATATTTTTATTTTTATGTGTGTTTAATTTCAACAATGGGATATTATTGCTGATTTGTCTTTAAGGACTATAACTACTAAAATGCAAAACATTTTGGCATTTTCCCTTTTCCTTGATCTCTCATGCATAAGATCACTAACGTGCCCTTCATCCCTCTCATTGAATTTTTATTCTATTATTCTTGTTCTTGTTTTTGTTTGACAAATTCTAATAAATAAAATAAATAAATATACAAGGAACTGTGATAATCTGAATGCAAAATGCAAATGGACCCATTATCATTTTTTGTTTGTTTGTCTGTTTGTTTAAAGCATTTATATAGCTGTCCCTCTTATAATTAATTCTAGGCAGATCCCAATAAAAACTAAAAAATAGTTATTATAAGTAGCATAAGAAAGTATTCCAAGTACTAGCTTTAACTCTTCTGAACAGAGAGTCCTCATATCGTTCCTGGGATCTGTTGGATCCACTCTCCCATCTTGGGAGCCACAACCACAAGTGTTTCTACCATTACTGGGGCCACTTTGGCCTTTACTTTCCATATCTTCTCCAGTTCCTCCTTTGGGTCCTTTGATGCACACACACACCCCACCAATTTTAATATCATATAAAACTTTGCAAGATAAATAAATAACCACCCATAGATATATACAGGACAGGAAAAAGCAGACTACATTTTAAAATCTTATAAAAGATGGAAGTAGACTTGGTTACCCAAATTTAAATTATATTACCATGTATGTTGTCACCATAATTTTATTCATAACACAATGGATAAAATTAGCGAATAGTAGAATATCAATATTAAAAAAAAGCTGGTCAAGCCAATAGACTTCATGGATATTTGTTTATAAGGAAGAGAAGAAGATGCAAATCTGAACAAACATAAGACAAAGTTGATCAAAATATGGAATTTTTTAAAACTAGTAGTAAGTCCAGCAATTTCATCTCCAGCCTTCAAAGGATTTCTATTTTGAAGATAACTACAGCAAGAAAAGTATAATTACATGTTGAAAATGAGGACAGGACAGCTTTCAAAATGTAAAATATTCATCTTCAAAGGCACTTTGAAAGTTGTGCAATCAAGAGGATAAACTACACAGAGTGCATACATCTAAACTGAATAGGGCAAAAATGTGCTGTTTTCTCAAAAAGTTATCTATGTTGGATTGGTCTGCTGGCTGAATGCAGAGTCTCCAACTATTTTTTTAAGACTAAATATACTACAGTTTCTGTACTCTGTATAGTTTCTTGATTCCTATTTGTTATGGACATTCAGTGTTTTAAAACTGCAATGACTTTTTTTCTGTTTGGTTTGGAATTGGGTTGAGCTTCAGTATGTGTGCATGCTTGTTGATGTTTGGGAACGGAATTGCTGTAAGAAGTGGTTGGCTTGTTCAATGCTATAGACTTCCTCTGTTTGGCACTTCCAGTATAAAAAAGAACTAGAAGTTCCTTTTCTTTCTTTTTCTTGTTGGAGAAAAAGTCACCCTAATTCCTCTTTTTCATCTGTGCTGAGGAATTAGGGAGAAATGGAAGTTGTGAAGACTTGGGTGTATATTTACTGGTGAAGTCCTGCCAGACTAGGGCAGCGCCTAATGTGTGTGTCTGTGTGGTTTCTGTATGTTTGTGTGTGCATAATCTTATTCCAGTTGGAGTTAAACAACAGATGTGAGCACACTGCCTTTCTTTGGCAGTCAACCAGCCTCTGCCAGGCTGCCAAAACCCCCAAAACAGACATACAACATACCATATCTGTTGCTTGAACATGGTAACTGCTAAGTAGATGCTATGGCAGTCCCTGCTCACTGACATCTGCAATGCAACTTATATTGAAATGGAGGAGGAAAAGATGAATATAAATAAATAAAAATAGAAGCTCAATATATTTGGATGGAGTTTGGATCTTGTACTTTAATGAAATGATTAATATTAGCATCTCCTGCAACACTGGCCCGGGTACATGCATAGGAAATTAACTGCCTCTTCCATAATTTTTGTGGGAGTTTTTTTCTCTTTTAAAGTTTTCTCTTTTGTTTAACCCAGTTTCCCTGTTATTTAAATGGCAGTGGGACTCAGAGCAATATCCACAGCACACTGTAACAATGCCAAAATAGCAACCAGCAACCATGTATGTGAATTTTTTTCACTAATGCCTTATCATTAGCCTCCTGTGTGCTCTTGTTACAAATAGCCATTGGTAGCTGGCATAAACTATTCCATGTTTAATTTCACCAATCCTGAGTGTAAAATGTAGTAATACAAGGCTCCTGTTGACTTGCCATTGTTTTTCATGATCAGAGCAATCAAAGCATTTTCACTTCTGCTCCAAAAAACACACACCTCTTGAGCTGCTTTGTGTTTGTTGAACAGTATTGAATATATTGAAATGCATTCAGCTCAGAACATTTCAACAAGGTACGCTGGATTATCTATTTTCTGCAGAGCTAGGAGCAAAATAAGCCTTCTGCTTTGTGCACATCCTTAATTTTTACTGTGCTTCAGTCACCTAACTTGTGGTGTTATCTGTCTGCTAAGTATTCTATAAATTGGTCACCATATGGTGTGAGTTTTTCAGCAGGTCTACAACTTCAGTTTTTTCTCTCCAGCAACTGGTTCTAGTTAATCATGAAATAATTGCATCCCATCAATGGATTTCATCCAGCTTCACAGTAAAATTGGCAATAGAACCTAAGCCAACTGAAATAATTTTTGGCAAAGTCAATTGGCCTTTTAGAGTTCCTCATAAATTTTGTGAATGACTGCCTACACAGATGGCAGAGAATTTGTTTCTGGAATCATGGTCTGAATTATCTAGATAAGAGACTCCTGGCAAGAAATAGGTTGCACCTCAAAAATAATTTTGTTTAAAACATGGCATATTACAATAGGATGGCACCTAGATGAATACTCTTGGTATTGGAGATAAAATCATTGAAGACATTCCACTGTACAAACAAGAGGGAGTGATGTTGTAATAGAGACAATAAAGTATTAAATAAAAAAAGAACACTAACGCTAATGTTCCTGGCTTTCATTGTCTATATGCTAATACTCAGAATTTGGGGAATAAACAAGATGAACCTGGACTATTAATACCGAAAGGCAAGTATGATTTAATAGAAATGGAATGGAACGAGACCTATCCTATAATGGAAAATATATAGGAATGGCCCCATGGTTGACATATAGCATTGTGAAAAACACAATTTATTCAAACAGCAGGAGTAAAGGGAGAAGAAATTGCATTCTATGGTAAAACTAGATACTTCTGTTCACAAATGATTTAAGTTGGAAATGCTATATAGACCATCTTAGTCAAAGTAAA
Organism: Natrix helvetica; assembly: GCF_964273705.1. Classification (NCBI taxonomy): domain Eukaryota; kingdom Metazoa; phylum Chordata; class Lepidosauria; order Squamata; family Natricidae; genus Natrix; species Natrix helvetica. The sequence goes on from NC_138552.1 coordinate 47,134,512, forward strand.
CAGAAAAATAAATAAAAGCAATGTTACTGTTTCTGTTTGCTGTAATTTGCTCAAGGAGATAAAAGGAAAAGTAAAGGTAAAGCTTCCCCTCACACATATGTACTAGTTGTTCCAACTCAAGGGGATGGTGCCCATCTCCGTTTCAAAGCTGAAGAGCCAGCGCTATCCGAAGACGTCTCCATAGTCATGTGGCCAGCATGACTGAACGGCGAAGATGCACAGAACGCTGTTACCTTCCCATCAAAAGTGGTTTTTCTACTTGCTTTTTTTACATGCTTTCGAACTGCTAGGTTGGCAGAAGCTGGGACAAGTAATGGGAG